>NC_083280.1:22378973-23075223 GCF_963506605.1 Zootoca vivipara
CGCTCTCTCACAAGAGATTAGGGCCCTGCGGGATTTGACATCTTTCCCAGCCTGCTCACAGGTGCTTATAATATCAGTGGAAACAGTTGGTAACCACCTTCAATTTTAACCTGAAGATTGCCACTTGTCCAGCTATTTTAATTTGTTTGAATTAATTGTGGGATGTATCTTAATTTATTGATCACTTGTTTTTATGCATTGCCTTACTTGTATGACGTTAGCCGCTCTGAGCCTGGCTTTGGCCAGGGAGGGCAGGATATAAATAAATGTTGTTGTTGTTGTTGTTGTTCATGCTTTCCCTCAACATGCTGCTTTCAATTGATATTTATTCTAGAACTGGCCATCCACAAGAGTGGGCTTGATTACTTGATATGCATTTGAAATCCCTTCCCTTGCTTAGGTTATCCATGCCTTTCCCTCTTCGTACCTGGTCCAGGTGAATGATGGAGGAAGCGGTGATGGCAATGATGGTATGTGCCCACTCGCAACATTATCAGGCAAGTGTAGATATGCACCCAGACCTCACACCAGCTACATGGAATGGAAGAAGTGGATAGGGAGACATTCTTCTTCTTCTTTCAGGCAACTAGAACCAAGGGCCATCCAACATTGGAAGATTCGGGACAGGCAAAATAAATTCCTTCTTCATGCAGTGGATGGCTACAGAATTCATTTCCACAAGATGTCGTTACTGATGGCTTTAAAAGAGAATTAGGAAATTCCATGGATGATGGCTGTGCCCTGTTTTTACTCTTGGAGACAGCATGCCTCTGAACACTTGCTGGGAATTAGAAATGGGGGGGGGAGCATTGCTGCGCCCATGTCCTGCTTACATGGACATCTGGTTGACCACAGTGAGAACACGATTCTGGACTAAATAGGCCTTTGCCTAATCCAGATGGATTTTTTCTTAGGTCCTTCCAAGATGCTGAAGGGTGATGGGCATGGCAAGGACAATCAGGGGTGCCATCTAGTGGGGGCTGAGAAGCCTCCCCCCAAATTTTCAAGGAGGGGACTGGGCCCCCTTCAATATCCCCCTCAATGTGTGCGCATGCCACACAATGTGCTGATGTCAGCACATCACATAGCACCGACTCCCTCAATCTTGGGGGCAATCATCATTTTTTCCACAGTGACACAATCAAGGATTCCATGTGTGTGAGGCTGAGGGCCAGAGTCAGAGGTCAGCATTGCCACGTAAGCCATGGTAGTGTCCCTTACCCCACTGAAAAAGCACAAGGAGGCTCTTAGACAAAGGAACCACACGAGTCCATCACTAGTGCAAGGATATGGGAGGGCTTTGGAGTGGAGATGGCGTGCAGAGATCAAAATATAGTGTGATGCAGCAGCTAAAAAAGCCAATGCAATTCTGGGCTGATGGTATATCATCTAGATCAAGGGAAGTAATAGTACCACTGTATTCTGCTCTGGTCAGACCTCACCTGCAATACTGTGTCCAGTTCTGGGCACCACAGTTCAAGAAGGATACTGACAAGCTGGAACGTGTCCAGAAGAGCGCAACGAAAATGGTCAAAGGCCTGGAAACAATGCCTTATGAGGAATGGCTTAGGGAGCTGGGCATGTTTAGCCTGGAGAAGAGAAGGTTAAGGGGTGATATGATAGCCATGTTCAAATATATAAAAAGGATGTCATATAGAGGAGGGAGAAAGATTGTTTTCTGCTGCTCCAGAGAAGCGGACATGGAGCAATGGATTCAAACTACAAGAAAGAACATTCCACCTAAATATTAGGAGGAACTTCCTGACAGTAAGAGCTGTTTGGCAGTGGAATTTGCTACCAAGGAGTGTGGTGGAGTGAGTCTCTTTCTTTGGAGGTCTTTAAGCAGAGGCTTGACAGGCATATGTCAAGAATGCTTTGATGGTGTTTCCTGCTTGGCAGGGGGTTGGACTGGATGGCCCTTGTGGTCTCTTCCAACTCGATGATTCTATGATTCTAGTGTCGCAAATTCCATTATTTGCTTCTTCAGAAATGCAAATGGTGTGTGTATGAGGGTGCTCAGGATTCATTCCTGATATGATGAGCAAATGACCCAGAATGGACATCAGTGAAATGAAGATGGATAGACAGCAATTAAGTCAAGAAGCTGGCGCTTCCTGAAAAAGGATGGTGTGAAAAGTGACAGAACGTTTTCATATACCGAACAGCAAGGAATAAAAACATCCCACAGTGTGTCGAAATGTCTCCATTAAGAAGATGAGCACTGATATCTCATTCTCTGCTAATAAAGCTATAAATGCTGACAACAATAATGATACCCTGACTTCAAAAAGGAGAGGAAGAAATGGCCCCCAAATTAATCAAGACATCTCAATTTCAACATTTTTTTTATTAAGAAAACAACCCACCATGGTTCTTTCAAGCACTGCCACTTCACTTATCACACCAACCCATCTACTTAAAAGGCCCATCTCAATGTCCTTTTTAATGCAGCTTTAAAAACCAACCCCAAGCCCTACCCCATTATCACCCTTAGCTTTCTAAATTATACACAATGGGGAAGGGGGAGTTTGATGGCCAGAAAACCACTTTGGTCTGTACATAGGCCAAAAAGTTTTCCATCTATAAAAACTTAGTTTATAAATCCAGCATAGAATTAAGAGGGAAATGGAAATCTATCTGAGAATATAACTAGAGGAGAGAGAGAGAGAGAAAGAGAGAGAGAGAGAGAGAAGCGGCAACCTCTTCTTTTATTTTTATTTTTTATTTAATGGCTAATGTAATAAAGATCTCTAAACAGTTTACATTTAAATAATAAAAACATTGTTTAACAGTGGCCTCATATGTAAAATATCAACAGGTGCTACCTCCTCTTCTTTCGTATGCCAAGGAAGGCTTTATATCAGGCATCCTGAAACTTCGGCCCTCCAGATGTTTTGGACTACAATTCCCATCTTCCCCGACCACTGGTCCCGTTAGCTAGGGATCATGGGAGTTGTAGGCCAAAACATCTGGAGGGCCGCAGTTTGGGGATGCCTGCTGTATATTGTAAACTGCCTTGTGATCCTCAGATGAAGGGCAGTATAGACATTTAATAAATAATAATAAAGTCTTCACCAAGACCAACTTTAAAACAGGCACCCTGCTGGGAAATTATTTTTACTCTCCAAACATCACTTCCTCCTGTCCTGAGGTGCCTACATATGCCTCACGAAAATAGAGGGATTATCTGTAACAGCAACACAGGAGGCATTTTTTTCTAAGGACTACAGCTTGGGATAAAGAGTTAAGCTTCCCCTCCCCGCATATTGCAGCCTCAATTAAAATTGTCCTTCCTGCCACCTATTATTAAATAAAAAGTCCTAGACGTCATTGCTAACAAAGTACTTAGCAGCACATCTGTAATTTGTCCCTAACACTATTGATTTTCTTTGGGGACTCCAGAATCATTATCAATCCAATAACTTTAAAGGAATGCGCTTTATAGTTCTTGATTTGTAAAAAGTCACATTGAAAATCCATTGCAGAGTAACAAATGGGCTTTAAGGATGGAACTGTGGCTGCAAACCTCTTGGAACATAGATGGAGTCCCTTTTGAGTTGATGGGCAGAAGAGGGGGCTGAATGAGTTCGATTCAGAAATGTGACATGTCCAGAAGTGCAATTGCAAGCATGTTTACCTGGAAGTTAGACCAAGCGAGGTTGATGGAGCTTACTCCCAAGTCAGCGTGTGAAAGATTGCCTAAGACATATTGAAATAATTGGACCTGAATTGCACTGCTCAGTACTTTTATCCATGGATTTCAGTCCCTGGGTTGTGCTTTAAATGCCAGGTTCCCGCAGTTCACTTATTTAGGCGCATTACTTCTCTGTTATATACCCAAGGCAACTGTTCCCAACTGCTAGTGTGCCATGAGAAATTGAGTAATAAAAGAACAAAGGTTTCCTTAAAAGCTAAAGCACCTATGAGCAGATGAATTTGTCCTCTTCATCTCCGCACAATCGCTCTGCATATGACTCTTTCCAACCAGTGGCTATGTGGCTTTTGTTTCTGTTAAGGTGATTCTGAAGCAAGGTGCTTGGGAGGGATTCAGGGCTTGTTTAAAGTGAGCTGGGATCTGTCACTCACAATTGAAATACTGTACTGTAGGTTTCCTGAAGCACTTCATGGTGCCTTGGCAACCTGAACATCCATAACAAACACTACAGACAACTCTGCTAAAAGCAAAACTAACATCCCTAAAACAGCAAGAGGGGTTGTGGGGGGTGAGGTAGAGAAAAATCCAGGTGGAGAGCTGATTGGTCAAACTTGTAATTAGAAGGAATGATTTATTCAGACTCTCCAATCCTGGTGTTTTGGGAATGGACAGTGAATCTTCTTTTGGTTCTCTCCCCAACCACATCTACTTTAAAGTTGCCTAGCATGAAAATAACCAGACTGATTTGTCTGCAGTTGATAAGTTTCTTACTTAGGAGCATCTCCCTGATGTCAGCTATTTCCAGGCTAATTGACTGGGGGGAAACAAGGGGAGATTAAGGGAAACCCTTTTACCCACACCGAAATTGTAGAAGCAGTGTTTGTGATATTTCAAAAAAAGACACCCCGAACGTTGTTGAGCTTTTTTTTTTTTATAAAAAACAAACAAACCCCAAAGTTGTTTTCAAAATGACTCACCTAAGACCCAGCACAAAGCACCACTTTTGGAAATTCCACCGGAAGTCAATTCCCCCTTTGAAATCCCGGTAATGTCTGGAAAAATCCGGACGCATGGCAACCCTAGTTTGTGGGGAAATCACTGCAGACTTCCTACTGAAATTTGGCAGGATGAATCCCTTCAGGAGGGGTCCCCAGGCATGAAAATGCCATCCAATTCCTCCCCAAAGTAAAAGAAGTTACAGATATTCTGTTTTTCTTTTTAAAAAACAAAACATTGAAGGCACCCAGCACTGTCTCCTGATTCATGGTTTACAGAAGTAGATGGCTGATTCTGTCCCCACAGTGTTACAAATTAACATTCAGATAATTGTGTTGTTTGCACTGATTTCCAAATTTATGTACATTGGTTCAAATTTATGTATATTGGTTCTGTGTGTGTGTGTGTGTGTGTGTGTGTGTGTGTGTGTGTGTGTGAGAGAGAGAGAGAGAGAGAGAGAGTCTTTTGAAATTAGTAGAGCTTGGGGGGGGGATGACTTAAAAACTCCACACCTGTCATATAATAAATAGTACTGCCTGTACACAAGAATGTAGTGGGGGAAAGAAAGTCATTGAAAATCTGTATAGTGTATAATTGGAATTATCCATGCAAGGAGTAAGGGGAGGGGAGGAATCGATTCTGCCTTCAGATTTCCCCCCCTTTCCCCCCCCCCGTTTTAAAACCCCTCCCCCCATCATGTTCATGGTAGGCATGTGTGCACAAATGCTTTTAAATTATTGTAACTAAATGCTTTTAAAATAGGTTGTTAATACACATGTGCCATTTAACCCTGTGATGTGAAGGAAGAAGTATGAACCACCCACCAAGTATTGTTGTTTAGTCGTTTAGTCGTGTCCGACTCTTCGTGACCCCATGGACCATAGCACGCCAGGCACTCCTGTCTTGCACTGCCTCCCGCAGTTTGGTCAAACTCATGTTCGTAGCTTCGAGAACACTGTCCAACCATCTCGTCCTCTGTCGTCCCCTTCTCCTAGTGCCCTCAATCTTTCCCAACATCAGGGTCTTTTCCAAGGATTCTTCTCTTCTCATGAGGTGGCCAAAGTATTGGAGCCTCAGCTTCACGATCTGTCCTTCCAGGGAGCACTCAGGGCTGATTTCCTTAAGAATAGATAGGTTTGATCTTCTAGCAGTCCATGGGACTCTCAAGAGTCTCCTCCAGCACCATAATTCAAAAGCATCAATTCTTCGACGATCAGCCTTCTTTATGGTCCAGCTCTCACTTCCATACATCACTACTGGGAAAACCATAGCTTTAACTATACGGACCTTTGTCGGCAAAGTGATGTCTCTGCTTTTTAAGATGCTGTCTAGGTTTGTCATTGCTTTTCTCCCAAGAAGCAGGCGTCTTTTAATTTCGTGACTGCTGTCACCATCTGCAGTGATCAAGGAGCCCAAGAAAGTAAAATCTCTCACTGCCTCCATTTCTTCCCCTTCTATTTGCCAGGAGGTGATGGGACCAGTGGCCATGATCTTGGTTTTTTTGATGTTGAGCTTCAGACCATATTTTGCGCTCTCCTCTTTCACCCTCATTAAAAGGTTCTTTAATTCCTCCTCGCTTTCTGCCATCAAGGTTGTGTCATCTGCATATCTGAGGTTGTTGATATTTCTTCCGGCAATCTTAATTCCGGCTTGGGATTCATCTAGTCCAGCCTTTCGCATGATGAATTCTGCATATAAGTTAAATAAGCAGGGAGACAATATACAACCTTGTCGTACTCCTTTCCCAATTTTGAACCAATCAGTTGTTCCATATCCAGTTCTAACTGTAGCTTCTTGTCCCACATAGAGATTTCTCAGGAGACAGATGAGGTGATCAGGCACTCCCATTTCTTTAAGAACTTGCCATAGTTTGCTGTGGTCGACACAGTCAAAGGCTTTTGCATAGTCAATGAAGCAGAAGTAGACGTTTTTCTGGAACTCTCTAGCTTTCTCCATAATCCAGCGTATGTTTGCTATTTGGTCTCTGGTTCCTCTGCCCTTTCGAAATCCAGCTTGCACTTCTGGGAGTTCTCGGTCCACATACTGCCTAAGCCTGCCTTGTAGAATTTTAAGCATAACCTTGCTAGCGTGTGAAATGAGCGCAATTGTGCGGTAGTTGGAGCATTCTTTGGCACTGCCCTTCTTTGGAATTGGGATGTAGACTGATCTTCTCCAATCCTCTGGCCATTGCTGAGTTTTCCAAACTTGCTGGCATATTGGGTGTAGCACCTTAACAGCATCATCTTTTAAAATTTTAAATAGTTCAGCTGGAATATCATCACTTCCACTGGCCTTGTTATTAGCAATGCTTTCTAAGGCCCATTTGACTTCACTCTCCAAGATGTCTGGCTCAAGGTCAGCAACCACACTACCTGGGGTGTATGAGACCTCCATATCTTTCTGGTATAATTCCTCTGTGTATTCTTGCCACCTCTTCTTGATGTCTTCTGCTTCTGTTAGGTCCTTACCACTTTTGTCCTTGATTATGGTAATCTTTGTACGAAATGTTCCTTTCATATCTCCAATTTTCTTGAACAGATCTCTGGTTTTCCCCATTCTATTGTTTTCCTCTATTTCTTTGCATTGCTCATTTAAGAAGACCCTCTTGTCTCTCCTTGCTGTTTTTTGGAAATCTGCATTCAGTTTCCTGTATCTTTCCCTATCTCCCTTGCATTTTGCTTGCCTCCTCTCCTCCGCTATTTGTAAGGCCTCGTTGGATAGCCATTTTGCTTTCTTGCATTTCCTTTTCCTTGGGATGGTTTTCGTTGCTGCCTCCTGTATAATGTTACGAGCCTCCATCCATAGTTCTTCAGGCACTCTGTCCACCAAATCTAAATCCTTAAACCTGTTCCTCACTTCCACTGTGATAAGCAGTGATAAGCAGAAGGATGGTGTATTTCAACCTCACCCCCTTTCACTCAACAATAACAAATTACCACACACACCATTGTGGCAATAGTAGAGACTGCAGTTTCTTGGGTAAAAGGGAAAAAAACAAGCCATTTTTTTCCTTTCAAAAGGGGAAATTAAAACACTTATGACAGAAGTAATTTAATATTTATATACTGACTGGTTACAATTAACACCCCCACCCCAAAAGGGTAAGATTTATTATGGGTGCTTGGAGACATATATTGCAGGATTTTTTCAATATGTCAATATGTCATATTCCCTCCAGGTTCCAGGTACTTCCCCCAGAGGGATAGGGTAGAAAGAGCAGTAGATATTCTCAAGGGACTGATGATGAAGATTTGTTGTTGTTTAGTCATTTAGTCAGGCACTCCTGTCTTCCACTGCCTCCCGCAGTTTGGTCAAACTCATGTCGGTAGCTTCGAGAACACTGTCCAACCATCTCATCCTTTGACGTCCCCTTCTCCTTGTGCCCTCCATCTTTCCCAACATCAGGGTCTTTTCCAGGGAGTCTTCTCTTCTCATGAGGTGGCCAAAGTATTGGAGCCTCAGCTTCACGATCTGTCCTTCCAGTGATGAAGATACCAACTCACAAAAGTAGCCATTCCATTGATATGGAAAGTCTTCTAGTCCCTGGCAGTTGATTATGTAACTCAGATTCTAGGCTCTGCCCTCCAGAGGGAAGGCAGGTGGGCTCAGGGGTTGTTCCACGTGAAAGCAGTACATAAAGAACACTTGGAGTTATGAAATCTGAAAACCACAGAGAAAAGCAGGGGAGACAAGCAAGTCTAAAAACACACACACTAAATTATCTATAAAACTATTGCTTCAGGGGATACCTCACCATCACTAGCCAGGGAAGATCATAAAAACAGGGCTGGTTCCTGGTTTAAAGTGGCCCTGGGTAAAATGATCTTTGGTGGTTTCTTTCTTCTGCAGGGGGGGGGGGGCTTTGGTGTTTTTTTCTGCCCATGGGGAGAGTCTGTAGGCAGATTTTATTTGCATTCATTTGAATGCAAGTAAATAAATAGGGCACAAGGAGAAGGGGACGACAGAGGACGAGGTGGTTGGACAGTGTTCTCGAAACCACCAACATGAGTTTGACCAAACTGCGGGAGGCAGTGGAAGACAGGAGTGCCTGGCGTGCTATGGTCCATGGGGTCACAAAGAGTCGGACACGAGTAAACATCTAAACAACAACAAAGACAAATAGGTGGTGGAAAGGTAAACGGCATTTCTGTGCGCTTTGCCATCTGTCACAGTATTCTGTTGCACCAGAAGTCATGCTGGCCACATGATTCAGAAAGCTGTCTGTGGACAAACGCTGGCTTCCTCAGTCTGAAAGCAAGATGAGCACCGCACCCCATAGTCACCTTTGACTGGACATAACTGTCCAGGGGTCCTTTACCTTTTTTTAACCTTTACACCAGGGATGGTTGGAGCAGGACTTCCGTGCACACCCCTGTCACCACGTTTTTTTTTAAAGATCACACACACACACACACCCCATAATGCATTATTGCAGCAGAGCAAAGACCCTGTGGAATGCCCTCCCATCAGATGTCAAAGAGATAAACAAGTACTTGACATTTAGAAGACATCTGAAGGCAGCCCTGTTCAGGGAAGTTTTTAATGTGTGGCATTTAAATGTTTGTTGTTGTTGTTGTAAGCCGCCCAGGGAGGCTGGGGAAACCCAGCCAGATGGGTGGGGTACAAAATAATAATAATAATAATAATAATAATAATAATAATAATAATAATAATAAGGTTGGATATTGCCCTTTATATGTTGTTCCAGAACGTAATGAAGACCAGAGTTCTAAAAATCTTTCTGGTTGCTCTTGCTTGCCCTTATTTTAAACATTGTGTGTTCAGACACGAACATAGCTCTGGAACAGTATCTGCATTCATCCTCTGTTTTGGAGCTGCAAGTTTGCTTTTTATGACAGCATTTTCCATCACTGAATGCTTGTGAACTTAAGAGGAACTTAAGAACAGCAATGCACATACATAGTGTCTGAGGGTTGCTTTTTTTTTTTTACAGTTATCATCCACTTTAAATAATGACAAATTATGAATACTCCAGCCATTCATTACATCAGAGGGGTAAAATGAGAATGACATCAAGAGCCTTTTTCCAACCACAGTGTATAATCATGGATGACGATGACATAATCACAGTAAAAACAACTGAGAGTCCTTGTGGCACCTTAGAGCCTCACAAACAGCACCATGGGCGAAATGAGTTTCTGTTGACAATAGCCCACTTTGACAAAGCCATAAAGGGATGGCTTTGATTAGCAGGTCATGTAATGCAAAGGACAGCTGTAATTTGCTCTCATTTATTTGCAGAGCCCAATTGTAAGCAAAAATAAGAATAAAGGTAATGTACAGAGATAATGAATATAGCAGTATTTTGTTTTAATTGTGGAAATATGACACGGGGGGGGGGAGCAGTTTCATAATTCCTAATAGTCCTTAGGGTAAAGGTAAAGGGACCCCTGACCATTAGGTCCAGTCGTGACCGACTCTGGGGTTGCGGCGCTCATCTCGCATTATTGGCCGAGGGAGCCAGCGTATAGCTTCCAGGTCATGTGGCCAGCATGACAAAGCCGCTTCTGGCAAACCAGAGCAGCACAAGGAAACGCCATTTACCTTCCCGCTGTAGCGGTTCCTATTTATCTACTTGCATTTTGACGTGCTTTCGAACTGCTAGGTTGGCAGGAGCTGGGACCGAGCAACGGGAGCTCACCCCGTCGCAGGGATTCGAACCGCTGACCTTCTGATCAGCAAGCCCTAGGCTCAGTGGTTTAACCACAGCGCCACCTGGGTCCCTAGTCCTTAGGGTAGGGTTTCTCAAACTGTAAGCCAGGACCCCCCCCACTCGCACCTAGTAGGCCTTGGGCCACTTTCAGGTGGGCTTCAGTGGCATGGATTGCCCAGGGCCTCCTCCCTTGCCTGCCCAGCCCCCTAAGCCATGCTGTCACCATTTGGTTAGACTAATGCCAGCGCCAAGAACTCATTGCATGCTGAATAAAGGTATCCATGAGCTAGACAAATCCAGAGGGGTGAGGGGTGGAAAGGAGGTCTCCCTCATGTGAGGGGGAAGGGCCAGAGGATGTGCTGAAGGAAATTTGAGAGATAAAACCTTCATTTACATTATTATCATGAAAAGTCAACTGGGAACAAAGATGAGGAAGGAGTGAATGTAAAAGAACCAGGCAGGAGGGGTGAAAGAAACTGGATTATTTCTGGCGAGGAAGGTACAAACTGGCGAGGAAGGTACAAATTGAGTGTGAAAGGAGAATAGTTACCTGGCTGGCTGGCTAGTTCCTAAGCGACCAAATCTGTGGATATTTCATTTTGCACACGAAAGCTCATACCAATGACAAACTTAGTTGGTCTCTAAGGTGCTACTGGAAAGAATTATTATTATTATTATTATTATTATTATTATTATTATTATTATTATTTGTTTCATTTTTAATGGATATCTGAAATAAGTAAAAGCTGGCATTTTGTCCAGCAGGTGAGATATGTATGCTCCACTTCTGAAATCAGTGGTGCAGCGAATCAGAATTTTGCTCAGAGGCCACATCCATACCCACGATTCTGCACTTTTAAAAAGAGCTATCCAGTTCTTATAGTCCAGGGGTCAGCAAACTTTTTCAGCAGGGGGCCGGTCCACTGTCCCTCAGACCTTGTGAAGGGCAGGACTATATTTTGGAAAAAAATATAAACGAATTCCTATGCCCCACCAACAATCCAGAGATGCATTTTAAATAAAAGGACACATTCTACTCATGTAAAAACACCAGGCAGGCCTTACAGATAACCCAGAGATGCATTTTAAATAAAAGGACACATTCTACTCATGTAAAAACATGCTGATTCCCGGACTGTCCGCGGGCCGGATTTAGAAGGCGATTGGGCCACATCCGGCCCCCGGGCCTTAGTTTGGGGCCCCTGTTATAGTCTATTCTGCTGTCACAAAGGAAGTGGAAGGAAGAAACAGGTCAAGTCAAGTCTGGGCAAAAGCTGAAGGCAGTTATGTTAAAGGCAGGTCAGCACCCTGGGCAGCTCCCAGTGAGTCAATTTGCTAAACCTTAGAACAGGGGTGTCAAACTCAAATTCATCGGGGGCCGCATCAGCAGTTTGGTCACCCTCAAAGGGCCGGTTGTATCTGTAGGACTATGTGTCCACTCTTTATTATCATAAATTATTGTCACTGCATTCAATTATTACTGTTTTTTGTAATAATGTAAGTAATAACTAGCTATGAAAGCAGAAACATAGTCAGAATAATGGCAAGTAGATATTCAAATGTACAATTATTGTACAATTTATTGAAAAATGATTTTTGGTAACTGCACTGGGTGGTGAAGGCTCGCTAGGGTTTCATGCAGGACCTTTGCAGAGCTACTAGTACCTGGAGATGCTGGGGTCCTTCTGCATGCAAGACAGATGTTCTGCCAGTGAGCCACCACCCTTCACCAAAGGGACTGGCTGAGGTTGACTCACTGGAGCTGCTCTCCTGGTTCCAGGGTTTAAGGGCCAGAAGTATAAAGCAGAATCCTATGTTTCTGAGGAGAGGGAGAGGGAGAGGGAGAGGGAGGGGAGGGAGTGAGGAAGGAAGGAGGGAGTGGGAGAGAGGAAGGAAGGAAGGAAGGAAGGAAGGAAAGAGGGGAGAGAAAGAAGAGTAGGAAATAAGGAAGAGAATAAAGAAGGAAAGAAAAAGAAAGAGGGAGAGAAGACGGAAAGGGAGAAAGAAGGAAGGAAGTAGAGGGAAAGAAAGAATAAGAATGAGGGAGAGGAAGAAAGTTGGGAAGGACGGAAGGAAGGAAGGAAGGAAGAAAAGAGGGAGCAGGAGGGAGAGAGGAAGGAAAGAGGTGAGAGAAAGAAGAGTAGGAAAGAAGGAATAAAGAAGGAAAGAAAAAGAAAGAGGGAGAGAAGACAGAGATAAAGAAGGAAGGAAGGAGAGGGAAAGAAAGAATAAGAACGAGAGAGAGGAAGAAAGAATAAGAACGAGAGAGAGGAAGAAAGAAAGGGAAGGGGGGGTCGCCGCCTTGATTCAGCGCCAGAAAAGAGCGCGAAGGGACCCAGGGGCAAAAAGCATTTCCCCGGCCCCAGCTGTTTGTCGGCACTTTGTTGGCGCGGCGCTTCAGCAGCAAGGTCCCACTGCTGGGTCCCGCTGGCTGGGGCGCTCGGCGGGCCACATGACGAGGTCTGGCGGGCCGGATTTGGCCCCCGGGCCTTGTGTTTGACACCCGTGCCTTAGAATATGTTGTCTCAGCAAAGCATCTCTGTCCTTACAGCAGTCTGGCAAGGCATATACAGTGGTACCTCAGGTTAAGAACTTAATTTGTTCCAGAGGTCCATTCTTAACCTGAAACTGTTCTTAACCTGAGATACCACTGTAGCTAATGGGGCCTCCTGCTACTGCCGTCCCGCTGGAGCACGACACCGGAGCACGATTTCTGTTCTCATCCTGAAGCAAAGTTCTTAACCCGAGGTACTATTTCTGGGTTAGTGGAGTCTGTAAACTGAAGTGTCTGTAACCTGAAGCATCTGTAACCCGAGGTACCACTGTACTGCTGTTGGACCCACCTTCTTGAGAAGCTATCTGTGTTGACCATTTTCCCAAGTGTTTTCTTTCACAATTTGAAAGGGATTCGTCCTCCAAGTCTGAGGAAGGCAGGACAGCTGCATTGTCAGTTTGGGAGGGCCCGTAAGGGGGAGGGTACTAGATGTTTCCTCTTGAGTGAGGCAACATAATTCCATATCACTTGTATCTCCCTCAGGGTAATTTATGGGACTGGGTTCAGGGACCAAGACATCTGACTAGTTTAGCTATTACAGTGGTACCTTGGTTCCCAAACTTAATCTGTTCCAGAAGTCTTTTCCAAAACCAAAGCATTCTAAAACCAAGGCATGCTTTCCCATAAGTAATGCAAAATGGATTAATCCATCCCAGACTTTTTTTAAAAAAAACCTAGAACAGCAATTTAACATGAATTTTACTATCTAACAAAACCATTGATCCATAAAATGAAAGCAATAATCAATGTACTGTACTATAATTAAAGAAGACAGTATTGTAGATGATAAAAATTAAAATTATTTTTTTCTGACTTGCATTGATGATAGTCATTGTTTGGATGGGGGGCTTTTTATCCATTTCTGCAGTCACACAATCAATCAATCAATCAGTAGCTGAACTGGGTTCCACACAGTCACCAAAACCAAGTCACAAGCCACAGTCACAAGTCAGTCCCATAAAATGAAGAACAAGTCACAGTAAAAAACAAAAAAGCTACACCAACAAGAACGCAAAAAAGAAGCAAAAACAAAAGCTCCAAATATCACCTCTGTGTTGTGTGGGTGCTTGGGACTCAACAGCCGACAGACTCAACAGGAAGCCTCTGATTAGCAGCTGGGGACTCAATTTACAAACAGAACACACTCAACAGGAAGAGGAACATGTTCAGCTTCCAAGGCAAAGTTCACAAACCGGAACACCTACTTCCGGGTTTGCAGCATTCTATTTCCAAGTTGTTCATAAACTGAGCTGTTCTAAAACCAAGGTACCACTGTATTAAATAAGATTTAGCCTCAGAATGTTTATTGGAGAAGAAAGGCAAGTTGTCTAACTGTTGAGAGCTCCCCAAAGAGTTCCTAGATTGCAGGCACTCTAAAAGGAGCTGTTATATCAGAATATAGTTTGCCACATCAGAGAATATGGGCCACTTAAATTCTAGGGCACATTAGATATTGTTTTCTCCCATATGAACTTACTGATGCATTAGAATCATTCTTGGGGGGGGGGTCTCCTTTATGTGCCCCCCATTGTCTGATGAACATGGGGTGGCTGCTCTAAAGCAGTCTTCCTCTCTTCACCTTTGCATGCTTTTAGTTACTAGGTAAATTGGTTTCTTTCTTTCTTTCTTTCTTTCTTTCTTTCTTTCTTTCTTTCTTTCTTTCTTTCGAATGGCTTTTGAAGTTCATTGATGATTTTTGTTACTCAGCAATAATTGCTGCTGTCATCTTAATTCTGCTGCTTACTATGCTCCTGAAAAGAGGATGCTTTCGTAACAAAGTTTATATAGATGCCATTCCCCAAAGCAGATTTCTATGGTGAAAAACAGAACTGCTTTCCTGTTGGCTGTCACATTTATAATTCTGGTTGTGCAGACAGTAATAATAATAATAATAATAATAATAATAATAATAATAATAATAATAATAAGTTTATTTATACACCGCCCATCTGGCTGGGTTTCCGCAGCCACTCAGGGTGGCTTCCAGAATGATATCCAAATACAGTATGGTGAAAGGTCCAATGCAGGGGGAGGCAATGTAGTGCCTTCCAGTTGTTGATGGATTCCATGTCCCATCAGCCCCAGAAAGTATGGCTAGTTGCTAAGGATGATGGGAACTGTAGTCCTGTAATTTAAGCACCACCTGTGATTTTTACATTGCGATTATAAAACGTGGTTTTAAAACATCTCTGAATTGTATGCATGAGAGATGTTTTGTGATTTTTTTAAAAAAACAAATGTGCTTCTGTGCTCAGTGCAGCTGCACAGATCCGGGGAGAAAAATACATCAACTTTGTTCTACACAACATTTTTGATGTCATTTTTGGCCACCATGACAGCACCAATCTGTTCTGTAGTTTCTGAGTCTCAGGAAAAGCTGCTCATGACTCTTGGGGCATAATTGAGAGAAACATACTACTCAAACCCTGTGACCACCTAGCTTGAGATCATAACAATCCCCATTGTTTGGGAGCCTATTTAGCCATTGTGAAATGTGTAAAATAATAATAATGGAACAGTCCTGAAATGACACTTAATCCAAGTGTGCAATATGTATATTATAAACTTAGGGTGGTATCCAAGTAACTTCTTTCAGCACAAAGATTTCTGTTTGTGCAATGGGACTCCCCACCCCCATCTCCTTGCACACATCCTTTACCCTTTCCTACCCTGTTCTGGAGGATCGGAGGAACCTCCAGAACAGTTTTTGGAGGGCCACGGATGGAGGAGGTGGAAAAGTTCCATTGTGCAAATGGAAATCCTTACACTGATGGAATGAGGAAGCTGGATACAGCTCATGTTGGTTACATCCACATGCTACATTTTTAGCTTTAAACTTAAATAAGCTGAGATATATACCTCATGAATGTCATAGCTGAAGAGTTTCTTTTCTGTCTGTGAGCTTCTGCTGTTGACCGACGGTAACAAACAAGCACAACCCAGTCGCCCTAAAGGAAGAGATTTCCACCCCAATACTCTGAGTGAAAGACTCACTTACCTGCTTCTCATTAGGGTCTTGTTACAGCTAGCCTTGCTCTGGTGCTTCTGGGCTAGAAGTGAAGTCCTAGAAGTGTGGGCAGATGTACACCCTGCGTCTTCAGGACAAGCACCCTGGAGAACAGCTTGAATGAAAGCAGCAAGCTGATCCCGGTTTATGCCTTGAAAGTGTATTCTGCCGATCCTTATACAGGAGGTGGGGTTGCCTGGAACCTCCTTTCGTTCAGTGGATCGATTGACACTCAGGTCCAACCAGTTCTTCAGCGGGGTTGCTGTTGACTCTTGTTGGATGCTTCTCACCAGGGCATGTTCTCCAGGGGTAAAATCAGCAGCCCTTTGTCAGAGTGATAGATGGTTCTCTGGCTCTCACCGCAATCTCTACTCATGTCTCTATCGGTTTTCCAAGCCTGTGGTTTGGGGTGTGAGTCAGCAAGTGGCAGTTGGAGTTTGTGGTTCGGGTGAACTTGCAGGACCTGGGACAAGCTTTCTCAACTAGTTCTGAAGAGATGCAAACAGTGAACCGGCACTTTACAAAGAAATGTTATTTTCTCTCTCTTTCTGCTGCTTCAAGAAGATAGGTTAGGAAATGTTTGCTTGGCCTGGCTGCCGAGCGAGTCTATCACTTGCATAATATGTGGTTTTACATTTGGCAGAGATTTCCAGCATCCCCTTTTCTTTCTGTTTTGTTAGGTGGGATTTTTTTGGTGTCTTCTGTACTTTAGCACTAGCCTGGGGCTACCACGACATTATTTATACTTGCAGCGTCACACTGTAATGTGCAGAATCCACACTAAAAATAGCTGGAGTCTGCTCTTCCATTTAGTTACCATTTGAATTCTCCTCATGTATTTTACTGGCGCCCCATCTTAATCGCAATTTGTTTGCTTACATTAAAGAGCATCTTTTAATTTATTTATTCTCATGATCCTATCTTTTATAGTCCTATTACAGGACTGTCTGTCTCCCCAAATCTCTCTGGTTGCCAGCGCTTACATGCTTTGTGACAATGTAGAGTTACAGATGGTCCCGATACTGTTATTTTATTATGTTTGGCATGGCAAGAACACATTTGTTCCCTTGTTATTGTGCTGTGGTTGACTTGGCTTCTATATTTCCTGCTCCACAACCAGAGATTGTGCTTAGTATTGTGTCTGATTGCTCCGCTGTGACATATTAAAATTATGTAATTAACATGAGGTGCTGGAATCTGTCTGCTCAGGGCAGTCTTGAGCAGGTTGGCCGCCCTGGCACTGAGGGGCGGAGATCGCTCCGGTGCCTCCGCCCTCGCAGGGTGCAGCATGGTTGTCGCGCGGCTTCACTGCGCGGCGCCCTGCCTACCAGCCCGGTACCCTGGCGCACCGCGCCACCGACGGTCTACCTAGAGCCAGCCCTGTGTCTGCTGAAATGCTGAGCACCTGCCATTTTAAAAAGGAACATTGGAACACCATGCCCCAGATTCGAAGTGCCACACTTGCTTTGCTAATAATGACATTTGCACGGTCTTGTCAGTGTTAGGAGGTCTCCATGCTGAGAATCCAGGTGTGGAGCTTCCTCCCCCATCAAGGAAGGAAATTCCACATAAGCACTAGTGCACTTCTTATGCCAATGAAGGTCAATAACAATAACAACCACTGGTGCACCTGTGCATGCAAGGAACATCAGGATTTCATTACAACTCATGTAATACTTAAGTCTTGTCTTTCTTTGCGATTAGCAAATGCTGGTTGATGTCCTTCCAAGTAATAAATCATGCTTCAAATACTGGTTTTTTTGGGGGGGGTGAGGGGTGCATATCAACTGAGACGAAACAGCATTTCTATAGCCTGTTTTCCTTAAAACAACAGGCAACAAAAAGGACATGTTTTCCATTAACGGCTTAACTATTCTTTTCTGTTAAATGGCTAAAGCTTATACATGGCACTTAAGTGAGGTGTGTCTCTCGCTGACCTCATATCCCCCATAAGCACAGCTCACACTGATTATTAGCTGAACAGAGAAGAAACAAACTTTTCGACAAAAGAATAGTCAGGATAAAAGAGGAAGGAACTGAAGCTGAGCCAGAACCCAGTCGAATCTAGAAGACATGCAGTATTCATACAGAGGATGCCTGGGAACCCATGCAAAGTGCCAATGCAGTGAATAAGCATAGTTAGCATCTAAGGCGTGTCATTCCCGTTGTTGTTTTTCCCCCCCTTGTTCTTCCACTCCTCCAACAGCTTGTTGCTGGTAGCAAGAGATTGGTTTTTTAACCCATTATGTGCTGGTTTTTTGCGCTTTGGCAGACTATGTCGCTGTTGCGTGTTACTTCCAGCGAAGGTATTATTCGTCATTTATTTCTGTTCTCTTTCCCCCCCAAAAAGCGCAACAGCTTTGGGGCATCCCCCCAAAAAAACCTCCAAAACTTTGGTTAGCAGCTCCCCCAAAAAAGCTCAACAACTCTGGGCACTTTGTGATAAATAAGGGGGTTTTGGTTTGGTTTGGTTAAATAATTAGTTTTTGGTTTATTAAATACAGTTATATATTACAATTATACATTTTTGTTATTTAAACTATAAATATCGTGAAATTATGTTTTTTCCCCCAAAGTGACACACCACCCGTTATGCTCGGTTTTTTTGGCGAATATTGACACACCAAGCTCAAAAGGTTGCCCATCACTGATCTAAGGAGCTCAAATCAACACCCAAGGGGACTTTGTTGCAATAGGAGGTTTGGGCAAGAAAGCCTGCACATTTGTACATTTTAATTTTAACAGTTGATTTCTAGGAGGGGATGCGGCAACACAGAAAACAACCACCAATGTTTTACTCACATTGGCCGCCCTGCTGACATCTAACTCTCAACTGACTAGAACTGCCAGCTAGAATCAGACTGGTGTCTGCTGGACCAGTAACAGAATTAACTCTTAATGATCCCTGTTGTACTTCCAACAACCTTTGGGTCTGCTGGATCAGGCCCATGGGGCATCTAGTCCCTCATCCTGTTCTCACAGTGGCCAACCAGATGCCTATGGGGAAACCCTTCTTGCGGTTTCCTGCGACTGGCATTCAGCAGCATTGCTGCCTTCCTTTGTACTTCATACAGAAAAGTCAAATGCAACCCAATATTTTTCTCTTGTTAAAAAAAATATTTAAAGTGAATCTGGTTTTAGCTTTGAAGGAATTCTTTTCGAAACTTTAGCTCAAACATCTCCACTTTCCCTCAGTTTCTGCTGTAAGGGCACAAAACTGTGAGGAGATTTCATTGCTTCCAACGTAAGAGTTAAAAGAGAGGATTGGTAGGAAATCAAATATGTCAGATGCTGGAAGGAAGCAGGACGTTAAATGAAGACATACATACACCTATGCTAAGATGCTTTATGTTTTCTAGTTGCTCATGTTTGAGCCTTAGATTATTATTTTTTTAATGGAAAGCTTCTAGATATTTTTAATCCACAGCAGTTTCTCAAGAACAGCAATGTAAAAAAGATAATCAAGAAAAGGGGTGTTATTTTAACACCATTCAAAAGAAAGGAGAGGAGGCACAGTTTGTTGTTTGTTTATTCATTCAAGTATTTCTATACCACTGCATCATAAAATAGCTCCTCCTGCGTACGGCATTAAAACATCAAACACCATTTAAAACAATACAGATCATCATTAATGTGACTGGCTAATATAAACTAAAGTAAAAATTAAAAATCTACAAAGGGCAGGGTCTTCAAGAGATGCCTGGACTGCAAAAAGATCAAACCTATCAATTCTTAAGGAAATCAGCCCTGAGTGCTCACTGGAAGGACAGATCGTGAAGCTGAGGCTCCAATACTTTGGCCACCTCATGAGAAGAGAAGACTCCCTGGAAAAGACCCTGATGTTGGGAAAGATTGAGGGCACTAGGAGAAGGGGACGACAGAGGACGAGATGGTTGGACAGTGTTCTCGAAGCTACCAACATGAGTCTGACCAAACTGTGGGAGGCGGTGCAAGACAGGAGTGCCTGGCGTGCTATGGTCCATGGGGTCACGAAGAGTCGGACACGACTAAACGACTAAACAACAAAAAGTATCAAAGACTTCCCTTCTTCTCTTTCCATGGTTAATTTTGCATACCATAAACCCCTTACGTAAACTAAACCATTCAATATTCCATTATTACATCTGTCAAAACTTATTTACACCGTTGAATTTATCTTAATGCTGCCAACGTTTTCAAGTGTACACAATTCCCCCCCATATATTCAATAAACATTTTCCGATCTTCTTTAAACATATCTTGTTCTTGTTCTCTTATTTTATATGTTAAGCCTGCAAACTGTGCATATTCTATCAGTTGCCATTCTTCTTTAGTTGGGACCTCACTCGTTTTCCATTTGGGGGCTAACAAAACACGGGCCACAGTAGTGGCATACATAAATAACCTTTGCCCCCAACATCCTGGTGAGTGACAGCACCAACGCTGCCGGGGGGCGGGGGGGCGGGACGGACAGTTGCTGCTTCATCCACCCACACATAACACCACCGTACACGCAAACACATTCTTTTCCTGTCACCTTTCAAGTACTTGCGTGGAAGCAAACAAATCAAGGCTTAAAAGCAAAGCTGAAGCAAAATATACAAATGCCACCCTAGGTTCATTTGGCAGCTTGCAAATTTCATAATAAATGTCAGAAAGAGTTCAAGGAGATCAATACCTGTCTGGTTAGATTCGTGTGTGGGGTGATGAAGCAGTTTGACTGGAACAGTGACCAGACCTGTAACATGTTCCCTAGTGCTCTGCAAACAGAGTGTTGATTTCCATGATATGCCGTTTCTTTCCCGTCTAGTATTGTTTGAAACGATTGGGGGCAAGATGCTATTTAAAGCAGAGCCAGTGCAATTGAATTTCTTGTGGATTTTTTTAAAAAAAAATTAATAATATTGCAAACTGCTGTGGAAATATGGAGAACTCATTTTAAGGTTTGGAAGAATGAAAAACTGAGAGCAACCCAAATGGTCAGGTGGAGCCATCCCTACATAGGAGTGGCCATGTCGCACCCCTGCTCTCGTGCTCACACAGAGAGGCGTGCCTTTTAGAACAAACACAACATTGAATGGAATGCAGAAGGGATGAGTTTCCCAACGACAAGACAACAAATCAAGGAGTGACATAATGAAATGTGCAGGCTAAGAAGTAAGACAAGGCGAAGAATGAAAGACTGAATGGGAGACCTAAGATGAGATAAGGGCAAGTTGACTAAGGATTTATAATAATCCAACGGAGATAAAATGAAAGAATGCAGTCAATAATGGGGACTGTCAATCAGAAAGTCAAAATCAGAAAGATTAAGAAACTAAAAGTGAGGGCTGGACCTTAGCAGTGTAGAAAACACGAAATGATTTTTTTATAATTACTTAGAAAGTATCTTGAAAACAAGAGAAGAGTGCAAAAAGTATCCTAAATGCAGAATTAATAACAGAAGGAGAGGAAGAGACCAACGTGATTTCATTTACCAGTATTTGGTCTAAATAAAGTCAGGTCACTTTTCTGGGCAAATACCCATCCAGAATGACTTACAAAAAAATGAAAATTAGGGGAGGCATGCAAAACCCTCTGTTCTGAAAGTGTGGGAGATTCGAAAAGGCTTTTGCAAGCCTCCTCCTATTTTCCTTTTAAATAAAAAATGATTTTGACATATGGGCACCTAGCCCACCTGTCAATCATGTGATGCCATAATGTTGCAAAATGATTGAGAGGTGAGCAGCCTCACCCATCTGTCAAATTTGGCCTGAGAGGTGGATTCTGAGAAGTATCTGGCCTGAGAAACCAGAAAGGCTCCATACGCTTGGTTTCAGGTGCGGAGCAGGTAAAGGTGCATCTTCCTTCCAAAAGTGCTCTAAAACTTCTAAGCCTGTTCCCCTGAACTGGGAGTCCTGTGTTATCAGGACTGCTGAGCAGAGCTTCCAATCAGGTTCAGCCACACTCTAATAGATGCTTCATTCAGACCTTCCCTCTCAACATGGGAAGTTCAAGGGCGGAATAAGTAAACTTAGCACCCATGGATATATTTAGGGTGGGGCAGATGTGCATGCCATGCCCCCTTACACATTTTTGCCCTTTCACGTTCAGGCCGAGAGTATTAATTGGGCTCCGGCAGACCTAGCTGCAGACCGAAAAACAGGATCAATATTAAATGAATGAGCAAAATGCTTTCTGTTGTAGATATATAAAGATCTTAATGGGAGCAGTTTACTTATGGCAGAGGTTTTCAACCTCTCTGAATCCACGGCTCCCGTGACCAACTACATTCTTTCTGCAGAACCTCTGTGGGACGCAGGAGCCCAGTTATGTCACCCCTTGCCTGCAGAGTTGGCACCCTTTTACAAAACAACCTCCCATAGGAAGGGTTCCCCTCAGACTCCTCTCTTCTCCCCTCTCCTTGGGAGTCCTCTGGGCAGCCACTGCTGCCGCCTCTGGTCTCTGAACTGCCCCCACCCCACCGCAAAGAGAGGTGCCTGCTCACACTGCCCCACAGGGGCCTGGGACTTGTCTGTCCATTCCCAACAGCAAGAGCTGGTGGACTGGTTGGCTGGACTCCCTTGCCTGCTTGCTTGCTTACTCTGAAGTCACCTCAGCTCCTGGCCAGCCCCAGAGTCACTATTCGCCTGCAGAGCTTGTAGCCAGGGCTGCTGCAAAAAATAGCTGTGCAAGCCTTTGGGAGGCAGAGACACAAGAGGACATCAGTGGAGGGAGGGAAGGAAAGAGGAACAGAGACCAGTGTTGCCCACAGCACCCCTGACCATCATTCAAGGCACCCCAGGGTGCCAGGGCACACTGGTTGAAAACCACTCACTTAAGGCATCTTTTTGCCCAATACATGCCTATTTGATCACTTTGATCTGCAGAACTCACTTTTTTACAAGTCCCACATAATGCCCAGTTTATCTTTTACTGCGTCAGCACCTTTAAAACTCCCTGTTTTTATTGACATTCGGCAGGCTATCTTCGTTTAGAAACCACCTGAAAACTTTTTTGTTTGTCAAGCCTGCCCAGACATACATACTTAGATTTGTTTTTTTAAAAGTTTTTATTTCATCTTTGTTTTTAATGATGGTTTAAAAAGCAGATCCACAAGGAATATTACTTAAACCATATATATATATATATATATATATATATATATATATATATATTCTCACTTCTTTAATCTATATATGTTACACAACTCACATAGTTTTTACTTATTTTCAAATTCTCCCACCCTCTGTGAGTGTTGACAGATTTTCCCATGCTTAGAGATTTCCAACATTTTCATTATAACACAGACTTGGCTAATCCAAGGAGGCTGTTTCCCCCCACCCACCCCCCACCAGCCCGCCTGCCGAATTTCATTATTGTAATCTTAGCCATAACAGAAAGCAAAATTGGACCGATATTATATTTCTAACACCAGTAGCAAATGATTACATCTCGCTGAGAAATCTCCTACGTAGTTTCCAACTATGAATCGGAAGAGTTTCTAAATTCCGTTTGAACATCAAGTGCACACTCCCCCTTCCAACTTTCCTCAGTGAATTGGCTTTTGAAAGGCCAAGGGCTGCTGGCTGCTGCTGAGATAACAGGGACCAAAGAATCTGCGACAGGTGGTACCAACTGTTCAACTTCAACTCCCAGCCAAAACAATCTGACATCCCATTGTGGAGGAAGGGGAGGAATAAGAGCAGCAGGCAAGTCTGGAGGAAGGGAAGGAAGGAAAGCCTGACTTTCTTAAAGCACCCTGTTTCATTTTCTCCCCAAATCAGTGTGGCATGCCATGTTGAAATTTCACAACCCTCTCAACTCCTGCAGGGAGAGAAAACATGCCACATAAATGCTGCATTTGCAAATTTGGGGCAATGGGAAAATAACCACACAATCCTATGCAGACGAAGCAGGTAGAAAGTTGCGATCCTGTGCCCCTATATGTGAGTCCAGTTAATGCAGCTGAACTTACATTAAAAAGGTAAAGGGACCCCTGACCATTAGGACCAGTCGTGACCGACTCTGGGGTTGCGGCGCTCATCTCGCGTTATTGGCCGAGGGAGCCAGCGTAGAGCTTCCAGGTCATGTGGCCAGCATGACAAAGCCGCTTCTGGCGAACCAGAGCAGCGCATGGAAACGCTGTTTGCCTTCCCGATGTAGCAGTACCTATTTATCTACTTGCACTTTGAGGTGCTTTCGAACTGCTAGGTGGGCAGGAGCAGGGACCGAGCAATGAGAGCTCATCCCATTGTGGGGATTCGAACCGCCAACCTTTTGATCGCCAAGCCCTAGGCTCTGTGGTTTAACCCACAGCACCTCCCACGTCCCACATGTAATGTAGGTGAGACTTACATTAGGGATGGACAAATCTCTCAATTTTAGTTTCTCCCAGTATCTTGGTTTTATAATCTGAAGCTCCGTTTCCCACATTTCCACACTGGTTTGCATTTTTTTTTTTAAAAAAAAAAGCCATCAAGAAGAGTCACCAGCATTTTAGCATTCCTTCTTTTAATACGAATATTTGCCCAACACGGAACTTTTTGCAAGTATTTTTTCCTAACAGAATGCCTTTTTGTATGTTATTGACATTGATATTTGTGCTTTTATGCACACTTTCCCCTAGCATAAATGCATTTTGTCCACATTCTTTGACTAGAGAACTCTGATGGAAAATTTTGAAGGAAATCTGTGATTTGGTTTGCATATAACCTAGGGAAGTGTGAATTGGATAGGGTTGCGTTGAAATGTGGAGCAAACTGAATTTCTCCTCCACCCCTACATCTGTAGACACACACAGGATTTTTATTTTATTTTTAGCCCACTGAAATTGGGTTCTCTCTTATTGAAATAGATGGGGCTTACATACTTAAACTGTAATCTAAAATGTTGGATCCCTCTCCCTATTGTCTTGCTATATGCTGAATGGCATAAGAAACTGGCACCTTACATTGGGTTGGTCACTATCTCAAAGCCAACAACTTGCAGGAGGGTCATTCTATATCAAGTGATCCAACTTTTTTTTTACTTTGTGGCATCCAATTTTCTTAATATTTTGTACACTTGTTGAATGATCAAAACTACGTTTCAATCTAAAAATTTAATTTTTCATCTCATCCCATTTTTGAGTTATGAGAGCTGAGTTATGAGGTTAAAGTTATGAGTTTGAGTTATGAGGTTAAAAAAAGTTGGATCATTTGATATGGAATGACCCAGGAATGTTGCTGGGAGCAAGGGGAGGTAGGTGAGACAGCAAGTATTCTATCCTGACTTCTTAGGTGCCAACTCCCTGGGTCCCTGGGCGCACAAGCACCTACAGAATTCTCCACGAAGGGGCCAGGCACCCACAAATTTCAGTTCCAGGGCCATGTATGCTGCATGGCACCCACGACGCCAGGCAATCACTGTAACGGGGCCAAGCTGACACTCCTGTCTGACTTTCCTGAAGGAAAAATGGACTGAAAACGTATTAATTAAATGATAAAATGAAGCGGGATTTCCCCCACCAAATGTTTACATTCCCATAGAAAGGATGACAATTTTGTAAGATAAGTTTACAATATACAGAACTTCAGAGAAAAAGTAAAATAAATATTTAAAAAGATTCTCAACTATCCAAATACACCTCAGGCAGCCTTCCAAGTGCTTCTCCCCTTCTCTGGCATTAAGAATCACAACATCAATGAATCAAATGGCTAATAATTTAAGGTCATTTCCTGACACCCCAAAACAGCTGTCTGAAGTGGTCATGCCAGTCTACCTAATGATAGGGCTGGCCTTGAAAATGAAAGCTGCTCAGATGAATTTGTTCCAGCTGCATTGAGAGATATTCTATTTATCAGGGGGTATTTCTTCCGATGCTCCTTTAAAAAATGAAAAGAAGGAAAGCTGCCCTTCCAGGGAGTGACTTTCATTGATGCTCAACAACTTTTCAAAGATATGATCAATGACTCTAGAATTGCCTCACATGAGAAAGGCTTCTAATTCCTCCCGATTGCAGCCCCACACTGCACAAGGCATCACCTATATATTGTCATCTGCAACAAGGGCCTTTAAAAAATGGATTTGCTGAAGTGCAAATAAATTCATTCTCAGAGGCTGCTATAAATAAAACATCAGAATATACCACTTTGGGTTATGAATGAATGGCTTTCTTTGCAGATTTTTGAAATATTATTCTTGCTTTTGTGAATCACAGAGCTGGCAAGTGAAATCTGTAATACAGTTCTAAAGCAATTCTGCATTTTTAACTATAAAGGTGTATGTCATTTTCTTTACTTTAAATCAGGCATACTTTGATAAGTGATGTTGCACTAGGGGAGTTTTTAACTACTTTCCCCGCGTCTTCTCCATATCAACATATTCCCCTCCCCAAAGTTGCAATTAGGGGGGAAGTCAGTTTTTGGATTGGAGGGATAATTTACTGTGAGAAAACCATGTGAAACTGCTCCCTTTCCCAGGGCTGCTTTCACAATCATATTAACTCAGCCACTGCCACTCTGGCTGCTTTGAAGCAATGGGGAAAGTGTCAGAGTTGGTCTTGAGAAATCGGCTGTATTTCTCTGTTTTCAGCAAACCAGAGCCCCAAACCAAAATCTTGCTTTACTAATATTTTATCATGCCACTGAGATATATTCTATTTTCAGTCTGCCAATTTCACTCTTTAAGGGCATCTTGATTAGCATACAGAGGCTTTAGATAACATACATCACTTCGAGAGCCAGTGTGGTGTAGTGGTTAAGAGCGGTAGACTCGTAATCTGGGGAACCGGGTTCGCGTCTCCGCTCCTCCACATGCAGCTGCTGGGTGACCTTGGGCTAGTCACACTTCTCTGAAGTCTCTCAGCCCCACTCACCTCACAGAGTGCTTGTTGTGGGGGAGGAAGGGAAAGGAGAATGTTAGCCGCTTTGAGACTCCTTCAGGTAGTGATAAAGCGGGATATCAAATCCAAACTCTTCTTCTTCTTCTTCTACATCACTTCATTAGGCTGAATGAGAATTGGGCTTTGATTTTTAAGGAAGAAATAATGCGAAATGTGGAGCTGAATGAATCTCAGTGAAACTGCACAGGCAAAAAACATAAGAGCCTGGCTGGATCGGGCCAAAGGCTTATCTAGTCCAGCATCCTGTTCTCACAGCAGCCAGCCAGATTCTCATGAGTAGCCCCGAAGCAGGACTTGAGTGCAACACATTCTCCCCTTTTGTGATTTGCAGAGAGAATACTTCATAGTCATGTTGCCTATGATAATAGAGGTAGAACAAAGCTGTTGATATACTTATCCTCCATGAATTTGTCTCTCAGTGTTTAGTGTGATGTTCAGGCAGGGTGGCATTCCACACCTGGCTTCCCAATGCCAAGTGCCACTGCTGCTTATTGACAGGGGATGGGGCATCTTGCATCAACGCTGCTGAAGAGTGCACTTCACCTGAGGACAGCAGGAAATCAATGTTTCATTGTGTTTTTATATATGTTGAAAGGTGCCCAGAGAGAGGTGGGTGAGTGGGGTATAAATAATAAAATTGCCGTTGCTGCTGCTGCTGTTATACGTCCCTATTTTCATGGGAGAAATGTTGGAGGGTGTGTTGCTCTCCAATGCTATACACAATAGGGATGTTTGGAGCCTGCTCACAGCACAAGCACAGTACCGGTGTTATAGAGCTCTGATCCTGTTGTTGTTGTTTAGTCGTTTAGTCGTGTCCGACTCTTCGTGACCCCATGGACCATAGCACGCCAGGCACTCCTGACTTCCACTGCCTCCGGCAGTTTGGTCAATCTCATGTTCGTAGCTTCGAGAACACTGTCCAACCATCTCGTCCTCTGTCGTCCCCTTCTCCTAATGCCCTCAATCTTTCCCAACACCAGGGTCTTTTCCAGGGAGTCTTCTCTTCTCATGAGGTGGCCAAAGTATTGGAGCCTCAGCTTCACGATCTGTGAGCACTCAGGGCTGATTTCCTTCAGAATGGATAGGTTTGATCTTCTTGCAGTCCATTGGACTCTCAAGAGTCTCCTCCAGCACCATAATTAAAAAGCATCAATTCTTTGGCGATCAGCCTTATGGTCCAGCTCTCACTTCCATACATCACTACTGGGAAAACCATAGCTTTAACTATACGGACCTTTGTTGGCAAGGTGATGTCTCTGCTTTTTAAGATGCTGTCTAGGTTTGTCATTGCTTTTCTACCAAGAAGCAGGCGTCTTTTAATTTCGGGACTGCTGTCACCATCAAGGAGCCCAAGAATGTAAAATCTCTCACTGCCTCAATTATTGTTATTTTTAACTACAACTCCTATCCCAGTTCTGGCTGGAGCTGATGGGAGCGGTACTCTGAAACATCTGGAGCATACCAGGTTGGCAAAGGTTGGCGTAGTAATTCTAAACTTGACACAGCATAAGGCAGCTTATCATGTAAAGGTAAAGGGACCCCTGACCGTTAGGTCCAGTCGCGGATGACTCTGGGGTTGCTGCACTCATCTCGCTTTACTGGCCGAGGGAGTCGGCATACAGCTTCCAGGTCATGTTGCCAGAGTGACTAAGCCACTTCTGACGAACCAGAACAGCCGCACGGAAACGCCGTTTACCTTCCCTCTTGGAGCGGTACCTATTTATCTACTTGCACTTTGATGTGCTTTTGAACTGCTAGATTGGCAGGAGCTGGGACCGAGCAATGGGAGCTCACCCTGTCGTAGGGTTTCAAACCACTGACCTTCTGATCGGCAAGCCCTAGGCTCAGTGGTTTAACCCACAGCGCCACCCATGTCCCTTTTTAGCTTATCTTGTGCCATTTAGCAAATCCGAATTGTACAACACAGCCAACCACTCATTTTGGAAATAGACTCCAATAAATGTGTTATAAAGAGGGCAAGTAAAGATTTGGTATTTCTTTATTTTTTATTAAAAAACCTGTAGATAAATAAGACATGCTGTAAGAAGCAAAGTCTATCAAACCCAGCGAATCTGCTCTAATGTGACCTTTTGCTGCATGTGGTCTGAATTAGTCATTTCTGCTTCACCCACAAAGCCTTGGTTTATGTCAGTAAGAGATCATTGTTTCCCTCCCCCCCCCTACTCCCACCATGAATTTAACATCTGCATCAGCCAAGGTAAACAAGTAATTAACTTAAAAGGCATAGGCTGAGTACTAAACTATTATCACTTGCATTCAGCCTCCCCCAAAGACCATCATTATGCTAAGCCAAAAGGATGATTAGGCCACAGGAGGCCCAGCAAAAGAGTTTGGGAGACTCATGAATCTTAAAGATAAGGCCAAGATTATTGTGATCCTGTGCCTTTCATTTCAATTGGGCCCTGCTGAAATCTGCAGAGTTAAGTTTTTAATCAGTGCCAATGAAAGATAATGTCACTCTGCGGCAAATGATTTTATTACAAAACTTGTTATTCAGAATAAGGTTTTGCTTTGTAGCCGAGAGCATCAGACCACATGAATTGGTTATCTACCCGTAGCATGAGGTAACGCACACATAGACACGCACATTGACTGAAGATGTTTTCAAAAAACTGTTGTATGAATACACTTCAAAAGCAGAACGTGTGCCTTTTATTATTATTATTTTTAGTCTTGGAAACTGCATGGTTCTCTGACTGTAATGGGTGATCCTTGAGAGTTTCCTCTTGTGAATGGCTTATCAGCTTGCCCATGTTTTCCTGGTGTGAAGCAGCCCGCCTGCCAGGAGGTACCAAAACCTGCTTTTACATTATCTTTTAAAAAATAGTAATATAAAATTATAATTTTCATTTATATACATTACAACAGTTTGACCAAACTGTGGGTGGCAATGGAAGACAGGAGTGCCTGGCATGCTCTGGTCCATGGGGTCACGAAGAATCGGACACGACAACAACAAACAATTATTTTGCCAAGTTTTAATATACGTTTCCGAGCACAATTCAAAGTGTTGGTGCTGACCTTTAAAGCCCTAAATGGCCTCTGTCCAGTATACCTGAAGGAGCGTCTCCACCTCCATAGTTTTACCCGGACACTGAGGTCCAGTGCCGAGGGCCTTCTGGCGGTTCCCTCGCTATGAAAAGCCAAGTTGCATGGAACTAGGCAGAGGGCCTTCTCGGGTAGTGGCGCCCGCCCTGTGGAACTCCCTCCCATCAGATGTCAAAGAGAAAATCAACTACCAGATTTTTAGAAGACATCTGAAGGCAGCCCTGTTTAGGGAGGCTTTTAATGTTTAATAGATTACTGTGCTTTATTTTTCTGTTGGAAGCCACCCAGAGTGGCTGGGGAAACCCAGCAAGATGGGTGGGGTATAAATAATAAATTATTATTATTATTATTATTATTATTATTATTATTATTAAATATTTTAAATTTTGACTCCCTTCCCCCTCTTTCTGCAGTTCCTTACATTTATTTTTATCCTTTCCTGTATTCCCCAAATTGCCTTAACTTATTCTTTTAATCGTCTATTAATATATATATATATATATATATATATATATATATATATATATATATATATAACTGCAGGTTTTTACAATAATCCTGCCAATGTCTTGATCTATTTGCAGTTTGTTTGTAAATACTCAGTAAACCACTTCCTTCTCCTTCTAAAAAGTTTGTTGTCTTGATTTCTTATTCTTCCAGTAAGTTTTGCCATTTCCGCATACTCCATTAGTTTCTGTATCCAATCTTCTTTCGTCCTTCCACTTTTGGGCAAATAATATTTTTGCTGCTGTAGTTGCATACATAAATAAATTTCTATACTGTTTGGGTAGTTCTAATCCTATAATTCCCAAGAGAAAAGCTTCTGGTTTTTTACAAACGTTATCTTAAACATCTTATTCAATTCATTATATATCATTTCCCAGTAAGCTTTAACCTTATTACAAGGCCACCACATGTGAAAAAGTGCCTTCCATCTGCTTTTACATTATCATGCATATTATTCTTTTGTGATGAACAGAAACAACGTACATTCCAAGCCACCATTTCTCTTCCTGCAGTCTCCCATTCATCTCATTTCTGCTAACTTGATTACAGAGTTGAGTTTGTGTGAGTTTCGATTATGCACAAAGTTGCATTCTAAAAAAAAACTGGAAGCTGACACTATCGCTGCTGTAAGTGCAGGGAAATATACTTGTGCAATGGTGCGTGTGCGTGCAAATGCACATATCAGGGTCGGCCCACTCATGAGGTAAGGTGAGGTGATTGCCTCAGGCACTTTAAAAAGAACAGCCTGCTAAGAATCTAAATAAGGGGAGACTGGAAATGCCAGAAACTTTGTCATGTAATATCTTTATTGAAGATTAAGATCAGAATAAAAGCTGTCCTGCAAATTCGATACACTATTTTATGTATCAGGTTCTAATTACAGTACAAGTCAGTCCTGAACTTATTTGTTTGGGGGGTCAAGGAAAGAAGATATACAGAATATTGTATTGCAATACCTTCTGGGGTATGTTTGTTTTTGACATAACTCTCCATTTGACAAAAAGAATTCCACCAAGAGCTCCACCTTCAGGTTTGTCTTTCTTTTGGGGAGGGTGTGATGGCAAAAGATGTGAAACATGGTGTTTTAACTAGATATTTCCACTGAGCACTGCGGAACATGGCTTGTAAACACAATGTCAAGTCCCACATCCATTTTCAGTGCAATATTCATCCTCCCTATGTCTGATGCCGAGGCAGGAGAGCCATTGCTAATGTAGTCAAGGTGACACCATCCACAAACATATTGGAGGTATCTGTAGACTTAGGGGAACCCCAAGGCTGGCAAAAGTCTAAGAAATCAAAACCCTAAGCAGGCATGTCCAAAGTCTGTTTCAGGGGCCTAATCTGGCCCGCCGGTCGGTTTAATCTGGCCCCTGTGGCTGTTTATTTCCTGGGGTAAAATCCTTTAAAAAGCCACTTCAATCTTTTTTTTAAAAAAAAGGTCAACAACATTGGTTGGCCCCTTGGTTGGCCCTCACGGTCCTTCACTTCCTCAAATCTGGCCCTCTTTGAATAAAAGTTTGGACACCCCTGCGCCTAATGGGGTACCACAAAAACAGCTCAGTGAGGGTCCTCAGTGGCCATGGAATGTTGAGGAACTCTTGGGAGAAGAAAACGGAAAAAGTGATGGGAGAGGAGGATGCAATGGAGTCTCGTGGATGAGGGCATGGCTGGCTGGATCAGTGAGCAGGAACATTCTACACTGCAACACTGTGTTGCGAGTCCATCTTCTTTATTATGAAGCGAGAGCTCTTAGATATGGTGTTTTAATTGTATAGAGTTGTTTTGGAACTACCTACCACTGGTCCATGGTTCTGAGGCTCAGTCAATTTAGCACACCCCAAGTTTTCAAACCTACTGTTGCATTTCTCTCTCTTGCTGTTCTCTTTCTTTCTTTCTTTTTTATGTACAGATGCTTCTCCTTTCAGTAGGGAACATAATGCAGAAAAATGCTCCCTTGAGGATTTGGTTTCACTTCAACACTGTTCCATTGTGCTTTTCAGTAGATTTTTGTAATGGCTCCGTGACTGTTTAAGCGTAGATGCCTGAAAGTTGGAGCAGAAGTACAATAAAGCCCCTTTCTTCACCCTCTTTCTTTCTTTCTTTCTTTCTTTTTTGCAAAACACCAAATCACAGAAACTGATAGCACAGATGTAGAAAAAGGATTGGCCGTCAGATTTAAAGTGCACTTAAGAAAGGAGACAACTATAGAAAGGGGCTAAATTTTAAATTTAGATAGGATATCTTTGTTCTTAATATTGCACTTGAATATTTAACATTTGAAACTGATATGAAATAGCATTTTCTGTGAAAGTTGAAATGATGAGACTTCTAGGGGTGGCATAGCCTGTCAGTTTGGCTTCCTCGTTTTTCCAGTGCGAAATTCACTTATCCAAGTTTGTGATGCAATTTTATTTGCTTTTTTTAAAAATAAAAAAAATCATGAAAATTCATCAGTGTGAATTTCTCCTAACGTACACACTTTTATATGCAGTTTTGAGTAACGGACACATTTCTGAAAGCACTTTCCACTAATATAATATATAGTACTCTCCTTAATGCTTGTATTTTAATGCACAGTTCACCCCAATATTTCCATTTTTGTATGCATTTTTCTGGCTAGAGAACTTCACCACAACATTTAGAGAAGTGAGGATTTCAAAGAATAGCTGTGTTTCATTTTACTCTTTGAAAGAAAAGAACATGCAAAATAGGTAGTTTCTCATTAAAATGCAAACAAGACACCACACAATTTCTTCTGAGCCATTCCTTTCGCAATGAGAACCTGGAGTGTGATGTTTTTGTGAGGCAGAGACATACAGATAAAAACATATGTGCTCCTAGATTGTGCCACCTTCCTGAGGACAACTGATTGAGGTAGAAAAATCTCTTCAATGCTCATCCTTTTCCTGAACAAACGTGAAAACCACACCACAGCAGCAGCAACAACTTATTGATAGTGTGGGAAGTTCTCAATATGGGAATGTTAGGGATGTGGATTAGGATATATTATTAGATAGATCCTATCCAAGCTTGTGTTAGCAAGCTTCCAATATTAGCAGAGTGACATTCCCCTTTTGTGCGCAGCAAAGCATGTGTGTTAGATTCGCTAGAATCTCTATAACAATATTACACTTTATAGTTCAATATTACACTTCCTGGCAAAGGTCCCCTTTGTCCCTCTTAAAAGAAATACACAACACAGTGTTTATAAAATAAGATAGAGTTTACTTACAGTTTCATCCTGAGTTACAGCATAATCTCAGAAAGGCAGGCTTGCTTAGAAAAGTTACAAGTATATATACATCTAGAGACTACTCAGTAAAGTAAGACTCCATTTGGTCTCACTCTTGGCTGCAGGCCTAGAGTGAGAACCATGCTAACTAGAGATTCTCTGGAGATGTGTCCTCATCGAGGAAGGAAGTAGCTAAGAGAGAGAGTGATTGCAGGCTAGGGCTTTTGTCTAATCCAACTCATTTGCATGTCTGAGGGAACAGGAACTGACCTGTAGTCAGGTGTCCCTCCAGGTGAGTTCCTGTTAGTGGACACTCTAGGAACTGTTGTGACTTGTCTGCCCCAGTGTTCCATCCCACAAACCCCTTCTCAGGCAATTCACAACATTCATTACATACAAAACAAAACATAAGCAACTTTATTCAACCACCCAAGAGTCCCAGCTTGACACGCAGGTTCTGGAAACTCTGTCTTGGCAGGGGTGTGGTTAGGATGTCTGCTGTCATCTCCGATGTGCAGCAGTACGACAGTTCGACAAGTCCATCTTGTATCATCTGGCGAACGTAGTGGTACCTGACCCCAATGTGTTTTGAACGTGCTAGGAACTTCTCATTCTGTGCCAGCTTTAGACAGCTTTGGTTGTCCTCCAGCAGGCTTATAGGTTCCTTTCTCTCCACGCCAAAGTCTGTTAGGAGTTGGTCCAGCCAGGAAATCTCTCTGCACGCTTCTGTAGCCGCAACATATTCCGATTCTGTAGACGATAAAGCTATACATTTCTGTTTATAACTGCCCCATGTGATAGCTCCGCCCCCATACATAAAGACATGCCCGCTTGTGGATTTATAATCAGAATTATCACCCGCCCAGTCAGCATCAGTGTACCCAATGAGCTTAGGGTCACTGACAGCTGGTAACTTTAATTTACAATCCATTGTACCCTTAAGATATCGAACCACCCTCTTCACACCAACCCAATCATGCTCAGTGGGACTACTCACTTTCCTGCTGAGAATCCCTACTGCATTGGCTAAATCAGGTCTGCATGTGGTAACTAAATACAAAAGTTTACCAATTGCTGAACGATACTCTGTGTTGTTTGGCAGCAGCTTCGAATCCTCTTGGTTCTTTAAGAAGTCTGTAGCCATCGGGGTGTCGACGGGTTTTGCATCCTGCAATTGCATACTCTCCAACAGTTCAATTATCTTTTGCTTCTGATTAAGTAGAAATGAACCATCCTGTTCTCTTTCCACTTGAATCCCAAGGTAATACTCAACTGGTCCTAATTCCTTCACTTGCACTTCCTTGTTGAGGTGCTGGACTACATTTTTATAATCCCTGTCATTTGACGTTGCGATTAAAAGGTCGTCAATGAAGGCAAGAATATAAGAAAATTGTCCATTACTCTGCTTAGTGTACAAACACTTGTCAGCTTCACCTTGCTTGTACCCAAGTTTCACCAGCATTCCATGCAATTTTAAGTTCCAGGCTCTGGCTGCTTGTTTTAAACCATACAGTCCCTTTTGAAGCTTGCAAACCAAATGTGCCTCATTTGGCTTTATAAAACCTTTAGGCTGCTTCATGTAAATTTCTTCAGAAATTTCCCCATGCAAAAACGCAGTAGCTATATCGATGTGTTTCACCTCCATCCCTTTAGATGCTGCGATGCTTAAAAGTAATCTTACGCTACTGTATCTTACTGTCGGTGCAAAGACTTGGTCATAGTCGTGGCCATATTGCTGTGAAAAACCTTGTGCCACTAGTCTTGCTTTGTAACGTTGCACCTCCCCTTCTGAACCCCTTTTAACCTTGAACACCCATTTGCTCCCAATTGCTTTCTTACCAGCAGGTAATTCTGTGAGTGTCCAGGTCTTGTTCTTGTGCAGTGCGTCAATCTCCTCCTGCGCGGCTTTCCTCCAGAGACTGGCTTCGGTGGCTGGCATCTGCTCTACCTCTTCCCAAGTGGAAGGTTCTGGTGGAGATGCCGACCCTGCAAAGTAGGACAGTCGTAGTGGCGGAACGCCCTTGTTGGTTCTGGATGAGCATCTGACCTCTGGTTGTGCAACCGCATCAGCATCCTCCTCCTCCTCCAACGCTGGCATGTCCACGTACAGCTCCTCCTCTTCGTCTCTGGTGCCGCCAGGGGTCTGGACCTCTGCGTCTTCTGGGGTGTCGCCTGTAGGGGGTGTTGTGACACTAGAAGGTATATTAGTTCCTTGTGCTAAAGGAAAACTTATAAACTCTTCATCTGGTGACTCTCTAGAACAGTCAATAACTGTGTTCTTTGTATCAAACTTTCCCTGTTCATCAAAATGAACCACATGGTATGGGTCTACTCTGCCACTCTTTGGATCTAGAACTCTATATCCCTTTCCTCCAGGAGCATATCCAACCAGGATACCTGCTTTTGCTCTGGAGTCAAGCTTGTGTCTGCGCTCTTTGGGCACGTGGTAATAACAGACACTTCCAAACACACGTATGTGCTGCAGACTTGGGACTCTCCCGTGCCAAAGTTCAAATGGTGTGCGTTCTGCACCCTTTGTAGGCAATCTGTTTTGCAAATAAATCGCCGTATTCGCCGCTTCACCCCATAGCTTCTGTGACAAGTTGGCCTCTTTTAACATGCACCTTGTCATCTCCATAATAGACCTAAACTTTCTCTCAGCAATGGAGTTCTGTTGAGGCGTGTAAGCAACTGTAGTTACATGTGCTATGCCTTCTTGTGCCATGATGGCCTTCATCTGCCGTGAGCAAAACTCTCCACCATTATCCGAAATTAAGGTGGAAGGAGCTCTCTGGAATTTGTTCTTCACCATGTTTAAGTACAGTTTGAACAATTCCGGTGTCTGACTCTTTTCTTCTAGAAAATATCCAACACAATATCTTGAGAAGTCATCTATAAATATCAGAATGTACTTATTGTTTCCTAGGGAAGGTACATTCAGCGGACCACATAGGTCAGTATGAACAGTGTCCATGACTTTTGTGCTTCTCTTCTCTGTACAACGTGGGAAGGAAGGCTTGACTGCCTTTTCAGTTATGCAAGTTGTACAGTTTGGCATTGGTGTACTGCAATTCTTTACCTGTAGACCTTTTACCAGATTTTCCTTCTGCATTTTCAGGATAAGGTTGGTATCCCTGTGTCCAAGCCTTTTGTGCCAGAGTTCCAGATCTGGTTGATCCTTTCTGCTGGGTTGTGCAACCCTTGCAGACTCATTCTCTGAAATATCAATCTCATACACATCATTGATTAGTTTGGCTTGAATAAACACTTCACCATCTTTTATCACATTGCATTGTCCATTTTTAAATATAATTTTAAAACCTTTCTTGTCCAAGCTAGACACACTTATTAGATTACAGTTCAGCTTTGGTGCATACTTAACATTACTCACTGTAGTATCAAAAGACTCATTGTTCACTTTGAAATTCAAGTTCAAAGATCCTGCACCTATTGACTTTATAACATTTCCATCAGCAATTTCAATCTCAGACTGTTTATTATTGTCTATTTCATTGAAATATTCCCTTTTATAACAGAAGTGGCTGCTTGCTGCACTGTCCAGAAGCCACTTATTGCGCTTTCCTTCACAGCTCTGGAAAGCTACATTTCTTTCTTGCAATATCATTGCACGCCCACGACCCCCCTTCTTTTCGCCTTTTGGTGGAAAGGGGCGGGATTTATTCCTAGGTGCCCGGCATTCCTTCGCCATGTGCCCTTTTAAATTGCAGTTAAAGCAAATTATTTCCTTTGGCGTTTGTCTGGACCTTTGAAAATGCTTGGAAGCATAATTAGTGTCCTTTCTCCCTGTATTCCTTTCTGAAGAATCAAGGTAATCTCTGCATTCCTCTCTCAAATGATCAATCAGTTCTTCAAAAGTCAGGTCCCTTTTGTGATCCATGCAACTCTTGAATGAACTGAAGCTTGGTCCTAGAGATGCTATCAAAAATGAAACCTTTGTTTCTTCATCAAGGGCTTTAGTAGTAAGATCAATCCTCTGAACAATTTCACTAAATTTGCTGATATGGTCAGTGAATTCTTCTCTTGAATTCATCCTCAGCGCAGTTAATTTGCTCATCAAATTCCTGTAGGAGTTCTTAGTAGATGCTCCATACCTGCGCTCAATATCTTTTAAGATTTTAGCTGCATCATCTTTGCTATTAACTGATGTTGGATGCCTGTTGCGAAGTCCACTCAAAATTATGTATCTGGCCTCGCTGTTCATGCGTTTCCAACTTGCTATCTTAGCTAAATCCTCTGCTGCTGTGCCAGTAGGCATAGGTTTTTCAATGGCATCCAAAACATTCCTTGCATCTAAAAATGCTATCAGGCGTTGCTTCCAAAATACGTAATTGTGGTCATCTAAAGCCATTAATCCTAGGTTAACTCCACTATCAAAATCTGCAAAAGCCATCTTGGAATCTCAAAATTCAAAAATTTGCCAAAAATTCCAAAATCAAAATCTCTAAAAATATCTCAAAATGCAAAATAATCTTCACTGCCTCTGAGTTCTCAGTGCTGTAAACTCTGAGGGAGGGGAGGGGTAGCTAATCCCCTAGGCACACTGGATAACAATAGACCATGTGCTTACCAGGAAGTTCTAACTGAAAAAATCCTACTCAGTTCAAAATCACAATCCAAAGCAATCCTTCAAAAATACACAAAAATACGCAGTTCTGGGCCGTAATAACCCTTTATGGGAATGTTAGGGATGTGGATTAGGATATATTATTAGATAGATCCTATCCAAGCTTGTGTTAGCAAGCTTCCAATATCAGCAGAGTGACATTCCCCTTTTGCGCGCAGCAAAGCATGTGCGTTAGATTCGCTAGAATCTCTATAACAATATTACACTTTATAGTTCAATATTACACTTCCTGGCAAAGGTCCCCTTTGTCCCTCTTAAAAGAAATACACAACACAGTGTTTATAAAATAAGATAGAGTTTACTTACAGTTTCATCCTGAGTTACAGCATAATCTCAGAAAGGCAGGCTTGCTTAGAAAAGTTACAAGTACATATATATCTAGAGACTACTTAGTAAAGTAAGACTCCATTTGGTCTCACTCTTGGCTGCAGGCCTAGAGTGAGAACCATGCTAACTAGCTACTTCCTCCCTCGATGAGGACACATCTCCAGAGAATCTCTAGTTAGCATGGTTCTCACTCTAGGCCTGCAGCCAAGAGTGAGACCAAATGGAGTCTTACTTTACTAAGTAGTCTCTAGATATATATGTACTTGTAACTTTTCTAAGCAAGCCTGCCTTTCTGAGATTATGCTGTAACTCAGGATGAAACTGTAAGTAAACTCTATCTTATTTTATAAACACTGTGTTGTGTATTTCTTTTAAGAGGGACAAAGGGGACCTTTGCCAGGAAGTGTAATATTGAACTATAAAGTGTAATATTGTTATAGAGATTCTAGCGAATCTAACGCACATGCTTTGCTGCGCGCAAAAGGGGAATGTCACTCTGCTGATATTGGAAGCTTGCTAACACAAGCTTGGATAGGATCTATCTAATAATATATCCTAATCCACATCCCTAACATTCCCATACTCAAGAGGCTGTTTGATAAGGAGATGTGCCTTATTGATTAAACGTCTATGATATGTCATAGTGACTGGAGGTATATGCCTGGTGTTGTGACTCGGGTTATAAGCTACGGAACGAGGTAGGAATATTCCTGAACTATCTATGTTTTCACTTCACTAGCTGCTGCAAATTGAGGAAAGGGAAGGGTGAATGCAGTATTGCTGCCGGTAGTAGTAGTACCGGTAGGAGTGGGACCCAGGTGGCACTGTGGGTTAAACCACTGAGCCTAGGGCTTTCTGATCAGAAGGTCGGCGGTTCAAATCCCTGCAACGGGGTGAGCTCCCGTTACTCGGTCCCAGCGCCTGCCCACCTAGCAGTTCGAAAGCACATCAAAGTGCAAGTAGATAAATAGGGACCGCTCCGGCGGGAAGGTAAACGGCGATTCTGTGCGCTGCTCTGGTTCGCCAGAAGCGGCTTTTTCATGCTGGCGACATGACCCAGAAGCTATCTGTGGACAAACGCCAGCTCCCACGGCCTATAGAGCGCCGCAACCCCAGAGTCAGACACAACTGGACCTGATGGTCAGGGGCCCCTTTACCTTTACCTTTAGGAGTAGTAGTAGTAGTAGTATCATTTGAACTTATTAGTCCCTTGTTACACGCACAAAAAGGTTTTCAAGGAACTAATTACTCAGCATGTAGGAGCCCTGCCCAGCTACTCCTTGGTGTGAGATTCACCATCATACCATGCTTGCTGCAAACCCTCCAAGTGCCCCTATTTTCCTGGGACAGTCCCAGATTTTCAGGAGCCATACCAGATTCTGACTTGATCCCAGAATGTCCAGCTTTTGCTTAGGACATTCCTATTTTCATTGGAGAAATGTTGGAGGGTATGGAGTTTAGCAACCCCTGAGGCAAGAAGATAAGAAACTACGTACAGTGGTACCTCTACTTACGAATAACTCTACTTACAAATGTTTCTACTTACGAATGGAGCTCCGTCTGCCATCTTGGATGCGGTTTAGATAGGATTTTTTCTACTTACGAATTTTTAGATAGGGTTGCTTCTACTTACGAATTTTTTCTCCCAATGCATTCCTATGGGATTCGACTTAATTCGTAAGTAGAGGTACCACTGTATACAACCTTTAGAAGACATCTGAAGGTAGCCCTGTGTAGAGAAGTTTTTTTTAAAAAAAACCACCAATGTTTTATTATGTTTTTGTATATGTTGAAAGGTGCCCATCTGACTGCGGCAACCCAGTCGGATGGGTGGGTGGGGTATAAATAATAAAGTAGTAGTAGTAGTAGTAGTATGTCCCTATTTTCATGGGAGAAATGTTGGAGGTATGTTGCTGTCCAATGGTATGTTTGGAGCCTGCTCACAGCACCAGCAGAGCACCAGCAGAGCACCAGTGTTATAGAGCTCTGATCCTATTCTCTTGTATATCAGCACCTTGGCTCAGAAGATGTAAAGCCAGCAAGCTCAGTCTCTGCATTCCAAACCAAATTCAGACCACCAGCCAGGTGCTGTGCACTTCAAGGTGCTTGGCCATTTGTCTGTCTTTGAAGTCCTGGGCACACTTCTCAAGCCCAGTGGCAAATGGCCTACCTGTCCCTGTTTCCAGAAAATGTGGAAAGAACAACTGCCATTAATTTTGCATTATGCCGTCACCTTTTGCTAAATTTAGCAAGAAGCATTTTGTTCTAACAAAAGCAGAACAAGGACCCTTCATTGGTGGGGTTACGTAAGACACACAAAGACCAGCTTTTCTTGAAAAATGATTCTTAAGATTTACAAGGATGTTTGTCTGAAGAAAGTTCCGTAGGTGATGCAGGAATTTAAAGGAAGGACACATCAAAATAAGCCATTGAAAAGAAAACAGCTGAAACATGTACAGGCAATAAATTTAAGGCCCGAGGCTAGTCTTAATTATAATAGTTCTTTAAAAGTTGCTGACGATTCTGATGCTCTCTGACCTTAAAACCATGCCTAGTTTTATTGAGTAGACGTAAGTCAAACTCAGCTGGCAAAATCTCTCACTGGGCTGGGTTAGAAAATGCTTCGAGACACACATTGCATCTCCTCCTTTCCTCAAAGGTTAAACAAGCACAATATGAGGACTGGATGGAGTGTATTCTTATGAAGAGTTTTGCTCTTGCCAAATTTTGGTCATTTATATGATTTCTGAGTTGTTTTGCACAACACCAGTGGCAAAGCTTTCTAATGATTTGCCCAATAACTTTTTATTTAAAACAAATCTTATAGGAGTATGATCCAGACGGACTCAAAGAAGGAATCACTTTATTTCAAAAGCATTTTTATCTTTTGGGAACGCTTTAGTATCATTGCACTTGGGGAAGCTGCTGGAGTTGTCAGTCTTCAGGAGCAGAACTTGCCTTCTGGGATCAGAGACAGCTTCCATTCAGAAAGCAAAAATGCACAGCAGCACAATCCTATGCATGTCTTTTCAGAAGCAAGCTCGACTGCTAAGTGATTATAGGATTGCAGCCTTAGGATCTAAGTCATTGTTTCCCCATTACAACCCCCTTGAATGGTCCCTTCCTTTTCCTTTGTTCCCATTGCCATTTTAAATTCCCACACCCACATAACAGTGATTCCAACAAGGCTTTTACTATGCTGTAATAGAAAGTGCATGTGTGTGTATCTATGATTGAGGCTGTGGACGAATATGATAGCCATGTTATGATATGATAGCCATGTTCAAATATATAAAAGGATGTCATATAGAGGAGGGTGAAAGGTTGTTTTCTGCTGCTCCAGAGAAGCGGACATGGAGCAATGGATTCAAACTACAAGAAAGAAGATTCCACCTAAACATTAGGAAGAACTTCCTGACAGTAAGAGCTGTTCAACAGTGGAATTTGCTGCCAATGAGTGTGGTGGAGTCTCCTTCTTTGGCGGTCTTTAAGCAGAGGCTTGACAGCCATATGTCAAGAATGCTTTGATGGTGTTTCCTGCTCGGCAGGGGGTTGGACTGGATGGCCCTTGTGGTCTCTTCCAACTCTATGATTCTATGAATGCCAGCTCCCTTCGGCCTGAAAAGCGAGATGAGTGCCACACCCCATTGTTGCCTTTGACTGGACTTAACCATCCAGGGGTCCTTTACCTTTACCTGTTGAGGTTGCAGGATGAGGGTGACAACAAAATCCATACTGCTTTGTAAAAGAAACACAAAGGGAGAATAGCAAGCCTTAAGGGAAGAGGAAGAGGCAATAGGATTTAAAAGTAAATGAAAAAAAAAGGTTCTGGGAAGCAAATATTGCTTTGATCTCCATTACATACACAAGTCTGTTTTGAATCGGCTTGGTTGTATGGCAACCAGCATGCCTGAAGCCTTTTCCAAAAAGTCTCCCAAAATTGTGTGGTTTGGTACAGACTGTGAAGCTGTATTTGGCTGACAAAGTATTTGGCCGTAATGTGGACATTTTGAATGAGGATTATATCTTACTTTGACTTATAAGGTAACCAGCTTTCTCCTTGCAGGCCAAGCTGTCTTCACACTTTATCTATCAACATAAAAAAGAACATGTACCTGGCAAGAACACACGATGAGTGTTTGGCTCGCGTTCTGAGCGTTTTTGCAAATGCCTCATTGCTCTCTTTGATTCTGTTGCCGCTGCTGGTCCAGAGCTTGTGCACTAAGACTTTGATGGGTGAAAAAACTGGAATTAATTCTGTTGAACTGCACCAGGAAACCAATACCTACACCACAGTTGAAATATTAACCTGCAAAGGGATGATGCGGAACGATCTTGGTTTCGTCAAACCATTGTCACCCTTACAACACTAGCAGTGCTCAGGTGCTATTTCAACCTAGGCAAAAACATAACATAGGCACACACGAATGTTCACTGCTGAAGGCGAAAACACCCCCTGCTCTAGATCCCATGTTGCACAACATTTTCTAAAGTATAGATCATTGTTTTATATAATAATTGTACTTGAGCTGGACATTCAAATGTGGAAATCATAAACATTCGTGCCAAAAAAAATATGGTTTGCGTCTTTATTGGAATGAGCTAACTTGGTAGCAAATACAATGACTTTTTCCCTTTCAGTCTTGTCCAGGAATTCTACCGCCTTATCATTTTACATCGCAGCTTATCCCTTGAACATTGCAGTTGGATTCCTCATCCGAGTATTTTGTCTATATTGCTGTTGTAAATGTCCTTTTCTGGCTTTTGCTCCAAAGTGCAATAAGCACTTAAAATTCCTTTTCAGTTTGTGAGAGTGACACACACACACCCCTTGCTGCTTCAGTAACAGCTTTTCTCCTCAAGTCACGTTTCAGTTATTTCGTTAACCTTGGATTAAATGAATGAATGAATTCATGCCCTACCAGGGGGTTTCCTAGAAACAACTGCTTGGCCATTCAGGAACTCTTTTAGGAACTACATACTACGTACCTGCCTGGTCCCTTTGCATCTATAGACAAAAGGTGAGGGTTTTTTTGTTTTTTCTTTACATGAAACATACTGTATTTCTAACTTTATTAGAGGCTGACATCTGTTTTGTTTTTGTTTTTAATGTGCTCTAACCAACAGCGACTCCAAAGCCAACTTTCCCCTTCTGTTCTTCCCTTTAAGGCAAGGTCTATAGCTCAATGGTGGAACAATTGCTTTGAATTTCAGATTTTATCCCCACCATCTACTGGTAGGGCTGGTAGGGAGAGAGATCCCTCGAGATCTGCACTGCTCACTGTACACAGTACTGAGCTAGAGGGATCAGTGGTGTGACTCGGTATAATTCTAGGGTTGTCTGTTTATATTTTATTTGGAGCTAGACTCATCGGTATGGAAAATTCCAGCTGCATAATTAAGTGGTTTAAGAAGGAAGGCAATTGCATTTTCCCCTTATTTTCTTCTTTCTGATTATGTTGTGGTTTGCATTGATGCATGATGTGCTGCACACACAGGATTTAATGAGCAGCAGTGTAACTACTCTCCTCCGAAAGGTGTAATTATCGTAGGATTCTAATCTGAAGACCTGAGGACAATACGACAGTATGGTGATTTACTAACAATCTTTCCTTTCGTTCAAAATATGACCGTTCCCCTCCCCTTTATGGAAACTAAGTCACTTTCCACACAAGAAATTAACACAATCTTAAGTTTTTGTTCATTTATTCTCTTTCCCTGTTTTATTACCCCCCGTTCCCCATGTTTAGGGTGGGTCTCGTGGCCTCACTACACAAGCCACAGAATTCCAACACCGAAAGAAAGAAAGAAAGAAAGAAAGAAAGAAAGGAAGGAAGGAAGGAAGGAAGGAAGGAAGGAAGGAAGGAAGGAAGGAAGGAAGGAAGGAAGGACAGCTTTGGGGTGGACAACTCAGAAAAGTCTCAGAGAACAGGATATTTAACATGTTCTCTAACTGCTGCTTCTTTCCTTCATGACCCTCCCCAAAGATGCCCACCTTGGGATGGAGAAGTACCTGGGTGGAGTGAGCATGATTTGAAACAGATTTAGTGGGCGGAAGACAAGTTTGCAGGTCTGGTCTTCAGCCAACCCCATGTCTTAATACAGTGGTGCCTCGCAAGACAAAATTAATTTGTTCTGCGAGTCAATTCGTTTTGCGAAAAATTCGTCTTGCGAATCGCGGTTTCCCATAGGAATGCATTGAAATTTCTTTCTTTGCCCATAGGAACGCATTAATTAAATTTCAATGCATTCCTATGGGAAACCGCGATTCGCAAGATGCATTTTTCGCAAAACGAATTCGTCTTGCGAGTCACCATCAGATCGCAAGACGCATTCGTCTTGCAGGGCATTCGTCTTGCGAGGTACCCCTGTACTGTGCATGATCTCAAATTTCACAATAGCCCTGTAATGACGGCCATCCTGCCTTCAACATAGAACACCATACCTAAGACTGCCTAGTGAGTGCATGGCTTCTAGCTCATTGCTTGTGCCATAAACTCCCAAGAAAGGTTTAGAATCCTAACATCAATCTGGGGAGAAAAGAGGGAGAAACAAAACTGAAATGTACTTGGAGTCGAGAGTGAATTTCATGCTCTTTATTCAGCTCATAGTCATCAAGGAGAAGAGGAGAAGAAGAATGGCTCTTTTCCCAAAACCATCTGCTTATATACATTATTTACACAATGGGCCTTGCGTGATTGGCTACTTCAGGGCTACACCTGTGGGCCAATTATATTGTGGATTGACTTCTGCCTGCAGCCTGATTGGCTGCTCCTACAGGCCAATCAGGTAGCAGATTCACTTCTGCCAGCCGCCTGATTGGCTGCTCCAGCAGGCCAATCAGGTTGCGGATTCCCTTCCACCTGGAGTTGGATTGGGTAGCTCCCGCTGATTCTGAATCCTATTGTTCTAGGATTTAGCTCAGTACATAACACCCCTCCCCTCTAAGTTCCAGTCCTGCCCGGGAAGTTGCATTCGTAGTCCCCAAGGTCTGCTGGCCGCCTCCGTGTGCGTTGTGGCCTGGGGTGTTCCTTGGTCAGGGGTTCTGGTTTTGGCTCGTGTTCCGAGGCTGCTGGCTGTGCCGGGGCTGTCTGGTCTGGCGCCACTGAACCAGTAGGTTGTGGCTCTAGTTCCGGTGTCCTTCCAGCCTCGGGGCGCCCCTCTGTGCCTACTGCTTCTGCTTCCCCTGCCCACCCCTCTTGCTCTACAGGCCTCACTGCCCTGCTGTCCCCTTGGGACCCCTCTGTCCCGCTCTCCTCCCGGGTTCCTCCTGGGAACCGTCGCCGTAGCTGGTCGCAGTGGCGGCGCCAACATTGCCCCCCTTCCGTTAGTACCTCGTACGACACGGGACCGGTCACCTTGGTGACTGTGGCGGGTACCCATGCTGGGCCTGCCCCAAAATTCTTTGCATACACTGGGTCCTGGGCCACAAATGTCCAGGGGTTCCTGCCTTTCCCCACCACTACCTCATCCTGAGCTCTGTCGGGGTGAAGTCGGTCCAGTCTGGTTGCAAGGCGCCGGCCCATTAGTAGTTCAGCTGGGCTCCGGCCCGTCGTTGTGCTTGGGGTGCTGTGCTGTACTAGAAGAAATGCGGCAAGGCGGTATTCCCAGTCCCCTTGTGTCATGCGGCGGAGGCTGTCCTTGGTGGTCCGCACCATGCGCTCCGCTTGGCCATTGGTGGCAGGGTGGAATGGTGCTGAGCGGATGTGGCGGATGGCGTTCTGCGCTGTGAAGGTCTGGAACTCCTCTGACGTGAATGCGGTTCCATTGTCCGAGACGAGGGTGTCAGGGAGCCCGTGGGTTGCAAACAGCTTACGTAGTACCCGGATGGCTGCCGCCGTAGAAGTGGACGGTACCAGTGCGACCTCCAGCCATTTGGTGTAGGAATCCACCACTATGAAGAATGTTTTTCCCTGGAAGGGGCCAGCGAAGTCCACGTGCAAGCGTGACCATGGATGTCGGGCGGACTCCCAGGGCTGGACTGGGGCCCTTGGGGGATCCGGGCGGGATTCTTGGCAGGTCTGGCAGTGTTGGACCCAGGCCTCTATCTCTCTGTCAATCCCCGGCCACCACACATAACTCCTGGCAAGGGCTTTCATCCTCACTACCCCTGGGTGTGTCTCGTGTAGGGCTGTGAGGACCCTTTTGCGGAGGGGCTGGGGAACAACAACCCTGCTTCCCCATAACAGGCACCCCTTGTGGGCCGACAGTTCATGTTTGCGGTTTGTGTAGCCAGCGAATTCTGGCCCGGGGCTGCTGCTGGGCCATCCTCGCCACACCCAGTCCAGGACCCGGGAGATGACCCTATCTTTTGTGGAATGGTGCGCAACTTCTTGTGCCTGAATGGGTCGGTCGGGAAGCAGCTCCAGGGTCATAACCTCTTGCGCAGGCGCTGGGTCGGGGCCTGTTTCTGGTAGTGGTAGCCTGCTGAGGGCGTCTGCGTGGCCCATCGCCTTCCCAGGGCGGTGGATTAGTGCATACTGGTAGCCGGCAAGGAAAATTGACCACCTGAGGACACGTGGAGACAACACTTGGGGGGTCTGCTTCTCGGGGGCAAACAGGCCAAGCAACGGCTTGTGGTCAGTCACTATGGTAAAGGGCCGCCCATACAAGAAATCATGGAATTTTTTTACGCCCTTCACGATTGCCAGACCCTCCTTGTCAATCTGTGAGTAGTTTCGTTCGGCTGCAGCAAGCGTCTGGGAGAAGTATGCCACCGGCACCTCTCTTCCATCCGGGAGTTGGTGTCCCAGGACAGCGCCGATGCCATAGGGAGAGGCGTCGCATGCCAGCACCACTGGCAGCCTCTCGTCGAAGTGTGCCAAGACCGAGTTCGAGACGAGCAAGTCCTTGACTGCCTGGAATGCGGCCCTTTGTCGCTGGCCCCACACCCAAGGGGCCCTTTTATCTAGGAGTCTGTGTAGGGGCTCCGCTACCGCTGCCTTATGGGGAAGTTCAATAGTCCCAAGAATGACTGAAGTTCGGGCTTGCTCTTGGGCGCTGGGGCCTCACAAATGGCCCGTACCTTGTCACCGGTTGGATGGACCCCTTCTGCGTCCACCTTAAATCCCAGAAAGTCCACCTGCGGCACTCCCAGTAAACACTTTTCCCGCTTCACCTTGAGGCCCGCCGTCTGGAAACGGTGCAGGACGGAGCGGAGGCGGTCCTCAAATTCCTCTGGTGTGGGCCCGGCGATCAGTACATCATCGAAGAAGGGGGTGACGCCAGGAATCCCTTTAAGGAGAGAGTCCATTAGATTCTGGAATATGCCTGGTGCCACGCTAACGCCAAATTGCAGCCGCTTTACTCTGAATGCCCCTCTGTGCGTCACGATCGTCTGAGCCTCTGCTGTGGCTTCGTCCACAGGCAACTGTTGATACGCTTGGGCCAAGTCCAGTTTGCCAAAGATTTTTGACCCAGCCAGGGTGGCGAGGACATGGCTGACCACTGGCACTGGGTATGCATGGGCCGTGAGAGCCTTGTTTATGGTGCATTTGTAGTCTGCACAGATGCGGACCGAACCGTTAGGCTTGACGGGTGTGACAATTGGAGTTTCCCAGGGGGCGTTGGGCACCGGCTCCAGCACTCCTTGCTCCACGAGCCGGTCCAATTCCTCGTCTATGCGGGGTTTCAGGGCGAACGGGACCCGGCGGGCCTTGTGCCTGATGGGTCGTACAGCGGGGTCTAGCTGTAGGGCAATGGGGGGTCCTGTATATCGTCCCAATGCCCCATCGAAAACCCCTGGAAACTCTTTGCATATGGCGTCCACGTCCACTTGTAAGCTAGTGCGGTTCACCCCGGTAACGGCTAGCCCCAGAGGTCCAAACCATGCCAGTCCCAGTAAGCTAACGTAGGGGCCCTTAACTACCAGCAAGTCCAATTGTTGCTTTTGCCCTCGATATTGCACCCTGAAGGTCCCCACCCCCATTGTAGGGACCTTACGTTTCTGGAAGTCCCGGAGGGTGAATGGGGCCGGCCTTAGTTTGGGACCCCCATTAGGGCACAGTTCCCTTAATGTTCGGGCCGAGATTATGGATAGAGTTGAACCCGTGTCCAGCTCCATGCGGCATGGGGCTCCCTCTATCTGTACCTCTATATAAATTTTCTCTGTGCTGGGATGGGGCAACTGGAATACCTGGTAGTCCGTGATCTCCGTCGAGTTGCCTTGGTGCATGGTGCCGTGTGACCTGGGGCTCCTGGGTCGGTCATCTGATGCTTGTCGACGGGTGAGTCGAGCCCGACACACCCGGGCGATGTGTCCCAATTTTCTGCACTGCCTACACTCTGCGTTGCGGAAACGACAGGTCCTCCTCTCGTGGTTCTCCCCGCAGCTTGCACAGTTCCCTCCTCCTCGTCGAGGCTGCTGTGGTGTGTGTGCTGCTTGAGTGCGCCGCTGTACTCGGTGTACTTCCTCCCTGTCAGATTCGGATTCGTCGGTGAGGTCTTCGTGGTAGACCCTCGGTTGGGATGGCGGGGCCGGTCGTGCCTCTTGCGTTGACCTCTCGGCGGCTTCGGTTGCCAGGGCTTCCTCCAGAGCAATCTGGAACGTGAGGTCTTTTTTGGCGTAGAGGCGTCGTTGCAACATCTCGTCCCTCAGGCCACCGACGAGGCGGTCACGAAGCATGTTCTCCAACTCTGAGAAGTTGCATAACCGGGCGGCTTGGCGGAGGGAGGTCACAAACCCAGTTATGGTTTCCCCCGGGGCTTGCCGCTTTGCGTAGAAGGCATTTCGGCAAGCTACCACCGAGGGCTGTGGTGAGAAGTGCTCCTTCAGCCGTTCCATTATTGTTTTGTAAGAGATGGTAGCGACATCTCTAGGTGCAAGGAGAGCCCGGGCGATTTCAAACGTGTCCTCTCCACAGACGCTGAAGAATGTCGCCCTCTTCATGGCATCGTTGGTGACTTCTTTCGCTTGCAGGAGGAAGTTGAAACGGGCGGCGTACCCTTCCCAGTCTCCTGATGCTGGTTTGAATGGCGAGAAGCTGCTGTCGGTTGCCATTCTGGGTTCCTTGGGTCCTGGAGCTGAAGCCTGGATGCACGGTGCGATGCAGCGGTGCAGCAGGTGGCGGTGCCGCGGTGCAGTGCGTGGTGGCGGTCAGCTCAGCAGGATCCCATCCTCGTCGCCAGTGAGATGTACTTGGAGTCGAGAGTGAATTTCATGCTCTTTATTCAGCTCATAGTCATCAAGGAGAAGAGGAGAAGAAGAATGGCTCTTTTCCCAAAACCATCTGCTTATATACATTATTTACACAATGGGCCTTGCGTGATTGGCTACTTCAGGGCTACACCTGTGGGCCAATTATATTGTGGATTGACTTCTGCCTGCAGCCTGATTGGCTGCTCCTACAGGCCAATCAGGTAGCAGATTCACTTCTGCCAGCCGCCTGATTGGCTGCTCCAGCAGGCCAATCAGGTTGCGGATTCCCTTCCACCTGGAGTTGGATTGGGTAGCTCCCGCTGATTCTGAATCCTATTGTTCTAGGATTTAGCTCAGTACATAACAAAAACAAAACAAAACAAAACAAAACAAAACAAAACAAAACAAAACAAAACAAAACAAAACAAAACAAAACAGATGATGATGGAATCACATCAGTTTGGCTCCTTTGTTCAGGCACTTTTATGGACTCCCACTTCCCCCATTTCAAGTGCAGCCAGAAGGTGAATTACATGTTTTTTATTCTATGTACCTCATATAACACACACACACACTTCTATTTCCTGTGATTCCTATTTATTGAAGTCACTGGGAGAAAGCAGCACATTCCAGGACTTCCTGTAATATTTATGAGCTGACCACACATTCAGAGCAAGGCTTGGCATATACTAATATTAATGATCTGGCTGCAAAAAGCTGGCTCCTTGTGGTGCTGTGTCTGTTTCTTTCTTTCAGAAGCACACATTTGGAACCGAAATAAAAAGCAGTAACACACACTAGACTGCGCTAAACATGGATGGACAGAAACAACACATTGTTATGAGTTTGGGAGGGGGGAGGCTGTGTGAGACCCTTCTAACTCCTGGATCCAGCAAGTGCTAAAATATAAGGTCTTCCTGGGTTGAGGCGATAGCCTGGGTGATGGGCTATTAAGGGAAACAAAGGAAAGGGACTCTGTGTGAGATCGCAGAGACGGCAAATGGGTGGGGCCAGTGCCGGATTTACGTATAAGCTAAACAAGCTATAGCTTAGGGCCCCCCCCACATTCTTGGGGGACCCCAAACAAATTTAAAGGAGGGGGAAACTGGATGTACATTTCCAAAATATAAGATAAAAAACAAATAAAATAAAACCTACATACAGCAACAGTGTTTTGGGTTGTGTATGAACCTATTAGGTCCATAAATTATCATATAGCATATATTCAACACAAAAACAGCAACACTTTGTTGCTAACAAGGACAGCTGGACATATAATGGGCCCCATTACCTTCAGTAGCTTAGGACCTCATCAAACCTAAATCTGGGTGGGACCTCTCTCCCAGCTCTCAGTTAGAAGGATGAACCTAGAGTTTAGAGTTTTCATGATTTGGGCCAGAAGTAAAGCAGCAAGCTGGGAGAAATCACAAAGGGAAAGAGCAGTGTTTGATATCTGTTTGAATCCAAGGCTTTGGTGATGGGAGAAGCAAGACCCTTTTGGGGTGCTGATGCTGTGGACTCCTCAATCACAGACTCAGTTGTGATTCACGAACCCTGAATAAGCACCTGGAATCCCTGGAATCTCATAGCAATTGGGGTTTGGGGTGGAATGCAACAATATGTACTGTTGTTCCCCTTTGTGTGTGTTTTGTGGGGAAGCTGCACATATTCTGTGTCTGCTTGAAGGGAGTTGCCTCCGCTTGCTAATACCCTTGGGCTAATACTCCTCTTGACCCCATAGGAGGAAGCCAAGGATTAGCACTGTGGGTTAAACCACAGAGTCTAGGGCTTGCTGATCAGAAGGTCGGCGGTTTGAATCCCTGCAACGGGGTGAGCTCCCGTTGCTCGGTCCCAGCTCCTGCCCACCTAGCAGTTTGAAAGCACATCAACGTGCAAGTAGATAAATAGGGACCGCTCCAGCAGGAAGGTAAACGGCGTTTCCGTGTGCTGCTCTGGTTCGCCAGAAGCAGCTTTGCCATGCTGGCCACATGACCCAGAAACTGTCTGTGGACAAACGCCGGCTCCCTCGGCCTATAGAGCGAGATGAGCGCCGCAACCCCAGAGTCGGACACGACTGGACCTGATGGTCAGGGGCCCCTTTACTTTTACCTTTATCTACTCAAGCAATTTGTTCTCACAGTCAGTGCCAGATTTACGTATACAGTAAGCTAAACCAAGCTATAGTTTAGGGCCCCACTCTCTTGGGGCCCCCAAAAAATGTTTTAAAGGGAAAAAAACCATGGATGTACATTTCCAAAATATAAGATAAAAAACAAATAAAATAAAACCTATATACAGTTAGAGCTTAATAATTATTTCACTATTAATATACTTCTTATTTGTATTTCACTATTAATATACTTCTTAATTACATAAAGTACATATTTTGTTATGTGCAAATGGTTTTAGATACCTATTAGGTCCATAAATTACCATATAGCATATATTCAACATAAAAAAACAGTGACAACTTGTTGCTGGCAAGGACAGCTGGACATATAAAGGGCCCCATTACCTTCAGTAGCTTGGGGCCTCATCAAACCTAAATCCGGCCCTGCTCATGATGGCCATGCCTGCAGCAAGAAGTGCTTTGAAATGTACACCTCTGGTGTCAAGGGATCTCTTTCCATATATTCTCCATATAAAATAAAAACAGCAGTGCTTGGTGTGGTTTTGTGCAATATCAGGTAGAACCCTCAAGGGGGAGGGAATTGTAGCATTATGATGCCACAGATAGAGAGTACAGTACCTGTTTGGTTTGTAAAATGTAAGGCTTGTCAGCAGTAATGTTAATAATAATAATAATAATAATAATAAATAATAATAATTTTTTATTTATACCCCGCCCTCCCCAGTCAAAACCAGGCTCAGGGCAGCTCACACCAATAAAATTACAATAAGACATGAATGAAAAGAAAACAATTAATTAAAATACAGATTAAAATACAATATTAAAATTTAAAATGCAGCCTCATTTTAAGTAGTCCATGAATCCAAACCATGAGGGAGGAAAACACAGGGGTCAGGCTGAATCCAACCCAAAGGCCAGGTGGAACAGCTCTGTCTTGCAGGCCCTGCGGAAAGATGACAAATCCCGCAGGGCCCTGGTATCCTGTGGGAGAGGATTCCACCAAGTTGGGGCCAATACTGAAAAGGCCCTGGCCCTAGTTGAGGCCAATCTAGCCACCTTATGGCTCGGGATCTCCAGAATACAGTTTTGGAGTCCTCCACGGGGCAATCATAGCTGCCAAGTTATCCCTTTTTAAAAGGGATTTTCCCTTATGCTGAATAGGCTTCCTCGCACTATGGCCAGATCAGGGCGAGAGAGGTAAGGGACCTGGCACTGGTGGGGCAGAAGGGAGGGAGGCCCACAGTAAATGGAGCCAGGCCCAATGACTGGCAGGGCCATATAATTCTAGTTTTATCCCCATCATCCTCTCTGCTGAGATCTACAAGGGGGAGAAAGCGGACAGCTAGTTCCACCCCCTGGGTTGGTTTTAAGTAAGAAGGCTGGCAGGAAGGTGTTTGGTGAATGACAGGTTGGTGGGGCAGTGCCCCATAGCCCTGATAAATAGGCCTTCACTGGATTTCAGGTGCTCCTTTTGATGAGGTGAAATCAATGGTCCACCCAGTCCAATGCTCTCAACTTTTAAGAGGTGCAAGTTACCAATGAAACTAAACTTAATTGCCTTCCTTTCAAATATATGGATTGTGGTCAGTCCCAGGAGGAAATGCTTCTGAAATAGTCATATCCAGAAATCACCAGAAATAGTCATATCCAGAAATCACCAGGGGAACATGTCAGCCGCCCAGGACATACTGTAACTGTCATGAAGGTGGCTATTCTGTCCCTCAGACCATGTGGTGGGCCGGACCTTTTTTTTTGCGGGGGGCAGGAATGAATTCCTATGCCCCACAAATAACCCAGAGATGCTGTCAGAGGATGTTGTTGCAACTATTCTAGAGTAACGACGCTCCACATTCTTGTCTTTAGACATTTTTATTTAGTGCAGTCTATTTACAGTGGAACTGGTGTGTAGAACATGTCTGCTTAGTCCGATGCAGAATCTGGCAATGGATCGCCCCTCGACTTCTTCCAGCATAAGAGTCTCGGGACGGCAAACCTCTTTCCCCTCCTTCTCCTGCGTAATTCCGGAACCGGGGGAAAAAAGGGTCTATGCTCCATGTTTTCCTTCTCCCCCCCTCTCTCTTCCTCCCTCACGTGTAGCAGGGGCTCTTCTGTGTTGCCGGAGCCCTGCATCCCTCTTCCTCCTTCCTCACTGGACTCCTCCCCCTCCCTGCTGGCATTGCTGCTATTGGAGGAGCTGCTCTTGATGATGGGAGGAGGATCCCTATATTCTCTTCCCCTTACAGATGCATTATAAATAAAAGGATACATTCTACTCATGTAAAAACACGCTGATTCCCGGACCATCTGTGGGCTGGATTTAGAAGGTGATTGGGCCAGACTTGGCCCCCGGGCCTTAGTTAGCCTACCCATGTTCTTGGGTACAGGAAAACTCCAGTGGGAAGTCACTAAATTATAATATATCTCTGTATACAGTATACAGTGTATCTCTGTATACAGTGGGTTTATTTTTTTAAAAAAAAACCCACACTGCTTTTGACCAATGTCAGTATGCTTGCATTACCACCAAAGTTAATAATAATAATAATAATAATAATAATAATAATAATAATAATAATAATTTTTATTTATACCCCGCCCTTCCCAGTCAGGACCGGGCTCTGGGCGGCTAACAACAAATAAAATCAACACAAATATAAAAGAAACAATTCAGTTAAAACAACAGAATAATACAATGTTAAAATTCAATTTTAAAATTAAAAATCTACGAATAAGATAAAACCATTATGAATAAAACCTTAGGGGAGGGTAACCGTGGGGTCAGACTGCGTCAGTCCGAAGGCCAAACAAAACAGCTCTGTCTTGCAGGCCCTATGAAAAGATGACAAATCCCGCAGGGCCCTAGTCTCCTGAGACAGAGCGTTCCACCAGGTCGGGGCCAGTACTGAGAAGGCCCTGGTCCTGGTCGAGGCCAGCCTAGCCACCTTGTGACTCGGGATCTCCAATATGTTATCATTTGTGGACTGTAATGTCCTCTGTGGGTCATACCGGGAGAGGCGGTCCCGTAGGTACGAGGGTCCTAAGCCGCTTAAGGCTTTAAAGGTCAAAACCAGCACCTTGAACCTGATCCTGTACTCCACCGGGAGCCAGTGCAGTTGGTAAAGCACTGGATGAATATGATCCCGCGGCCGGGACCCTGTAAGGAGCCTCGCCGCGGCATTCTGCACCCGCTGGAGTTTCTGGGTCAGTTTCAAGGGCAGCCCCGCGTAGAGCGAGTTACAATAATCAAGCCTAGAGGTGACCATCGCATGGATCACTGTGGCTAGATCAGGTTGAGAGAGATAGGGGACCAACTGCTTAATGCGGCGGAGATGGAAAAATGCCACCTTGGCTGTGGTTGCAACCTGTGCCTCCATGGAAAGGGAGGCATCCAAGGTTACCCCCAAGCTCTTGACAGAAGGGGCTGACACTAATTGGGCCCCAGTGAAAGATGGAAGTTGGCCCCCCCGCCCCATGTCATCCTGACCCAGCCAGAGGACCTCTGTCTTCGAAGGATTTAGCTTCAGCCGACTCTCACGTAGCCATCCAGCAACAGCTTCCAGGCACTTGGTCAATGTGTCTGGGGCCGAGGCAGGACGGCCATCCATCAACAGATAAATCTGGGTGTCATCAGCATATTGATGACAACCCAGCCCAAAACTCCGGACAATCTGGGCAAGGGGGCGCATGAAGATATTAAAAAGCATTGGGGAAAGGATCGCACCTTGCGGGACTCCACACACCAAGGAGTGCCGCGGTGACAACCCCCTCCCTAGCGCCACCCTCTGTCCCTGACCTGAGTTGCCTTGTTAATTGATCATTTTACTGCCTTGTTAATTGGTCACTGTAGCTATGCTGTTTTCTGGTAATTGCCACTGTCTGCTTTTCTTGGCGTTTAATTTCCCTCTGACCTCATCCTTTTACACACACCCAAATTAGAATGACACTTTATGCACCTGAAAGCTCAGAAGAGCTCATGACATAATAATTTTGTTAATCTTTAAAGTGCTATGAGACTCTTGGTTGCTTTGCTGCAACAGACTGACTTTGCTACCCTTTTGGAAACCGTTGTAGCCATAATCCCCATTCTTTTTTAAAAATTCAAATGATTTATGCAAAACTCTTTCAAAGCCTAGTCATAGAAACTGCATAAAGTAGCACTGGCTGCAGTCCAGCTCCCAGTTACATAATTTTGTGCTAGATTGCAATCATAAAGAATGATCCTATAGGTCTACTTTTTCAATCGTGGATATAGAATGGAGTGCTTTGAAAGCCACAAAATGAGGGTTAGAAAAGAATTCCAGGTCTGATGGTGCCCACTGAGTATTGTGTAAAGTTGTTAGATAATCACTCCTAGAGGTGAGTGTCAGAGATGCAAACATTGGTCAAACCCAAAATAGTCTTCATATGTAGGGGGGGCCAAACAGTAGGATTTGCATCACCAAAAAGGGGAACAAAAGAGAGTGCCAATTGGCTTTACGTTTCCACACAAATGTAGAAAAAAGTATAACTTAAACAGAAATATAACAACAACAACAACAACAACAACAACAACAACAACAACAACAACAACAAGGCTCTTTTTTTCCAGAAAGGTGAACTCAAAGAAACTTACAAAAATAAAAATAAAATCAAGAGTAAAAACAACCTAAGATGTTCAGCAGCAATATGTACAGAAGAGCAAAACAACCCCACTATAAGATAAGTAGAAAATACATCTCATTGTAATAGGAAAGATACCAAGTGATTTGTGAGTCTCCTCAGTCTGTTGACTAGGTGCTGCTAATTGTTGGTGGGTGAGTTCAAGGCTCCTGATCTCCCTGTTTATGGCTCCTTATCTTTTAAACAGAATTGGACTAGACAGTCCTCAAAAAGGGGGCACTTTCAAACAGGGTGTCAGCCCTTCAAAATAGAGGACCACCCTTTGTGAAGTAGGACACATGGCCAAGCTATTTGTATGTTGCCGTTTAGGCATATGGGACCAGCTGGCCTTATTTATGGGACAGAATGAGTCTACCCAACATATGACTAACCAATACAACCTTTCAGATTAAAAGCATGGCCATCCAGATACTTCATAAGCCTGTTGTTTGCTCATGACTGGAAAAAGTGTGTGTGTGTGCGCGCGCACACACACACTGGGTAAGAGGGGTCCTCAGACACCTGGAAAGGGTAAGTATTTTCAACCTGAGGGCCATGGCTCAGGCTCCATACCCAGAAAGTCATTTGGACATTTCCAAGTAAAGTTATAAAACAAAATGTGAAGACAACTCTAAGACTTTGGTGCTCAGCAGGCAGCACTATTGTTAAGGATATTTAATCACTGTTGCTAAGCAATCAGAAGAATGTATTCTGCTCACATAAATCTGGGATTCAGAAGGGGGGATTCCTGGATTGCAGAATGTGAGTGCAGGGAACCCAATTCACATACAGTGTACCGGCCCCTGGAAATGGTGCTGGCATTTCTGCTGAGCACCACATTCTTTTCTGGCCAATGTTCTGGAAGTTACATACCAGTTGTGGCAGGGCATAGAGATAAAGGCTGGCAATAAAGCAACTAAGGTGAATTTTACATTTGTAGAGTAGGATAATTTTCACACACTCTCTCACATGCCTCTCTTTCTTCAGTACAGGCAAGTAAGAAGCATTTGTATAAGCCAAACAAAAACAGTCAAGGAGAATGCACAGCAGGGCTACTGGTGGTGAGTCTCAGCAGAATGTACGGCTGGGGGAGAGGCCTGAGGTCCACCATCTTTGCTATACTGCATGGCTGTCAGGCTGCAGTGCAAACTGCTGATTGTATCTATATTTTGATAATTGTATTGCTTCTACTTACTTTTAAAGTCTGGTATTATCTGTATTTTTATGAATATTTTGTGTACCAAGTTAAGCTGTTTTATTTTATTTTATTAAGCAGTATATAAATCTGATTTTATACAGTGGTATATCTGGTTGTGGACGGGATCCGTTCCGGAGGTCCGTTCGGATCCCGAGGTTTCCGCAACCTGAGGACCGCTTCTGTGCATGCATGCGTGGCGAAACCCGGTCAAATACTTCCAGATTTGCCACTTTCACATCCTGAAGTTTACGTCACCAGAGGGTTACGTAACCGGAGGTTCTACTGTATTCTTAAATAACTTGTGAAGGCCAGGAATAATGAACTAAGGCTGCTATCCTACCCATGTACCTGGAAGTAGAGATGAGTGAACCTGTCAATTTAGATTCCTCTCCATTTCTCTCTCTCTCTCTCTCTCTCTCTCTCTCTCTCTCTCTCTCTCTCTCTCTCTCTCTCTCTTAAAAAAAAGTTCTGTTCTCTACATTTTCACATTAGTTTGTGATTTAAACAAATCAAAAGAAAACTGCCCTGTCCCTACCTGGGAATATGCCCCACCAAATTCAGTGGGGCTTGCTTCTGTCTAGACATGTTTAGGATTGTCCTGTAAAAGTGCTTGCTCCAGTATTGCATGCTTGATGGCCCTGCTCATCGCTCCGACTGTGGCATTGACAGGATTTGTGCTGTTGGAGATAAAGTCACAGGAGGACAAGAGGAAACCAAGAAGGCCTCCCTGGGGTTTCTAATTTACAGTTTATGTTCCGCCAGTGGGAGAGAGATACACAAGGCCTCTGGCTGCATTCCTTTCTCATAAATGCAAGCTTTGGGGAAAATAAAAATTGACAAACTAGAGTATTTTGATGTCCTTCAGACTTGTGGTTTGTAAACTCTTCGGCCTTTTTGTGTAATGTGCAAGTAGACCACAATTGCTGCAATTAAATAGTCTGATCAACAGCAGGAGAAGTCTCCATTCAGCTATAACCTGGGACTGTAACACAGGGCCGGATTTAGGTTTGATGAGGCCTTAAGCTACTGAAGGTAATGGGACCCTTTATATGTCCAGCTGTCCTTTGTCAACAACAAATTGTTGCTGGTTTTTGTGAGCGCCGCAACCCCAGAGTTGGTCACGACTGGACCTAATGGTCAGGGGTTCCTTTACCTTTACCTTTATATGCTATATGGTAATTTAGGGACCTAAAAGGTAAAGGTAAAGGGACCCTTGACTGTTAGGTCCAGTCGTGGATGACTCTGGGGTTGCGGCACTCATCTCGTTTTACTGGCCGAGGGAGCCGGCGTACAGCTTCTGGGTCATGTGGCCAGCATGACAAAGCCGCTTTTGGCGAACCAGAGCAGCACACAGAAACACCGTTTATCTTCCCACCGGAGTGGTACCTATTTATCTACTTGTACTTTGACGTGCTTTCGAACTGCTAGGTTGGCAGGAGCAGGGACCGGGCAACGGGAGCTCACCCCATCACAGGGATTCGAACTGCCGACCTTCTGATCGCCAAGCCCTAGGCTGTGTGGTTTAGACCACAGTGCCACCCGCGTCCTAAAGCCATTTGCACATAACAAAATATGTATTTTATCAAAGGAATTGTTGAACTGAAATACAATTAAGAAGAAGTATATTAATAGTGAAATACCAATAAGAAGAAGTATATTGGGGGGGGAGCAAGAGAGTGGGGCCCTAAACTATAGCTTGTTTAGCTTATCCATAAATCCTGCACTGCTGTAACATGACTAGAAAGAACATAAGTCAGTATTCTAATCTTTTTTGGGGTGAGGATGGGTGAAGAACAAAGATACACATTTGTGATTGAGTGGGCCAGGTCAAGGTGAAAAGACAGAGGACTGGAGCTGTCTTAGGGTGGAACAAGTTCATTAAAACAGCCAAGGTATGGAACTAAATATTGTTACCTGCTCTGAGCAGTGCAGTATCCCAGGGGTACCAGGTATTCTTGCCAGGGTTTGTGTTTCTTTCAGGATAGTGAGGCACAGCAGAAACTATGGTGTCTTTATGATACATGGTTTATATCACATACAGTGGAACCTCGGTTTATGAACACCTCGGTTTACGAATTTTCGGTTTACGAACGCCACGGACCCATCTGGAACGGATTAATTCACTTTCCATTACTTTCAATGGGAAAGTTCACTTCAGTTTATGAATGCTTCAGTTTATGAACAGACTTCCGGAACCAATTACACCCATGCTTCGGGTTAAGTACGCTTCAGGGTGAGTACTCCGCGGACCCGTCTGGAACGGATTAATCCACTTTTCATTACTTTCAATGGGAAAGTTTGCTTCAGTTTATGAACGCTTCCGTTTAAGTACTCCACGGACCATCTGGAACAGATTAATCCACTTTCCATTACTTTCAATGGGAAAGTTCACTTCAGTTTATGAACGCTTCAGTTTATGAACAGACTTCCGGAACCGATTGTGTTCATAAACTGAGGTACCACTGTATATACAACCTGAATGGTTTTGACTTCTCCCACAGCCACAGCATTGGATTCAAAACAGACACCAATGTCCTGCTTTTTGAGTCTCTCACCAGCCTCCTGCTTGGTAACTCTGTTTCATAACTCGAACCCTCCATCTTTATCTAAACTCTGGTCTCTCTTAAGAGTCCCCACTTTTCAATGTGCTAAATTGCTCATTACCCCCAGGCTATAACCTCAAAGGAAATTTTACATGTGTTGATTGCCTAGGATTAAAGGGGGTGGCTGATACACAATTTTTGGAAAGCTTGCCTAGGTTAATTAATGCTTCACATAGGCCAATAGCAGAGGATTAACAGCATCTAACACACACCTTAGATACACATGGGTCTTGCTATTTCCCGGTTCCAACACTCCAGCCTCAAATAAATCCTAGGACTTATAAACCTGCAACAATATCATTGTGAGAGGAACATGAGGTTTCCAACCTGCTGCTTACCCCCCCCCCCTCCAAAGGCAGGGGAAAATCATGGTCAATTCATATTTCTAGATATCATTTACAGAGCGAGAGATGGTTAGAAACAGCATGGGAATAGTGGATCAGCTCTGAAAACTAGAACCTGGAGTCATCCGATGAAGATGAATAGTGGAATATTGACCAGATGTCCTCTGTACTAGCTCAGCCTGCTGTCCAGGTTCTAGCTGTTGATGGGCAACTCCGAAGCACTCCCTTCATATTGTTTCTTTTGGACTAGACAGCCCTCCAAACAGAGGAGTCCTTTAAAGAGAAGGTGGTCCTCTGTCAAGTAGTACACATAGCCATCCTGTTTCTCAATGAGGTAGTACAGTGGTACCTCGACTTACGAATTTAATGTGTTCCGAACGCACATTCGTAAGTAAAAAAAAATTATAAGTCGAATCCCATAGGAATGCATTGGGAGAAAAAATTCGTAAGTCGAAGCAACCCTATCTAAAATTTCGTAAGTCAAAAAAAATCCTATCTAAACCTCATCCAAGATGGCGGATGGAGCTCCGCTCGTAAGTAGAAACATTTGTAAGTAGAGTTATTCGTAAGTCGAGGTACCACTGTACTAGTTTGCATTCAAAACTCCCCATTCAAAGTCTTATATCAAATGGGAAGCAAATACCTGTGTCAAAGTTTATGTTTGTAAAATTCTGATTCTTCTCGGCTCTAATTGAATCAAAATAGTGTTACTCTTTTGGCTGCATACCAACATTTTAACAACCTGTTCTCTGTCATTAGTATAACACACAGCCTCCATTTAGAAGCAAATCCCAGTCCGTCCGTCCCCCCCCAAGTTCAGATAATATTGAAACAGATGTGGCCTTTCCACCAAGAATGATATAAATTGATTTATTGATTTATTGATTTCATTCTTTTTCTTCCCTGTCCATTCATCTTCAGGCTGCAACCTTGTTATTATTGTCATAAAAATAAAATATATACAACTGGAATCTTTCTGAGCTGATTCCCAGTCACTGAAATCTGGTTTACATTAGAGAAATGACATCTTATGTGCAAGGATTTCCCACTGACCAGACCAGACCACCCCATGAGCAATCTGCCTGGCTGTTTTGGTTTCATTCCACCAGAGAGTGAAAGAATCCTATGACTAGCAAGGAGACAAAGAAAGCAGGATTATAATATACTTGCTGACAGAATTATGCTATAGCATGAGTTATAGCAGAGTTTCTTGTGGTTGTGGGGTGGGGGAGGGAATGCATTGTGACTTGAGTGAGACAGATGAAGCTTGAACAGAAAGAAGGTTGATATTGCCCTAGGGTAGAACTACTAGATGTTGTATCAGCAACTGTGCATTCCAAAGCCCGCATTTGCCACAACAGGTTGTGGCTTAATAGCAGGTTAGCACTTAGCCTTCCACTAGTTGTCTTCTGCAAATGCTCCGCAAGGCTGGTGTTTCCTTAAGTTTGCGACCCAGCTAAAAAAATAAATAAATAAACCAATGTAAATGGTCCATTAGGGATTTGCAGGGAAGAACTGGTGGGTGGGAGGAAGAGTTCAGCACTGCTTGCCTAAGAAGAAGTCAACATGAATTGTAGAAGGAATTTTCTGTATCAGAACAAAGACCTGTCTGGTGGTCTAGCATTCTTTCCCCACAACAGTAATTCAGGTGCCTCTGGGAAACCCACAAAGAGGGCAGGGGTGCAATACAGTGGTACCTCGGGTTACAGACGCTTCAGGTTCCAGACACTTCAGGTTCCAGACTCCGCTAACCCAGAAATAGTACCCCTGATTAAGAACTTTGCTTCAGGATGAGAACAGAAATTGTGCGGCGGTGGCGCGGTGGCAGTGGGAGGCCCCATTAGCTAAAGTGGTACCTCAGGTTAAGAACAGTTTCAGGTTAAGAATGGACCTCCAGAACGAATTAAGTTCTTAACCCGAGGTACCACTGTAGTCCTATCAGCTGTTGTTCCCCAGAAGACTACCTATTACTGGAGGTGGTACAGTCCATCATGAGCAATAGCTAGAGTTGAAAGGAGCTGTCAATTTTGGTTCTCACTTTTTCCATTTCCATTCCTATGAATTCAGTTACCCACCTTTCTGCAGCAATCTCCCAAAAAAACTCCACAGAATTTTTTTGGGGTGTTTCGGTCCAAGTTTCTCCTAATAAACATATTTATGTTCTAGTAGTACATTTATCCTAATAGAATGGTGAAGATGATATGTGGGGAAAGAATCCCACAATTTAGGGAAGGCCACCGAGAAAGTCGCCTCCCAGACTGCCATTCCTTGCACTTCTGAAGGTGGTTGGATATAACCTAAGTAAATATCAGACAAGTCGCCATATTGCCAAAAGATTTGTTGGATTTTGGGTTTTGCATCCATTACATAGCTGCCAAGTTCTCCCTTTTTTAAAGGGAAATTTCCTTATGCTGAATAGGCTTCCTCGTGAGAAAAGGGAAAACTTGGCAGCTATGATCCATTATCTCATGCAGAAAAAGACTTTTGTTCCCTGAGAAGTGATGCAGCTTAGTTGAGTAATTCATTTGATTTGATGATTTGTTGATACGAATGTTTTTGTTTGTTTTAGCATACTAATGTAATATTTTATTGATTTCAGGTCATTCATCACCTTGATATACATATATATATTAAATGCTTCGATAGTAGAGAATTATTTAGAAATAAATAAAATCATAAAATAAAAAATGACCATTAAGAGATGATCACAAGTGGAATGTTTTTTTTTAAGGACCTGAAACAGGATGAATGAACAAATGCGGGTTTAGGAAGGAATTGTCCAAAAGGTCAGATTGGATGAAGAGACTGTTTTCATTTCTGAATCCTCTGGAGCGTAGGCTTGCCTGTTTTGCTCAAATCATCACTTTTGTAATTATTTTGATTTCCATATAAACCACTTTGAGAACCAGGTGGTAAAGTGGCCTAGAAATTGAATAAATAATGTATCAAAATAATGTAGAGTCATTTGCTCTGCGGGTATCTCCAGCTCTTTGTTTGTGTCCTGCTGTTTTTGAATTGTTTTAATAAGTCACTGGAGGGGTGGTGGTGATGGGAAGATCACGTGTATTAAGAACCTGGACTAAAAAAGGTGGAATGACTTGTTGGCTTAGGCAGGGAGATTTGTTCAGCTTTACCATGGAATCCACCCACAGCTTTACCACTGAGGGCCAAACTAAACATAACGCTAAATGCATCTTTGGATTGTATGGGCAGGTGTTCCATAATGAAGGAGAGTATCTGCTGGGGATGGTGTCATCTAGATGTAAGTAGCAGCTGCAAATAATGTATTTTCCTCATTAGGGAAAGAAAGGGTTAAGTCCTCCTTCATTCCATTTATTCAGAGTTCAGGGAAGAGGGCAAAGAAAATGGTGTTCAGTTTGCCAAGAGACCTGGACTTCAACCTACATTTAGGACTGGTTCTAGAGTGCTTGCTCTTCTCGGGCCGAATAAGGTCCAAGGACTTCGTAAGAACTCTCTTCTGCTTCACATTTTTTTCCTGCAAATGTTCCAGGGAAGTTTTATTGCATGTGTGTGTGGGGGGGGGGTTGATTCCAAGAAAACAAATATCCTATGAAATGTTTATTGCCCCCAAAGCAATTTAAAAAACAAACAAACATGTGAGTCCGATGGAATAAAACATGGAAGTTTCCAATTCCCAGGCCTTGAAGAAGAGCTAAGGAGCTGGCATCCTGGACCCTCCATTCCCTCCTTCCCACTTCACAGATTTGTAGAGATTTTAACTGTTCAGTGTAATAGCAAGGTAATTATTTGTGACAATGAAATCCTTTGATGTATTCATTAAAAATGAAACATGTGGAAGTCATTTATTATACACATGGAACCAAAGAACAGGGATGGCATTAATGTCAGGAATGATGCAATGCAATTTCTCTCTCTGTTTAAGCGCCAACTGAGTCTGATTAAGGCACAGACTTGTTTGGAAACTGTAAAGGATGCAAACATGTTCCTCTTTGGGTTTTAATCCCTGGGTTGACCTGTGTTTCCCTCAGTTTCAGGTATCCTCAGTTTCAGGTATCCTAATGGATTCAATCTACCAAGAATTGCATAGCCAGAACAAGTTTCATTCTAGCGATTCTGATGGAAAGGGAACTACATTCACATTGTACATGATTCATAGCTATTTCTCCTAAAGGGGCCCATGTACCAGATAGCTCTTTGATAAAACATACCCGTTACAGCTGCTAGGTTTCTCCTTTCACTTTCTTTCTGCGAAAACCCGCAAGGAGATTTTGTTAATCTAATTGCATAGTGGTTTGCTCCAGTGCCATATATTTTAACTGGGTGTATGTTAAAATTTGTATGGATTTTATTCCTTTTATTGGGTCTGTGATTGTATAATAAAAATTGTATTGCTAAAAGCAGCATCAACAGTCTCCACAACAATATTTTCATCTCTGACAAACAGTATAATTAGCATCTGCTGCTACTGATCAAAGGCCCAGCAACATGAAAATGTATTTAGCTGTCGCTGGAACAAGAATCCAAATATGAATGATTTTAATCACCGTTTTATTGATCACATTTGAGTCATCTGGCACTATCCTTATAGTCCTCTATCTCCTCTGCAGATGATCCAGCAGTTGGATGGGCTTATTACCCTTCTGGTTCTTTGGCTCCCTGCTGTTTTATGTATAGATAGCCTCTATCTGTGTTCTCTTAGCCAGATCTTGTGGCCAAATTTCTATTTATATGCTTTACATAAGGAATAACAGAATAGCACTCATCATTTTATATAGCAGCATCTTGCTACCTTGGGATTTATTTCCATCAACCCTTCTGCCCCTATTGACCCCATCTGTAGCATGATGGAAGCAAAGGAGGCTATTTTTGGTTCACATTTAGCACATACACATACAACCCATCTGGAATCCAGGGAGTTGGCATAATGCTTACAGGATTCTTGAGGGTCAAAGTCTGTTAGGCATTTCTCTTTCACCACCACTTTGTCCCACAGAGGTAATAAAACTGAGGCTGCGACATGGACATGATTGAGATCGCAGGCATTAATAAGAAGGAAGGCAATCTCCCCTTCCCCATCTTCCAGAAGCTGCTGATTTTGCCATTCTTCCAACATGGAATACTTCAGGACTCATGATGATAGATAGATAGATAGATAGATAGATAGATAGATAGATAGATAGATGATAGATAGATAGATAGATAGATAGATAGATAGATAGATAGATAGAGTGGTACCTCTACTTACAAATTTAATGTGTTCCGAACGCATTTGTAAGTCGAAAAAAATTGTAAGTTGAATCCCATAGGAATGCATTGGGAGAAAAAATTCGTAAGTAGAAGCAACCCTATCTAAAAATTCATAAGTAGAAAAAATCCTATCTAAACCACATCCAAGATGGCGGACCGAGCTCCATTCGTAAGTAGAAACATTCGTAAGTAGAGTTATTCGTAAGTAGAGGTACCACTGTAGATAGATAGATAGATAGATAGATAGACAGATGATAGATAGATAGATAGGTGAAAGACATGGGAAAGGAGAGAGGATGGAAGTTTGTAGCATCCTTGCTAACATGAACACAAGCCTTGTTACTTCCATACCACAGCAACTTGCCAAAGTTACTCCCCCCCCCTTCAAGGTACAAATGTGCCTACAGATACCTTCCTTGGCACCTACAGTACTCCCTCAGCAGAACTTAGTCTTCAAAGAATCACAAAATCATAGAATTGTAGAGTTTGAAGGGACCCCAAGGAAATCTTACACTAAAGCATTTCATGAAAGATGGCCATCCAACCTCTGCTGATAAACCTCCAAGGAAGGAGAATCCACAACCACCCAAGGGAGTCCGATCCACTGCCGAATTGCTACACCAGTGTGGTGTAGTGGTTAGGAGCGGTAGACTCGTAATCCAGTGAACTGGGTTCGCGTCTCCGCTCCTCCACATGCAGCTGCTGGGTGACCTTGGGCTAGTCACACTTCTCTCAGCCTCACTGAGTGTTTATTGTGGGGGAGGAAGGGAACAGTGGCATAGCTAGCCACCTGGCTGCCCGAGGCGGCAAATCCGAAAGCTGGGGGGCGGGGTGTCCATTGCGTACATGCGTCGCGCATCACGATGCATGCGGTGTGGCGCCGTGGCAAACCCCGCAAGCAACCCACGGAGTGAGGCAGTCTCGGTTACATTGGGGCTTCTCCTCCCTGGCGGCGGCCGTGTTACGCAGCGGTGGCAGCGGCAGCTGTTCAGAGGTAGTCAGCCCCGTCCAGCCTGCTTCCCCCCGCCCAGCCTGCTGCCTGGGGTGGTGTGCCCCCTTCCCCCCTATTACTATGCCTCTGGAAGGGAAAGGAGATTGTTAGCTGCTTTGAGACTCCTTGTTGTTGTTGTTGTTTAGTTGTTTAGTCGTGTCCGACTCTTCGTGACCCCATGGACCATAGCACGCCAGGCACTCCTGTCTTCCACTGCCTCCCGCAGTTTGGTCAAACTCATGTTCGTAGCTTCAAGAACACTGTCCAACCATCTCGTCCCCTGTCGTCCCCTTCTCCTAGTGCCCTCAATCTTTCCCAACATCAGGGTCTTGAGACTCCTTAGGGTAGTGATAAAATGGGATATCAAAACCAAACTACTACTCCTCTCCTCCTCCTCCTCCTCCTCCTCCTCCTCCTCCTCCTCCTCCTCCTCCTCCTCCTCTTCTTCTTCTTCTTCTTCTTCTTCTTCTTCTTCTTCTTCTTCTTCTTCTTCTTCCCATTAGAAAGGCCTCCCTGATGTTTAGTCAGGGCATTGAAGGCATTGGCTCAGGTCCTGCCCTCCAGAGCAGGAGAAAACAAGCTTGCTCCATCTTCCATGTGAGAATAGGATAGGTTGTGGTAAGAGCTTGATTGCAGGGGTGTGTGGTGTCCCCAACAGTTTCCCCTGTATGCAGATGTGCCCACGAGGTCCCCAAAGGATGGCAAAACTTGTCCTGCATTGTCTCAGATAATCTGTGATGTGATGTTTAACGCCTGGGGGCAAGAGTTGGCACAATTGTAGTGCAGCTGAAAGGGCTGTTGATTTTCTCAGTGGGACCTCCAAAGCAGCTGAGCATGTAAATGGGGACCTGTGTAGATAAAGCATACATGGCCCAGTGGTAGAGTATCCCAGGTGCAACCTCTGGCATCTCCAGGAAGGGCTGGGAGTGATTTCTTGTCTGAAAAACTGGAGAGCTGCTGCCAGTCAATGCAGACAATACTGAGCTAGATGGATTAATGACCTGACTTCCTATGAGGCAGCTTCCCATATTCCCTGTCTCCCAAAAAGTAGTCCAGTTAAGTTAATTTAGACTCTGAAATAATTTTGCCCCCTTCCATTATTAGTACAACAGGGCTACTTTTTTTCCACTTCTAAATCCAATGATGAGCATAACATCGATAACTTGTTATGGTGGGTTTTTTTTGTAATCATCTTTATTCAAATACTGACATCTCCATTGTGCCTGGTTTATCATTTGTACATCTGGAGAAAACTGGAATGACCTATGAACGATCTGTGCTCAGAAATATATTCAGTATCGTCCTTTAAAGTTCCAAAGTTGTGCAAGCTTCAGAATTGTAAGATGTTGCAAGGCTGCTTCGTTAATACTGAAGGAAATCCTAATTCTTTCATTTGTGTGGTTTCCATTAATGCAGCTTGACCCAAAACAGATTTCTTAATGAGACAATGCTATTGGGCTGGCTTCCCTGAAATCAGATGCCTAGAGGCTGTGTAACAATGCCCAATTTTCACATGTAACCATAAGTCTATGAATGTATTAAACTGTGCATTTTGTAGCTCATTTTCTTAAGAATTTACAGCATTTAAATGGGCAACTATAAGCTCATATACTGAAAATTATTTACAGGGTATATGTTTGTTAAATCTGTCACCTGCCTTTTCTTTCTGATGGCACTCAAGGGAAAAAAATAAGAATTGAAATAAAACAATAACATACAACAGAGCAGCAATATGATACCAAAGCAAAAACTATGAAAACAACACATGAATAAAACCGATACAAACAAGTTTAAACCAGTTGCATCACATTTACAATGCCCAGAATGCCAAAATCTTTTCCCAGGATCAGTTTTCCCCAGTGATGCCAATTTCTGGAAGGATCTTGGAGATGTGTTCAGAAGGGGAAACATGGTAAGTCTGAGATTCAAACATGAGACTAACTCAGTTCTCCTCCTGAGCAGTGCTCATTTCTCTAGTCCCATCTTTGCATTATTAATATTCTATTTTACTTTTTTTATATCCGGTCCTTTCTTTAAACAATTGACTTGCTATCAAGGCAGGGGTGTTTTAACTAGTAACCTGGGCTATAGCAATTTGCATTAAAAACAACAGCAGATAAAATATTTTGAAATGTACAACATGCACCCAATTTACATTAATTGAATTTGCTGTATTACACTTTTGTTTTAGTTTTAAAAAAGAAAGTCCTGTTTTTGTTAACCACAGTGGCCTTTCTACGGCTGGCTCATGCAGAACCACACATGAGAAACATAGTGTGTGTACTAGTTGGCCATAAATATAACAAAGGCACAATTTCCGCAGCCCCCAGCAGCACTTTCCCAAGCAATAAAAAATTGCTGTTGGTTGTGTTTATAATCCGCTGATTCACTTATCATGTTTCCTCCACATGACTGTGAGCCATCCAACTCTGTCCGAACTGTTCGTACGAAGGGGGGTGGGAATTGCAGCATGACAATCCCTTCATGTAAACAAAGTCTCTTCCTTGCGCACCTCTGCAAAACGCTTATACCCAAAATCATATGATATAAGAAAAAAAAAGGTAAGCCAATGAGAAATATATTTCTCAAGTATGTCTATTTCTCTGGAAAATGCTTCTACAGCCATGCAGAGCAGATTCTTCTGCAACTGCCATCGAGGGTGTAACCTCCCCTGGGATAAAAGCTGATTGGTTGAAAACAAGTTCCATTGATTTGGAAACCCCCTTGCTACAAGAGATAGTAACAGTTCCCCCAACTCTGCTCCCCCCTGAGCTGTAGGAGAAAGCATTGCTTTTGCAACTTCTGTTCTTGAGGATTCATGAATAAAATAATCAAAGCACTGTATTGAGAGGTAGAATTACAACACCACAAATGGGATTGGGGCATTGGCTTCTTAACACAATGCTGTTAAAAATACATGCATAAATTGGTCAATTGCTTCAACTCCCCATGTTTTACAGAAGATCCAAGAACAGTTTCATCTATTTTATGATTGTATTGTTTTGTGGTGGGATTCACCTAACAAGCCCTGTCAGTGGAAGTCTAGGACAGGGCTCCCCAAACTCTGCTCTCCAGATGTTTAGGGACTAGAACTCCCATCATCCATGACCACTGGTCCTGTTAGCTAGGGATGATGGGAGTTGTAGTCCCGAAACATCTGGAGGGCTGAGTTTGTGGATGCCTGGTCTAGGACTTCAACTTTTGTAAAAGGGTTTCCCCCCCTTTCCTCCTCCATGTGCCCCCCAACATTGACTCAGGGGGCTCAAGAGAATCAACGGTGTGCAGCAAGCTGAAATGCCACATTTATCATAGTGTGGCACTGAATTCCACCCTTTATCTGTTTTTTATAATTGTTTTTTCTATCAGGGCAGTCTCGAGCAGGTCGGCCGCCCTGGCGCTGAGGGGCGGAGATTGCTCCGGCGCCCCCGCCCTCGCAGGGCACAGCATGTTTTCCGCGCGGCGCCCTGCCTACCAGCCCGGCACCCTGGCTCACCGCGCCACCGGGGGTCTACCTAGAGCCGGCCCTGTTTTCTATTGATGCAACCTGATATGTTATGATGGATAAGAATAATAGTTTTTTTAAAAACAGTTGTTTAAAAAGAGGAATCAATCAGCCAAACTGAGCAAATAAAAAGGAGTCTAGGAGTCTTCAGCCTCCACCATAAGAACATAAGAATAGCCTGGTGGATTAGTTCAATGACCCATCTAGTCTAGCATCCTGTTTTCACAGTAGCCAACCGGCAGCCTGCGGGAAACTGTAGATTATGAGCACAAGACCTCTTTCTCCCTTTCCCCCTTTCCCAAAGATCCACCATAAAAAGTCATGTGTTAATTAAAAAGCCAAGTGTTGTAAATTACCCTGTGGTCTTTAGGCAAAAGTTGACAATGAAATAAGATAGATAGATAGATAGATAGATAGATAGATAGATAGATAGGCAGTGGGGGGGGGACATAAAGATGGGGTCAGACTTGTGACTTTCTGAACAATCTGCTACCATGTTGCACTAAATTTTAAAAGACTGGAAAGAACAGTCTGCCTACCAAATTTCTTCACATGAAATTACAGTGCAGAACTGCCATGATTTAGCAGGGTTAACAGGGTTGCCAACATATTTCTTTTCCCTGGAAGCAAATAACATGGAAATGAGTGCTAATCTTCCACTAGATTCTGCTAGTTTTTCAGAAGTGTCTTCTGTGTTGGAAACTCCCATTTTTTTAAAAAAAAAAATGGTACCACCCACCACTAAAACACTGCCTAGGACCCTGGAATGGATCAACTAGATCTGGAATGGATTTACTAGATTTACTACCCAATGCACAAGGCCGAAGCCCCTGGTTCTAAAGTCAAAGGGCTTAAACCCTCCAAATGATACAGGTAGGTAGCCGTGTTGGTCTGAGTCAAAGCAAAATAAAAAAAAATCCTTCAGTAGCACCTTAAAGACCAACTAAGGTGCTACTGAAGGAATTTTTTTATTTTGCTTCGACTCAGACCAACACGGCTACCTACCTGTAACTAGAACTATGGAAGGCACCACATTGAGCCGCATGAAATGGAAGTCCATCAACCTCTTCTGTTTCTAATGTATCTGAAGAAGTGTGCATGCACACGAAAGCTCATACCAAAATATAAACTTAGTTGGTCTTTAAGGTGCTACTGAAGGAATTTTTTTATTTTCCTCCAAATGATGAAGCTCACTTCCATGGAGGCAGCAGAGGGGGAGACTATTGGAGGTAGGGGTGCTTGTTGGTTTGTGGTGGGTAGGACCCATTGGAGACTGAAGGTCTGCTAAAGCCCACTGCCATGCCTGGGGTGACCTTTGTTTGTACTATGGCATGGGAAGAAAGAGGGAAGCCCTTCCCCATGTGCTGTGCTGATAGAAACATAAGAAGAGCCTGCTGGATCAGGCCAATGGCCCATCTACTCCAGGATCCTGTTCTCACTGTAGCCACCTAGATTCCTGTGGGAAACCCACATTCTGGTTGTGGTGGCTATATGCTACTTCCAGGATTGGAAACAGAATGCTTCTAATTATCATTTGCTGGAGAGCAACAGCAAGAGAATTATTATTATTATTATTATTATTATTATTATTATTATTATTATTATTATTTATATCCTACCCATCTGGCTGGGTTTCCCCAGTCACTCTGGGTGACTTACAACATATTTAAAACCACGACTCCCATGAACTGGCTGCATAAAATGCTAAGCAGGCAGAATAAGGTCCTGCCATGTCCCAAGTTGGCGTTCCACAATGAAACCTCTTAAGTGCAATAATTTGGCAGCCTGCTTTTGCCACCTAAGTTCCAAATTCTTTTTCCGTTTGTGATCTGGCAGCCTTCCATAATCTTTCTGCTTCCCCCTTCCTTCTTGTCTTCCCCACCTTTGCACTCTGACACATTCTTGTTCTCGTTACTCTCCCACAATTCTAATCTTTTCGTTTCTAGGTTCAACCTGTATATTTGTAAATAAAAGCAAAGATTACAAAATCATTCCCTCCAACTCTCCCGATTTTAGCGGGACATCCTGGATTTACACAAGCCATCCTGGCTTCTGATTGGATCTGAGAATGTCCTGTCCTCACCCTCCAGAACTGCCACTAATGTCTCCAGGAAGGAGAATTAGCCAGCACTTGTCCCAAGGCTGCTGCCAGCCTCTGTTGGGCAGCTTGTAGCGGCTGCTGGAGAGCAGGCTGGAGTGAGGAGGAGGAAGAAGAGAGGCCACCACCGCCAGAGCCGTCTTTCCCATAGGGCTAAGTGGTGCGTCTCACCAGGGCACTGCCCTCTCAGGGGCACCCCAGGAAGTGGGGGAGCTGCGCGGCTTTGACGGATGCCTCCCCTTTCCCTGGATGCCTGCCAGCTGCGCCCCACCAACCATAAGGCTGGCAGGCATGCAGCTTCCCTCCCAATCCCCGCAGAGGCTTAGGATGGAAGCTGTCCCCCGCCAACCATATGGCTGGCGGGTACGCAGCTTCCCTCCCAAACCTCTGCAGGGATCACTCTCCTCCCAAGGAGGCTGGGGAGGGGCGCAACTTCACTCCCAAGCCTCTGCGGGGATCGCTTTCCCGCAACAGCATGGGGGAGACTTGCCCCCCGGATGGCTAGCAGTGCACAGCTGCGGCCACCCCAACACTATCTGTGGTAATTTGGGGGCGCTGGGCGGATATTTGCACCCCGGCACCACATCTGCTAAAGACGGCCCTGACCACCACCAATGCCCAGCTCCATGTAACTTGCAGCCAGCAGCTGTTGTGGGGCTGGCAATTGGGGAGTGGGTCTGTGAGGGGTTTGAGGGGCTTCCTCAGGCTGGAGGGGGGCCGCGGCATGGCAAGTGGGGAGTCATACAGCGACACGGTGTTCTGTGATTCACGGTAGATGCACATACTGAACCACAATCACGAAGAAACCACGCACAGTTGTACAATGTGTAATTTTTGATAAAGCTGCCCCTTAACCCAGATTCATAACTAGGTTGAATGAAGCAAAAAGAAAATAAGAACATCTTGCCTTGGATCCAAGCCCAGGATCCAGTAATTGTTGGACACCAATGCTCTACTTGCCTTTATTTTCTCCTCCAGTCCCAGAAAAAGGAATGCTAAGCCAAAAGAAATGGTTTTTTTTTAAAAAAAAATGAACAGAAGTTTGTTTCCCCTCATTTAATTTTTGCTCATGTGCCCCCAAAGCAATTGAAGCTTGGGCAGCCTATATTTAATTGGGGTTTAATTCAAACTTTCCCCTGAATTGTAAAATATTAAAGGAACAGAACCCGGACTATAAATAACAGCTCTTCCTGCTAACGATGTTCTTAACAGCATTTTCATTGCAGATATTTGTCAACATCTATGAAAAATGCTCCATCAGTTTAGCCCATTTAGTATTCTAAAGGCAGGAATGTGAGGAAGGAGTGGGGGAGATTTGCTACTAAATGAATTAACTGAACCAGCTGCACTGGAAAGCAAACCCTTCTGATTTTTTTATTCCTCACTTGCAAAAATGCACTGCCTGGCGTACATGGTGCCTTCAAATCTTATTAAGTTGCTGTGAATATACAGATAAATGAGTAAGAGTTGGTGTGGAGTAGTGTAGTGGCTAAAAGCATGAGCTGTGAACCAGAAAGTCCCTGGTTCAAATCTTATTGTGAATATATTTGGTGGCTTTGGGTATTTATTGTGTTCCTAACACATGCAAGCTTTTTATAGCATCTACATGATGTTGCTGGCATCAAAATGCCAGCCCCTATTCCCCCCCCCATTTAATCTGGATTTTTCATTTCTGGAGGAAATCCAAGAAGAAAACAACAATCTGTTATTAATGTCCCTGTCTGCCCGGAAGCATCCTTCAATGAATCTCATAGAATCATAGAATTGTAGAGTTGGAAGGGGACTCCAAGGGTCTTCTAGTCCAACTCCTTGCAATGCAAGAATCACAGCTAAACAATCCCTAACAGACGGCCACTTACCCTCTGTTTATAAACCTTCAATGAACTACATTCTGAGGTTCCACTGTTCCACTGTTCCACTGTTAAACAGCTCTTGTTGTCAGAAAGTCGTTCCTAATGTTTAGTCAGAATCTTTTTGAATCCATTGGTTCAGGTCCTACCCCCTGGAGAAGCAGAATACAACCTTTCTCTACCTTCTATGTGACAGTCCTTCACATATGGTGGCTGTCATATTGCCTTCTCCAAGCTAAACATGCCCAACATCCTTGACCGTTCCTCATAATGTTTGGTTTCCAGACCCTTTATAATCTTGGTCACCTTCCTCTGCACATGGTCCATCTTGCCAATCTCCAGTTTCCCGTATTTAATTACCCCTTCCCAAATTGCTTTCTTTTTTCACCACTCAGAAACACACAAACCTACAAAGACTCATGTAAAGTAAAGGACCCCTGGATAGTTACTTCCAGTCAAAGGCGACTGGGGTTGCAATGCTCATCTCGCTTTCAGGACGAGAGAGCCAGTGTTGGTCCACAGACACCTTTCTGGGTCATGTGGCCAGCATGACTAAACCGCTTCTGGCACAACAGGACACCATGACGGAAACCAGAGCACATGGAAACACCTTTTACCTTCCCGCCACAGCAGTACCTATTTATCTACTTGCACTGGTGTACTTTTGAACTGCTAGTTTGGCAGGAGCTGGGATTGAACAACAGGAGCTCATGGGGATTTTAACCACTGACCTTCTGATTAGCAAGCCCAAGAGGCTCAGTGGCTTAGACCGCAGCGCCACTCGCGTGTGTTATTCATAGAAGCATACACAGATAGAGTCGCTGCCACCCCTTCACATCAGGTCCTCTCTCTATAGCTGGGGGAAAGAGAAGCTTTGATCAAGCCCTGATAGTCTCTTCCATTCAAAACATTAAAGAGAGATGTCATAATACGAATTTGTGGTACAGCCACACTTTGAATACAGTAAACAGTTCTTTTTGTTGTGCCTCGAAAGAATATTGTAAAGCTGGGAGAAGGGGGAAGGATATCAAGGGGCTGGAGCAGGTTCCCTACAAAGGCTGTTGTGCGCTAGTCTTGCTTTTGGGCTTCCCACGGGCAACTGGTGAAAACAGTATGGTGAGTTAGATGCGGCAGGTATCAAGGACTGGCTGGACGAAGAGAAGGGATGGGGGGCTCTAGCCGAAGAACCCCCAGGGTGAACTCCAGAGGAGGAAAGCTCAGAGCCAGGGAACTGGTGGTGGGACACAGAAGAGTGGTCAGAAGGAGAAGATTGGTGGTAGGAGCTGTCGGAAGCTGAAGGGGAAACAGGGTTTTGCACCAAGACAGAAATAAACTCACATAACCAATTTCAAAACAATGTGTATGGTAATTGAGGAAGTTGCTTAAATCAGAGCCAAGGCGTTATTCCTAACTCTGGTGAAATAATGATTCCCACCCCACCCCCACCCACCCTGTAATTTCAAAAGACTTTGGTTTCAACATTCAATCAACTCAAACTCCGCATTACAGGAAGATTTGTGTGCCCTGCTTAGTTACGTATTTCTCCAGTAAAGTGTGGTTGAAGAAATGTCCATGAAATAGTGTTTCCTGAAGAAAATGTCCATTAGATTAGTATTTCCCTGTCCCTCAACCAAGCAGGAGCCAGTGAGTTAGGGGGACCATATCAAAAGTGACGTCACGAGACGCAAGTTAGTTTGCTATGCTGTGTAGTTTTGGCAACTCAATGCTGAGTCGAAATGTCCATGCCATTTTATAATGGCTGCAAATAGTGGAATCTCATGCAAGCCTAATGAGAAGCAAGACTCATTGTACAGCAGGGCTTACTTTCAAGTAAAAAGATATTGGATTGCAGCTGAAGTAGATTCACATATGCATAACAGAATGCAAAACTCTGAGAAGAATGCAGAATCATTTCTATTATTTGCCGGGAGGGAAGTCTTATTGTAAAATATAAACCAGGGGCTTAAACTAACAATTTGTTCTCTGTTTCTTTCTTCTCCTTCTTTCCACTTGCCATTTTTTATCCCTTCTTTTGATAAAAAAAATTAGCTGTTGCATAGAACACCGGCTGATACTTAGAAATTAAACGACGACAGGGGTTCGTTGGGAGATTTCTAGCAACACTAAAAAACGCATGTTGTTCATTGGAGAGCAAGGAGATAACAAAATAGGTCAGCCAGCAGGACGATTGTTAAGAGTAAAATGATTAGTTATGACATTTCAAACACAAACAAAACATCTGTCACACTGTATATGGCTTGCTTTGTTCCAATGTGTTTTCCTGGGTGGAGCTGCAGCTACCAAGAGGCGTAAGAAAGGATTATAAAGTAGGATGGGTAAGCTGTATTATTCCTAAATAATAACTAGCAATGATGCTGTCAGGGTCAGACTTTGGAGCAAAAGTCCAGGGTTCCAATCAGCAAAAATGAGCAGGTGGGCCCCCCAACACAGCAGCTGCTTTACCATAATTTGAAGCAGGTGAAGAAATACCCATTACCTTCTAAAGTGGGGGCTTCATGCAAGTAGGGATAGAGTAATCTTTTGACTTCTGTTCTCTCAGTTCCCCATTTTTTCCAATTTTAAATTTATCCCATTTCTGCAGCAATTTGCAATTTTTCATGAAAATTCATCAGCATTTTGATGCAAATTTCTTCCAATAAACAAATATAATATAATGCACTTTTGTATGTTAGGTGGTGTTTTTTGTTTTTTGCTTATATGTGCATTTTTATCTACACTTTATTCTAGTATATGCGTTTTTGTATATGCTACTTGGCTGGAGAACACCATTACAAAATTCAGAGTTGTGTGGATTTTGAAGGCTGAGCATTGCTTCACTTTGCATATTGTTTCAGAAAGTGTGGATGCGGTAGGTTTACCTTTAAACATGAAATGAATCAAATCACCCACCACCCCTAGCTGTAAGGCCATTAATTCTAGAGTCTGAAATTCCCTACCTGCACTACTAGTAACAAAGCCCTGATCCAAAATCAGCTTGTTTTCATAGAATCATAGAGTTGGAAGAGACCACAAGGGCCATCCAGTCCAACCCCCTGCCATCCAGTCCAACCCCCTTCCTCCATACTATACCTTTTTTATTGTGCCGAGTTGGTGTCACTGGATCTGAAATTACTGGTCCCTTGCCTTGATAAAACAAGCCGCAGGAGTTGTAGCTCAGTCATAGAGCATCTGCTTTGCAGGCAGAAGGTCTCTGGTTCAATCCCTGGCATCGCCAGGCAGGGCTAGAAGAGACCATTCCTGAAATACTGGAGAGCCACGGCTAGTTAGTGTAGACAATATTGAGTTAGATGGACCAGGAAAGGCAATTCCCTATTCTCCTGAGCAACATTATGCCCTGGGAAAGGGTTAATATTGTGAATTTGTATATACCTTTTCACTAATATCAGGCATAGGCAAATTCGGTCCTCCAGATGTTTCGGGACTACAACACCCATCACCCCTAGCTAACAGGACCAGTGGTCAGGGATGATGGGAATTGTAGTCTCAAAACATCTGGAGGGCTGAGTTTGCCCATGCCTGACTTATATGTTTATTTTTAATCCACTTAATATTTGCATTTTTATATAAAAATAATAATTGGCTGGATAAACCACACTGCGAAATTCAGATGAGAGTGAATTCTGAAAAATGTCTCTGTGTTGGTCTTCATATTGCTTTGGAACTATGAATTTGATTGATTCGCCTTCAAATGTAGATTGAATCAAATTTCTCTCCCATCCCTAGACACCATGAATACAAACCCCACAGGTATCTGCATGTTAGATGCTAATCCAGACCTAATCTGAATGATGAAGCATTTAGGAATCTATCTGCTACACAGAGAGAGAACATTTCCTGCTAAGATACAAGGAAATCCACTTGAAAGCATAACTGGTATTGCAACAATATGAATAGCATTGTTGAGGCATGCTTAGTCCCAGGAACAAGGCCTAAAACAAATGAACATTGACTTGAGTTTCTTCATCCAAAGTAGCCCTGAGTCAAAATCATTAGCAGTGAAAATTTTGCACCAGTGAAAACTTTTTGCACAAGAGAATTCAGAAGCAGCTGTTGATAACTTTGTTGAACAATAGATTGCACAACATTAAAACTCAGCAACCCCCTGCACTAGCAGAGAATGTTGGATACGTCTCAATAGTATTAGACTTGAGGCTTGAGCCTGACAAGAGGTTGCCTTCATATTGCTGGAGGGACTCAAACACATACCAGATATTTAGATTTGTGCAATTAAAGTGGATAAAAGGGCTCTATCCCCCTAGCTAAGGGCAACAAATCCCCTTAACAACCACCACCACCCCTACCACCAGATTGTTCATAGTTAGAAAATTCACATAGAACTGCAATGAAAAGTGTGGGATGAAGAAATTAAGAAGATGTATATATACCCCACAAGAAAATCAGGACGAATGAATGCTCCTTGTCGTAGAACTGCCCCATAAACAAATCAGAAGAAATGCTCAATAAAGACCAGTCATGGTTTAACCTGTTTATGAATGAATGATCAATGAACCTGTCATCTGGAGGAGCCCAGATATTTACATGAGCCCTATCTGGTTATTCCCACCCTCCCTTGCAATAAACAGGCCACAGGGATGCTGAACTTCTGAATGTTAAGGATGAAATTCTTTAGCTGAAAAATCTGAGGTTCCTAAATTATGTAGCGATCTTACTCGGGTACAAGAGCCTCCTTGCTGCAGATATTCAGCCCCTGACATGTGGGAATGGAATGGAATGACATGTGGGAATGGAATGGCTTCGGGAATGGAAACAGGGTGTAATGGATGTAATGGATTCAGATAGATAGTCGTGTTGGTCTGACGCAGTCGAAATAAAAATAATAAAAAATTGTCCAGTAGCACCTTATAGACCAACTAAGTTTGTTCAGGTATAAGCTTTTGTGTGCATGCACATTTCTTCAGACAATGTAATGGAGTCAAAAGATTCATCCCTACTCATCTCCTCCCATGATGGTAATCGAGGAGGCAGATAACTGAATGGCTACTGATAAATGACTTTCTGTACAGCACACCATCAACATGGGGTATTGGGGACCAGTGCTGTTGCTCCTGGCACTATCCACTGGGCAACCATCACATTCTATTTCCACCTACTTTCATTTGCACTATAAATAGAGGATATGAGTTATTTATGCTCCTTGACCAATAACCCACTTGAGCTACATTGCCCAGCTTTCACAAAAGCTCCAATCTTTTGGCTCTCACCTGTTATTGTGTCTGTCATGCTAATCGTTGCGGCTGTCAGGAAAGATTTATTTCTTTATATGTGATGTGATGGGTAGAGTTGCCAGTTATTCATTAATATTACTTACACTCAGTGAAGATATTCTAATTGTCCTGATAACCTGTAACCTCCATTAAACGCTTTAGTTGTTAATTTGCACATGATCCATGTCAGTGTGGCTCTCTCGGTGTCGCTGGGATGCCTATCTGATGTCTACGTACATATGTCAGGACAAAAGTATGAGGAATAAAGACCCGGAAAATCCTGTACCAGGACAGCCTGATTCCTTATGCTCCCCATTGATCCTGAACTCCCCTCCTCTCCCTCTGCTGAGGTTCGGTTGGCCTTTGCCAGGTATTGCTATAAACTAAAATAAAAACATAGCTGAGAAGCAAGGAGACAAGAAAAGGCAGGAAGGATTAAGCTGAAGAAGTATTGCTCCCGCAAACATCCACGACGTTGTAACAGGTTTGAAGAGGGAAGTATGAAGTGGTCTGGCAAGCATGGAACCCACAAGACTAAAACCTTGGGAATCTACAAGCTGTCTGGTTATAGGGGGAAAGCTTCCTGGCAGACGTTAGTTCCAACACAAAAGGTGACCCAGACTTAGCTTTTGCCCTATGCTTTCCAGGCACAAGTCCACACTGCAAAGCTCTGTCTCCGAGTGTTTTTTTGCCCTGAAACATTTCCTGCTCTTCAATGCTGAAGCACAACAAATAGCAACTCAGGTTTTCCCTGTTTGCTCTGATTCAGCGGCAAAGTGCGTTTCAGTGGGGAAAGCTCTGGAGCAAATAAAAATTGCTCTGACACAGAACTTTAATGCATGGACTCTACTGTACTTGGAAAGCATGGAGGAAAGGTAGATAAGCCCTAAATAACAGTGTTAAGCCAGAAAGGGACACTAAACACTAACTAATTCAAGTAAAGGTAAAGGGTAAAGGGGCCCCTGACCATCAGATCCAGCCGTGTCCAACTCTGGGGTTGCGGCGCTCATCTTGCTCTATAGGCCGAGGAAGCCAGCGTTTGTCCGCAAACAGCTTCCGGGTCATGTGGCCTGCATGACAAAGCTGCTTCTGGCGAACCAGAGCAGCGCACGGAAATGCCGTTTACCTTCCCGCCGGAGCGGTCCCTATTTATCTACTTGCACTTTGATGTGCTTTCGAACTGCTAGGTGGGCAGGAGCTGGGACCGAGCAACGGGAGCTCACCCCATTGCAGGGATTCAAACCGTCGACCTTCTGATCAGCAAGCCCTAGACTCTGTGGTTTAACCCACAGCACCACCTGGGTCCCTAACTAATTCATGTACTGAATTATAAATACCAATAAAAGTTTCCTGCTGCAGAGTGAGAGTGAGGTGATGAGGGGTCTTTGGCCAATGAGCACTCACAGCCAAATGTCCCTCATAGTGAAATCCAATTAAATACATCTAGAATTAATCCAGTTACTGATGGAAGATGTTTGCTGGAGGAAGCCTTCAGGACCAGAGGAGAACATAAGCTTGCATTAGATGTGGTAAAAATTCTTAGCATTCAGCAGCACTTGCAATTATGTTGAAACAAAATTTTAAAAAATTCCTTCCAGTAGCACCTTAGATACCAACTAAGTTTGTCATTGGTATGAGCTTTTGTGTGCATGCACACTTCTTCAGATACACTGAAACGGAAGTCACCAGACCCTTATGTATAGTGAGAGGGTGGGGTGTTACTCAGAAGGGTGGTGGGAATGGGTGATTGGCAATTATGTTGTTAGCCATGTGGCGTGCTCAGTCCCATACATGGTTGCTGCTATGGGAGAGTATCCTACTTAAGCCAGTGTTGCTTTCTCTTCTCCTTTGCTGTGGCATTACACACCCTGCTCAGAGCGTAAGAAGGAACAGTTCTGGGACACGTGTGCAGTGTTTCATCTGAACTGAGTTTCTCTGTTACAAACTGTGTGTTCACTTGTGAAAAGGAAGCAAAAATTACTTTCTGAGACCATAATTGTATGTGAAGGGAGTGAAGGTCCTGTGTGAGTGCCTGGAGGTGGTTGGAGGATGGATGGCGGCTAACAGATTGAGTTTGAATCCTGACAAGACAGAAGTACTGTTTGGGGGGGACAGGAGGCAGGCAGGTGTGGAGGACTCCCTGGTCCTGAATGGGGTAACTGTGCCCCTGAAGGACCAGGTGCTCCATCTGGTATGCAGGCTGAGACCCTACCTGCCCGCAGACTGTCTCGCCAGAGTGATGCATGCTCTGGTTATCTCCCGCTTGGACTACTGCAATGCACTCTACGTGGGGCTACCTTTAAAGGTGACCCAGAAACTGCAATTAATCCAGAATGTGGCAGCTAGACTAGTGACTGGGAGTGGCCACCGGGACCACATAACACCGGTCCTGAGAGATCTATGTTTCCGAGCACAATTCACAGTGTTGGTACTGACATTTAAAGCCCTAAACGGCCTCGGTCCTGTACACCTGAAGAAGGGTCTCCACCCCCACCATTCAGCCCGGACACTGAGATCCAGCACCGAGGGCCTTCTGGCGGTTCTCTCATTGCGAGAAGTGAGGTTACAGGGAACCAGACAGAGGGCCTTCTCGGTAGTGGCACCCACCCTGTGGAATGCCCTCCAGCAGATGTCAAGGCAATAAACAACTATTTTACATTTAGAAGACAACTGAAGGCGGCCCTGTTTAGGGAAGTTTTTAATGTTTGATGCTGTACTGTTTTTAATATTCGGTTGGAAGCCGCCCAGAGTGGCTGGGGAAACCCAGCCAGATGGGTGGGGTATAAATAATAAATTGTTGTTGTTGTTGTTGTTGTTGTTGTTGTTGTTGTTGTTGTTGTTGTTGTTGTTGTTGTTCCTGGGAGAGTGCCTCAGTAGCTATCTCCCCAACATGCCCCATGAACAGGGAGTTCCCACAGTGGTGAAACAGATGCCTCTGGAAAGCCTACAAGCTGGACATGAGTGCAACAGTATTCTAAATTAAAAAAGGAACCAACTGTTCCTCTCTTATCTTCTGTAGGCTGCAGGTTCCTACTCAGATACAAGAGGCATTTCATCCATCTAGATTTTTTCCTCCCATCCGCCTTTTGGGCTGTTCTGTGAGTTGAGTAGTGCTCTCCCTCCCGAAGTGTCAACAACTTGGTTTTGGCCCCAATAGACACTCAAGAATTTTGCTGTACGCCATTCATTCACAAAACTTTCATTCCTTTTACAGCAACTCCGTCAGAAACTGATTTCCATTCTGAGCTCCACTCACAGATTGACTTCGAAAATGTTTCAGCTGGCGAAGGGCTGTTGGAAAATGAACAGTGGCTTTGCTTGGCATGGGAAATGTTATGTCTGCAACTGAAGTGGCAGAACAAAGAGGGGTGCAGGTCTAGAAAAATATGCAGATGCTTACAGGGAGGAAGTGAGAATTCTTCATCCACCAGGGCTGAAAACACCCCGCCCCGCCCCCGAGTTAAAGAGGGTACTGTTATGCTAAGTTTCATTACTTCAGATGGTGAGAAGTTCCATGGGTGAAGTATTTCCCCAGGTTAAAAGGAGATTTATTGGCAATTTGTAATATTTGCATTTTACTTTATTTTCAGATTAACCATACCGTAGGTGAAGGCAAAGCTTAAAGCTTAAAGACAGCCATTGCTTCCATATCAGGTCTCCAAGGGAAACCACTCCTACCCCCGCAACCTCCCCCAATTAAATTCTCTGTTTCCAGAGGGGTAACCATATTTCCCTCTTGGAAATAAAGTAACAAAGAACCTTGTAGCATCTCAAAGAGTAATATAAGCCTCCATGGACTCCAATGCAATAAAATGATCTCTTGAGTTTCAGGTGTATGTATGTGTATCTAATGTGTACCTGGATGATTTGGGTAAGGGGTTGTACACAGTGAGGTCATAGCGAAAAGAGGGGGGGCAATTATTATTGTGTAATTAGCAGCGGTGATTGACAAAAGAGTAGTTGATAACACAGATATCCTGATATTGGAAAGCAATAAAACTCTTTTGTCTTGGTTCAGTCCACAAGTAATAGCACTGAACCTCTTGATGCATTGTAAATTAGTCTCCGTGAAAAAACACACATGAATGGACACAAATCTGAGATCAGAATTGCAATATTCAAAATCCAGTGGGGGACCATTTCATCCTTCTAGAACATTATTAGAATGACCATTTTGGAGCAGAGGGAATCATAGAATTGGAAGAGACCCTCATTTTACATTGCAATACATTTATTTCAATACATCAAGAGTTGTATCCTGAATTCTGTTTCTTTTTAATTTCACCCCATCGGTTTCAATTGGACAGGGGTGATTAACGCCAGCTCTGGGCTGGCATTGATTGAGGGAGGGGTGCCCAATCCCGGGGGCTTTTCCATGAATGAAGGTGCTAAGGCATGCTCTTTCAGAAGCCTAACACCAGCTATGACCAATGGGGACAGCTGTGGACCTTGCTGTGGGCATACAGGGAACACTAACGTGGTAGAGGTGCCTGGCCCACTGCTTCTGCAGCAATGGAGGTACCCCTGAACAGATTCGAGGGTTAGGATTGCTCTGCCTAGAAAAGAGGCATTTGGAAAATCAACTTATTTCTTGAGTGAAGTGGTCACTCAGATACTCCACAACAATGCTATAAGCAGCAAGTGTTTTTCTCCTGATCACTCAGATTATACTCTGAAATGCATATAAATTGTGATATAATAAATATACAAATCAACTTCTTAAAATAAGGCCTTTTGGCTCAGTTTTCTTCTTTTTCAAAACAAAAACCCAAGGTCTACTAGCTCGGGTTTTTGGTTTGTTTGTTTTTAAAAAAATAAGCTCTAATACCTGCTGTGTAGCTAGTAGAAATATCAATACTCTATCCACTCGCACCCAGCATTTTACTGGGCTGTGCCTATTGTGATACAGTATCTTTCCAAAGATATGCAATATTTATTTCCATCTACCCAACCGAAAACATGCCCAGACAATAAGCTCAAAAACTAGACAGCTTGTGTGTGAGGCACAGAAAAAAGGTGATTCAGAAAATGTCGCCCTCCTCATCATGGGATACAAGCATCTCATATTTAATGGATCACTGAAACGGAATCAGATGTGGGTGACTGTCTTCTGAACTTCCCAGTCATGGGATGTCTTAGAGAAGTCAGAGGGTGCTTTTGTTCCACACTGGACTGATTGTGTTCTTTTGTATAATTTTGTAAGCGTATAAAACAGTATCACCAGAGGACCAATGGGAATCACACAGGAAAACCACACTTGAGTCTCCGGTTGCAGCAGGCAGTGTTACAACACACAAAAGAACATCTTTCTCATTTTTGAGGCTATTGTGCAGAGATCCATTACCAATAATGCCTGTGACTTCTTGTGAATACTGAGCCCTCTTTATTTCAACCAGGAGAGCAGCAATGCCTTTCGGAGTAAAACCTCACTGGGCTGAATAAAACACTGCTCTGCTGCCTAATAAATGGCAAAAACCAAACAGAAGCAGTTAAATCTGCACTTAAGGTTGCATGGTATATTTGCAGCTATGAAAAGACGATAGATGTTAAAGGGCTGAAGCAGGAGCAGCCGATGTGGTAGCCAATTGGCTTACAACATCCATGACCCCTGACTTTTGGCATGAGAACTTAAGAAGAGTCGGCTGCCAATGGCAACTAGCCCAGCATACTGTTCCCACAGTGGCCAACCAGAAGCCTATGGGGAACTAGAAAGCAGGACCCAAGCACAAGAGCACTCTGCCCTCCTGTGGTTTCCAGAAACTGCTCTCCAGATTCATTACAGCCCCCAACTAATCCAGAAAGTGGCAGTTAGACTGGTGATGGCCGCCAAGGCCATATAACACCGGTCCTGAAAGACCTACATTGGCTCCCAGTACGTTTCCGAGCACAATTCAAAGTGTTGGTGCTGACCTTTAAAGCCCTAAATGGCCTCAGTCCAGTATTGTATACCTGAAGGAGCATCTCCACCCCCATTGTTCTGCCCGGACACTGAGGTCCAGCACCGAGGGCCTTCTGGCGGCTCCCTCACTGCGAGAAGCAAAGCTACAGGGAACCAGGCAGAGGGCCTTCTCGGTAGTGGCACCCACCCTGTGGAACGCCCTCCCATCAGATGTCAAAGAGATAAATTTACTACTTGACATTTAGAAGACATCTGAAAGCCGCCCTGTTCAGGGAAATTTTTAATGAATGCCATTTTAATGTATTTTAATCTTTGTTGGAGGCTGCCCAGCGTGGCTGGGGAGACCCAGCCAGATGGGTGGGGTACAAATAATAAATTATTAGCATCATCATCATCATCATCATCATCATCATCATCATTATTGGAGTCCAATAACATCTGGTGGTACCACATTGGCTACTGCTGGGTTATAGTAGAATGTAGCTCCCACATTGGAAGATATCACTTAATCCATTGATATAGGTTGTAAAACAATGGTGTTCAAGGGGTATGGAGTAGAACCTGATTCTATGCTCCTGTAAGCATATCACAATACACAAAGGAACGTAGAAGGCTACCTTATTATTAGCAGTAGTGGCCAGAAGTGGCTCGCTGGGTGGGGGTGAAGTTCCTACACCAGCTTCTCTGTAGGTGGGTTGCTGTTGCTTACCAGAAAGGAGATGGGGTGGGATAGGGAATCTGTGAGGTCAGATTCCAGGATTCGGTTCCTGAATTTACAATACACCTCATTTGGCTGTGCCTGCATGTCACAGACCATAGCTGCCAAGTTATCCCTTTTTTAAAGGGATTTTCCCTTATGCTGAATAGGCTTCCTCGCGAGAAAAGGGAAAACTTGGCAGCTATGGTCACAGACATCCCTAAACACACTTACCTTGGGAGTAAGTTGCACTGAATTCAGCGAGGCTTACTTCTGAGTAGTCACACATAGGCTTGCACAGCATATCTTGTTAGTTTCGTTTTGCACTCAGTGTGATAACTTTGTATAGATTTTCCACCTTTTAAATTAAAGGAAATGAATCAGACACAGCTCTGGGAGGGTGAATATGTTCCTGCCAACTAGTCAAAACTAGTCAAAACCTTCTGGAAATAAGCTCAGAACAGTTGGTTTTCCACTTGATTCAGAGTTAGCAAATAGCAAAATGTTGTTGTTAATTATCATCATAAGCACAACAAAGAGACGAGAGATATAGAACACTAATTGATCATAGTTACAGGTAGGTAGCCGTGTTGGTCTGAGTCGAAGCAAAATAAAAAAATTCCTTCAGTAGCACCTTAAAGACCAACTAAGTTTATATTTTGGTATGAGCTTTCGTGTGCATGCACACTTCTTCAGATACACTAATTGATCATTTTAAACTGTTGGAAATTGTGGTGCAATAGTTGTTATAGGGACTATTTTAATTTGTTCACATGCTTATAGGCTGCCATCTTTTCAGAGAATTTCAAGGCACTTTGCAGAAAACAAAAATAATGGCAATAAACAGATGTTAAAATATGGGTATAGCAATATCTATATCAGCCAGTGGCAGGAATCACCACAGCATTGATGTCCAGAAAATGTTTGGGGAAACAAGTGTGCTTTTGGTAAACACTGGAAGCCCACTAGAATTTGTGCTAAACTTATCTTACTGGAGAGACTGTTCCATAAGACAGGGGCCAACCTCAAAAAAGGCTTTCCTCCTGGCTGCTGCAAGATGGGCTGACATGGGCCAGGACACAACCAGGACATCTGTATCCAAATAGCTTATTTAATGGGAAGGTCTATTAAAAAAAGAAGGCGTTCTCTTAGGTAATCTGGTCCCAAGGGGTTTAGGGCTTTATAAGTTAATAATAAGTCTCCAACTTGGCTTGGTAGCTAATTGGCAACCAGTACAGTTCTTTTAACAGGTGTGTCACATGGTCTCGGGGAGTTTCCTTCATAGTAGTAGGAACCTGGCCTGTCGAACTGCTCTCTCCATCCAAGAAGTGTCCTGGCTGCAGATGAAAAGAGAGATGGAATCTGGTTCAGCAAAAAATGCCAAAGGTGAATGAAAGCTGTAATTAGCCCAGAACAAAAGCCCTCCAGAGAGCACTAAGAAAATTGTTTCTTCTTAGGCAATAGGCCACAACATATCTCCTTACTTCAGGGTGAACTAAAGCAGCATTGTGCGTTACTGGGAAGCACTAGAAGGGCAAAGCATATTGTGCTTCCATTTGCTTGGTTTCTCCAAGGCATGTGCAAGAGGTTGTCTTGTGTCCCTCCCCTCTGCAGAGACACTGGAAGAAGGGGGGAGAAGGGGCTAGATTGGCTGGTGAGGCAGATCCCTCCCCTCTGCAGGGGTGAATAGGGACAATCCTGATGCGAATAAAAGATTTGGGGTGAGGAGCGACCTTTCCCATAACTATTTGGTTATCCAATTAGGTCTTACCAGTCAGGACCTTATGTTGGGTCCCCCTGTGGCTGCTGTGGGCAAATGAGTAAAAACAAAACAAAACCACTTGCACACTTGGTTAAAAAAAAAGCCCATACACACACAGATCGGCCCTAGAACTGGCCAGACTTATGTTATGGGTGCCACAAATAACAAAGGCAGGCGAGGTTTTCAGACAGAAGTGGGAAGGGTAGTGATCCTGTCTTCTTTTCACACATGGAGTCGCTGCCTTTGCCTTGGCACACATTCCCAAAAGTTTGGTCCTTGCTGTGCCAAACAGGCCTCTTTTCTTAGAAACAGATCACAGGCAGGTAGGTAGCCGTGTTGGTCTGCTGTAGTCGAAACAAAATAAAAAAAATCCTTCCAATAGCACCTTAGAGACCAACTAAGTTTGTTATTGGTATGAGCTTTCGTGTGCATGCACACAAAAGCTCATACCAATAACATAAACAGCTTTATAGTAGACAGGGAGCCCTGCTTATTCATCAAGGCCCACATTATCTTTCTTCTTCAAATACTTCCCCTTGACTCAGAAACTAACCATATACACACTCACAACCATCGGACTGTATTGTACTAGAAATAACTGACACCCATGCAGGCCCCCAGAATCAATTGTCATCTCCCTAGTTGACCTTTCTCAATGAGGCCTCTTAAGGGCAATGATTCAGCAGGCAGCTTTTGCCGTCTGAATTCTGGAATTTATTCACTGCTTGCTCTCTTGCAGTTTTCCGCAGTCTTTCTTCTTCCATTCTTATCTTTCCATCTTTGCATTCTGACACGTTCTTGTTCTCTTTCTTCTCTCACAGTTCTAAACTTCCCTTCTTTACCCAGCACTGCCGCTTTGAACTCCCCTTCCCTCATTTCGTCAAAACTGTGCCGCTCACTACATTGTTTATGCTTAGATATTGGCCAATACTGCTAAAATTGAATGCATCTTCTGCGCAGTCTTACTCTCATCATTTATTTGATCTTTTCTATCATAACTTTGCTTTGATTTTGTTTGTTATTATTATACCTGTCACAGTGGCCGGAGTGGACTACTTCAGAGTAACGACGCTACGCAGCTCTGCATTTTATTCTTTTATTGGTGCTGCGTATTTACAGTGCTCAAGTCATTGCTATTTACACGGAGCGATGTTGTCAGTCGGTTTCAGAACCTCCTAATGGCTTTTGGCGCGTCTTTCTCCAACACAAAAGCTTTGGCAGACCCATCCTCTTGCCCCTCCTCTTCCTGCGTAATTCTGGAGTTGGAGGGATGGGTCTTCCCCCCTTGCTTGCCCCTTCCTGTCCCACCTGGGACCCTGGCTCCTCTACCTTGCCTGAGCCTCGGACACGACTTCCTGCTTCCCCACTGGAATCGGAACTCTCCCTGCTTTCCCCTTTGCTCGGGGACGGGCTTGAACTCAGGAGGGGAGGGACTTCGCGATATCCCCTGTCCCTCACATCCACCCCCCTCCCAAGCTCTCCTTCACCCCTCCCCAGGCCCCCCCCATGTGTCGGTGACGACTGGAAGCCTAAGAACTCAGTGCTCTCCGAGCCCGTTGGTGTGAATACCTCCCCCCAGTCCTGCGAGCCCCCCCCTTCCGCCTGGGCGGACGGGAATCCCAAAAAGTCCGTGGCGTCAGAGCTGGTGGGGGTAAAAACGTTCTGCCAATCTGCTCCTTCCTCTGACTGGGTGGATCTCGGTGACACCCATACCTCATCCTCTGGTTCCTCAAACTCCGCTTCCCAGCGCCATGGTGAGCTGCTCTCCCGTGCCTCCTCCTCCTCCCCCTCCCTTTCCATGTGCCAGGGCTTGGGTCTGTGGGGAAAGAGGGCGTGAAATTCTTCCACCAAGAATTCCTCCTGTATCTGAGTGGCTGGGACCCATTCATTCCGGGACGGTGGAGCATCCTCCCATGCCATGAGGTACTCCAGTCCCCCCACCCCCCACCTTGAATCCAGGATGGCCGTGGCCTCATTGAGTTGCTCCCTGCCTTCCCTCTCCCCCCCTCCCTCGGGGGTTTGTTCGCTGTCTCGGAGCCTGCTGCTTTCCCTGTACGGCGACAGCAGCGATCTATGAAACACTGGATGCACCCTCATGTCCTCTGGCAGTGCCAGCCTGTATGCCACCGGGTTTACCTGTTGCGTGACCGTGAAGGGGCCCAGCCTTTTGGGTGCCAGCTTTTTGCACCTCCCTCTGGTGGGAAGGCCCTCCGAGGACAACCACACCTTGTCCCCCACCCTGATGACCTCCCCTTGTCGCCTGTGGCGATCTGCCCCCTTTTTGTACGCTTCCTTGGCCCTCTCCAAGTGTTCTCTGAGCTGCTGGTGCACCGTCTCCAGTTCCTCTGCCCAATCCTCAGCCTGTGGGCCCTCCTCCTCCTCCTCCTCCCTCTCCCTCTCTGGGAAAGATCTGAGGTCGCGCCCGTAATTGGCCTTAAAGGGCGACACCCCTGTGGAGACGTGCACTGCATTGTTGTAGGCAAATTCTGCTAGTGGCAAGCGATCCACCCAGTCCGTTTGCCGCTGGCTGACGTAGCATCTCAGGTACTGCTGCAGAATGGCGTTGACCCTCTCCGCTTGTCCGTTGGTCTGCGGGTGTCTAGCCGTCGACAAGCTGACCTCCACCTGCAGGAGGTTCATGAGCCGCCGCCAGAACCGGGAAACAAATTGGCGGCCACGATCCGAAATAACCCTTAAAGGTAATCCATGCAGTCTGAAAATGTGATCAACAAACAGTTTGGCTGTCTCTTCTGCCGAGACTGCCCTGGCACACGGTATAAAGTGACACATTTTGGACATAAGGTCCACCACCACCAACACTGCAGTCTTACCCCTGGACGAAGGCAGATCTGTGATGAAGTCCATGGACACCACTTCCCACGGCCTGTGTGGTGTGGCTAAGGGCTCCAGCAACCCTGGTGGCGCTGCTCTGACCACCTTCGCCCGCTGGCAGGTGGTACAGCCCCTTACATAGTCTCGAACATCTTCCCGCACCCCTGGCCACCAGAAGTGTCTCATGACTAGGTGAGCGGTTTTGTCCCTTCCAAAATGCCCCGCTGTAGGGTTGTCGTGCATCTGCTTGAGGACCGTACGTCGAAGCTGGGTGGTGGGTAGGTACAGCGCACCCTTGTAGAAAAGCAGCCCTCTGCGTTCTGCAAAGTCTTTTGCCTGCTCCCTCCCCCCTCTCAGTTCTCTGAAGATGCGGTTGGCAAATTCATCCGCTGCCGTCAGTGCTGTGAGTTCTGCCTCGCTCACCACAGCTGCTCCGCAGGACCATGCCGACGGGGGGAAAATGTGCCTTGGGGCTGGTGGCGCCTCCTCCTCCATGTACTCTGGCTTGCGGGAGAGGGCATCCGCCCTGACATTCTGCTCCCCCGGGATGTAGTGGATGGAGAAGTTGAAGTTCGAGAAGAACTCCGCCCACCGTATCTGCCGCTGGTTGAGCACCCTGGCAGTTCTCCAGAACTCCAGGTTCTTGTGGTCTGTGCACACCTGGATGGGGTGCTTCGCGCCCACCAGGAAGTGTCGCCAGTGCTGGAACGCAGCGTAGATCGCAAGAAGTTCCCTATCAAACACTGTGTAGTTGCGTTCAGGCTGTGTCAGCTTCCTGGAGAAGAAGGCACAGGGTCTCCACTCCCTGTTGGCGTCCAGTTGCAACAAAATTGCGCCCACAGCTTTTTCAGAAGCATCTGTCTCAATGCGTAGGGGCGCGTCCTGCACCACATGGAACAGGTTTTGGTCTGAGGCGAACACTCTCTTGAGGCTTTCGAACGCTGCTTGCGCCTCTGGTGTCCACTTGAACTTCTGCTTGCCTCTCAGGCAGTCCGTGATGGGAGCCGTAACGCGAGAGAAGTTCTTGATGAACTTCCTGTAGAAGTTAGCGAAGCCTAGTAGGCGTTGGGCATCTTTGCGCGTCCTGGGGCTGTGCCAGTCCAGGATGGCCTGCACCTTGTCCTTGTCCATCGCCAGCCCCTTGTCTGACAGCTTGTAGCCCAGGAAGTCCACCTCTTTGGTGTGAAACTTGCACTTCTCCAGCTTCACATACAGGTGGTGCTCCTTCAGGCGTTGCAACACCTCTCTGACATCTTTCACATGCTGCACTGGGTCATTCGAGTAGATAAGGATGTCATCTAGGAAGACCAAGCATTTCCTGAAGAGGAGGGACCCCAGGACGTGGTGCATGAAGGCCTGGAAGCATGCTGAGCCCCCTTGCAAACCGAAGGGCATCACCAGATATTCAAAAGAGCCCAGAGGCGTGAACATCGTGGTTTTCCATTCATCTCCTTCCCGGATCCTGATCAAGTTGTACGCCCCCCTTAGGTCCAGCTTGGTGAAAATCTTGCCCCTGCGTGCCGCTGTCAGGAGATCATCCACTCTGGGCATGGGGAAAGCCACGGGCTCTGTCACCGAATTCAGCCGTCTAAAGTCCACCACAAGACGGCGCTGTTGCGTGTCTTTCTTGTCCACCCAGAAGACCGGGCTGCCCCCTGCTGCCTTGCTTTCCCTTATGAACCCCCGCTTGAGGTTCTTGTCGATGAAAGCGCGCAGATCCTCCAGCTCCTGGTCTGACATGGCGTACAGCTTGGCTGGGGGTATCGTCGCCCCTGGCACCAGGTTGATCTGGCAGTCAAAAGGCCTGTGCGGGGGTAGGTGGTCGGACTCCGCTTCGCTGAAGACCTCCTGCAGGTCCCAGTACTGCTTGGGTATTGCCTCACCCCCTTTGATATGCATGGTGGCCACCGTGGCTATCGGAGGCCCCTCCCCTGGTTGGTGCTGCATGCAATGTTCCAGACAAAAGTCTGACCCAAACGTGATGCACCTCTGGTGCCAACTGATGGAGGGGTCGTGGCGCGCCAGCCAGCTCATGCCCAAGACGATGGGGGGGTCTGAGATGGTGGTGACGTTGAACGCCAGTGTCTCTGAGTGCCTTCCCACCGTCATTCTCATGGGGGGGGTTTGATGTGTGATGGCCCCTCCCAGCAGCTCCCTGCCGTCAATGGTTGCTACGTGCAGAGGAAAATCCAACTGCAAAAGCTGGATTTGGTGCTCTTCTGCAAAGCTTCTCGAGAAGAAGTTGGCGGACGCCCCACTGTCAATTAAGGCGAGGACCGTCAGGGGATAGCCATTCGGGAGCGTTAGCGTCACTTCTAGAACCACTCCTGCTCTGGGAGGGGTGGGCTGGCTCTGCACCTCTCTGTGCGGGTGGGCGGGGTGGGGCTGTTGTCTGCTGACTGTGCCTGGCTGCTGCCCCTTGTCTCCTGCAGCCAGGCTTTCCCGTTTCCCTGCTGTGGTGCTGCGTCAGTGGGGGAGGGCACCACCGTTCCCGCCTTTCCTTGCCACTCCCTGCGATGTGGGCAGTCTCTGACGAGATGCTGGGGTGAGTTGCAGAGAAAGCACTTCCCGCCCCTTCCCTCCTTGCGTCTTGGCGCCGCTGGGGTTTGAAAAGCCCGCGCGCGCGCGCTATCAATCTGCATGGGCTCCTGGTCCTGGCTGGCTCCAGGCGTGGCCTGAAAGGGTTGTTGAGGGAGTGGCTTCTCCTGCGACCGTGGGAACCAAGCCCGCTTTGCGCGCGTCGCTTGCTTGTCGTTCCACCGGGATTCCTGCCTCACCCCCACCGCCAGAGCTGCTTTGCTCAGCTGATCCATAGTACTGGGCTTTGGACCTCTCGAGAGTTCATCCTTCACCTCCTCGCTCAAACCCAAGTAAAACGCAGCTTGCATGGGAGGCGAATCCAAAACCCACCCCAGTCTGTGCACCAGCATGGTGAATTTCGCCCAATATGCGCGAACTGTCATATTTCCTTGGCGTAAATTATGCAGTTCCTCCTTAGTCTGGTCCAAATGACTATCGGACGAATACATCGTCCTCAAACCTTCTAGAAATTGTTGGACATTTTTCATGCAAGGATTCTTGGTTGCGATTAATGGTCTTAGCCACTCCCTGGCTGCTCCGGTGAGATGTTCCACAATAAACGCTACTCTGTGCTCATCATCGGGGAACTCATTCTGGTGCAGCTCAAGAGCATACACGATCTCAGTCTCAAAGCCCTGAAACTCCTTCGGGTCTCCATTGAACTTGCTTACAAGGGTCCCTGCTCTCCTTCCTGGCAGCACTTGGACTTGGGGAGCCCCTCCCGCCTTGTTTTTCTCTGCATCCAGCTTGTTTTGGAGGTCTACCGCCACCGCCCTTAAATGCTGCTCTTTTTCCTGGAGCTCTCTCACCTGTTCCGCAAGTTGTAGCCGGTCGTCCTGGACCTTCTTAGTCTCCTCTTTAGCTGCCTTCAATTCTCCCTGCGCCTGCAGCGACAGCTGTTGCAGTTCTAGCTGGGCTTGCTCAGCGATCTGCCGCCACTTCTCCGCCTCGGACACGCTCATCCCGGCAACTCCGAAGTAGCCCAAAAATGATTAGGAGGTTGCTGTCACAGTGGCCGGAGTGGACTACTTCAGAGTAACGACGCTACGCAGCTCTGCATTTTATTCTTTTATTGGTGCTGCGTATTTACAGTGCTCAAGTCATTGCTATTTACACGGAGCGATGTTGTCAGTCGGTTTCAGAACCTCCTAATGGCTTTTGGCGCGTCTTTCTCCAACACAAAAGCTTTGGCAGACCCATCCTCTTGCCCCTCCTCTTCCTGCGTAATTCTGGAGTTGGAGGGATGGGTCTTCCCCCCTTGCTTGCCCCTTCCTGTCCCACCTGGGACCCTGGCTCCTCTACCTTGCCTGAGCCTCGGACACGACTTCCTGCTTCCCCACTGGAATCGGAACTCTCCCTGCTTTCCCCTTTGCTCGGGGACGGGCTTGAACTCAGGAGGGGAGGGACTTCGCGATATCCCCTGTCCCTCACAATACCTGATAAGGGACGCGGGTGGTGCTGTGGTCTAAACCACAGAGCCTAGGGCTTGCCAATCAGAAGGTTGGCGGTTTGAATCCCCGCGACGGGGTGAGCTCCCGTTGTTCAGTCCCTGCTCATGCCCACCTAGCAGTTCGAAAGCACGTCAAAGTGCAAGTAGATAAATAGGTACCGCTCTGGCGGGAAGGTAAATGGCATTTCTGTGCGCTGTTCTGGTTCACCAGAAGTGGCTTAGTCATGCTAGCCACATGACCCAGAAGCTGTATGCCGGCTCCCTCGGCCAGTAAAGCGAGGTGAGCGTCGCAACCCCAGAGTCATCCACGACTGGACCTAACGGTCAGGGGTCCCTTTACCTTTTTTATTATACCTGATATGAACATGTGTTGTTTGACTGGCCAAGTGGGACGTTTAAAATATGACTGAGCAATTAAAATATTTACCCTTGATACCAAAAAGGTCAAATGGGACCTACAACAAAATAATTCTGTGTGGTCTGGTGCTGTTGAGTTCTCCAGCCAGCCAGCCAGCTAGCCATGCTCTCTTCAGGATACTCCATTTGATTTCTCCTCCCACCCATCTTTCTGCCTCCACTGATAGTGGAGAAGCGGTGACAGCAGCAGCGGCTTCCGGTGAGATCTTATGAGAGCTCAGCAAGATGGTGAGATCTTGCTGGAACCCACTGTCATTAGTGCTGCTTCAGGGGCACCACCACACAACCCAAATCAGGAATGCTTTGGCGGGGAAAGGCTGGGGCAGCAGCTCCCCGTTGGTCCTCAGGTGGCAAAATGGGACACACTGCCCCTGCGTCAAAGGGTGACATTGAATCACTTTGCATACTCCTTATTTTTTTAATATATTGCGTAAAAATTAAAAGGGGCAGAACCAACTTGAAAAGGTGGGACCACTAATGACATTGGGATTGAAGGACTGGAGATAATGTTTGTTTATAGAAAGTGGCTTTATTGAGTGCTATATTGGAGTGGATGAAGCGAGTATTGATTATAGTGGACAGATGAATCAGAAGACCCTTACTTTCTGAATTTTCTCCCTCTCTTAACCTGTATTCTATTTCAATTTCTTTATTTCTATTTCTTTAATCCTTTCCTTCCCCATTTCTCTTTATGTTTTTATTGTATTATGATCAAAGTCTTAGTTTGGACAACAACAAAAAGAGGAAAAGGTATCTGATGTTTTGTATTTTTCCATATAAACCCTAATAAAGTTTATTTTAAAAAATGAAAAAGTGGGACCAATAAAGTTTCTCTCTTTCCTTATTAAAAGTCCTTCCACACATCCCCTTTCTGACAGCACCTATGTCCGTGGTAGATGCTTGTAATGAGATATGGGATTAAAATAATGATGTCAATCAATCCCTGTTTCCCCCACAAGCTCATAATTAAGTAACTTTACCCTGGATTTGTCCACTTGAAATGGCACCAAATCTCCCACGGCTTACATAAAGAGGCGGAAAAAGAAACCCATCGGTGTTGACACCAGCTCCAAAAGGCCACTGAAGTGCAAATAAGCAAAAACCCAGAAAAGGTAAATAAGATGCAAGCCACTAATTGCAGCTTGTTTGCACTAATGAAATCAAAGTGGTTCTGTTGGATTACGAATAATTATCCAGGCAAGCACAGGAGAAGCAGAAACACAACGTTGAAAAAGAGGTCATCAAAGAAATTTGATCTACCTGCAATCAAAGGATCTTGGAGGCATTGTTGTTGTCTTGATCTGAGAGAAGGAGGGAGGCATGGCAGGGAAGGTCTTGTCTAACCTTTATTGATAAGAGCTAACAAACTGGTAGCTTGAAGCAGGTCTCCCTTTGATTAAAACGACTGTTTATTTTCACATCAAAGTGTCCAGTCCTCAAGAATGATGACAGAGCAGACATTTGTGGGTCTTGAGGACTTTTCACGACTGACTAATTTATTGTGGCATAAACTTTCGTGGGCTAGAGTCCATTTCATCAAATGCACGATGTTCTGACTTGTACAATATATTTACACATGGTGGGGAGATTGTAAACACGGCAGTGAAGTTGAAGGGAAACAAAATGCGGAAGGTGACACATACGTTATTAACAAGGCAGGTGTTTGCTGTCGAGCTCTGTAAAATGTGGGTTTAATCAATTTACAGTGGGGGTGGGGGTAGGAAGGGCAAGTGGTGGTTGTTGGCAGCCTGTATATAATTTTGCACCTCACAGGAATTCCTGGGCTGAGTGTCATTCCAGGGCATGGTGTGTGGAAAGTGGTAGGTGAATTCTGCAAAGTAACTGTGAGGGACAAGGGATACAGGGAAGTCCCTCCCATCTTAAGTTCCAGCCCATCACCAAGCGCTGGAGAGAGTAAGGAGAGCTCTGCCTCCAGCGGAGAGTCAGGAAGTGGTGTCCGAGGCTCAGGCAGGGTTGTGGAGCCCATGCCTCAGGTGGGACAGGAAGTTGGACGCACGGGGGGGGAGGCCAATCCCCCCAACTCCCGAATTGCGACGCAAACGTAGGGGGAAGAGGTTGGGTCTGCCAAAGTTGTGGTGCTGGAAGAAAACGCGCCAATCGCCATTCGGGAGTTCTGACACCTCACCTTAAGGATGCATTTTCATTGCTCTGAACACTGTAAATAATCAGCACTTAATAAAAGCCTTAAAAGACCATGCTGGAGTCGTTACTCTAGAGTAGCCATACCAGGCCCTCTGACAGCAACTCCCGAATCTTTTTTTGGCTACTTTGGAGTGCAGCGATGAGCGCTCAAGAGGCCGAGCATTGGAGGCTGGAGGCCGAAGCAGCGAAGCAGGAGCTACAGAACCTCACAGCGCACGCACAGCAGCAATTGCATGCCGCTCAGGAGGAAGCGCGAGGGGCGCAGGAGGAGCTGAACAAGCTGGTGGACCAGGTGAGGACAAAAGAGGAGACTGAGAAACAGCTAAGGGTGATGGTATTAGACCTGCAGAAAAAGTTGGAAGAGGAGAAAGCCGCTAGAGGTGGGGGGGCACCCCAGCCGCAGCTAGTCCAAGTGAGAAGGGGACAGAGCCTAGTCACCAAGTTCAGCGGAGACCCGAGGGAGTACCTCGGATTCGAGACAGAAATAAATTATGCGCTGGAATTGCATGCAGCAGAATTCCCAGATGACGCGCACAGAGTCTACTTTATCATAGAGCATTTGACGGGGGCCGCCCGGGAATGGGTAAGACCGCTCATCGCGCAAAAAAATCCTTGCATGAAGAACGCAACTTTATTTCTAGAAGCTTTAAAATTAATGTACGCTAGCGACAGTGAAATGGAGGCCACTAAACAGGAGCTTCATGACTTAACACAAGGAAAATCGACAGTTAGGGACTACTGGGCGAAATTCACCATGCTGGTGCACAAACTGGGGTGGGATCTGAACAGTGAGCCAGTGAAATCAGCCTTCTACCTGGGTTTGCATGCAGACGTTAAGGATGAGCTGGCAAGAGGTCCTAGACCGCAGACTATGGATCAGCTCAGCAAAGCGGCGCTAGCGGTGGGGGTGAGACAGGAATCCAGATGGTATGACAAACAAGCGACGCGCGCAGCAAAACCTTGGTTCCCACGCTCTCAGGACAGACCACATCACCAAACCCCACCCCAGGGACCGCCCCCAGACTCGCCCAGACCAAGCCCAGAGCCGGAACCGATGGAGATCGGGGGAGCGCGCGCGCGGGCTTTTCAAACCCCGGCGGCGCCAAGACGCAAGGAGGGAAGAGGCGGGAATTGCTTTCTCTGCAACTCCCCCCGGCATCGCGTCAGAGACTGCCCTCATCGCAGAGAGTGGCAAGGAAAGGCGGGAACGGTTGTACCTTCCCCCACTGACGTAGCACCACAGCAGGGAAACGAGACAGCCTGGCTGCAGGAGACAAGGGGCAGCAGCCAGGCACAGTCAGCAGTGAACAGCCCCAGCCCGCCCACCCGCACAGAGAGGAGCAGAGCCAGCCCACCCCTCCCAGAGCAGGAGTGGTTCTAGAAGTCACGCTGACGCTCCCAAATGGCTATCCCCTGACAGTCCTCGCCTTAATTGACAGTGGTGCCTCAGCCAACTTCTTCTCGAGAAACTTTGCAGAAGAGCACCAGATCCAACTTCTGCAGCTGGATTTTCCCCTGCATGTGGCCACCATTGATGGCAGGGAGTTGCTGGGAGGGGCCATCACTCATCAACCCCCCCCCCATGAGAATGACAGTGGGAAGGCACTCAGAGACACTGGCTTTCAACGTCACGACCATCTCAGACCCCCCCATCGTTTTGGGAATGAGCTGGCTGGCGCGCCACGACCCCTCCATAAGTTGGCACCAGAGATGCATCACGTTTGGGTCGGACTTTTGTCTGGAACATTGCATGCAGCACCAACCAGGGGAGGGGCCTCCAATAGCCACGGTGGCCACCATGCACGTCAAAGGGGGTGAGGCGATACCCAAGCCGTACTGGGACCTGCAGGAGGTCTTCAGCGAAGCGGAGTCCGACCACCTACCTCCACACAGGCCTTTTGACTGCCAGATCAACCTGGTGCCTGGGGCAACGATACCCCCAGCCAAGCTGTACGCCATGTCAGACCAGGAACTGGAGGATCTGCGCGCTTTCATCGACAAGAACCTCAAGCGGGGGTTCATCAGAGAAAGCAAGGCAGCAGGGGGCAGCCCGGTCTTCTGGGTGGACAAGAAAGACACGCAACAGCGCCGTCTGGTGGTGGATTTTAGACGGCTGAATTCAGTGACAGAGCCAGTGGCTTTCCCCATGCCCAGAGTGGATGATCTTCTGACAGCGGCACGCAGGGGCAAGATTTTCACCAAGCTAGACCTAAGAGGGGCGTACAACTTGATCAGGATCCGGGAGGGCGATGAATGGAAAACCACGATGTTCACGCCTCTGGGCTCTTTTGAATATCTGGTGATGCCCTTCGGGTTGCAAGGGGGCTCAGCCTGCTTCCAGGCCTTCATGCACCACGTCCTGGGGTCCCTCCTCTTCAAGAACTGCTTGGTCTTTCTGGATGACATCCTTATCTATTCCAATGACCCAGTGCAGCATGTGAAGGATGTCAGGGAGGTGTTGCAGCGCCTGAAGGACAACCACCTGTATGTGAAGCTGGAGAAGTGCAAGTTTCACACCAAGGAGGTGGACTTCCTGGGCTACAAGCTGTCAGACAAGGGGCTGGCGATGGACAAGGACAAGGTGCAGACCATCCTGGACTGGCACAGCCCCAGGACGCGCAAAGATGCCCAACGCCTACTAGGCTTCGCTAACTTCTACAGGAAGTTCATCAAGAACTTCTCTCGTGTCACGGCTCCCATCACCGACTGCCTGAGAGGCAAGCAGAAGTTCAGGTGGACACCAGAGGCACAAGCAGCGTTCGAAAGCCTCAAGAGGGTATTCGCTTCAGACCAGCACCTGTTCCACGTGGTGCAGGATGCGCCCCTACGCCTGGAGACAGATGCTTCTGATAAAGCTGTGGGAGCGATTCTGTTGCAACTGGACACCAACAGAGAGTGGAGACCCTGTGCCTTCTTCTCCAGGAAGCTGACCCAGCCTGAACGCAACTACACAGTGTTTGATAGGGAACTTCTCGCGATCCACGCTGCGTTCCAGCACTGGCGACACTTCCTGGTGGGCGCCAAGCACCCCATCCAGGTGTGCACAGACCACAAGAACCTGGAGTTCTGGAGAACGGCCAGGGTGCTCAACCAGCGGCAGATACGGTGGGCAGAGTTCTTCTCGAACTTCAACTTCTCCATCCACTACATCCCGGGGGAGCAGAACGTCAGGGCGGATGCCCTCTCCCGCAAGCCAGAGTACATGGAGGAGGAGTTGCCACCAGCACCCAGGCACGTTTTCCCCCCATCTGCATGGTCATGCGGTGCAGCAGTGGTGAGCGAGGCAGAACTCACAGCACTGACGGCAGCGGATGAATTTGCCACCCGCATCTTCAGAGACCTGAGAGGGGGGAGGGAGCAGGCCAAAGACTTTGAGGAAAGGAGGGGTTTGCTTTTTTACAGGGGAGCCCTGTACCTCCCAACCAAACAGCTGAGAGGTAAGGTTCTCAAGCAGATGCACGACAACCCAACGGCGGGTCATTTCGGAAGGGACAAAACCACTCACCTAGTCATGAGACACTTCTGGTGGCCAGGGGTGCGGGAGGATGTTCGGGATTATGTCAGGGGATGTGACACCTGCCAGCGAGCAAAGGTGGTCAGAGCGCCACCAGCAGGTTTGCTGGAGCCATTAGCCACACCGCACAGGCCGTGGGAAGTAGTGTCCATGGACTTCATCACAGACCTGCCGTCGTCCAGGGGCAAGACCGCAGTGTTGGTGGTGGTGGACCTCATGTCCAAAATGTGCCACTTTATACCGTGTGCCAGGGCAGTCTCGGCAGAAGAGACGGCCAAACTGTTTGTGGACCACGTATTCCGACTGCATGGATTGCCTTTAAGAGTTATTTCGGATCGTGGCCGCCAATTTGTTTCCAGGTTCTGGCGACGGCTAATGAACCTCCTGCAGGTGGAGGTCAGCTTGTCGACGGCTCGGCACCCGCAGACCAATGGACAGGCGGAGCGGGTCAACGCCATTCTGCAGCAGTACCTGAGATGTTACGTCAGCCAGAGGCAAACGGACTGGGTGGATCGCCTGCCACTAGCAGAATTTGCCTACAACAATGCGGTGCACGTCTCCACAGGGGTGTCGCCCTTTAAGGCCAACTACGGGCGCGACCTCAGATCTTTCCCGGAGAGGGAGGGGGAGGAGGAGGAAGAGGGCCCACAGGCAGAGGATTGGGCAGAGGACCTGGAGACGGTGCACCAGCAGCTCAGAGAACACTTGGAGAGGGCCAAGGAAGCGTACAAGAAGGGGGCAGATCGCCACAGGCGGCCGGGAGAGGTCATCAGGGTGGGGGACAAGGTTTGGTTATCCTCGGAAGGTCTTCCCACCAGGGGGCGATGCAAAAAGTTAGCACCCAGGAGGCTGGGCCCCTTCACGGTCACGCAACAGGTCAACCCGGTAGCCTTCAGGCTAGCACTGCCGGAGGACATGAGAGTGCACCCAGTGTTTCATAGATCACTGCTGTCGCCGTACAGGGAAAGTACCAGGTTCAGGAACAGCGATCAACCTCCAGAGGGAGGGGGGGAGACGGGAAACGCCCGACAGCTCAATGAGGCAACTGAGATTTTAGACTCAAGGAGAGGGGTGAGAGGGCTGGAGTACCTGATAGCATGGGAGGACACTCCGCCATCCCACAATGAGTGGATACCGGCCACGGAAGTACCTGAGGAATTTTTAGTGGAAGAGTTCCACGCCCTGTTCCCCCACAGGCCCAAGCCCTGGCACATGGAAAGGGAGGGAGAGGGGGAGGAGCAGGAGGAAGGGATAGCAGGTAGCAGCTCCCCATGGAGATGGGAAGCGGAATTTGAGGACACGGAAGAAGAGGTGTGGGTTTCACCGAGGTCGACGACGTCAGAGGCAGGAGAGGACTGGCAGAACATTTTTACTCCCACCAGCTCTGATGCCACTGACTTCTTGGGGTTTCCGTCTTCTCAGGGGGAAGGAGAGAGATCGCAGGATTGGGGGGAAATTTTCACACCCACGGGCTCGGATGCCACGGACTTCTTGGGATTTCACTCGTCCCCAGCAAGCAGAGAGCCACTAGGGAGGGGGAGAGAGGAGCCTGGGAGGGGGGTGGATGTGAGGGACAAGGGATACAGGGAAGTCCCTCCCATCTTAAGTTCCAGCCCATCACCAAGCGCTGGAGAGAGTAAGGAGAGCTCTGCCTCCAGCGGAGAGTCAGGAAGTGGTGTCCGAGGCTCAGGCAGGGTTGTGGAGCCCATGCCTCAGGTGGGACAGGAAGTTGGACGCACGGGGGGGAGGCCAATCCCCCCAACTCCCGAATTGCGACGCAAACGTAGGGGGAAGAGGTTGGGTCTGCCAAAGTTGTGGTGCTGGAAGAAAACGCGCCAATCGCCATTCGGGAGTTCTGACACCTCACCTTAAGGATGCATTTTCATTGCTCTGAACACTGTAAATAATCAGCACTTAATAAAAGCCTTAAAAGACCATGCTGGAGTCGTTACTCTAGAGTAGCCATACCAGGCCCTCTGACAGTAACCTTCTTTTTCAGGGGGAATAAAAAGAAAAAAACCTCCGAAATTTCCTCAGAAAAACATCTTCTGAGACGTTTTAATTCAGCTCTATTTGATACATCTTAACTTCTCTTCACCTCTGTGGTTTCCACTAGGCCCCACCGCTAATTACTTCAAGCTGGCTTCCTCGTCACAACCTCCAATTTCAGACAATAGCAAAATATGTGACCTCCCATGCATCTCAAGGAAATATCTGAACGGGAATGTCCCTGAGGTACAAAAGAGGGCCTTGGGCCATCTCTCAGGAATATGCATCACAGCAAATAGTGAGATGATGTGTGAACATTGGCTCCAGCAATTGCCAAGCTGTCAATGAATATTTCTGGTCAGGTTGCTAAAACCACAGAGAGGGCGACGTCTTTGGGGGGGAAAGATGGCTGGCACATTCTCTCTCTATTTGTTTTGCTATGCACAGGTCAGATGAGCAGGTCTGAAACCATAGAAGAGAGTTATTCAATCAACATTTCCCCTCGGTTTCTTCTGTGAAAACAGTTGGTTTAACTGAGGGGAGCTGACCTTTTCTGTTTACATTCCACAGATTGTTGTAACACTTGCTCAAATCTATTCTCTATGGTGGGGAGGCAAGCATTTTGATACAATCAACTAATGTGAATCCAAAAAAGGGCTGGAGCTGAAACAATGGGACTGCTAGGACAGCGGTTCAGCAGACAGAGAGAAATGTTTCACCTTCTCTAATAACACCAGAACTTGAAATTGTAAACTAAAACCCATAGACATTAGGTTAGGACCAGGCCAAAAAAACACCTGCTACTTCACAGAATTCCTAATTGATTTAGGCGGCTTTCAAAGGGGATTTGACCAATTCTTCGACTATGTAAACCTGGCAACATTAGCCAGAGATCTAATGGGAAATACTAAAAGTAAAGGGACCCCTGATAGTTAAGTCCAGTCACGAACGACTCTGGAGTTTGCGGCACTGTGAAAAACCCAAGGATTGATCCAGATTGGGCTGTATCCTGAAATATTTGGATGGCTTTCTCCAGTGAGTTGGATTCCTCATCCAGGACAGGATGGATCCATCAAGGGTGGGGCAACTGAAATATCAGGACAAGGTATTGAAAACGATGAAAAAGGAAGAGACGGAATTACTGAGAAATGGAATCCCATCTCAGAACGGAGAACAAAAAAGAACACAGATTGGCATAAAATGTGCGTCCGTGCAGAGAAATAAATTTAGACATTTATTAATATACATGTGGTGACCATTTTGTGGGTGTTTGATTGGTGTGCAACTGCCAATGCGTTTGCTATTTTCAGCCCGGAAGGGGGCATGGTGGGCTTATGTGCCCTCCACCAACACGTGTAATGACCAAGAAGAAGAAGAAGAGAAGAAGGAGAAGGAGAAGGAGAAGGAGAAGGAGAAGGAGGAGAAGGAGAAGGAGGAGGAGGAGGAGAAGGAGAAGGAGAAGGAGAAGGAGAAGGAGAAGGAGAAGGAGAAGGAGAAGGAGAAGGAGAAGAAGAAGAAGAAGAAGAAGAAGAAGAAGAAGAAGAAGAAGAAGAAGAAGAAGAATTTGGATTTGATATCCCACTTTATCACTACCCTAAGGAGTCTCAAAGCGGCTAACAATCTCCTTTCCCTCCCTCCCTAACAACAAACACTCTGTGAGGTAAGTGAGGCTGAGAGACTTCAGAGAAGCAGCTGCATGTGGAGGAGCGGGGAATCAAACCCAGTTCACCAGATTACGAGTCCACTGCTCTTAACCACTATACCACACTGGCTCCCAAGAACACAACCCCCATGCAAACAGGGAGTTGCCTGTAATTTACATAGAAATACAATACAGTGGAGAAGGCTGTCTAGGTGCCAACTGCTGATAGGCAGCTTCAAGGCACCTTTTGCTCTCCCTTCTGACGGTTCTTTATTTTTAAACTGCAATTGGACAGCTTTTTTAAAAAAGAGGACTCCTTTAGATAGAAGGGTGTGCTCTGACAGCCCCACAAATGGAAAGCTTTGGGAAGATAAGACATGTGGCTATTACTTAGGTACCTTTCCGAAGCAAATTTCAAGTCCCTGATATTACGAAGGACCTTCATTGCCTTCACTGGTTCTGATTTGAAGGAGAGCTAGAGCTCTCAGTAGCATCAAACGCTGCATCTCAACAAGAGAGAGAGAAGAAAATCATGCTAGATGTATCCTTAAGTTCCCCAATCACCCTTAAACCAACCTGGGAGGCAGATATTGGTATAGAGGTGTCAGTTAAGAGCTGGAATAATATTTGGAAGCCAAGGTCGTTTTGCTCCAGATCAAGAGCAATAATAGTACTGCTCTATTCTGCCTTGGTCAGGCCTCACCTATTTCGCCAGCAGCGGGATCAAAATATAAACATTGCTCTGTGGTCCTAGAATTTATGTAGTTTCACTTGATTGAGATCAAGCCAACCTAGGACTTGCCCTAGAGCGTATTTAATGACACTTGTAGCTATTAAAAACACAGGAAAATAGTAGCTAATTGGAAAAATTCATACCAGGTTTGGGCAGGGCAAGGGGGTTAATTCTTGACCACTCACTCGCCGTTCAATCTTTGTGCTGCTGCTTGTTTCCCTGAAACTGTCAGCATGCCGGACAAACTCTGGAAGGGAGAAAATATAGTTACGGTCAGATCCAGTACCAGTTTCAAATTTTGGAGGACCCTCCTATTTACCCTTCAGTGGGGACCCTCCTATTTACCATTGTTGCTACTCCCCATCCATGCTCTTCGACTTTTTCAAGCCCCAAACTGGGATGTGCAGATTCCGGGACACGACCTGCACCTCGCTCTCACCCCCCAAAAAATTGCAGAACCAAAAATGGCTGCCAAGATCTTGCAAAAGAAAAACAGGAGGTCCCATTTTCATTCAGGGGATCCTCCCCATCTCTGGGCCAAATTGTTACCACTTGATAACAAGGTGTTCAGCGGCTACCCAGGCATCTGAAGCATGCGACCAGTGTTTTATTTTTATTTTTTAAAAAAATATTTTTATTGATTTTCTGAGCATTACAAAGAAAAAAGACAAAGAACAAAAAGAAAAATACAAAAAAGAACAATTGAAAAATCTTAAAAATAAAAATAAGATACATCCAAACTCACTTTTTAGGGAACCATATTCTTATACCTTAACAATATAATACCCCTTAACCAGATTTTGCTCCCCTGTAATTCCTTTACTCTGTTGACTTCCTCCTCCCCCCCCTTCCACGTTTCTATTTATAACTAATATGGCACTTTCTAATTCATTCCTCCATTCTTTGTTCTAATTCACTTATTACATTACTATTCCAATCCTATTCTTACATACAAACATAAAATAATTAAAAAATCTCCTTAGAATCTGGAATCTATAATAACTATTTAACATACAGTCATTTCTCTCCTTTATTTCACTTCTCACCTCTTCAGCCTATTTTATGATGTGTTTTAGTGTGCATTGTTTATTTTGGATGGCTTTAAAGGAGGACTAGAAAAGTTAACTGATGCTGCTAGCCATAATGGCTATGTGCCACCCCCACTGTCGGAGGCAGTATGCTTGTGAATCCCAGTTCCTGGGAACACGGGGGGCGAGCTCTGTTGTGCTCAGATCCTGCTTGCAGACTTCCCACAGACATCTGGGTGGCCACTGTGAGAACAGGACTTTGGAGTACATGGGGCCTTGGCCCGATTCAGCAAGTATCTTCTTGCATTCTTATTTTATGATTTGGCTTTGCTGTTTTATGTTCTGTGCTCCACCCTGGTATCTGTCTAGATCAGCCTATATTTTCTCCCCGCCCCCAAGCAATTTATTGTGGCTCCCAAACAATTTGATTTAAATAATAATCAAATAATAATAATAATAATGGATTATTTGTACCCCGCCCATCTGGCTGGGTTTCCCCAGCCACTCTGGGTGGCTTCCAACAAAGATTAAAATACATTAAAATGTCACACATTAAAAACTTCCCTAGACAGGGCTGCCTTCAGATGTTTTCTAAATGTAAGGTAGTTGTTTATCTCTTTGACATCTGATGGAAGGGTGTTCCACAGGGTGGGTGCCACTACCAAGAAGGCCCTCTGCCTGGTTCCCTGTAGCTTTGCTTCTCGCAGTGAGGGAACGGCCAGAAGGCCCTCGACGCTGGACCTCAGTGTCACGGCAGAATGATGGGGGTGGAGACGCTCATTCAGGTATACTGGACCCAGGCCATTTAGGGCTTTAAAGGTCAGCACCAACACTTTGAATTGTGCTCGGAAACGTTTAAAGGTGCCCCAGCGAGTAGTGCTGTTGAGCCCCATGATTGCACCGCTATGAGTAGTGAGGTCTCAACCTCTCCACTGATCGGCAGTGGGATAGGGTAATTGCCACCTCTTTTTTAAAAGGGCCCTTTTTCCCAGCACCATTCTTAGAAAGATGATTCCATCCTTAGATTGTTTCAGAGAAGCTTAGGAAACAAGAATATGAGTTTCTTTCTGTTTCCTCTACTTGACCTTCTAAGAATGACGTGACATCAGAAGGAGAATGGGTCCCTCTTAAAAGTGAAAAGCGTGTTGGTTTTGTCTCCCTGGGGGAGCTGCCCTCCTAGGGCAGGAGGGGACTTTCTGACATCAGCCCTAAAAAGCATAAACACTGGTGTGTGTGGGTGTGTACACTGCTGAGGCTATAGCTCCCTCTGCTGTGTATGTTTGCGTGCATACAGATGTGTGCATGAGTGTGTGCGCTGGCTTGCAGCCCTTGGGCAGGTGGCAAACCCTCAATGTGACCCTCAGCCTAAAAAAGTTAAGGACCCATGGCATAGATGAATGGTGGGTTATAAATATCCTTAATACATGCATCTAACAACAACAACATTTGTTCAGGCTCTGAAATCTGAAAGTTGCCATGTTTAGTTTAGTGTAGAACTCCATGCAAAAAGTTCAAATTATGACATGAAAGTATGATTCCAAAATTTAGAGTCGCATTCATAGCTTCAGATATGGATGTGGAGTTTTGCTTCATAATTCATTCATATTCTCCATGATAAATAATCCATGTGACACAAACCCTGCACTTTTACACCAATAGATTTCTATTAGGAAATCACCGCTTTAAAACTTCTCTCTTTCCTGCTTAGCATGCTTGTACAAAGGCTGACATTCCTTGCCAGTTACTTTCTTGGCTTCAGAGACAATATAATGAGTAAATGGCTCCCTCTGGTGGCAGGAAGCAATCTGCTTTCCGTTCTAGATAGAATATCTTTCCTGGGCTAGTAAGATGTTTTATTAAAATACAGCCAAATTCTGCAGTGACGGAAATGAGGAGAATTTCAGTTTACATTTAAAGCCAAATTTACCTAAACTGTACCTTCCGAAACAATACGTGAACCAAAGCACAGCCATCCTTCAAAATTCAGACTTCTCTCTGAATTCTGCCAAGTAATGTGTTCACAATGCATATACTGGGGTAAAGTATGTATAAAATGCAGGTATTGGTGAAAAACACATTCAGAAATGCATTATATCAGACAAGACTGCATACAAAATGTGAGCCAGTGATGGTGCAGTGGTTAGAGTGTCGGACTAGAACCTGAGAGGCCAGGGTTCAAATTGTCGCTTGGCCATGCAGTTTGGTGACCCTGGACCAGTCACTCACTCTCAGCCTGACCTACATCACAGGGTTGTTGTGAGTATAGAATGGAGAGAAGAGGGCCATGCATGCCACCTTGAGCTACTTGGAGGTAAAGATGCTATATACAGGCCCGTCCTAGCCATAGAGACTAGTGGCACGAAGAACCACGGCGCCGGGCACTGGAAGGGTGCTGGAAGGGCGCCAAGTGAGCGCAGGGTTCTGGCGATCTGGCCAGGACTGCGCTCCTTCTCTGAGAACTCTGCGCTGCGCCTCCTTCTCATTTCCCCAGCGCTGGGTTCCGCTCAGTCGAGCTTCACCACCAGCGCGTGCACAGCGCCCAAGCAGCTCTTGCTGGTCACGCGGTGCGTGCACTGGTGGTGAAGCTTGACTGAGCGGAACCCAGCACTGGGGAAACAAGAAGGAGGCACAGCGCGGAGTCCTCGGAGGTGGCCTCCCGCTGCTGCCGCGGTCTGCTTGGCACTCCCGGGCCCTTGGAGAGGCGCTGGAGGGGGGCGCTGGAGGGACCTAGCGCCAGGGCGCTGGGTGGGTTTAAGACGGCTCTGGGTATATAAATGTAAGAAAATAATAAACAAACAAACAAATAATAGGGGGACTTTAAAAAATCCTTCACGAACTGATGTGGAAAAATTGGAGAACCAAAACTTAAGGAAGGAAAAGTGCAAAATGGAAAGAAAACAGTTCTCCAGCCAAGCAATATACATAATAGTGCACAAAAGCATGAATAAAATGCATACATTGATTAAAAGAGCAAACAAATATTTATTGGATTTGAGGAAATGGCGTTGCAAAAAATGTTTATGCTGGGCAAAATTGCATTAAAATATGTGTATATTAGGAGAAGGGGATGCGGGTGGCATTGTGGGTTAAACCACAGAGCCTAGGGCTTGCCAATCAGAAGGTCAGTGGTTCAAATCCCCGTGAGGGGGTGAGCTCCCGTTGCTCGGTCCCTGCTCCTGCCAACCTAGCAGTTCGAAAGCACGTCAAGGTGCAAGTAGATAAATAGGTACCACTCCAGTGGGAAGGTAAATGATGTTTCCGTGTGCTGCTCTTGTTCGCCAGAAGCAGCTTTGTCATGCTGGCCACATGACCTGGAAGCTATACGCCAGCTCCCTCGGCTGATAACGTGAGATGAGCGCCGCAACCCCAGAGTCGGTCACAACTCGAGCTAATGGTCAGGTGTCCCTTTACAGTGGTGCCTCGCTAGACGAATGCCCTATTAGACTAATTTTCCGCTATACGAATAGGTTTTGCGATCGGAGGTGGCCTCGCAAGACGAGGTTTTTTTTCTATGGCCGCTGCTTCGTCTTACGAAGCATGGCCATAAAAACCTCCGATCACAAAACCTACAGGGCATTCCTCTAGTGAAAGGGGAACGAGCTGCAGCACAGGAAGAAGGCAAAGGAAGATCAGCTGAGAGGCGCTGACAGCTGTCACCGCCTCTCAGCTGATCTTCCTTTGCCTTCTTCCTGCGCTGCAGCTCATTACCCTTTGTGTTCTGCTGGTCTCTTCCAGTGAGGGGCAACCAGCAGAGACCAGCGGAACACAACGGAAGAAGGGGGGAGAAGTGGATTCGGGGACATTTTCGCTGGCTGCCTTCCCCAAGCCAAGGGGAAGGCAGCTGGCAAAACACCCCCGCACCGGCACGCTTCGGGCGGGGGGGAGGGAAGAACGGAGGATATGATGGTCCTCCGTTCTTCCCTCCCGCCACCCTACAGAGCCAAAGGCTGGATCTGCGGGCGGGGGGATGGAAGTTCCTTCCCGCTGCCCGACAGATCTGGCAACCCCGGGATCTGTGCTTTCTGTCGGTGGTGGTGGGGAGAGGAATGAACGGGAAGGGCTGTGCTTTCTCCCTATTCGTTCCTCTTCCCTCACCACAGACAGCAAGGAGAGCTGCAGGGCTGTTGCCGCCTGTCTCCTTGCCTTCCAGGGAGCCAAGCGAGCAAGCGCCGCCACTGCCGCCAGTCCCCGGAGCCCATAAGAACGCATTAATTAACTTTTAATGTGTTCCTATGGAAACGGTGCCCCGCAAGACGAATTTTTCATTGGACGAATTGACCGCCGGAACAAATTAATTTCGTCTAGCGAGGCACCACTGTACCTTTATATTAGGAGAAATTTGCCCTAAAATGCTGCTGAATGACTGGTTGATTTTTTTAAAAAAAAAATCACATGCTGGAGGACTGCAGTGGACCTATTCTAAAAAGACAAAATGTGTTTAGCAGAGTATAACCGTGCAAAGAAGCTAACTGCATCATGATGGATTCAAGTTTAAATTCAGAAGAATTCGTTCAGAAATATGTACTGCTTTCTTTCATTGGAAACTCTCTTCAGAGCCCCACAGATCTTTAATTACTTGAGCATAGTTCTAAACTGAGATTTGCCCCAAAGGGTTAGCAGCCTGCACATTAAGTAGCACTGCAAAAGATTGTCCACCTGAATTACAGACAAAATGCTTAATATTTAGGACTAACATATTATATTATATTATATTATTCTATATTGTTGTTGTGGTGGTGCTGTTTTTTGTTTAAATGCAATTTAACAAGCTTGGGATAGATATCATAAGAGATACTATAAAATTCCCTTCAACAAATAAAGCTAACCTATTAGCTGCTGTTTGCAGTCTGAAATCTGAAATCTGCTACCGGCTCTGCACTTTGCCACGATGTCCCAGAGAGAGTGATATTCCTCTTCTCTGCTAATGCTGCAGATGACAGCCTGAGCATGGTGGCACCTAGCTGCCCACTTGGCCAATACAAATTGCTAGATGCCCAATCTATCTCTGGAGTAGAGCTTGGGACAAATACAGTATGTACTCCTCTTTGAGAACCTTGGAGGAAAGGTCAGCTACATGTGCAGTGACTGAATATGCAGTGTGGTTCACAGCCCATCCCTGTCATTTTGAGCATGAAAAAACCAGGTCTATGTGTTCCACACTAAAGCATATCAATTGTGCTGAATATTCAACTCTGTTCAATTTAATATACCAAGCAACACTTGATTCAAGGAAATGAAAGCCTTGTCTTGCTTAGCAACAAATAAAACCATCCAGGTTGGGTTGTGTTTTTTTTTAAAAAAATCACAGTGTTACATAGTTGTCTCTTGTAACAAGTGCATTGATTGTTTTTAGCAACAGAGCAGCAAAAAAGCAAGCCTGGTATGTTATGAAAATTGGCTGCATCCTCAAAAGAACCTCATTGAACACCTTCCGTAGCAAATGTCCTTGATAAACCTGGTTTGGAAGGAGAATCAATAGAGGGAAATAAGAAAGAAAATAAGGTGCTCGGCTTCACGGTGTAAGAGAACTTATTTTTATTATTATTTTTCAACGTTTCAGTCAAAGGGCACAGCAGGCTAAGCAGGAACAGAAGAGAACAGTGTCTGCCGGTAAAAATGTCACCCTATTCCTGGAGTGCAGAGCAGCCATCACGACAAACAACATATCTGATGCTCTTGTGCCACCTTTCTGCATTTTCCACCTAGTGTGCAAGATCAGGTGCTTCCTCCTTACCATGGCAGCAGATAGAAGAGGAGAAAGACTGAGCACACCAATTGTACCATTGCAGGAGATGGATTCAGCTGACCTTCACTGAAAGGTGAACACACAGGTCTTAGCCTTGCTGCAATTTCTTCTGCTGGTTTTCTGCACTATGGATAGGAGAAACTGTCCATTTTGGTTCCCATTTTTACAATCTTAAATTCCTCATTTTAGTATGGATTTCTCCCAAGAAACACATTTTTGTATGCAGTTTTGACTAATATACCCATTTTTGCAATGCCATTTCCTCTAACACAATGAATTTTTGCATGGTTATTTTCACTAATATAGGCATTTCTGCACACACCTCCCCCTGATATATGATTTTTTTCATAAACATTGTTTCATTGGAAAACAGCATTGCAAAATTTGGGCAAGTGTAAATTTTAAAGGATGGCTGTGTCTTGGTTCTCACATTGTTGGGGAAAGGGTGAATTTGATGGATTTGGCTTTAAATGTGAACTGAATCAAATTTCTTCCCCGTTCCTAGTGGCCACATAGAGGTTTTGGAGGGTGGGGAGAGGGCTCTTGCATCATTAACAAGAGAAACTTTCCCCATTGCTGTACCTCCAAATTTGTTGCATGGAAGAAGATGAAGTTTGTATCTCTTACTTTCCCTAATTCAGATCCCTTGCCACAAGGTCAGGTCTGGGTTCGATGTGAACTCACCTGCTTCAAAACCTTGATGGCACAGAAGACACATTAGCTAGTACTTTGGTCTGATTGTACCACATTTTATCTGACATCTTAATTATCATATTATAGGCTCTTTCTCTCTCCCTGTCACTCGCAGAGCAAGTAACATAGATGCACAAGGAAAGTCATTGACAAGGGCAATTTTATTATCATGTGTCATTATGAAACCTTATTTAAAGCAGCTCTATCAGCCGAAAGCCTTCCCTCCCCCCAGCAGATGCTGTGCAAGGCAAATTACACACCAAAAACAACAACAACAAAACTTACCCCAACCCCAGTAATAATAATAACCAGTTCTAAGTATTTAAAGAATCTCTCTCTCTTTTCTCCACAGGTTAAAGAATTGTCCCTGCGTTTTGTCCAGAGAAAATATATACCGAGTAAAGCAGGTTGTGTGTACAGTTTTGCACCTTTTGAGAAAGCAGGGCAGGAATTTAAGAAAGTAAACTTATGGTGATGACAGTTCCAGTGGTGGAGCAAGGGGGCAGAGGGGGCAGATCAACCCAGGTGGTGCTTACCTTGGAGGGGGGTGGCATGCTGAGCACGAAGCCCAAGGTAGTGTGCAAGCCCAGGGGTCCCGAGAGCCCAGCGCAGCACTCACAAAAGCAGTGCGGGGCTGGGCTTGCAGGGCGCCTGAGCTGCTGCTTTCCCCCACAGCTGCCCTCTGGTGGCCAGGATGGATGCAACAGGCACATGCCAGGAGCTCACAGCGTACTCGAGCCACCGCGTCTTTCCTAGCCTCCCTCCACCTGGAGGGTTCCCAAGAAAGACACAGTTGCTCCGGTGGCACGGCTTGCCCCCACAGCACGGCACGGCCCCATGAGCGCCCACACTACATTGCTGGGTAGTTCTTTATTTGAAAGAGTCCTCTGCTTTAGTCCAAGCCTGGTTTAAAGATGAAGAATCATTTGGGCAATCAGTATTTATTATTAGCATTGTTTTTAAAAATATATCCCACCCTTCCTCCAGAAAAACAAAAGGCAGAGTGGCAAACACACAAAGCAGTAAAGCAATGGAAACCAAGGCAATTCCTTTTCAGATATAAACAGGGGGAGATCTCTCTGTAAAAGGCTCACTGGATGAAGAAGGTAGGCATTTCTCAGTGGGCACTGAGAAGACAGCAGAAATGGCATCTGTTTAACATTTAACAAAAGGGAAGTGAGGTTACAGGGAAGAAGGTAGAGGGCCTTCTTGGTAGTGGCATCTGCCCTGTGGAACACCCTCCCATCAGATGTCAAACAGATAAGCAACTGTAATGTCTTTTAGAAGGCATCTGAAGGCAGCCATGTATCATTATAATTATTATTCCAAAGAGTGTCACAACACTAAAGGCCCAATTCCAATATGATGCGATAGGGACCTCGTGAGAAGACAGTGTCTGCAGAAGGCTTTTGCCTGCAGAGCACAGTGTTCAACTGAGTATTTAAAGAGTGAGATGATCTTTCAGGAAAATGGAGCAGGTCACCTGGTCACAGTCTCCCCCATGGTGCAGTTACTACACCATAGCAACAATAACTGCCATTAGTGTAGAATGCTGCAGCCTGATTGCTGACAAGAGCGAGCCCCTGTCAGCAAGTTATATCCTTACTCAAAGATCTGTGCTGGGTGCCAAGTTCTTGCTGGGCCAAATTCAAGGTTTACAAATCTCTCAGCAACAAATGGGATCCATTTACTTGAAGGGTGACATGACCCAATGTGGTCCACTTTGATTTGTGGTACTGGCACTTTTTACAAGTGCCACATGGTGTTTGTTCCACACTTGCAAGGATTCAATTCCTATAGTGTGGCATCACCCAGCGTCTAGGACTCCATGCCTATTGATATTAGGTAGATGCCTTCACTGTACCCAGTGATCATTACTGAATAGATCGGGAATGAGGAGCTTGTGGCCCTCTAGATGTCATAGATTGGATTGCAAATAAAGAGTTAACTCCAGCTTGCTCAGTGTGATTTACTCCCTGCTTGCTCCTGTCACTAGATGTTGCTGGACTTCAGCTCTCCTTATTCCTGACCACTGGCTGGGGCTGATGGGAGTTTGAGTCTGGATGACCATGGGTTTCTAACTCCTTGAATATATAGACCCATGGGTTGACTCAATACAAGGCAGCTTCTAATTTCATTTTGACCATATGGTCTGAAGCTCAACATCAAAAAAACCAAGATCATGGCCACTGGTCCCATCACCTCCTGGCAAATAGAAGGGGAAGAAATGGAGGCAGTGAGAGATTTTACTTTCTTGGGCTCCTTGATCACTGCAGATGGTGACAGCAGTCACGAAATTAAAAGACGCCTGCTTCTTGGGAGAAAAGCAATGACAAACCTAGACAGCATCTTAAAAAGCAGAGACATCACCTTGCCGAGAAAGGTCCGTATAGTTAAAGCTATGGTTTTCCCAGTAGTGATGTATGGAAGTGAGAGCTGGACCATAAAGAAGGCTGATTGCTGAAGAATTGATGCTTTTGAATTATGGTGCTGGAGGAGACTCTTGAGAGTCCCATGGACTGCAAGAAGATCAAACCTATCCATTCTGAAGGAAATCAGCCCTGAGTGCTCACTGGAAGGACAGATCCTGAAGCTGAGGCTCCAATACTTTGGCCACCTCATGAGAAGAGAAGACTCCCTGGAAAAGACCCTGATGTTGGGAAAGATTGAGGGCACAAGGAGAAGGGGACGACAGAGGACGAGATGGTTGGACAGTGTTCTCGAAGCTACGAACATGAGTTTGACCAAACTGCGGGAGGCAGTGCAAGACAGGAGTGCCTGGCGTGCTCTGGTCCATGGGGTCACGAAGAGTCGGACACGACTAAACGACTAAACAACAACAACATTTCGCTTAATTAGAGATATCTCAAAGTGGCGTACAGGAAACCCAATAGAGTGAAACTAAAAAATGAGTTAAATCAATAACATTGGAATTCAATTAAAAAGCTTGCTGGAATATACCGTATAAATAAAAAAATTATTTAGTAGGTGCCAACTGTTCAGCAGAGATGTGTCAACTGGGAGTTCCATAAAATTGGACCCACAATACTGAACACATGGCTCTTTGTAGAAACAAGCCATGCAGCTGAGCCATGGAAGAGCACTAGCAGAAAATCCCCCTGAAAAACTCAGGGACTGAGCAAGGATATAAAGCATTACCTGATATATCCTGAACCCAAGTTGTTAAGAGCCTTGTAAATTAATAGAAGGACCTTGAACCTAGGCCAGTAGTGTGTGGGCAGCAAGCATGTGTTCATATATAATACGTATCTTCATGGTTGTGAAATAACAACAACAATAAAAGCAATCTATCAAAAATCAATACATGGAAACATCAGATAATTATTCTCTTGTCCCACTCTCCTGTCACATAATGAGGTCATTCTGCTCTCTGGAGCATCCCATTTCTCATCACCTACATGATAATGACCTTGTTCTTCCTTCGTTTAGATTTCTGGATGCTGCTGAAAAACAGCAATGGCAGGACCTTTGTTTTAGTCATTGGGTTTGCCATTAAATTCAGATGACTGTCCATGAGAGCGACTGGATTTATGTTTCATGGAACTGCACAGCTAGAGACAAACAATCTGCTGCCATTATTAAAACGTAGAAAGCGGACACAGTATTTATGATATCAGTCATGCCCGAAGTTGCATTGTGTTGATTGTTAATGCTTCTCTTCTCTTGTTGTCCCACTTGCTTTTGATGACCTTCAATCATGGTGTCCATGGCAACCCATAGAATGGGATGCTGTGCAAGCGAGAAGATGTTGCAGTGTGAAAGAGGAGCTTGACTTCCTTAGGTTGGATAGGTAGGAAAATACATGTTCTCTGTTCCAGAATTTATCATTCTTTGTAAACATTAAGCCTCTATGGTGGAACATTAAGAGAATGAAGAATATGACCGTAGACAAAACCTCCTGTACTGTTGGTATGCTGTTGACTGTAGACATTCATTTGTGCTTCCAGTTCATAAATTACTGATGGTGTGGAGGTCCTGTTGGGTGGAGAAGCAGGCACACAACTATCCCTTCCACCTCTCAGACGACCCCAGAATTTAAATGCACATTTGACACCACTGTGTCAGAGACATGGCCGGCAGAGAGGACTCTGCAGAGGGGGAGGAAGAGGCAGAGGGAAACAGGAACTTGATTCATTCACACAACAAAAGTGAGATAAGCCCGTCTCACTCTGGATTGCTGCCTGTAAGTTTCCGCAGCAGCACAGAGATGAAGGAGCAGGATGCAGGTGGTAGTGGGGGTGGGGGTGGATTCAACTCCAGAGGAGGAAGAATTGGCTGCACCTGAGTCTCCAAGAAGTAGGAAGCAGAGCAAGCGATTAGAACAAAGGAAGACCAACAGGAAGCGGGGGTGGGCTTGGCGTATATCTGGCCTTGGAAGGGGCCAGAAGCCAATTGAGTCAACAGTGAAGTATGGGAAGCTCGGATTGCATGCTGTAAGCTTGTTGTTGATAAATAAACCTCAACTAGTCAAACTGCCAGCGTGTTGTGTCTTGTGTGGGAGGTGCTAAACCTGACACACTGTCCCATTATATGAAAGACAATTTACATGAACATATTCTTAATTTATTATTGCATTTATATCCCACCTTTTATCCAAGAAGCTCAGGAATCATGGTGTACATGATTCCCCCTCTCCCCATTTTATCCCTGTGAGGTAGGTTACGCTTTGAGCTCCACTCAATGAATGGGGATTTGAACCCCCGTCTCCCAGGTCCCAATCCAGCATTCTAGCCATTACACTGTACTGGATCTCATAGCCATGTGTCTTATGCTGAGAACATTGTTCCTTCAGCCCCGTATTGTGAATACCAAGGGTAGCCCATGTGATGCTATCCAGATGTTATCAAGCTCCAACTCTCATCAGCACCAGCCAGCTTGGCCAATGGTCAAAGACATTAGGAGGAGTGGCCTGTCCAAAGAGTATAAAATGCTATATTAGGAATGGCATTTTTTTCTTTCAATAAAAATGGGAGGGATGTGCATGAACCAGGCACAAGTAATTGTAGGTTTGGGGTGCCTGTTTAACATATGAAGCTCATCTATGTAGTGGATAGTGCTATTTTTCTAGAAAAAAAGATGCCAGAACTCACCATGAACACCTCCTTTGTTCTCTTATAATGGCAAAGGTGCCCACCTGAGAGGTGCTGGTGAGTTCTGGCTGAAAAAAGGCCCTGCCCATTCCCAAACGGCATAAAGAAGACTGCCACATCCAATAATGTTAAGAACTGGGGAAGATATCCTGTGTCCGAGGTACTTTGCCACCCAATTTTGTCATGCCACTGATCATTGTTCTGGATCTATCTTAAAAGGCATTAGCCCAAAGAAATCAAGCAAATTATTTATGCCTGAAGCACTCCTATAGAATTTTCCATAGCTACCCTGGAAATCATCCATGAATGAGCATGTGAATACAACAACAACAACAACAACAACACAACAACAACCACAACAACAATTTACAGTTATATGGCATAACTGCATTCAGTGAACTGTATCTACAGTGTAACGGTTCTTCTCTAGCTGAATATATATTTCCAGGTGCCCAGCATAGCCACAGCACCATGGCTCATTTTCCTGGAGCACCTGCTAAAGCCTTCACTCCAGCAAGGGCTCCAAAGGCAACAACATTGCCCTTGCACCTCACACCTTACCTTCCAAGTCCTGGACTGCAGAATCCAGGATCGGCAGCCGTGTGACACCGGTTTCCCGGGGAAAACGGGGTACTTGGCAGCTATGATCTCACACTTGCTGTCTTTGTCAGTTCATCTCTCCCTTCTAAGAAAGTAAGAAGTAACTGGAAAAAAGCCACCACGGCTTGCATTCACCTTGTCTTCTCCACCTGGGCATAAAGCAGGGCTTCAATGCAGCCCTCCAGAATTCTCTACCTGGCCCTCAGAACTGGGCCACGCCTACTCACTATCCCCACTTGTCTTTGCCTGGCTGGGATGGGCCCTTGAACTCTGAGGATGCCTTTGGATGGAGAAGAGAGATGGGTGTGCATCATGTATGTGCAGAAACTAACCTAATGTACAAAGTTTCTTTTTTAAAAAATGAATTGGTCCACCTACTTTTGTTTCTTTCCCCACCCAGCACTGCCATGTGTCCTGTAGAAGGTTGTGCAGAAGGGAACACAGGCTGGAAAAGATTCCCCAAACCTAAAGAGGGTGAGAAAATGGGTGATAGTGGTGAGGGGGCCTCTCTAGGAGGCCAAGCTCTACACACAAACCTGGTGCCAACACTGATAATTGCCACCAAGTCAAGCTAGCAAAGGAAAACCAGCATCTGAACTTAAAACAAAACTCACAACCTGACAAATATCTCGGAACATTTCATCCTTTTCATCTCTCTCTCTCTAGACATTCTTTCCATCACAACGCTAAAAATAGGTTTGTAAGTTATCCCCCGCCTCACCCCACTCTGACAACAGCCAACACAAAAATAAGTCTCTGATAACTTAAGGCCCTATCATGAAAGAGGTGAAAAAGAATCACAATATACAATACCCAGTGAGAGGAGGATTTTCAAAACCAGAAGCCATTACAGATGTCTATGTAGTGCTAATGAGAGTTAGCTGACAAAGCTACCTTTCTCTGCCATTACTCTAATTGCACTTCCATTTTAGCAACGAGCTTCATTCTAGCCTTAAAAAGAAAAGCTTTCTCAAAGGAACTTACGGGATCCTTTCAAGTATATGAATTATAATAGAAGCTGGAGGGAACTTAGCTGCTTCTGCAGCAGCAAAGTCCGAGAAAGCAGGGGTAGCAAATGTGTTGCCCTGCAGATATTGTTGGGATTCCAGCTCCCAACACACCCAGCTAGCATTGCCTGTGCTTAGGGATGGTGGGAGTTATCATCCATGGCATCCTGATACCACCTTGCCAGGGCACCACCTTGGCTACCCATGAAACAAAGCATATAAATGACAAGAATGGACCTGGCCTATTTAATTCCTTTAAATATACTGGAATGCAATTTCAAAACGGAGAAAGCACTTTATCTTATAAAAGATAGTGGGTTGTGGAAGGGCTGGAAGAAGTCCTAAGGTTTGGAGGTGGGTCTGAGTTAGCTAGAGCTGAACTAAGGGGGTGTGGTTGTAAAGTTAAGCTATTTGATTGGCAGCATGGCTCCTAGTTAAGCTCAGTGACTTTCGTTTTTGGCCACTCTTGCTATGGTGTTTGAATCCTCCCCGCCTGCCCGCCGCTTTCTTTTGCAGGTTTTAGCCTGACATTCCATTGCCTGTCATGGGGTCACCTGTTGAAGGGGCCCAGTAAGAATTTTGCCATTTGTCTGATTGGCTGTTGCCATTTGGTTTTTGCCTACTGCTTAGCAAATTGTCACAACTTGTTAGGTTGGCGGTTAGGCTTTTGGTTATTGAATTTGGTTGAAGAAGGGGTGTGGCATCCAGATGCCTACCCCCCTTCTTAATGTTGCTCCACATAGAAGTATTCTGTTAAAGGAATCCTGGGGCTTTCACTCTAGTCCTTACATCCCCGCCATAGGCGGGGCTGGGGGGCCATTACAGAGGGCGAGCCTTGGGGAACATTCTTGGTAGAGAGGGGGAATGCCTGGGCACAGCTACCTCCTCTCCCATGGGTGTTTACCTGACTTCCCTATACGCATTGGGAAGTCGGAGCTGGTATTGTCCCAAGTGGACAAATGATCTGAGTCCTGTCCCAGGCGGGGCAGATGAAAATGGTCCTTCCAAGAGAAGGACAAATGGTTAACCAAAAGCCTAAGCCAACACTCAAATTAAAATTGTATTTAAATAAAGTTGTGGCCAAAATAATGCCAAAACCCAAACCTAAAATATTGTGTCTGTTGTGAGTTATTAGGGGGGATTTCTGTTAGCCTCGTCACACAATAGCCACCTGCCATCCGCCACATGAACTTTGACCCCTCTGGAGAGCTTTCTTCTTTGCCGTCCTACAAATTTCAGGAAGCCACAGCCAATTCTCCCTCAAGTGCCATAAGAAATTGGTGCCATAAGAAATAAGAACTGGTCGATGTGTTGCCTCCTTTTCTCAGCATAGGAAATTCCTAGCAGAACTTTGACACTGCCCTTCCTTTTTATTCTTCTGAGTTGCAGCAATGCCTTCTTCAATTGACCCAGTTGTTTCATGTTCCTCTCTTGCAGTGGTTGCCAATGAAGTGTCCTCCAGATCTTTTGAACTACAACTCCCATCAGCCCCAGCTAGTGCGGCCGGTGCTTAGGGATTATGGGAGTTGTGGTCCACCATGTCTGGAGGACACAACGGTGCTCTGTTTCTGATTTAATTGAGGTATTCTGTTGGTTTACATTTGTGCTTACCATAATTTTTGCTTGTTTTCAACCTGCAAGTTTCCTTCTATTTTATTTATTTATTTCAAAATGAATAAAATAATGAGCCTGTGCTTTTTTGAGTCCTTGCTAGCATCCTTGTGAATATCACTGTACATCTCAGCAATCTCTCTTTCTAAAGAAGAGGCCAGTGCTTTAGGAACACAGGGAGCTGCCTTATACTGAGCCACACCATTAGTCTAGCTAGCTCGGTATTGTTTGCAATGACTGACAGCAGTTCTCCAGCGTTTCAGTCTGGGAGTCTCTCCCAGCCTTACCTGGAGATGCTAGGGATTGGATCTGGGACCTTCTGCTTACAAAGCAGATGCTCTACCACTGAGCCATGGCCATACCTCTTCCTCCTTTGCTTTGGCAGTGCCTGTTTACACAGCATTGTATGCAAAGAGAAAGGAAGTTCTGTGTAAATAGTTGCTTTGCATGCACATCCACACGTAGGCTTGAAGCCAGAGATAATAGCACAACTGTGATCTAGCAAGCATCTGTGCCCCAAAGATGATGTCGTCCCAGTTCTTCTGGTGAGCCATCTGTCTGCGCTTGTTATCTTTTGGGCCACAAGCTGCACTTTACATGCACTCAATATGTGCAGAATAACTGATGGGATTTCAGTACCTTTGCTTGTCGGTGCTTCTCTTTGGGGACATCGGGCGGAAGCCTTCAAATGTGCTGAATTTGAATGAACCTTGGGATAGCCCCATAGTCCTCATTAAGCAATATTTTCTGCAAAACAAGGGATGGGCTTTAACTGGACCTCAGCCATGCTTCCAATCTAATGACTTGGCACTGGGAAACAAGGAGTAATAATCAGGTTATTTGGGAAGTGTGGAACACGCTTCCTCCCTAACGTCGGTATGATCGATATATTCAGTAGAATGAGGTGGGGGTGAAATGGAAGTCCTGCGATGACCCAACGGGCTGTACCACTAGCTACAGATTTATACGGGAGGGGATACTGTCTCTGAATGCTCTGCTATGCAACTATTTGACAGCTGTGCTGGTTTTCTGGTTTTCATGGAGTTTCCTCCATGTGGCGATCACACAGGGACCCACAGACGTTTCATGGTTGATTGATCCCTGTGCCACCACGGTAACTCACTGCCACCAATCAGGTGCTTCCTGGTAATCACTGAGTCCAGTCCATACCTGCCAAGTTCCTCTCTGAAAAATAAGGGACCGGACCAAAAGTAGCATACCGGAAGTAGCGCAGTGGCCATTTTGGAACTGGGCAGAGCAGCATCAAAAGTCGCTTCTGAGCATGCTCCGCCCAGTTCCAAAATGGCCGCCACGCCAGAATAAACCGGGGGAAAACAAAAAAATCTGTTTTTTCAGCTGGGGACAGCAGGAAAAACGGGGGTTTCCGTATAAACGGGGGGGGGGGGAAACGGGAGACTTGGCAGCTATGGTCCAGTCAGGGGTTTTAAAGTGAACCAAAAACTTCAGTTTATTTCTTACAAGTATAACAAGTGTATGGTTTCAAAGTTAGTGTTCAGTCAATATAGTAACTGAGTTCCTATACTGGCCTATACTTTCCTATACCTTCCACCCTCAAGTTCACAATTCAACCAACCTCCTCCCAGTTCTCAACCAGAACTGCCTAGGTTCTTATCTGTTCCTTTCAGATGCCGACTGTCACTGACTCAGGTTTACTTTCTCACGCAGCTTAAACCAACCCACAGACTCCCCTCAGCTCAACAACCACAACTCTCTCTTCTCATCTCTTATCTCTTCTCTCATCTCCTCATCTATCTCATCTGTCTTAACTCCTCCCCCCTGGGCTTGTCTTATACCAGGCACCCCCAAACTGCTGCCCTCCAGATGTTTTGGCTACAACTCCCATGATCCCTAGCTAACAGGACCAGTGGTCGGGGAAGATGGGAATTGTAGTCCAAAGCATCTGGAGGGCGAAAGTTTGGGGGTGCCTGTCTTATACTCTTGCTGACTCCGCCCCCTGGGTCCTCATTGGCTTTACAGTTAACCATTTCCATTCATACTGGGGATTACATCACTCTCTTCATAGGCAAACGCCACACTCCACAATACCCATTTTCATGGAGTAAGGAACCATGCATATATGTGATCTCACTTGTAATTTGAAGTGGTGGGTCCATTCTACCACCCGGTCCCCAACTTCATTCTCTTCCCTAGGTCTCTCAACAGATCTAGAATTAGAAAGGGAGGTATATGAGGGTGTCTGGATTCAGTACATTTCGAAGTTACTTTTTATATTTAAAAAATTGTAATTGTTTTGGTTTAGGCTATGGAAGACCCGTGCTTCTCTTGGTATGTTTTATTGACAGTAAATCACATGGCTGCAACCAATGGTTCTTTATTGACAATTGCAACGTGTGTGTGTGTGTGTGTGTGTGTGTGTGTGTTCCATTTTCCTTCCATTTCATTGAAAAGCAAAGTCTCAAGAGGATTAACTGGGAGTAGTCATATTATCTGGGATTGTGCCAATTGGGGCATGTCAGGATGTGTTTTCAAACATGTACCTCCCCTCCACACTTTTCATGTTCTGCCAGTGCAAACACTATTGCAAAGTGCGAATTGATCTTGAAGGTCAAGCTAGATGGGACAGCAGGAGATGCATGATTGGATTTTTCACATTAAAAATAAAATAAAATTGAACGGCAGCTATGGGGAATAGAAGAAGTTAATAATATGTCTACCTAAAAGTTTTACCTTCTTCGAGCATCTTCCTGCCTGATGTCAACCTCCCTGGATCGCCCCCTCCACCCAACAGAAGGGGGGAGTGAAGCACCTTTAGTCTTGGGAAGGAGAGAGGGAAAGGGACGCTAGCTTTCCTCCCCCCACTGTGTTTGATTAGGGTTTTAAAAATTCAACTAAACATTAGCCCCACTTCCAGTCTTATTTGGGACCAGATCCCAGGCAGGTGGGAGTGGTCCCCGTGTTGAACCATTCATAGTGGATGCTTCTGCACATGATAAAGAGGAAGAAAGCCGGATGAAAGAGTTTTTAATTGCCTCTCTTTTGCTATTGATATTGCCTTTCCTTGATTGATTATACTTTTTTAAATTTGCCAGCAGGAAGCCGACAGCTTTGGATAAAGTATGAAATGGAAAGATACATAAACTGGGCATTGCTTATTTTCAGATGATGAATGTAGAGTTAAGTGCTATGTCATTTTGTAGGCCGTAGCTCCAAGCAGCATGAGAGGAACAATATTCAATATTTCCTGTACCCAGAAGTTTCCACTTTTTCTACAAGAAAGATGGGCTTGATTAAACATCTGCCCAATGGGGAGAGAATTCTTCCCTTGCTCTAATGATTAACCATGACATCATTTCTGAAGATAAATGTTTTGCAGGTGTTACATGAATACACATTGTCATTAATTACAGTACTCCAAACATATATAACTGTTCCAAGAATCTTTATCATCAAACACCTGAAAGTGGGCTAAAACTCTGTTGTGAGGATCCACAGGTGAGACAAACATCTAGGACTGGATTTGCAAACTTTTACATAACGAGCCCCTTTAGGAAAAGACTTGGACTTTCCTAAGTGAAACAGTAGTTCTTCAATCGTATATGGGGATCTAGGCTGGATAAATGATTGGGCTTGGGTTGGCACAATGACTGTGATACCAACTCAGGGTCGAGAGCATCCCATTTCAGGGCTTTCCAAGGGCTCCCATCAGCAGGGATGCTAGTGAACCTGTCAATCACCTGCAGATCTGGTGGCCAGCAGGAGGCTGGTTGAGCCAGAATAGCTAGGCCAGGCTTCCTCAACCTTGGCCCTCCAGATGTTTTGAGACTACAATTCCCATCATCATCCCTGACCACTGGTCCTGCTAGCTAGGGATCATGGGAGTTGTAGGCCAAAAACATCTGGAGGGCTGAGGTTGAGGGAGCCTGAGCTAGGCAAAGGAATGCCACCACCTAATCCAACTCAACCACCCAGCTTGCTATAAAGGATGGGGGCTTAGGTTGTTCTGTTATTCTATTTGGACTAAGATGCCACTTTTAAAACAACAACAACAACCTATTTTACATTGAAACTAACTGGCACATTAGCCCATTTCAGGTGTTCTGCCCATCAACCAACCAGTGTTTACAAAAATGCATGTATCGGGGGTAAGTGTGCATAGCAATGAAGATATTAATGAAAATAGCATACAAAAATGCTATTGCAGAAATGTGTACATGAATCAAAACTGCATATAAAAATGTGTTTATTGGGAGAAACTGGCACTAAAATTTTCAGTTTGAATTTTCAGTTTGCAAATTATGGAGAAATGAATTTAAGATTGGAAAGGTGAGAAATTGACAGAACTGAAACTGAGAGATCCACCCAACCCTACTTCCATCACAAGAAAAAATACAGGATTTTAAGGTTCCGAAACCAATCTATACCTCTACAAGCAACTAGGTTCCAGCTCAATCAACTGTACATTTCTGCAGAGAGTCAGCATTCTTGTTCAACAGTGTTGCCAAACTGGAAGGCATTCTTAGACAGTAGACCGGGAGGCCTGAACCCAGAGACTTTTGTGGCAAGCCCCAGATTGACCCTTCTCCACTTTTTATTTAATTTTATTTCGTTTACAGGGTGGCTGGGCAGATTGCAAAGTACATTGCTGACAAATCTCAGCCACTCACTATCTTAATCTCTGAGAAATGTCTGCACAAATGAACTAGCATATGCAAACTGCATAGTTGGCTTGTTCCCTAAGCCCTTTGAGTAACTAGCAATGCGCCTGTAAGTGCTTATGGCATCAAATGGACCGTGTCAACTTATTTTTTAAATTAAAGGTCCTACAGAGGACCTTTGGCCTTTTTATCCTTAGTGGGCGCTACTCTTAACTAGCTCCTGGCTCCTCCCAGGAACAAATAGCTCTGACTATTTGGTCTACTGTGGCAACACTGCAAGCCCAATGGATCTTTGTCAACCAAACTATTAGTCATCCATATCAAGTTTCGGGCTTGACTTCAATCATGTATTTGGTTTTGTCTCTCCAACACTTACTGGCATCTTTACCTTCATATTTATCATGCATCTTTGGCCAGACCTCTGTCCATAACACACATGCCAGTAGGGCTGTTTTCCTCCCACAACAAGAAATACTGGCTTCCTGAAGAACAAACATGCATATGTGTTTTTCATCCAGAGGAAATTTAATTGTCTTGCTCACAGGTTGTTGTGAAGGATCAGTTAATGTTTGTTTAGCTCCTGGAAGACAGTGCTATGAAAATGATATATGGAGTTGGGGAGAGGAAGAAGCAATTTCAGATTGCCTTTGTCAAAAGCCAAGATAGCAAAGGAAAGCTACAGGTTTAACCATTTTTGGGAAAGCGCAGAGTTGATTACTTTTAGCACTTGCTGTGAAATACGGCTCTTGCACCTGCTTTCCTTTATGGCGCAATGAAATAATAACCTACAGCAGGTAGTGGCTGGCAGCCCTTTGTTCCGGACCTTTGTTCAATAACAAGCATGAATTATGACTGCCAGCAAAACTGGAGGCCACAGAAAGGAAGGCAAGGAGCAAACTTGGGGAACAAATACACACTGGAGAAGAAATAAAATTAACTGAAGGAGAACCAAAGAGAAGAAAAGGGGTCCACCATTTAAACTGAAGACCAAGCTAGATATGGCAAATGAAGGGGGGGGGTGTCCTACTTTACATGGGCAAGTCCTCTGTTGGAAAGTGCCTTCTCCTTGAAGCACTAGTCAGTTTGATGATAAAGACACCTAAGAAGGGAGAGCAGGGGGCGTGAAGTTGCTCATTAACGACTGGTAGGGCTATGCATCAGATTCCATCAAGGTCCAAAACAAAGTGGGCTAATTTGGGAGGATCTGGGCAGGGACGGACTCTGGCCTTTCAAATTTCAGCAGTACCCTGTGTGAGGACAAAATTTGGCGTCCCCTGCCTCTCACCTTCCATTCTGCTCAATTCATATCATAGTTGTGGCATCCCCTAGGCTCTAGGCCTAGTGCAGCAGAACCAGTCGCACCACCCTAAATCTGCCTTTGATCTGGGCTTCAACTAACTTGGGTGGAGACTAACCTTGGAGGGCCCTGGTTCAGATCAGGTCATGTGGTGTGATCCAAGGCAGTCAGGAACCTGTTGTAAGGCAGGGTGTGGGACAGGCAGGCAGACCCAGTGTCCCCCCAACATGGAATACACCTGAGAAGCAGGATGGAATCCTTCACTCAGCACCTGGTGACTGGAGGATTCTATCCTGTAGGCTGCAAGGCACTACCCCACAGGACTGAACCCTCCTGTTCACAGTGCAGAATCATTGGTTGTATATTGTAGTGATATTTTATATTGTTTATTGTGGTTATTGTATGATTGTATGTAGACTGTTTATTTTCTGTTAACTGGTCAGAGCACGAAATGTTTTTTTGTGGAATATGGTGGATATAAATAAACTGACCATGAGTTACTTCGAGCTGCTTCTGGATTGGATCGCTTTAGGCTATGCTCCCTCAATGAGAAAACTGTGTGCATATTTTCAGAAAGTGACAGGTCAGGGCCAAAGGAGGTTAGGTTCTATATGCAGGGAAGGGGTTTCCTCAGTCTCAGTTCCCCAGCCATTTGAAGCCTGAAGTACAGTGGTACCTTGGTTTATGAACACAATTGGTTCCGGAAGTCTGTTCATAAACTGAAGTGTTCATAAACTGAAGCGAACTTCCCCATTGAAAGTAATGGAAAGTGGATTAATCTGTTCCAGATGGTCTGCGGAGTACTTAAACTGAAGCGTTCATAAACTGAAGCGAACTTTCCCATTGAAAGTAATGGAAAGTGGATTAATCCGTTCCAGACGGGTCCTCGGAGTACTCAACCTGAAGCGTACTTAACCTGAAGCATGGGTGTAATTGGTCTGGAAGTCTGTTCATAAACTGAAGCGTTCATAAATTGAAGCGAACTTTCCCATTGAAAGTAATGGAAAGTGAATTAATCCGTTCCAGATGGGTCTGTGGCATTCATAAACCGAAAATTCGTAAACCGAGGTGTTCATAAACTGAGGTTCCACTGTAGTGCAATTACATCTGAGTTTTTCTAATTTTATAACCTGCCTGTCCCTGTGAGATGGACTGCTGCCAAAGTCCAGTTAGTTACTTTAAAAGCCATTGATTTAAATGAGAGAGTTAAGTGCCTTCTTATCTTCTTTGTATTGAAATCAATATGCTTGCAGCCCCGTTTCAGCTGCAGTTTTTGAAACCCCAAACTATGTGCTCCATTCCAGCCAAAGTGACATCTAAATAGAAACACCTAGCCATGTTGGGGAATCGCAACCCCACCCTGGACCCGCGCAACATGCACACACACAGAGACGTTCATCTGCCACCTTCATTATAACAATCCAGTATTGTGGATTGCCATATCAACAACTGCTACTACCAGGCTTTGAACAGTGGGAAACATTCAATTGAAAATGTAGTCTAAGATAACAGCTAGGTAAAGGTACCCCTGACCATTAGGTCCAGTCGCGGATGATTCTGCTGTTGCGGCGCCCATCTCGCTTTATAGGCCAAGGGAGCCAGCGTACACCTTCCAGGTCATGTGGCCAGCATGACTAAGCTGCTTCTAGCAAACCAGAGCAGCGCATAGAAATGCTGTTTACCTTCCCGCTGGAGCGGTACCTATTTATCTACTTGCACTTTGACATGCTTTCGAACTGCTAGGTTGGCAGGAGCAGGAACCGAGCAATGGGAACTCACCCTGTCGTGGGGATTCGAACCGCCAACCTTCTGATCAGCAAGCCCTAGGCTCAGTGGTTTAATCCACAGCGCCACCTGCGTTCCTAAGATAACAGCTAATCTCACACTATAACAGGCAGCCAAATATCTCATTAGAAGTGGGGCTCCTTCTCATGGTGAATGGAAGAAAGTCTAGCCCAGCTCCTTGAGAATGAAGAATGGGGATTGCCCATTGGGAGACCAAGATACCCAAGACAGTTCATTAGGCTTTGGACATGCTTTTCTAACCAGCAAAAGTGCTAAGCAAATATTTGGTAACAGTAAATGCATTCCCCCCACCCAAAAAGTGTTTTCTTGGCTCTTTGTTTTCTTCATGGAAACCTTGGTGTGATACACTGCATAAGCCATAAATATTTCTGTATTGACCTTCACATGCTATTATTTCATTTTAATGTTTCTTGTAAACCAAAACAATCCATCTTGTTTGTTTCTTAAGAATGCATTTGCTAATGTCTGCATACAAAATAAAAACAAAAATCATGCATTCAACACAGGCCATTAAAATAAAATAAAAATCCAGAGAGATCTTTTTAAAAATCACACAGATATTTAAATACAGCTCTTTTGGAAAATGCTGAAAGTAGCCTCCTCCACTAGGAAATCCCATCACAACCTGGTGCCAGTATGCTGAGATGGTTAGAGTTTTGGTATGGGAGACCCAGATTCTAATCCTCGTTCTGCAGTGAAGCTCAGTAGGTGGTCGTGGGCAGTTTTTCTGTCTTACACAGCACAAATTGATTGTGAAGTTTATCTAGAGGATATAACAAAAGAAGCATCGGGTGGTTAGTAAAAAGCTGATCCTTGAGATGCATAAAGCTCTTTGTTATGCATTCTACAAAGAACTTGGAAATCTCATTTCAAAATGGATCTAGTTCTAGTTCAACATGTCCAAAAGGGAACTAATCCCAGTTCGCGTTCATCCTTCACCAAACTAGCTTGGTTCACGTTCAGTTCACAGTTCAAGTCAAATTGATCCAAATTATCCTTGCCAGAAAGTTTTCCTCATTCAGGATGTTACAGCATACTGTGCTGAAATAGAAAAGATACTTAAGAAGGCTAAGAAAAAAATCAAAACACACACAACATGGAATATGAAGTGTTTATTCCCGCCCCAATAATTGTGGTCTTTAAGCTTAAAGGTTGGAAGAGGCTAAAGAACCAAAAGCAACCCCCTTTTTTTTAAAAAAAAAAATATGAAACTGAATATGAACTAAAAATAATTCGAAATTCTACCGCAAAATGAATTCAATTCATGCTCAGTTCACTTGACGGTTATGAGTTCCACTTTCTGGTGTAGCTCAAAGTTTTTTGAACTAATTCAGTGAACTTGGTTGAACTGACTTAGTTCATTCCAAGCATTTTGTTTCTACAGCAGTCACAAATCTCGGCAACATATTGCATTGAATGTAGCCCCTGTTCCATACTCTAGCTATGATTATTAAGGAACTACCATGGACCATAGGGACTCTGAGGAGAGTAAACTGAGAACGGAAAAACGAGACCACAATGAACGTGTGAGGGAAACAGCATGTCAGAAAGGAGCTATGAGAATGCAAATGAGAAGAACTGTTTTCTGCTGTGCTGCACTTTCTTTGGTGGTAATAAATATTTGGTCAGGGGAAAACTATTTGCTGCAAAACAAAAACAAAAAAACACCATGCAGCAATTGTAGAGCCACACAGAGATTCCAGGGCTAAATCAGCCTGTTAGTACATAGCTGCCAAGTTTTCCCTTTTCTCGCGAGGAAGCCTATTCAGCATAAGGGAAAATCCCTTTAAAAAAGGGATAACTTGGCAGCTATGCTGTTAGTAGCTTGATTATGAATATTAGTCTACTAGCTAATCTAATGGATTCCAAATACTCCAGTTATTAATTTTCCCATCTTGATTCCCCACATTCACCCACCCACAATTCCATTATTATTATTATTTTAAAAAACTGTTCCTTCAGATCTGGTATAGCCTTCATCAATGGCTTCCTGGTCTGGGAATGGATGGAGTTATCTACACAAATATGATTTGCCTGCTGATAAAGAGAAGTAAGGGCAGACCTTTTAACATCACAGTAATCCAAGTTTATGCACCAACTACCGGTGCTGAAGAAAGTGAAATTGACCAATTCTATGAAGACCTACAACAACTTCTAGAAATGACACCAAAGAAGGATGTTCTTCTCATTACAGGGGATTGGAATGCTAAAGTAGGGAATCAAGAGATAAAAGGAACAACTGGCAAGTTTGGCCTTGGAGTTCAAAATGAAGCAGGGCAAAGGCTAATAGAGTTCTGTCAAGAGAACAAGCTGGTCATCACAAACACTCTCTTCCAACAACACAAGAGACGACTCTACACATGGATATCACCAAATGGGCAGCATCGAAATCAGATTGATTATATTCTCTGCAGCCAAAGATGGAGAAGCTCTATACAGTCAGCAAAAACAAGACCTGGAGCTGACTGTAACTCAGATCATCAGCTTCTTATAGCAAAATTCCAGCTTAAACTGAAGAAAGTAGGAAAAAGCACTGGGCCAGTAAGATACAATCTGAATCAAATCCCTTATGAATACACAGTGGAAGTGAGGAACAGGTTTAAGGATTTAGATTTGGTGGACAGAGTGCCTGAAGAACTATGGATGGAGGCTCGTAACATTATACAGGAGGCAGCAACGAAAACCATCCCAAGGAAAAGGAAATGCAAGAAAGCAAAATGGCTATCCAACGAGGCCTTACAAATAGCGGAGGAGAGGAGGCAAGCAAAATGCAAGGGAGATAGGGAAAGATACAGGAAACTGAATGCAGATTTCCAAAAAACAGCAAGGAGAGACAAGAGGGTCTTCTTAAATGAGCAATGCAAAGAAATAGAGGAAAACAATAGAATGGGGAAAACCAGAGATCTGTTCAAGAAAATTGGAGATATGAAAGGAACATTTCGTACAAAGATTACCATAATCAAGGACAAAAGTGGTAAGGACCTAACAGAAGCAGAAGACATCAAGAAGAGGTGGCAAGAATACACAGAGGAATTATACCAGAAAGATATGGAGGTCTCGTACACCCCAGGTAGTGTGGTTGCTGACCTTGAGCCAGACATCTTGGAGAGTGAAGTCAAATGGGCCTTAGAAAGCATTGCTAATAACAAGGCCAGTGGAAGTGATGATATTCCAGCTGAACTATTTAAAATTTTAAAAGATGATGCTGTTAAGGTGCTACACCCAATATGCCAGCAAGTTTGGAAAACTCAGCAATGGCCAGAGGATTGGAGAAGATCAGTCTACATCCCAATTCCAAAGAAGGGCAGTGCCAAAGAATGCTCCAACTACCGCACAATTGCCCTCATTTCAGACGCTAGCAAGGTTATGCTTAAAATTCTACAAGGCAGGCTTAGGCAGTATGTGGACCGAGAACTCCCAGAAGTGCAAGCTGGATTTCGAAAGGGCAGAGGAACCAGAGACCAAATAGCAAACATGCGCTGGATTATGGAGAAAGCTAGAGAGTTCCAGAAAAACGTCTACTTCTGCTTCATTGACTATGCAAAAGCCTTTGACTGTGTCGACCACAGCAAACTATGGCAAGTTCTTAAAGAAATGGGAGTGCCTGATCACCTCATCTGTCTCCTGAGAAATCTCTATGTGGGACAAGAAGCTACAGTTAGAACTGGATATGGAACAACTGATTGGTTCAAAATTGGGAAAGGAGTACGACAAGGTTGTATATTGTCTCCCTGCTTATTTAACTTATATGCAGAATTCATCATGCGAAAGGCTGGACTAGATGAATCCCAAGCCGGAATTAAGATTGCCGGAAGAAATATCAACAACCTCAGATATGCAGATGACACAACCTTGATGGCAGAAAGTGAGGAGGAATTAAAGAACCTTTTAATGAGGGTGAAAGCGGAGAGCGCAAAATATGGTCTGAAGCTCAACATCAAAAAAACCAAGATCATGGCCACTGGTCCCATCACCTCCTGGCAAATAGAAGGGGAAGAAATGGAGGCAGTGAGAGATTTTACTTTCTTGGGCTCCTTGATCACTGCAGATGGTGACAGCAGTCACGAAATTAAAAGACGCCTGCTTCTTGGGAGAAAAGCAATGACAAACCTAGACAGCATCTTAAAAAGCAGAGACATCACTTTGCCGACAAAGGTCCGTACAGTTAAAGCTATGGTTTTCCCAGTAGTGATGTATGGAAGTGAGAGCTGGACCATAAAGAAGGCTGATCGTCGAAGAATTGATGCTTTTGAATTATGGTGCTGGAGGAGACTCCTGAGAGTCCCATGGACTGCTAGAAGATCAAACCTATCCATTCTTAAGGAAATCAGCCCTGAGTGCTCCCTGGAAGGACAGATCGTGAAGCTGAGGCTCCAATACTTTGGCCACCTCATGAGAAGAGAAGAATCCTTGGAAAAGACCCTGATGTTGGGAAAGATTGAGGGCACTAGGAGAAGGGGACGACAGAGGACAAGATGGTTGGACAGTGTTCTCGAAGCTACGAACATGAGTTTGACCAAACTGCGGGAGGCAGTGCAAGACAGGAGTGCCTGGCGTGCTACGGTCCATGGGGTCACGAAGAGTCGGACACGACTAAACGACTAAACAAACAAAAGAGAAGTAAACGTTGATGGACTAGCAGGTATTGGAATTTACCATTTGTGGCCCATTGCATTATATTAGGAACGGCCCTATACCAAGTCAGCTCACTATTATTTTCTCCAACTGGCAACAGCTTTAGGAGTTTCAGAGAGGTGTATTTCCCAGTGCTACCCAGAGATTGTGGGGACTAAATCTGCATCCGTCTGCATGCGGAATATGTGCTCTGTTACTGAACTGCATCTGCCTTCCTCACCCGTTGCATCTAGTCCATTACAGCAGAGATTGGGATGGATAGAGGGGATATGTGCAATATATTTATTAAAATACAAATATATGCATGGCATTATGAGAACCTTCATCACCACCGCCCCCGGTTTGGTTTTCAATTCAGTATATTTTTTTATTTAAAAAAACCCTAAATAAGACAAAATATGCTAGATGTTTACCTAAGGGTACAAATGATGTTGTTTATATGAGGGGGTGGAGAAAGTTCAGTGTATATGTGATAACAATGTATAAAGTGGAGATAATGAGAATGCAGGAGTATATTTTTCCCAAATGGAAATACGAAAAACACTTCATCAATCAGAGTATTTGCTTATTCATTGAGCCCGAAGAGCAGAATGACATCTATTATTCACTATTTTCTGTCATTAAAATAGATGATCATGGAGAATAGTCAGTCTGCTGGAACAAATAAGCTAACACACCAGTTCCACAGCCTGATTATTTGCTTCTGCTTGTTTCTTCACGGCCTTTGTGTGATATTTTGATTTCTTCTGGTGGCATGAATGAGATTCATGTAAAAATCTGTGCAATAGATTTTGACAAAGAATTCATTTGAAAAACAGCAACAAGTATTCACATTCATAGTCTATTTAAACAAAGGTGTGTGTGTGTGTGTGTGTGCGTTTGTGTGTCTTCAGCAAGGTGACCAGGGCCAGTTCTTGAATTATGAGAGAGGGTCACCACTTTTGAAGGCTAGGGGGACTAAAATTGTTTTTTTTTTCATAAAAAGTAACTCAAATAAATAATTGCAAAGGAATTTTAGAGAAGTAAGGTAATCGGGAAACTCAGACTAGAGAACCAACTATGCTAAAGTTCTTCAGGGTGGAATTATAGATGGCAGAACAAGTTTCAATTGTGCCAATGTGAGGGAATTGAAAAAAAATTTTATTGAGGTGGATGTGGAATGCACTTCCATCTTCTTCACCTTAGGCTTTGGTGAAACTTTCCCCCAGGAAGAACAGTAATGCTCCTTCCATGAGAAGTGGAAAGCTCAGGATACTTATGAATGAAAATTTCAAACTGTGTCCACAGCCTAATAAATAAGCACAAATAGGTAAGTGTAATAAGATGAGATTCAAATCTTCTTTTTTAAAAATCCTCACAAAAAATTATCAGCATTTTTGTGTATCCCCTAATAAAAAATGATTTTTTTGTACACACATCCCCTCCCCAAGATATCTTATATGTGAACAGGTGTGTGTCAATCTGAACTTTTTCTACAGATCATGGCATAAGTATAAAAAGTTGATCTAACTTAAATATGACATGAGATTCTCTATTACGAACTTGCTTGACCCTGAAACCAGCTTTATCACAAAGTGTCCTGGAAGGCGTTCTGGAAACATCCTTGTAGAAAGGTCAGCACATGTAAATCAAGCTGTGGGTAAATTCTACCTAACACCTGAATGGGGGCCATAGCTGTCAAGTTTTCCCTTTTCTCGCGAGGAAGCCTATTCAGCATAAGGGAATTTCCCTTTAAAAAAGGGAAAACTTGACAGCTATGATGGGGGCCATCAGGATAATGGTGGGATAACTTTGAGTCATGAGACAGACAAGGAAGGCCTTTCTTGCCGTTGTTCACTAGAACCATGTACTTTCAACTGTCAATTAAGCAACATGGGCAAAGTGGGAAGGAAGCAGGAAACCTTGGGATAAAATTCAATAGCATAATAAAACAATCGAAATTATAAAAATTGTTTTCTCGAGACCAAGATGTGTATGCGTGATAGGACTGCTGAAATTGTAATTTTGCTGTCGGAAGCAGCATTTATATATTCTGTCAATTTCATTTCATTTCATAAGCCAAGCTTTCATTATTCCTTTTGTGTGGGAACTTCTTGTGGGCATAGGGTAAGGGTAAACACATATTCATAAACAGACATACGTTCTGACTCTAGCAAAAGATCCCAGACCTCTTTGTAGTGTGTGTATGAATGCACATGAGTGCCAGACATACTTGTAACAAGCATTTCTATGCATTATATGCATTTTCATGCACATTTTATAACCTAGCATATGCATCCTTGTAAACAAAACTGCTGTTTTAAAATGTGGATTTAAAAAAACAAAAACAAACTGTAGTGATTTTTGTAACTCTGCAAATCGACTTGGATACTTCTTTATTGCGTAGTATATAAATTGCCTAAATAAGTGTTTTCTTAATTTTAGTTTATTTTAAAAATGATGTAAACCACTTTTTATTGTACGGCACATACATAATCTTTTTTATTTTTAAAAAATGTGTTATGTTGTCTATTCTTATGCTTCATTTTATGTTTTGATTACTATGCTCCAAAAAATATATTTTCAATGTTGCACACCGCCCTGAGATCTATTGATAAAGGACAGTATAGAAATCAAATCAACAGCCACAACAACATTACTTGGCTGAGGAATGGCACCGCAAAATTCAGAGACGTGTGGATTTTGTGACCTTCCAGTTTGCACATCGTTTCAGAAACAGCAAATTAGGTTGGTTCACCTTTACATTCAAACTGAATCCAATTTCTCCGCCATCCCCAAGTGGAACAGGCAAAGATTAAGTGTTAAGGAACATATTACATGCAAATTTGTGTAAATGAACCCTGCGAATCTCTCTCTCTCTCCCCCACCCAGGAAAGCTGTGGTGAGATGAGGCAATTTGGAATGGAAAACCAATGTGGAGGAGTGCTTAACCTTTTCCCTCAGCCTGTTCCTTCTCCACTCCAAATCAACCTCCAGCAGCTTTTCTTTCTTTGGGATTGCAGAAGTACCGTATTTTTCTGTGTATAAGAGATAGATGATAGATAGATAGATAGATGATAGATAGATGATAATAAATTTTTATTTATACCCCGCCCTCCCCAGCCAAAGCCGGGCTCAGAGCGGCTAACACCAAATATAAAACAACTAGTTAAAATACAATCCAACAACAAGACTAAATACAAAAAAAAAATTAAAAATTCAGCCTCATACAAAAGGGAAAAAGAAAGGGAAAATGGGGGAGGGGATCAGGTTGGCTCCAGGCCAAATGCAAGGCGGAACAACTCTGTCTTACAGGCCCTGCGAAAAGAAATCAGGTCCCAGAGGGCCCTGGTCTCAGGAGACAGAGCGTTCCCGCAGGTCGGGGCCAGTGTTGAGAGGGCCTCTAGTTGAGGCTAATCTAATTTCCTTTGGGCCTCTAAGGTGTTACTATTTATGGACCTTAAGGTCCTCCGCAGGGCATAACGGGAGAGACGGTACCGTAAATACAAGGGACCTAGACTGTAAAGGGCTTTAAAGGTCAAAACCAGCACCTTAAATCTGACCCTGTACTCCACCGGAATCCAGTGCAGCTGGATAAGCACTGGGCAATTATGCTCCCATGGCAGGGACCCCGTGAGGAGCCTTGCTGCAGCATTATGCACCCGCTGGAGTTTCTGGGACAGCTTCAAGGGCAGCCCCGCATAGAGCGAATTACAGTAGTCCAGCCTGGAGGTGACTGTCGCATGGATCACTGTGGCCAGGTCGGGGCGGGAAAGGTAAGGGACCAACTGCTTGATGTGGTGAAGGTGGAAAATGTCACCTCAGCTGTTGTAGTAACCTGTGCCTCCATAGAAAGGGAGGCATCAAGGATTACACCCAAACTCTTAACGGAAGATAGAATTGAGAGGGGCCTTAACAATTTGCAAATGGTATTTAACGCCAGTGAAACTTGCTAAGATTTACCACAAACAGGACAATAAGTGTTGGAAATGTCAAAAAGCGGAAGGAACATTCTATCACATGTGGTGGACCTGCCCACTAGTTAAGGATTTCTGGGAAAAGATTTATAATGAATTGAAGAGAGTGTTTAGGAACACATTTATTAAGAAACCAGAATCCTTTCTACTGGGCATGGTAGGAAAAGAAATACCTTCAAAGGATGTGAACTTGTTTTTGTATGCCACAACTGCTGCTAGAATATTATTAGCAACGTACTGGAAGACACCAAAGATACCTACAGTGGAAGAATGGCAAATGAAGATGACGGACTATATGGAGCTTGCGGATCTGACCGGAAGACTACGCAACCGGGGAGAGGAGAAGATGGAGGAGGAATGGAAGAAATTTAGAATCTATTACAAAAAATATTGTAAAATTGATATTTGAAGAGTAATTTAAGCAATTATGGATGCTGCAGGTTAATGAGCTAGAAAATTGTTTTTGTTTTTGGAAATTTAGAGTGATAAATTGATTTTGATAGTAAAATACAAGGAAAATTGAAATGTGTATATAGGGAATGAAAATAGGATTAGAACCTGCGATGTTTGATATGCAATGAACCGTTAGAGGGGGGCCTCGAGGAGGTCCATTATAGATATTATAGAAATTTTGAATTATGATGTATGGATTAGTTTTTTCCCCTCTTTGTTTTTTCTTTTTTCCTTATTTACCTTTTTTATTGTTATTATTTGTAAATTGGATGTGGTAATGGGACATGGAAATTTGAACCTTATTGATGTGTGTTCTTTTTTTGTTTATTCTTTGTCTTTGTATTTTTTGTATTTAAATTTTGAAAATCTTAATAAAAATTAATTTAAAAAAAACAAACAATTTGCTGTCCTTTCATGTCACCACTAATCAGCTGCCTTAAGACAGCTTCCTCACTCTTTCTAATGGTAGGACTGGCCCATAACATTTTTGATCCCCAATGGGCTACCTTTGGGGATAAACCAATACAGAATTCGCAAGAAGGGAAAGGTGGTTGTATCTGTGTGCTTAGGTTGTAGAATGTTCCCAACTACAGGACCGCCTCTCCTGGTATGCCCCGCGGAGGACCTTAAGGTCCACAAACAACAATATTCTGGAGATCCCGAGCCATAAGATGGCTAGATTGGCCTCTACTAGAGCCAGGGCCTTTTCAGTACTGGCCCCAACTTGGTGGAACGCTCTTTCCCAGGAGACCAGGGCCCCGCGGGATTTGTCATCTTTCCGCAGGGCCTGCAAGACAGAGCTGTTCCGCCTGGCCTTTGGGTTAGACTCAGCTTGACCCCTGTGTTTTTCCTCCCTCATGGCTTGGATTTATGGAATACTTGAATTGAGGCTGCATTTTAAATTTTAATACGGTATTTTAATCTGTATTTTAATTAATTGTTTTTATGTTTTATTGTAATTCTGTTGGTGTCAGCCGCCCTGAGCCCAGTTTTTGACTGGGGAGGGCGGGGTATAAATAAAATTTATTATTATTATTATTATTATTATTATTATTATTATTATGTGTTCACCATAAACACCATTTGATACAGTCCTCTCATTTCTGACAGAAATCAATTTGGCAGCATGCCATGTTACATTTATTAGATCAGAACATGCAACATTCTGTTTCTAAGCGGATTCTTCCTTCAAAAGTTCTTCCAACCAAGTTTCCACTCTCTGCTTTTAAAAATTGCCAGCCACAAGATACCTTCAGAAATAAATGAGTTTCATTATTAGTTTTCTCAGGTTTCATGCCATTCAGCACCCTCTGTTGAACCAGCTAATTGGCATATAGATGACAGATTTCCAATAGAGTTGCCAAGTTTGGCAACTTGCAGGCAGAGTCTCTGCTTTTAGGGCTTTTTTTTTAAAAAAAAAATCATTCCTTTTAAATTCTGCAGATTCATCAAGCACAAACTAAGAAGCATAGGAGGTGAGGCTGGCTTTCTGTCCAGAGGTGCAAAAGAGATAATGATCCACTCTGCAGTCTTAGAGTTGAATCCAGCTAAGTTAGACTCAGAGTAGACCTACTGAAATCAAAGGACATTACTAACTTCTGTTCATTGATTCCAGTGTGTCTATGCTAAGTATGACTTAGTTCAGGCATAGGGAACCTGAGCCCCTCCAGATGTTGGACCCCCAAATCACATCAGCCCTAGCTAATAGGACAATGAGTTGTGGTTTGGTAACATCTGGAGGGCCACCCTTTCTCCATCCTTGACTTAGTTGGCTACAACCCATAGTTTCAGCCTGAATCATATTTTTTAGCTATTCTTATTGTTATGGTGATTTATAGTTTAGATTGCTTTGATGGTGTGATTTCTGTGTTGTAAATTATGCACTGTGTTCCACCCTCCAATTTTTATTATGGATGAGAGCTTAGAAATACCTGCTGTGGATTATAACAAATCATTTAACCAATTAAAAGTGCTGCATTAAGACGAAAAGTAATAGCTACTACATGATAACCTCTTCATTTCACAGTAAGGTAAATGAGAACCAACACGCAGCTTGGGATGATGATAGATGTGAGCAAAGAAAGAGCCATTCTTCCAGCAGCGCAAGATGTTATTACTCATGTTCAGAGGATCATAGGGAGCTGCAACTAGACCACTGGTTCATCTAGCGCAATATAGTTTGCACCAGGGCCGTCTTACCCATAGGCGCTAGGGGTGTGGGGCACCCGGATGCCAGGCTCTCAGGGGTGCCAGGCAGAGAGTCCGGGGCCCGAGAGTTGAGTCCAAGGAAGAGCCCGCCCATCGGTCGGAGCGCCGCGGTGGGCTCTTCTGCCGCAGGTGGCTCTGAGCCACGTGTTCAGGGGCAACCGAGCCAGCGAGACGTTGAGGCGGCCGGCCGGCTCCGCCCTCCTGTGTGCCTGGGACTGGGCAACTGGAGGGCATTGGGTGGATCTTTGCACTCCAGTGCCGCATATGCTTAAGACAGCCCTGGTTTGCACTGACTGGCATGGTCTCAGGTAGCAAATTTTTCCAGCCCGACCTGGAGACATCAGGGATTGAACCTGGGACCTTTGGCGTGCAAGGCTTGCTAGAGCCCTCCCCAAAGTCCACAACTTTCCTGTTAAGTGGACTTTGATCGCCATGCCTCAACAACAATGCAATCCTATATACCTACTCAGAATAAGAGCTACTGACTTCCGTGGGACTTAATCCCAGGAAAGTGCGTTTAAGATTGCAGCCTAAATCTAGCCAAATTACAGACACCCATCAAGAACAGAATTCACAGGGCAATTTTGTACAGTTATTTAGCATTTCAGGACGGATTGCTTTGAACATTTGAAAGCTTATTTTGTTTTCTGCAGTTCTGGGTGAGCTATAAATAGCACCATGTAGTGTCATGGGGGAGGCAGAAAAGCCTTCTAAATACAGTCTTTTACTGAGCTGGGACCTAAATTATTCATTTATTAACGCTGTTCAGAGAGCTTCAAAGACAATGTGGTAAATGCCTGCTTACTCCACATGTGAAAATTTAGGACAGTCATTAATGTTTCAGTGATTGCCATTATAATTATCAACAACAACAATTTTCTAGTCTCTTTGCATTTAAATCTACGGGGGTTAGTTATTAGGTCCTATAGGAGGAGCCTGTTCAGTTCTTTTTTAAAAGCAAGAATATCTAGCCTCGGAGACGTCTTCTTCTTCTTCTTCTTCTTCTTCTTCTTCTTCTTCTTCTTCTTCTTCTTCTTCTTCTTCTTCTTCTTCTTCTTCACAGATGTAGAACTATGTACGCATCACTAATTTGCTTCAAGTGGGTACAGGAACTGTGCAATTCGCACAAATTGTAATGAAAGTGATTCAAGTACTTTTTAGAAAGTTAAACAAAAGACTTTCTGGAACAATAGACTAATGCAGAATAATGGATGGAAATTGTGGGGTTGTTTAATCTCTTTTATTGCCTTCAATGTAATAATGAAGATCTGGCAAAATGATGCGCTGAATACTTTTAAAAAAATTACAGGAACTGTGCCTAAAATCAGGAAGCAAGTGCTATTTGCATGTGCATAATTGCTAGTTATTAATGTGAAGACATTCAAATTAGCGGTGAGAATATTTGATTGCGTGTATATATATATATATATATATATATATATATATATATATATATAGAGAGAGAGAGAGAGAGAGAGAGAGAGAGAGAGAGAGAGAGAGAGAGACTAGGATTCCACCTAATGCCTTAACTGCGCAAAGATGTGGCATTTTGCTATGGGGAAGGCAGAGCCTCTAGACGTGTCAATTTGTCTACAGGTAAATTCCTTCCCGGCTCCAAATATGGCAACCATTAGTGACCATAGCAAAGTCAGGAAACACAAGGAATCAAAACATGTTTAAAGAGAATAAAACGTGAGGAATGAAGCAAGATTAAAGCAGCAACATGAAAAGCAAAATACGTTTAAATCGCATGATAAAGAATTGACCTAAGATTAGTAAATGATCAGTGATTAGGGAACTGCCCAGAGTGGCTGGGGCAACAGTCAGATTGGCGGCATACAAATAATACAATGATAATTATTACTATTGTTATTGTTGTTGTTGTTGTTGTTGTTATGGAGGGAGGGTTTGCTCTTTTGTCAACTGTGCTGAGGGAGGCATGCGCAGCTGGCATTTATGTGTCGCTGCCAATGCCTGGTCAACCAGCGAGACACTGCCAACCAGGGGGTTCTGATTGGATCATTTTCAACTTACCTTTTTTTCTTTTACAGGAAATCCAACCCTGTGACCCTGCCAGCTGGGGAAATTCCCAAACAGCTGGCCCAACATGTGTATTCTGGCTGCCAGGGATGGCAGCCAAGGGAGGGGAGCTGCAACTGCCGGCCACCTGAGAAAAAAGAAGAAGAGTTTGGATTTGATATCCCACTTTATCACTACCCTAAGGAGTCTCAAAGCGGCTAACATTCTCCTTTCCCTTCCTCTCCCACAACAAACACTCTGTGAGGTGGGTGGGGCTGGGAGACTTCAGAGAAGTGTGACTAGCCCAAGGTCACCCAGCAGCTGCATGTGGAGGAGCGCGGACGCGAACCCGGTTCCCCAGATTACGAGTCTACCGCTCCTAATCACTACACCACACTGGTGTGAGCGGCCATTTTATGCCACCCTGGGCTCCTTTAGGAGGAAGGGCAGGATAGAATAAACAAATAAATAAATGTGGCAGATAGAAGAAGGTGGCAGATGAAGTGATGTGGATGGTGTGGCGGGGCTACACTGCTCACCTGGCTTCCCTACATTTGCATCACTGCTGCATACCAGGATGGAGAGCTTGGCATGGTTCTATTGTGCCAATACAGCACTCCTGCTGGCATGTTTCTGCATGTTAACCTTGCCCCTTCATCCCTTCTCCTTTCCATCCTGGTATACAGAGTAGCTGCTTCATACACTGTGTTTTTAGATGCATGTCTTAGATGTTTGAAGGGTACACCTAAAAGTATAGTTACAGGTAGGTAGCCGTGTTGGTCTGAGTCGAAGCAATAAAAAATAAAAAATAATGTGCTACTGAAGGAATTTTTTTATTTTACCTAAAAGTATAGTCAAATTTGTTTCTCAAATATGCCTTCTGCACATACACACATCAGGATTCTGTGATTGTCTGTAATTCCCTGTTGCGTCCTCCCTAGTTGGAGGGGGGGTAGAGTTGGGAGTTCAGCTGAATGGCTTCAGTAAGATAAGGACAAACCAAGAGGTCAATATATTGGGTAGCGGCTTTTTATGTGGCACAGAACGAACAGAGAACTCACAAAGCAGTGAGACTAGACTTTAACAAGGTTTTATTACAGCAAGCGTAAATCAAGTCAGACTTATCTCTCAGTATACAAAGGAACGTTCCATCAACGCTCACGACAACCAAACAGAACACAGAACTTACCAGACACAGTTCTTAAAGCTACTGCACATCTTTTCTGTTTCTTTTTTAGAATGATTCCTAACACAATACACATCAAGCAAATTGCAGCAAAAAAAAAGACACTGAGAATAATCTGTGCATCTTGAAATTCCCACTTTTTCCAAGGAAGATATATGGAAGTTGCTTCCTAAGTTACTTCTCTGAAACCAGTGAAACCAGTGCTTATCTGAACATGTCGCACCATAGCCCTACAGTGTCATTTTTTTATATGAATCCAAATGTAGCATTTATCACAGGGATGGAGTTAAAACAGAGCATTAGATATCTGTCCCTTTCCCATATTATTGCCTCTCTGCTGGTCTTCTCTTGATGGCATCTCATTCAGAAGATACTTAATGCAGAAGAAGCAAAAACAAGCACATCAGCATGAAGGCTGGACTTAAATTAAAAAAACCCACTGAAAATATATGATAAAAATAAAACTGGTGGGTTCTTCCTAGAGAACTGACCTCAAATCCCCAGAAGCCAACAGCAGACTATAAATAAATGACCTCAGCTTGGACCTGATTTGGCAGCCTTCTGATAAGCAGAGCAAGTGTAAATTAAATACCAAGGAACAGGTCTGGGCAGGGGATATGAAAAGAAGCAGCTCGGATTACCATGCACCCCATGGTCTGCCCCACTGTTCTTTTTTTGCCACTTATTATATATACACCGTATATTATATAAAGGCCATATGGCAGCTGGAGTGCAAATAGCATACAGCTCACAGTGAGGCAACTGTGTTAGAGCACATAATCCTGCCTACTGAGTGGTAGAGAAGGCAGCAAAGAAGGTATACTTGGCTTCTCCATCGTATCCTCAAGTAGCTGTCCCGTAGAGTTTTTCCAAGTGGTGCAGTGTTTGTTGACATCTGCACTGCTGGAATCCTCAAAAGCCTACTTTGCTTATGCGGCAACTTGAATGCCGCAGTTGCAACAGATGTACACTCTCTAGTCTGGTTGTATGGCACTTTTTGAAGTTTTTGAGCCCTGAGGGACTGTTCAGGTGATCAAGTGCCATCTTGACCCTAGTCTGCTGTAGCTAATCTGAGCTGATCTGGTCGGTCCAAGGTGTGCTAAGTGCACACCCAGGGACACTGATGGGGGAAGCAAATACTGCCCTCATCAGTGATATGGCTACTGCAATTTCTTCTTTACTTCTCTCCCTCCCTCCCTCCTTTATTTCTTTAGTTTGTTATAAAGAACGTATTGCAATGTCAAATAAATTTTTTCCCTTCCAGTAGCACCTTAGAGACCAACTAAGTTTGTCATAGGTATGAGCTTTCGTGTGCATGCACACTTCTTCAGATACCTATTATTGCAATGTATCTGTCGTTGCCAGATGAGATACAGTTCTGAACACCTATTACAGAAATTCTATTTAAAAGAATTAACCGCCAAAATTCAAATCTTTGTGTGTTCCTCGCTTGCTTATAGTCTGTATCTATTCAGAAGTGCACTGTTCAAAGGACCCCAGCGAAGTGTTTCTAGGATTGTAAACTAATCTAGACTCACCCTTCACAGTAATACAAGGAAGAGGCAATTGTGTCTGTAAGTGGTTCTGGCTCTACTGTAGTCAAAGCAGGACACAATTATTTTCTCCACAAATCAGTGTTAGTGAATCCAACAGCAATTAAAACAATAGATGGGATTAATGAACCATATGTTGATGGCATTTTTACAGGAGATTGATTATGTAGAGCATGCTCTGAAGTTGCCCTAGCATAGGAACTCAAGTTCATTATAGATATTATCTCAATCATGGTAGCATGACAAAACAGTGCAGTTTTTAAATATCACAGTGTTTGCTTGAGCTATCCATTTGACACAGGGGGTGTTCAATTAGATTAATGTGCTTTTAAATGTTTGGTATGGCTTGTTTTAATTTATATTTATATTTTATTAACTTCAATACACAATAGCCATTGCAATTTAAATCCAAACAGAGGTAAACAGAAGTAAAGGGAACACCCAGTTGGAAAGGTCTGCAGTGATGGAGAAAATAATAATTTCATAAAACTGCATCATTTTGATGATTCCATTTTCTTTTGAGCCTATGGTCTAGCAAGCTAAACAGAAAAGGTCAGTACCTACCTTTTACAGTATAGAGCAAGTTAATTTAGGTACTGTATCTAGTGGATATTTCTTCTGGGACACTGAAAGGAATAAACTGTTAGAATCTATGGTAGCCATTGTAGGCATGAAAAGAGAATCAGTTGGGCATTGTTATTAATCTTCCATTGTTTTGTAGATAGATGAAAGAGGATATTAGGAGACGCTTAATGACTAGGAAAATTTGTCAAAGACTTACCAAAGAAAGACATTATAGCATGATTATATATAATCACATGATATTATGATGAGGGCCGACCCGAAGAGCTAAATTATTTTGATTGGTTCAGGTTGATGAGATTGGATTCAGCTGCTAAGATTTCTGTGGTCCTTTGATTGGTGAATAGAAATCACATATGTAGCCTGGAAGCATATAAGAAACATTGGATGTGGCTCTTCACAGACTTCTCCTTATTTTTGAGGCTGTCCCTATGTGTCTTTGCATTTCGATAAAGGCATGTACAGTCATACCTCGGTTTAAGTACGCTTCAGTTGAGTACTTTCAGTTTAAGTACTTCGCTGACTCGTCTGGAACGGATGAATCCACTTTCCATTACTTTCAATGGGATAGTTCGCTTCAGGTTAAGTACGCTTCAGGTTAAGAACAGACTTCTAGAACCAATTACACTCATACTTCTGGTTAAGTACATTTCAGGTTGAGTACTCCGCAGACCCGTCTGGAACGGATTAATCCACTTTCCATTAATTTTTTTTTATATTCATTTTTATTGTTTTTCCATATACAAAACAAAACACCCGAAGAAAAGTATCACAAAATTTCATTGTTGTTGTTTAGTCGTTTAGTCGTGTCCGACTCTTCGTGACCCCATGGACCATAGCACGCCAGGCACTCCTGTCTTGCACTGCCTCCCGCAGTTTGGTCAAACTCATGTTTGTAGCTTCAAGAACACTGTCCAACCATCTTGTCCTCTGTCGTCCCCTTCTCCTAGTGCCCTCAATCTTTCCCAACAACAGGGTCTTTTCCAAGGATTCTTCTCTTCTCATGAGGTGGCTCAGGGCTGATTTCCTTAAGAATGGATAGGTTTGATCTTCTTGCAGTCCATGGGACTCTTAAGAGTCTCCTCCAGCACCATAATTCAAAAGCATCAATTCTTCGGCGATCAGCCTTCTTTATGGTCCAGCTCTCACTTCCATACATCGCTACTGGGAAAACCATAGCTTTAACTATACGGACCTTTGTCGGCGAGGTGATGTCTCTGCTTTTTAAGATGCTGTCTAGGTTTGTCATTGCTTTTCTCCCCAGAAGCAGGCGTCTTTTAATTTCGTGACTGTAATTAAACAAATCTATTTCTTACAAATATTATCCTAATAGTACAATCAAATATATACAAATGTTCTGTCGAACGTGACCTCCTTCCTTCCTCTCACTTGGTTTTCCATTTTCTTCTCATCTTTTATGCGCTTTCTCCCTTTTAACCCTTTCTTTTCTCTTAAATATGTCTCATTCTATTCACAGACATGGCTTTCTATCTTTTATGTTGCAGTTTTTATGTTAATCCTACTCGTGTTTTCACATTTTTACAATGTTCCTTTAAATAGTTTACAAATTTGTTCCATTCCTTTTGGAACCTCTGGTCTTTTTGTTCCCTTATTGTTCCCGTCAACCTTGCCAATTCTGAGTATTCCATCAATTTAGCCCGCCATTCCTCTACTGTTGGAATTTCTGTTGTTTTCCACCTTTGAGATAATATCATTCTGGCAGCGGTGGTGGCGTTCATAAATAGTCTCTGGTCATCTTTCTTAATTTCACTTCCCATTAGCCCATTAGCCCCAGTAGAAAAGCCTCCATTTTTTTCGGGAAGGTATATTTTAGCAGCCTTTCTATTTCATTCATAGCTGCCAAGTTTTCCCTTTTCTCGCGAGGAAGCCTATTCAGCATAAGGGAAAATCCCTTCTAAAAAGGGATAACTTGGCAGCTATGATTTCATTGTATATTGACTCCCAGAATATTTTCACTTTTTCACACAGCCACCACATATGATATATTTCCCCATCCTTTTGATTACATTTCCAGCATTTTTTTAAAAAAATCTGTAAATGTTTGCCAATTTGACTGGTGTCAGGTACCAACGGTACATCCTTTCCATGACATCTTCCTTTAGTACTGTGCATGCCGTGAACTTCATGTATTGATTCCATAATTTAAGCCGCAGATCATAATCAATATTGTAATCAAAATCAATCACCCACTTTATCATGGCTTCCTTTGCTTCCTCATCTTTGGTGTTCCACTCCAAAAGGGAAGTTAATACATTTTTGTTAGTAATTTATTTTCCCCCTCCACCAGTTCAATTTGGAATTTAGATTTAACGCTTTCAAATCCATTATTCTTTGTCTTCTCTAAACAAGTCATTTATCTGGTGATACTGTAGCCACCCTGTCACTCTCCCTTGCAGTTGCTCAAATGGTTTTAATTTCCAACCCTCATCTGTTTCCTTTAACATCTCACCATATGTTAACCAATTGGATTTCATGTTCTTCTTTTTTTATAGTCAGTGCTTCTGTGGGCGACAACCACACTTTCCATGACTTTCAATGGGAAAGTTCGCTTCAGGTTAAGTACGCTTCAGTTTAAGTACTCCGCAGACCGTCTGGAACGGATTAATCCACTTTCCATTACTTTCAATGGGAAAGTTCACTTCAGGTTAAGTACGCTTCAGGTTAAGTACAGACTTCCTGAACCAATTGTTTACTTAAACCGAGGGACCACTGTATTTCAATAAAAGCATGCCACGTATACCCTACATCAGGCACGTCCAACAGGTAGATTGTGATCTACCGGTAGATCATTGGATGTCTGTGGTAGATCACTGGTAGATCACTGGCTCCCCCAAAGAAGCTCAACAACTTTGGCTCCCCTAAAAAATGCTCAACATTTTAGCCCTTCACCTCCCAAAAACAGGGCTTTCCTGCCTCAGAAAAGCTCAACAACTCTGACCTGAAACCCTAAAAAATGGGGCTTCCTCCTTCTTAAAAAGATCTCAACAACTTTGACCTGAAACCCTAAAAAATGGGGCTTTCCTCTTCCCTAAAAAAAAACTTAACAACTTTGACCTGAACACCCCAAAAGGGGGTAGATCGCTGCCAGTTTTTAACTCTGTGAGTAGATCGCAGTCTCTTTGCAGTTGGCCACCCCTGCCCTACATCCTTGTATTTTGTGTTCCCATGAGGGACACCACCAGTCTGGGAACCTGTCTTAGATTTCTCCAACAGCAGCACAACCGATAGAGCTGCTGAGAGCCAGGAGCCTCTTGATCCAAACACCCTTAACTCTGGATTCCTGGACACAGCACCCACATTCAGGAGCCCCTCTCAGGAGCCAGGACCTTCCACATGGATGGACTAGTCATGGTGGCTGTGTACTACTTCCCATATCAGAGGCAGCAGGCTGGGAATCATAAGCAGGATAGTGCTATTGCACTCCCCTCATGTCCTGCTTGCAGGAAAGTGACCGGTGACTGTGAGAATGGAGCGCTGTCTTAACTGAGTCCTTATTCTGACCCAGGAGGGCTCATCTTATGTTCAGCATGCGTACGACTGAACCTGAACTTCTGTCAGGCTAGTGTGGCTTAAACAAGAAAACATATATAATTATAGGTGGAAAATTCAGGGCACAGTGCAAATCAGGGGCTTTTAGTATTCTGCTATATGCCCCTGCAAAGAAAGGTCAGTCCTGTAAGAAGCTAGGTTGCAACGAGACCATCTCAGGCTTCCTGAATCTTGCCCGTTGCAATGTGTCTGTCCTATTGCCAAAGCATAAATCAACATACATTTTGCAATTGCAGCCCTTGTTTACATTCTGCCGTCACCATCTCAGTTGGTGACCTTTACAAGTTCTGTTTCTTAGCCCTAATTGCATTTGCCTTTATCAAATCCTGACTTTCCACTTCACTGTGTTTATCGCTTACTCTTTTCCAATAAATATTCAGCGTACCTTCTTTTTTCTAAATGCTCAAGCAATGCACATGGCCAGTCATTCCAGATTCCCTACAAGGAATTCCCTTCCCCATATTTATTTGTGGGAAGGGCATCCCTGGAAGCAGGCAACACCTAGCTCTGCTTCCCAATCAGTCTGGGCTATGCTTCCATTTTAGTACTGGGGGTAGATGAATGCATATGAACTGGAGAACGTACGGGGCGGCACATCTAAAGATTGCTACATATGACATAGAACCAAATCATGGGCAAGCACTTGTTTGGAAGTTAACATGGTGTTTATGTAATGTGTTAATTACAGCACAATCTTAACAACGTTTACTCAGAAATAAGTCTTATTGAATTCAATGGAGCTTACTCCTAGGTAAAAGTGGGTCACATTCAATGAAGTCACTCAAAGTAGACCTGTTGAAATTGTGAAGGACCAAACTTAGTCATGTTCATTACTATCAATGAGTCTGCTTTGCATGAAACTTAGCAGAATACCATCCAAAAATGCAATATAAGATTTTGGCACACATGAAAAAATAGTTTAGTAAAATTGGTTTAGTAAATTTAGTGATAAAAATTAAGCATTAATTGGGCATAAGACTATTTAATATATTTATTGCAGCTGTCTGGATTATGCTGTAAAGTCTGGCCACTTTATGGGTGAAAGCAATGCTTGCATATATTATCAGAAAATTTAAAAAAGGGCTTCTAGGTTTTAACTGCAGTCTTCAAAGTGTTTCAACACCAGTGTTGAGGAAGGAGTCGATCAGGGTAGGAGTTCAGTCAGCTTCATTACATAGAATGGGGAGAGGACTCTCCTTTGCCACTGACAGCAAAATATTTTGGGCCAAGACTGTTTGCACTTCTGCCCATTTTAGAGAGCAACTCCCATGACAGAATCTGCCAGGGTGAACATCTTAGCCCACACTGCAGTAGATCTCTAGCTCAGTCTGCTGACACTGTACTCAGTTGGGGTTAAGTCCTCAACCCCAGCTTTGCTGAGATGTAATTTCCTCATACTGGCTCAGCTGGGGCTCTGCCGTCTGAGCCTAGGCTAGTGTAAGTCCCCCCCCTCCCCCGGGCATTGTAGGAGCATGGTGGGGATGAGATCAGAGAGGTGGGGCTTAGGTTGAATCCAAAGCCTGTTGAGCTTGGTCACGTGACTCAGCAACTCAGCATAGAACACTACTGTATTTTAAAGCCTTGTTTTCCCTCTGTAAGGCTTAGGCAGAGCTTAGGCAGAGACAGCCCTGATACTGAATGGTGTTTGGAAACCACTGAGCCTAGGGCTTGCTGATCAGAAGGTCGGCGGTTCGAATCCCTGTGACGGGGTGAGCTCCCGTTGCTTGGTCCCAGCTCCTGCCAACCTAGCAGTTCGAAAGCACGTCAAAATGCAAGTAGATAAATAGGAACCGCTACAGCGGGAAGGTAAACGGCGTTTCCATGTGCTGTTCTGGTTTGCCCAAAGCAGCTTTGTCATGCTGGCCACATGACCTGGAAGATATACGCCGACTCCCTCGGCCAATAATGCGAGATGAGCGCGCAACCCCAGAGTCGGTCACGACTGGACCTAATGGTCAGGGGTCCCTTTACCTTTTAACTTCATGCCAGCTCCTTGTGTATATATTTCCCCCCTTTGTTGATTAGTTATACCGCTAATGTAGAAAAGGTAGCATTTTCTATTTGCAAAATTTTCTCTTCTTTTGTCACCCTTTGTAAACATTTGTGGGTCTTTTTCCCCCCTTTTCTTTTCGGAGAGAGAATGGATCTTTGTTTATGCACAAGCCCTTAAGCTTCTGACTGCTTAAACCTGCTTTTCCCTGCTTTAAGAATGAGCAACAATGCAACGCTGCACAAGATTTTCATTTTAATTGGAGGTGGAATCAGATCTTTGGCATAAACTTTTCGAAACACATTTCAAAATATTCTGCGTGCCTTTGATGGTTGGAAGGGAAACAAAGCAAAGTTTATTGTCGTTTTTGAACATGACGTGTATTTGCATCCCAATTCACATCCCCTTGAGCATCCAGCCCTCCTCCCAATATTCTTCCTCTGATGTCTCCTCAGTGTGCCACCAACAATCTCTTGGCTCTGAGCCTTCCTCTTGGGGCTTCCCTTCGGGGTTCACTGGCTGGTTCTTCCCACCATTCTTCTTGGTCCAGCCAGTCCCTGACATATGGTAAGCCCAACAGCCATTCTAGGAGGAATTAGTTTATTCAGAGACAGCTTTAAAGTGAGAATTTAAAGAAAGTTCTTAACTATCTCTGCAAAGAGCCTTCGTCGGAAACAAAGCCCTGTGCCTTGTTAGAGTAGCCATTAAGCAATGACCCTCATTAGGTAAAGGTAAAGGGACCCCTGACCATTAGGTCCAGTCGTGACCGACTCTGGGGTTGCGTGCTCATCTCACGTTATTGGCCGAGGGAGCCGGCGTACAGCTTCTGGGTCATGTGGCCAGCATGACAAAGCCGCTTCTGGCGAACCAGAACAGCGCACGGAAACGGAGTTTTACCTTCCCGCTGGAGCGGTACCTATTTATCTACTTGCACTTTGATGTGCTTTCAAACTGCTAGGTTGGCAGGAGCAGGGACTGAGCAACGGGAGCCCACCCCGTTGCAGGGATTCAAACCACCAACCTTCTGATCGGCAAGCCCTAGGCTCTGTGGTTTAGACCACAGCGCCACCTGCGTCCCTAATGGCCCTCATTGCTTAATAAATAAAATTCTAGCTTTGTTCCAAAAACTGTTTCAACCTTAGTTTGACCCTCTGGATGAGGGATAGTTGCCATACCTTCCTGCTGGTTATTAAGAAACACTACCATGTACAGATAATAACAAATCTCTCAGATGTTTCAATAGGGAGAGCCTACATTTTAAAACCACCCACACACCAACCAGAAATCTGCTCATGCTCCTTACTCCTAACATTATTGAGGAAGGTTGCTACAGCTTGTATTAGCCGCTGCAGCTAACAGGAAGCTGAACAAGGTGAATTGTTGGTCTGATTCATTAGATATTTTCTTTATGTCCTGATTAGTGATGAAATTGGAAGGGTAAGAGGAGATGAACAGTAATTCCTCAGATGCAGATATAATTAGAGCTTAAAATCAACTGAGCATGGTTCTTGAACACATCCCTTATAAATTTATGGAAGTTGCAGAAGAACAATTTGAACTAAAGCCAGTGCTCAGCGAGAGCATCCTTTGGGATCCAGGAATCTTATATATATGTACATGGTGGTGGTTCAAACGAGAATATCTGTGAAAGGAAATGAACATTTACATTTAATATGCAAATTTGAGGGGGGTTAGTTCTACTTCTATTTTTTTAAAGTAGATTTTGATTGGGTTTTACACTTTTATATCCCATATCATCATCATCATCATCAATACAATAAAAATATATAAAAATCCAAAACTCACCCCACCCCTCCCTTCTGGTTCTTTAATTATTTACTTCTGATTTTATTTTACCTTAACTTTAAAATCTTTTTACATATTCTTATCATTTTTATACCATAGCTTTCGAATCCCCTCTTACATTTTGATTATTTTCCGATTATTAACTCTTACACTTGTTTTCTTTTGTAAGTGTTTACTCAAACCCTGCTAGTGAGTCCACTTCTTTACAATATTTCTGTAAGTAAATAAATGGTTCCGAGTCTTTTTTAAACTCTCTGTTGTCTCTGTCCTTAAGTTTTCCTGCAAGTTTCTCTATTTCAGAGTATTCCATAAGTTTTCCTTGCCATGGGATTAGTTCTACTTCTAGATACTGTCCTGCCACATGAGCTGCTTAAATAATGTATTCATGAATTATTATTATTATTATTATTATTAGTAGTAGTAGTAGTAGTAGTAGTATACTACCCTGCATACACAGATCTCAGGGCAGTTCCCAACATACAATATAAAATACAATATAAATATAAAAACACAAAATACATGATAAAAACAAGAACAAAAAACACAAAGCAATAAACATTCCTTGCTCCACTCCCTCCCACTACATATAATACATTCTTTCAACATCTGCATTCTCATAACATTTCATTTATCTGACCCTCAGGACTCTCTGTAAGCTATTCCTCCTCTCCAGATGACACCCCTCACTGCACTATAGCCTCCTCAAGTGTTTTTGCCTGGGTGGGATGTATTCTTGAACTGTGATACTACCTTTTGTCTGACTGGATGGAGGGGTGGGTGTGTGGTTTTTTGCATAGCTGGAATGTAGCCTAATGTACAAAGGCAACCCATGGCTCCACCCATTTTTGCCTTTGGCCCCACCCCTCATTAGCATGTGGCCCCCAGAAGCTTCTCCACCAGGAAACAAGGCCCTTGAGCTGGAAATGGTTCCCAAACCATGTATTATTACAGGATCCCTCCTAAAAGGAATTTGAAATGGAATTCTGCCATTTGTTTCACACATCCCTTCAGAATAGAAACCTACAGAAAGAAGAGAAAAATACACAATGAAAAAAGATGTGTTTAAAACCCAATGAATTTTCTCCAAAGTTGAAAAGCCCATAGCTATGTTTTACTTATTTTTTTAATCTGCATCTTAACAGTGCAATCCTGTGTATATCTGCTCAGACATCCCACTGTTTCCAGTGGGACTTATTCCCTGGCGTTTATAGAATTGCAGCTTAACACACATCTTTAAGTTTTAATTTTTAACCAATGATTAATGCTTTTCAATTGTGCTATAGTACACATTTTCATTAAGCCAGGCTCACCATGCATCAAGCCCCAGTATCCCGGGGTAGGATTTTACAGTAATAACGACTTCTAAAGAACAGGATGGTATTTTCTTTTCTCCCCAGTCACTTTATGCTTCTGACTCATGCTATCAGGACTGCACAATACAATGGCAGTTTCCATAGCAAGTTCCCTGCGGCTCAGATTTTGACTGTAGTAATGCAATAGTCACAAAATACAAAGAACGTCTTCCTGTAGTGGACAATCCCGTCGCCCACTGCCAGAAAAGTAAGGTTCCTTGATGCAGAGCACCATAAGCTGAGCTGAAAATTCTATGTACATTTACCTGGGAGTAAATTTTATTGAAGTCAATGGGGCTTACTTTTGAGTTAGATGCGTATAGGACAAATGTCAGCTTTAGCTGAGGTGACTTTGTTCCTCCTGATCACCCTTTCGGGTACAAACAGTGGCTTAAGTGATGTGTCTTCAAAATCCTTTCTGGGTTAAGTGAGCCTCCTTTTTCATGATTATAGCTGGAATTCTATGGGTGCTGAAAGTCAGAAGAGTTGTCTTGCAATATTCATCATTAAAGAGTCCCTTGGTTGATTTTAAATCACTATTTCCAACACCGACAAAGGTCTGTATAGTTAAAGCTATATTTTCCCAGTAGTGATGTATGGAAGTGAGAGCTGGACCATAAAGAAGGCTGATCACCGAAGAATTGATGCTTTTGAATTATGGTGCTGGAGGAGACTCTTGAGAGTCCCATGGACTGCAAGAAGATCAAACCTATCCATTCTGAAGGAAATCAGCCCAGGGCGCTCACTGGAAGGACAGATTGTGAAGCTGAGGCTGAGGCTCCAATACTTTGGCCACCTCACGAGAAGAGAAGACTCCCTGGAAAAGACCCTGATGTTGGGAAAGATTGAGGGCACTAGGAGAAGGGGACGACAGAGGATAAGATGGTTGGACAGTGTTCTCGAAGCTACAAACATGAGTTTGACCAAACTGCGGGAGGCAGTGGAAGACAGGAGTGCCTGGCGTGCTCTGGTCCATGGGGTCACGAAGAGTCGGACACGACTAAACAACAACAAAAACATACAGCAACAGGGTTTTGTTATGTGCAAATGGCTTTAGATACGTATTAGATCCATAAATTACCATATAGCATATATTTAACACAAAACAGTGACAATTTGTTGTTGACAAAGGACAGCTGGACATATAAAGGCCCCCATTACCTTCAGTAGCTTAGGGCCTCATCAAACCTAAATCCGGCACTGTTTACATATATATACAACTTGAGCCTACAATGTATGGTGTTCGCAGCATTAACACTGCAAGGGGGTCTTGCTTCACCCATAGCCACAGCCTTGCATTTGAGAAGAAATTAAGCATGTTTCTTCCTCACAGCTGCTTCGTCCTCCAGCTTCTAACTCCACAACTCAGCTCCAGCCTTGGTCTTTTCTCACTACTACCCACTTAATATCTGGCACAGAGCCACTTCTTCTGTTACCTTAACAGCCCATATTTAGAGAGCTATTATCAAGATGCTTGCCTGGCTGTTCCAACAATTTGGATCCTTCCTTAGATGTTAACATTTGCTGGAGCCAGGAATTCGTAGGGACCCGACGTACGCCCTACTCTCCACCCAAACTCGCAACGGCGTGTTTAATTCTATGCAGATTAAATTTGCTCACATCTAATCCGACCTTTGAGTCTGCTATTACATCAGACTCAACAACGCCCCTCTTTTGTCAGGTGCTGCATATGTTTCACTGACACCTTTGTATGATTTGTTTATTTTATTAATTCAATTTATTACCTACCCTTCACCATCAGGTCTCAGGTTGAGTTACAACAATTTAAAATTCAGTACAGTGGTACCTTGGTTCTCAAAGGCCTTGATACTCAAACAATTTGGAACCCAAACACTGCAAACCTGGAAGTAAGTAAGTTTTTCCAGTTTGCAAACTTTTTTCAGAGCCGAACATGCTCTGTTTTGAGTGTTATATGGCCTTGGTCCAGTATACCTGAAGGAGCGTCTCCACCCCCATCGTTCTGCCCGGACGCTGAGGTCCAGTACCGAGGGCCTTTTGGTGGTTCCCTCATTGCGAGAAGCCAAGTTGCAGGGAACCAGGCAGAGGACCTTCTTGGTAGTGGCGCCCACCAGATGTCAAAGAGAAAAACAGCTACCAGATTTTTAGAAGACATCTGAAGGCAGCCATGTTTAGGGAGGCTTTTAATGTTTAATTGATTATTTTATTTTATTTTTCTGTTGGAAGCCGCCCAGAGTGGCTGGGGAAACCCAGCCAGATGGGCAGTGTATAAATAATATATTATTATTATTATTATTATTATTATTATTATTATTATTATTATGCTTCTGATTTGACTGCCACATTTCCGTTTTGAGTGTTACACTGAGGTCTGTTTGTTTTTGCTATTTATTTTGCATTTTTGTTTTTGCAGCTCTTTTTTGTTTTGTTTTCGTGACTGTGTGGAATCCAGTTCAACGACTGATTGATTGATTGTGTGACTTCAGTACATTGTTTATTGTTTTCATTTTATGGATCATGTTAAATTGCAGTTTTAGGGGTTGTTTTTAAAAGTCTGGAATGGATTAATCCATTTTGCATTACTTTCAATGAGAAAGCGTGCCTTGGTTTTGGAACGCTTTGGTTTTGGAATTGACTTCTGGGACGGATTAAGTTTGAGAACCAAGGTATCACTGTATTAAAAACAGATAAAACAAATCACTGTTACAGGAACTGGATAGGTCCTTTAAACGCATATATTGTAGATGGATACTTGCAGTGGAGGCAGGCTGGATAGAGGAGATGGGGGTATTGCTCTCACCAATTTCAATCTGCCCTTAGTCAGCACCCCCCCCACACACACACCTTAATTACAACCAGTCCAGAAACTGGCATTGGCTATCAGTTTTATCCTTTCCCTTAATCTCAATGTTGCCCTTGTAGAACTCAGTGGGTCTGCCTGGGTGATGTCATTTTTGAAGTGTTTGTGATTAAGCGTGTCCTCCCTAAAAGAGGGCACGTGTTGCGGTGAGACCTGGAGAATGACCTCCTGGCTGTGGGTGAGTCTTTTGGATAGCCACAACACCCGATTGGTAGGTCCCTCGTTGCTGGGTAAAATCTGAGCAATGGGGTGCAGTCTAAACGTATTAAGGGACCTATATATACCCATGCACGTGACCCAGAGCTTCCTCTTTCGGCTCGTGCATCGGAACACCCCCCTCCTCTCCCTCCTCTCCCTACTTTTAGGGCTTTTGAGCTTGACCTTGCTATGCCGTCGTGTGTCGTCTGTCATTTGGACAGGGGCACAGCAGGAATTTTCCCCACTTGGCTGATTGGTTGTTGCTATTTGGGTTTCGCCTGCCGCGTAGCAAATCGTCACAACTTGTAAGGTTGCGGATAGGCACTGGCTCAGGTGATAGGGATGGGAGAACGGTCTCGCCGTCCCTATGTGGCGGGCATTCCGTTAAAGGAATCCAGGGACTCAGCTTGGTTTGGTCAACCCCCGAAAGTGGGTTGTGCCCGTGCCTGAGTCCAGGGGAGCATCTGGGAGGTGAACAGAGTCTGTTCCCAGGCTTCTCACCTACCTCAGGTGTTCACCCTTGGCTGACCTATGATAGAGCTCTGGGTCAGCGCTACCTGCAACGGTGTAGGGAGATAGCCGAACCAGAGCCTATGCAACCACTCACTTTTCTGTAATCAATAAAGTTGTGGCCTAAAATTCTGCTACAAACAAAAACTAAACTTTGAGTCAAATGTGTGTTTATTTAGGGGGGAGGTCTCTGGGTTTGAACACGCAATTAGGGTTTGGGTTTGTTTGTTTTTTTAAAAAATGCCCTCTTGTTTTTAACATGCAGGGCAGGTGCGTATCCTCAAGGCATCCTCCTTTTGAGTACAACTTCCTGAACCATTTTCTATTCCCTGTAAACCAGTATATGAGTTAAAAATTAGTGCCACTTCAGTTCCTCCAGTTCTTTTTTAAATGTACCCTTGACTGTCAACGCACAGTGAAGAATAACATCTGTAAATTTTCTGGTGCCTCGTGTGTCTCCCAAGTAAAGTGTAGTCTCACAATAGTCTCCAGATATTCTCAGAGAAAATGGGCCTGAAATGACCCTGCAGTAATTGTAAGGGAGGGGGGAACAAAAAGATCCTTTTTGAGCAAATCCCTGAGTGGCTTAGCTCTCACTTGGAGGGAAAATGTACCTGCATCAAGTGTTATTTCTTTGCTTTCCCCTTTCTCCCCCCCCCTTTGCATGTTATCACTCCTTATACTGCCAACATTCACCCCCCCCCCCGAAAAATTAGCATCTTCATCTGTAATACAATATCCAATCTTAATGAATACTTACGCAAAGTCCAATCTTTTTATAGATTTGGATCTCGAGAGATCCAGTGACGGTATCATAGCACTTAATGTGAATTTTTACATTTCAGATTGAAAGTACGTCACCAAGAACATTCTTTACCGTATGCGAGCGGCACAGTAAATGTCTCACTGACAACTTAATAACCAATTGTTATACTGTGAATACACACACACACACACACACATACACATGGGAGCTCATCATTAATCACAATTTACAACATTAATTGTTTTGTGAAGGGTTGGCTTGCTTTCTTCAGAAATTTTTGCATTCTGTTAACTGTCACTGTAAATCATGTTGAAATCTATATCAGGTCCAGTCTCTGCTGAGCTGTTTCAGATGTTACAACAAGAAGGTTGTGATTTTTTTATCATAGAAGTTGGTTACTTATAAGAGGCCAGACAACCTTCTTCCAGTGATTAATCTGCACAAAAAATGTATGCTGCTGTTTTCCCATTGCTCTGTACAATCTGGTCTTAGCAGATTGTGGTGGCTTTTGACTCCGAACATCCTGATGACCACAGGAGATGTTGCTGAATTCTTTTCCAAATAAGAATTTGGTGGTAGATTTGAAGTTCTGTTCCTGAAGTCCGCACCACCAGTGCTCTAGCTATCATCCAGCATGTTTCATCACACATAGATTCCTAGAATACCAGGGTGCTCCACAGTCCTGGAGAAGATGCTCAAGAGCGCTTGTGTAAATATCCTTCTGCATCTCACTATTCTGCAGCAAAACAAGAGCCTCAAAGAGATGTATCCACAGGAAAATACCCCAGAGCAATCAGGAATCCATCAGATGGGAATGGCCATCTTCATAGATTCATATAATTGTAGAGTTGGAAGGGACCATCTAGTCCAGGCATCCCCAAACTTTGGCCCTCCAGATGTTTTGGACTACAATTCCCATCTTCCCCAACCACTGGTCCTGTTAGCTAGGGATCATGGGAGTTGTAGGCCAAAACATCTGGAGGGCCACAGTTTGGGGATGCCTGATCTAGTCTAACCCCTGCAATGCAGAATGTTTTGCCGGATGTGGGGATTGAACCCATGACATTGAGATTAAGAGTCTCATGCTACCCCAGGCCTAAATTAGTCCCACACCCTCGCTGTGGCACTATCAAAGTTCAGGAGCACATTCCAGACAGAGGAAACCATCTGAAGAAATTACAGAGCAGAGCTAATGAAGAGTGTGACTTGCAGATAATTCTTTTAGGGCCATTTAGAGGTTGAATCCTGACAAGACAGAAGTACTGTTTCTGGGGGACAGGGGGCGAAATCCTCCATCAATAGTGTCTCCGAAAATTTTTACACATCACTTGGGAAGACAGGGGAACTAATATCAGTGTACTGGATGAAGCAAAGATCACCAGTGTCAAAGCAATGATTCTTCAACATCAACTTCGTTGGACTGGTCATGTTGTGCGGATGCCTGATGATCGTCTTCCAAAGCAACTACTCTATTCCGAACTTAAAAATGGAAAGCGTAATGCTGGTGGTCAACAAAGGAGGTTTAAAGACTGTCTCAAGGCAAATCAAAAAAATGTAGTATAAACACTGACAACTGGGAAACACTGGCCTGTGAGTGCTCCAGTTGGAGAACAGCCTTTACCAAAGGTGTCATGTGCTTTGAAGACACTCGAACTCAGGATGCAAGGGAGAAATGTGCTAAGAGGAAGGCACACATGGCAAATCCACACCGTGATCAACTCCCGCCCAGAAACCAATGTCCCCATTGTGGAAGGATGTGTGGATCCAGAATTGGCCTCTATAGTCACTTACGGACTCATTGTTAAAACCTTGTTTATGGAAGACAATCTTACTCGGCTACGAGTGATCGCCAAAGAAGCAGCAGCAGCCTGGGAGTCATTTTGGACTCACAGCTGTCAATGGAGGCACAGGTCAGTTCTGTGTCCAGGGCAGCTGTCGACCAGCTCCATCTGGTATGCAGTCTGAGACCCTATCGGCCCGTGGACTGTCTTGCCAGAGTGGTGCATGCTCTGGTTATCTCCCACTTTGACAACTGCAACACACTCTACGTGGTGCTACCTTTGAAGGTGACCCAGAAACTACAACTAATCTAGAATGCGGCAGCTAGACTGGTGACTGGGAGTGGCCGCTGAGAGTACATAACACCGGCCCTGAAAGACCTACATTGGCTCTCAGTACATTTCCGAGCACAATTCATAGTGTTGGTGCTGACCTTTAAAGCCCTAAACGCCTTCGGCCCAGTATACCTGAAGGAGCGTCTCCACCCCCATCGTTCAGCCCGGACACTGAGGTCCAGCGCTGAGGGCCTTCCGGCAGTTCCCTCACTGCGAGAAGTGAGGTTATATGGAACCAGGCAGAGGGCCTTCTAGGTAGTGGTACCCGCCCTGTGGAACGCCCTCCCATCAGATAATAAGAAATAAACAACTATCTGACTTTTAGAAGACATCTGAAGGCCCTTTTTAGTGAAGCTTTTAATATTTGATGAATTATTGTATTTTAATATTTTGCTGGAAGCTGGGAAACCCAGCCAGATGGGCGGGCTAAAATTATTTTTATTATTATTAAGAGGTCTTAGAGGGCCACATTCAGCAACCTGGGCCCAAAGTTTATTGCTTACATGGCATGGGCATTAAGATGGACACCTTTATATTAAATTGACATGCTTTTTGAGGAACAAATGAAAATTGTAACTGTTTTAATTATAATCTTAAACAACAGCTATATTTTTGAAAATCACAGTGTGTGTGTGTTTCATTGCAGTTTGAGCTTTTGTTTGGATATTATTGCATTCTGTTTTATGGTTAGCCTCTCTGAAAACTGAACAAATAAATGGAACATTTCTTTAAAAATGTGCGGTGCAGTGTTGGAAATATCCTTAGTGCTTGGTTGCAGACACAAGCGAGACAATTTGATGCTGATGTCTAGTCTAGACATCTGTAATATTTTCTCAGGGTTGTGCTGTTGATTCACTGTACTGGAAAATGTTTTCTCAAATACTAAATATTTAATGCCATCTCTTTAAAAAAAAACCCTGCAGTGATGCATATTTCTGCCATCTAAGCTGGGCCAACAAACCACCAAACAAATCTCTGGGTTTTGAGATTAACATCTTTGGGCGAGGGGCAAAGTGTGTGTATTCCCTCATCAGACAAAACAAACACTCATATTGCATTTCGGTGGGGAAATTGGCATGATATTTTGGTAATGGAAATCCTTTTGTGTGCAATCCTCCCCCTCTCTGCCCCAGGCACTGTGTTGGATCCTAATGTACGAGTCAAGTTTGTGCCTAGGGTATGTAAATCCATGGAGTTTCAAGGCACTATAGCAGGAGGGGAGAAACTGTAGCCTTCCATGAAAACTCCCATCATCCCTAACTGTTGGTCATGGTGGCTGGGGCTGGTGGGGCTTGGAGTCCAGCAACAGCTGGTGAGCCATTGGCTCCCTATTCCAGATCTATAGAATCCTGTATTTGGGATAATAATAATAATAATAATAATAATAATAATAATATTTTATTTATAGCCTGCTCTCCCCAGTCAAAACCAGGCTCAGGGCGGCTGACACCAGAAAAATTACAATAAGACGTAAAAGAAAGAAAAACAATTAATTAAAATACGGGTTAAAATACAGTTTAAATTTAAAATTTTTAAATGCAGCCACATTTTAAAGTAGCCCAAATCAAAACCGTAAGGGAGGAAAACATAGGGGTCAGACTGAGTCCAGCCCAAAGGCCAGCTCCGTCTTGCAGCCCTGTGGAAAGATGTCAAATAGAGCTGATCTGAGGCCTTTCCACTTTGGTTTCTGCAGGGCAGTCATGAAGGAATACTTAAAATTTGGGGTGGGGCAGGGTTAAGGTTAGGTGACAGGATCACACTTCAAAATGACCTTAACAGATTAGACAACTGGGCCAAAGCAAACAAGATGAATTTTAACAAGGAGAAATGTAAGGTACTGCACTTGGGCAAAAAAAAAATGAAAGGCACAAATACAGGATGGGTGACACCTGGCTTGAGAGCAGTACATGTGAAAAGGATCTAGGAGTCTTGGTAGACCACAGACTTGACATGAGTCAGCAGTGTGATGCAGCAGCTAAAAAAGCCAATGCAATTCTGGGCTGCATCAATAGGAGTATAGCATCTAGAGCTAGGGAAGTACGGTAATAGTACCACTGTATTCTGCTCTGGTCAGACCTCACCTGGAGTACTGTGTCCAGTTCTGGGCACCACAGTTCAAGAAGGATACTGACAAGCTGGAACGTGTCCAGAAGAGGGCAACCAAAATGGTCAAAGGCCTGGAAACGATGCCTTATGAGGAACGGCTTAGGGAGCTGGGTATGTTTAGCCTGGAGAAGAGAAGGTTAAGAGGTGATATGATAGCCATGTTCAAATATATAAAAGGATGTCATATAGAGGAGGGAGAAATGTTGTTTTCTGCTGCTCCAGAGAAGCGGACACGGAGCAATGGATTCAAACTACAAGAAAGAAGAAAAAACATTAGGAAGAACTTCCTGACAGTAAGAGCTGTTCGGCAGTGGAATTTGCTACCAAGGAGTGTGGTGGAGTCTCCTTCTTTGGAGGTCTTTAAGCAGAGGCTTGACAGGCATATGTCAAGAATGCTTTGATGGTGTTTCCTGCTTGGCAGGGGGTTGGACTGGATGGCCCTTGTGGTCTCTTCCAACTCTATGATTCTATGATTCTACGAATATGTCCATTTTTGTTTCCCCCATGCGAAGTAGGTTAGGTTGAAGAGGAGTACCAGGACAAAAGTCTCCCAGTGAACCTCATGGATGAGTGGAGATTTGAACCCTAGTCTGAGGCACCCTTCACCACTGCACCACGCTGGCTCTCATTACAAAAAGTCATTACGCAAAGCCATTTCCCCTAACATAATGCAATTTCACATGTTTGTTTTCACTACTATACGCATTTTTATGCACACTTTACCCTGGTATAGGCATTTTGGTTCACATTGCTAGGCTGGGGGGGGGGAGAAACATTGCAAAATTGAGAGATGCACAAGTTTGGAAGGATGACTGGATTTTGTTTCACATATTGTTCTGAAAAGTAAGCATCCTGTAAGTTTGCCTTTAAATGTGAATGAAATCAAGGTATTCTCCCCCATACCTAGCCAGGGCCTTGGAGACAAGTGGCAGTGATCGTTGCAGCTTCATTTTTATATCTTTTCATTTTTACCTTTTCATTTTTATATCTCATTTTTTCTTTCTCCAAGTGGTGGCAGAGCTGTAGTCCCCCGCCAAATTCACCTGACTTCTTGTGCTTGAACAATGCTTGGAAGCCGCTGTAGCATGCTTTAAAAATCTTTCAACAACCATATTCATATCTGGTTCATATTTTTTTAAGTGAAGCTTTTTGGCTTTAAAGAATGGAGTGCAGGCTTCTTCTTTTTTTTCCTAAGGGACATCCACAAAGCCCCTTAAAAGCAAGATCAGTGAGTGCCCTGTTCTCAGGTGTTTGGCAGCTGGCCTCCCTGGGCTTTTGTACTTCTGTTCAAACTCCAGCAGGGTGGTGAGAGCAGAGAGACCACGAAGTAACTCCTCTCGTGAGGTTTCTTCAGATCAGGAAGTACAGGCAACTGCAGAGGCCTCAGAGCACTGGATAAATGTTTAATGGGAAGGAAACCTTGATGGCTGCCTTGAAGCAATGAGGTAAGCACAACTCACACCCACCAAAGCTGTATTGAAATTCTAAGGGCCTTGGGGAAGAGGCAGAAAAATGGAAGGATCTTTGCGATTTGGGGGGGGGGAGAATTTTGGGGAATTTATTTTAAGAAATATGCCACGTAATGTACGGAAAATCTGAAAGCACTTTACAAAGAAACACAGCAGCATTCAGTAAGGTTTCCTAAAAACTGGATGGGCACAAGATCAAAGGGAAAATCAATGAGTCAGAGTCCAGGAGAGCTTCAGCAAACATGTAATTGGAGGATAGATTTGGACGCTGCACTAGTCAGGTAGTCAGGATGCATGTGTGCTCCAGGATCAGGCCACTGGGCACAGGGCAAACATGAACAATAAACTTGCAATTTGAAGCTTGCATGGTTAAACAGCAATACAGTGGTACCTCGCAAGACAAAATTAATTCATTCCACGAGTTGTTTCGTGTTGTGATAATTTCGTCTTGCGAAGCACGGTTTCCCATAGGAATGCATTGAAATTTAATTAATGTGTTCCTATGGGCAAAAAAAAGGTCCGTCCCTCGCTTCCCCTTCCCCCAGCTCGCCCTCCAGCCTCGTGTCCAGCGTCGACTCACCCGCCGAGCCCAGGAGCAGCCATAGCAGCCATACGGCTGCTCCAGAAAGTTTTAAGGCTCTGCCGAGCGCCTCCACCTCTCGGCCCAAGCCCGGCCCAGGCCCAGGCGGCTGTGCGGGCGGGGAGGGGGAAGCAGGAGGAGGGACAGGGACAGGCTCCCTCCGTCCTTCCCCAGCAGCCAGACCCTCACGCTCAACCAGGCAGACAGCCTGCCTGCCGTCTATACGCTCGCTCTCCTGTTCGCGCGCAGCCTCTGGAGCGCAGGGTGGTGAGGCTACTTTGTCTTGCGAAGCACAGCCATAGAACAATTCGTCCTGCAAGTCTCCCAAAAAATTGCAAGACGCTTTTGTCTTGCACGTTTTTCGTTGGACGAGGCATTTGTCTTGCAAGGTACCACTGTATTATATCAGCAATCAAGTGGCTCCAAATAGCTGGAATTGCTTCTGGCCTGCACTGAGCCCTTCTGTCACAGATGATGACTGGCTTGTGATATATTTGATTATCATACCAAGAACCTGATGATGAGCCAACCAGCAGTTGTAGCAGGTGGCAAAGTGCTGCTTTTAGAAGGTGCCAGTCAGCCACCATTTACACAATCTATATTTCCCTCCCTCCCTCCCTTCTTGATTCATGCTCTTTACTGCTGAATCGGAGCAAACAGCATTCTGTGGAAAACCTGGTTGCTATTTGGTCCAATTCAGCTGTAAAATGTGGCTTTTCCCAGGGGAGTGTGGTGGGGCAAATGGAGGTGTGGGCGAACCTTTAGTGTAAGCTTTCATGGACTAGAGTCCACTTCATCAGATGTACGAGGTGTTACCCTTCATTGCTCATTGTCGTATGATCTCTCTGCAAGTAAATCAGAATGAATGCTCCATGAAGACCAAATGCAGTCCAATCTCTGTTGTAAGCTTTGTTCAAGCAAATCTGGATGAATGTTCAGGAAACCACTCATCTGGGGGAGCCCAGGATTTCTCAGCACTGAAACTTTGCTTCAGTGGGAGTTAGGCTAGGTCTCTCCTGAATTTAGCACTCTAGGCTTATTGGGAGGACAGTTGTTTCCTCTGAGGAATAAGCACAGTCACTCACCCAGAAATCCTAGCAGCTTATTTCCTGGATACAGAGTTTTAAGTGCTTTTTCTGTCATTCACAGCTCATTAAGACTAGCGGTTTAAAAGATTTAAGAGCAACACTTTGCAAAGGAGGCTAATTGTTCCAACTGGATTTCTGCAATGCCTTCCTAAATTTTCAAGTGATTTCAGGAGATCAAATATTCATAAGCTGGGACTGAGTGGTGCTGAGAAAGCAATACAGCATGTGGGCTTGAGCTCTCAGACTGTTAAGCCGTCATTTGGAATATTTTGCCCCAATTGCACTACGTTTTAACGTGATTGCCAACGAGATTCTGTGTTAGGAGTTCATGTTGTGAGGTGATGTGCAGAAATTTTCCTGTAATGTCCCCCGAGAAAGAGGAATAGCTTTCTGCCATCAATTGTGCTGTCAATGCATGCAGTTATAGATATTGCAGGCCCTCTCCCACATTTCAGGAGTGAGTTTTCTTTGTTGGTGACTTTATATCTGGGCTAGAGGAGGTGGGTTTCTCCAGATATGGTTGGACTCCTGAAATATACAGTCATACCTTGGTTTAAGTATGCCTTGGTTTGAGTATTTTTCAGTTTAAGTACTCCGTGAACCGTCTGGAACAGATTAATCCACTTTCCATTACTTTCAATGGGAAAGTTCGCTTCAGGTTAAGTACGCTTCAGGTTAAGTACAGACCTCCGGGACCAATTGTGTTTGTAAACCGAGGTACCACTGTACTCAGAGTCCTGTAGTGACTTTATGCTCTTTATTGCAACTTGTAAAACAGTGAATGAAATGCCCCCCAAATCTCAGGCTTTTATATACATGAGTCCCGTCTGATTACAAACACAATGAGTCCCGTCTGATTGACTGATTCTGTTTCCCTCCTGGAGCCTGGTTGGTCTTTTCCTGCAGGCCAATCAGCATGGGTGTACCCAGCATGGGGCAGGGGGGCAGCTGCCCCTCCCTAGAAGCAGGGCAGCTGGAGATGACAGGCAGGGACGCTGCCTGCTGTGCTCCGCCTCAGCCTGCTTGGCTGAAGCAAAACGGCAGCAGCGGCAGCAAAGCTGCCTCCGTTGAAGGAAACCTGGACCTGGGCTAACTTCAGCCCACACTCTTTCAAGTCACAGCGAGCAAATGAAGTGCCGTGGAGCATTGTGGGGCAGCACTTTCTGTGCTGTGCTCGCTGTGACTTGAAAGAGTGTGGGCTGAAGTTAGCCCAGGTCCAGGTTCAGGTTTCCTTCAACGGAGGCAGCTTTGCTGCTGCTGCCTCGTTTTAGTCACCGCTGCCATTAAAGGAGCGGGCGAGGCAGGAGTGCAAGCGCGGGTGGCTCTGTGTGCTGCCTTGCAAACAGCCCCCTTTCCTCTGGGGGGCGTGGACGTTGACCATGCCTCCTGGGGGGATCCTGGTCATGTCAGGGGGGCGTGGCTGGGGGTGTGGCTGGTGTGCCCCCCCAGCTTTGATCCTGGGTACGCCCATGCCAATCAGTACAGTAGTTGCATTCTACGACCCTACCAGCCTAATAGGCTGATTAACTTCTTCCTGGAGCCTGATTGATTTTCTCCTGCAAGCCAATCGGTTGTTGCATTCTAGGTTCCTATTTGCCTATTGTTCTAGGATCCAAGCTTAGTACATAACAACTCCTATGCCTACCAGCCCCAGCCAGCATGTCTAATAGTGAGGGATGGTGAGAGTTGGAAGACAGAGCAGCTGGAAGACCAAAGGTTAGCCACCCCTACAGTGGTGAAATCCTTGTGGCATGGGGTAATCTGCATTGTGAATAAGGCAATAAAACTTCAGTCCCTTGAACATTTCCATCCCAATCTAGCCATTGCCTAGACTGAGTTTATAATGTTCTCTTCTGCCTGTTTCTTAAAACAGGGGGGGGGGCAGGGAACCAATGACTCTCCATATGTTGCACATCAACCCTGACCACTGACCTTGGTGGCTAGGGCAGATGCGAGTTTCTTGAGTTCAAGAAAACTGGAGGATCACGGCTTCCCCATGCCTGCCCCAAGATCTATTGCTGATGTTCCAGTGTGATATAACTCCCTTACAACACTGTAGGAGTCATAGCACTGTGACTACAATCCCCTCACCCTTTACTTGCCAAATTGAAGGGGACTTGCATGGATATTTGATTTCATGTGTTTACACATCTCCGCGTGATCTTATTGTAATACAGTGGTACCTCTGTTTAAGAACAGCTTAGTTTATGAACAACTTGGATTAAGAATGCTGCAAACCTGGAAGTAGGTGTTTTGGTTTGTGAACTTTGCCTTGGAATAAGAATGTTTTGCTTCCTGTTGAGTGTGTCCCATTTGTAAATTGAGTCCCCTGCTGCTATGGGAAAGCATGCCTTGGTTTAAGAACGCTTTGGATTAAGAACGGGCTTCTGGAACGGATTAAGTTCGTAAACCAAGGTACCACTGTATGTAGTTACTGACTCACATTACATGCATGAAAAGGGTTAACCTGAGTTTAGGCTATTTTTTAAAATTTTTCATTTCATATCTATACTGCTTTATATTTTATATTTATAAGGAGGTGAAAATCTCAAAGTGGTTTACAAGCTACATTAAAACATCAAATAAAATCTAGGACAAAAAAATTACTGCAGAAAGTTGGATATAAAGTATACATTCAAAGCAACACAATTAAGATAACATATTATCTTAAAGATTTCAAAGGAGGTCAACTACAGAATACACATATCTTAAACATTTCAAAAAGAAAACATTATTAAAGCAAGTCAAATGTAAAATGCACATTTAAAACAGCATAATTAGCAAGAGAATAAAATATTATCATAAGCATAGAACATCCTCTTCTGCTGTTGCTGCCAATCCTGGTTCATGGCAGGCAGCTGTGGAAGTTCAGGCTTGATGGACTGGGTCTGCATTAAGAGAGAAAGCCCAAATCAGGCACCCCCAAACTGCGGCCCTCTAGATGTTTTGGCCTACAACTCCCATGATCCCTAGCTAACAGGGCCAGTGGTCGGGGAAGATGGGAATTGTAGTCCAAAATATCTGGAGGGCCGAAGTTTGGGGATGCCTGGCCCAAATGGTCTCTGGCTTCTTTAGCAGGCTCAGCTTTTGTAGCTAGAGTCAGCTAGCGCCCTTCCTTCCCACTCTAGGTGGGAAAAGGCCTGCAAGGCAAGGAGCAGGTCTTCCAGGTCTCACATCCAAGATGATGTGAGACAATGCTACCATTCAGTGGATTTGTAACTGGCTGACTGACCGAACCCAAAGGGTGCTCATCAATGGCTCCTCCTCATCCTGGAGAGAAGTGACTAGTGGGGTGCCACGGGGTTCTGTCTTCGGCCCAGTCTTATTCAACATATTTATCAATGACTTGGATGATGGGCTTGAGGGCATCCTGAGCAAGTTTGCGGATGACACCAAATTGGGAGGGGTGGCTAATACCCCAGAGGACAGGATCACACTTCAAAATGACCTTAACAGATTAGACAACTGGGCCAAAGAAAACAAGATGAATTTTAACAAGGAGAAATGTAAGGTACTACACTTAGGCAAAAAAAATGAAAGGCACAAATACAGGATGGGTGACACCTGGCTTGAGAGCAGTACATGTGAAAAGGATCTAGGAGTCTTGGTAGACCACAAACTTGACATGAGTCAGCAGTGTGATGCAGCAGCTAAAAAAGCCAATGCAATTCTGGGCTGCATCAATAGGAGTATAGCGTCTAGATCAACGGAAGTAAGAGTACCACTGTATTCTGCTCTGGTCAGACCTCACCTGGAGTACTGGGTCCAGTTCTGGGCACCACACTTCAAGAAGAATACTGCCAAGCTGGAATGTGTCCAGAGGAGGGCAACCAAAATGGTCAAAGGCCTGGAAACGATGCCTTATGAGGAACGGCTTAGGGAGCTGGGTATGTTTAGCCTGGAGAAGAGAAGGTTAAGGGGTGATATGATAGCCATGTTCAAATATACAAAAGGATGTCATATAGAGGAGGGAGAAAGGTTGTTTTTTGCTGCTCCAGAGAAGCGGACATGGAGCAATGGATTCAAACTACAAGAAAGAAGATTCCACCTAAACATCAGGAAGAACTTCCTGACAGTAAGAGCTGTTCGGCAGTGGAATTTGCTACCAAGGAGTGTGGTGGAGTTTCCGTCTTTGGAGGTCTTTAAGCAGAGGCTTGACAGGCATATGTCAAGAATGCTTTGATGGTGTTTCCTGCTTGGCAGGGGGTTGGACTGGATGGCCCTTGTGGTCTCTTCCAACTCTATGTTTCTATGATCTCCAGCTTCTTCAGCAGCCTCAGCTTTTGTAGCTGGAGTCAGTCAGGGGCCTATCCTCCCAGGCCAAGTGGTATCCACTTCCTGCTGCCAATAATAATTTTATAAGCTTCCATCATGTCTTCTCTTACTCACCTTTTCCATAAACCAAAAGGTCCCAAACACTGCAACCTCTTCCTCACAGAAGAGTTTCTCCATCCTCTTGATGGCCATGACAGTTGTGGTGGGGAATATTCCTTTTGGCACCCGTGAAAGGGGGAGGTGATTTTTGCCTGGTTCTTGACCAGGGAGGGGTTTAACAAACCTTTCCCCTCTAGGCACTGCTGTCTGCATGAGATATAGCTCCCCACACATTTAATCAATTAAACAAACCCCTAACGCACAGCTGTATGATATGCCTTCAGCAGAACATCGATTCTGACTCCTACTAAGGACAAATCACTGGGTATAAATGTGGAAAGTAGATAAGGAACATCAATTGCTTGCTGATCTTCTAAAGCCCCTTGGCGAAAGCTAAAACTTTCATAGCAGGTTCTTCCTAATCTGCACTGATTGATTGATTGTGAGGAGCGGTGATGAAGGTGGAGAGCAAAATAAGTAAACACACTAAGGATCACAGAGGGCATGGGAGAAAGCTGACTTGTAGAAAGCAGGATGTTGTGGTGTATGGTTAAGGCTATACTTGTTGCCTAATCTTGAGTAGAAGGAGCACCGAATGAATGGCACTTTGGCAACAGATTGCAGGAGAAGCTGGTGGTAAATAATGCAGTGAACTATATGATTAAGCCATTTTTGTATGGCTGTCTCATTTACCGAGCTTTCTGCAAGTGGAACAAAAACAAAACCTGGTGAATCAATAGCCTGGACAGAAGGAAAGCTAGGCAGGTAGATTAAGAGACCTGGGAGGGGTGACATGGCTCCATTTGGGTACTCATCTCCATTGCCATTGCTGGTCCTGTTAACAAGAGAAGGGGGAGGGTGTTTGGGTCTCTCTCTCACCTTTAAAAAACAACAACATTCAGTTTATATACCTCTAAACAAACATTTTACATAATACCATGTAACAACTGACTTCCCTCCTTCCCTTTCATTGTTCATTTTACTCTTCTATCTTTCCTGCATATTTTACTATAGCCAATCTAATCGTTTCTCCATTTTACATCCTTCAAATATTTACCATGCTGTTGCATTTATCTAAATGCTACCAGCGTTTTCAATTGTACACAATTATTTTCTAAATATTCAGCAAAAAAATAAAAAAATAAAGATTCTTCTTGCTGTCTTATTCTATAAATTAAACCTGCTGCTTCCACAAATTCTAGCAGAATTCAAGCTGCCGAATCTGTAATTTGGTTCACTCCCTGTAAATTCCAACAGATCTTTGTGTGTAGCCCATTGTCTATCCATGTTAATTCTCTTGATTGTGATTGGTTCAATGGGGGAATAACCATAAGGGGTTTTTCCTTTCCAACAAGTTTTTGTGCTTCTCCCAAACCCTATACAAATTTCTCCTGATGATGTGGTTTGCAAAACTTTTATAAATTTTTGCTTTCCCATACCAAAGACATGCATGTCAGCCAAACTTTAAATCATGGCCTTCCAAATCTAAAATATATGCATTTTCCAATACAATCCATTCTTTTTACCAACATAAACAAGCTGCCTCATAATACAGTTGCAAGTCCGGCAAAGCCAAGCCTCCTCTTTCTATTTTATCAATCAAAATTTTATGTTTAATCTTCGACTTTTCCCCTTGCCAGATAAATTTAGAAGAAGAAAAATTCCATTCTCTGAAGCAACTTAAGTTGTTGACAAATTGGATCGATTGGAATAAAAACAACATCTTAGATAATGCATTCATTTTAATGGCTGAAATTCTACCTAAAAGGGAAAGCTTCATTCTTCCCCATATTTCCATCTCTTTTTTAATCTCTTTCCAGTTTAATGTAATTATCTTGAAATAAGTTGAGATTTCTCACTGTCAGCCAAATCCCTAAATATTTCACTTTTTTACCTATTTTTAGGCCAGACAACCTTTCCAAAATCTCTTTCAACATTTTAGTCTTTTCTACATTTATTTTGAAACCTGCCACTTCTCCAAAAAAATTAATTTCCTCTAAAACCTTGGGAATGCTTATGTTAGGTTGTTAGAACCACATCATCCGCAGAAGCCTTTAATTTATAACTTCTACGCCCTACTTCCATACCTTTGATATCCTTGTTTTCCCTCATAGTTTGCAACAGTATTTCCAACATCGTAATAAACTTCAGTGGGGATAGAGGCCAACCTTGTCTAGTTCCCTTTCTGTTTGGTTCTGGGGTGTCAGGAATAGCTCCGGGGGCCAAGAACATGGAGGGTGTGGGACTTCCTCTCCTAAGAGCTCGACTTTTGATCTGAGTAGAAAGGAATCTGAAAGTTTCAAATCTGAGTCAGCCTCCGAAGAACCCCTAATCATGTTGGCTAGATTATCTCCAGTACCAGAGAGGTTGTACTCCTCTGAAGGCCTGGTGCTGGGGAACGTGAATGGAAACTAATAGAAAAGATGCCAAAAAGGAACGAACTGGGTGAAACTCTGAGCAGAAGGATGCCATATTTCTTGTTGTACGTTCCAGCTAGCTGTTAGCTATTATTCTGCTTCTTTCCTTCACACTGTGGTGTGCGTTCATTCTGGCAGGAGTGTGCTGTGAACACCCAGAAGACATACTTGTGACATAAAAAAGGACTCTTGGTAATGATGGTATGTTTCTCCCCCAGTCTGACTACAGTAACTATTTTGAATTACTAGCTGAATGCCAGGTGTTTTCTGAAAGATCTTGCTAATGGCAGGATCAGCCTGTTAGCCGCCAAGCTGGGCACTTAATAATATGCAGCTGGAAGAGGCTTAACAACTGTTCCTCTCTATGTTCGTGATAACAATTCTCTCCAATTAATGCAAATTAAATGGAAGTAAAATGACACAAAAGAGAACTGGCAGCCGCTCTCACAAGATTAGCCTTTTATTACAGCAATGACTGTCAGTCAATTGTATTTTTTTTCTTTCTTTATTACTAAATCTCTGTGAAGCATTCAGTGAAGCAACACATGAAAACAATATGATATCAAAGAACCATCCTTTACAACATCCTTGGAATCCTACCGGTCATTTGTACTTCACTGCGGTGGCAGCAACCATTCTGTGTTATCGAGACACATGCCAGTAAGGGCATGTACACGTGTGTAGGAGATACATAAATGTCTAGGTCCTTAGCTCAAAGTCACAACGTGCCATGGTTCAAAGCCGAGCACACTTAGAACCGGCGAATGAGACGCCAAAGCTTAGAATCAAAGAAGTTGCAAATTTATTGCAAAAGAGAACGATAGATTAATTTGCAGGTTGTCAGCTCTGAAGTTCAGTCTGAAGGGCAGCAGAAGTAGGACGACTCCAGAAGGCAGTAGATACGGTAGTGGTCAATGGGGAAAGTTGGTACGCGCCTGGTCTCACACAGTGGAGTATTTGGCACTTACTGGGAGTGGTGGCACAATGGGAATATGGGTGCTGTGTGGGTGCACCAAAGGGAGCACCAGATTGCCACTGTGCACCTGGCTTCCTGCCAGCAGAGCGACTGCCACTCACCAGGAGGGGGGCAGGGTTAGGGGGCAGGATAGATGAATACTGGACTAGATGAGCCACTGGCCTGCTCCAGCAGATTATTCCTTTGTTTTTAGTATCATCAAAGTAGACCCACAAAATATTGCCAACACACACTATTTTAGTTTTTAAAACCAATAAGCAAAGTACTGGAGCTTGATACTGTGCACAGCCCTGAATATGACCTTCTCTACTCCGAACCATTCTTTAGTCCTGAAATTCATATAGAGTACGCTTAGGCATTAGTTTCCCACTTAGATGTAGAAGCCAGCCTTTTCTGATAGTGTTCTTTGGCTGAAAGAGCTCTCAGGTTATATAAAACCAATCTGGAGAGGAGAAGCCTTTCCTGGGTCCAGAAGAAAAGAACACCTGAGATGCACATCAACAGGCTGTTTCTAATGTTCCTCTCCCCAATTTCCCCTGTCTTCTTCCTTTGCATTTTTTCTTTCTTTCTTAGAAAGATGCTTTATGGAGAGGAGTTTTGACATTCTCCTCTCCACATCTCATTCTCTGGATCTTTTCTTTGCTTCTTGAAAGAGAATAAAAGGGTGTCATTGTATTCTCTGGTGGCTTCAACCAGAAATTCTACCTTGCCTTTTCTTTGGTTTGTGTGGCAGAGGTGAGGAAAGAGGAGTAGAGGAAAAATATAATTGAGGTTCTTCTAATTGCATTTCTATGCTTCATCGGCGTATATCATCTGAGAACCTGGAATATTTTGCAATTCACTAAAAATGCTGAATATGCGGCATTTGACTTTAAGTGATTACGTCAAGAATTGTGTAACTTGGAATCAATTGACCAGAATCAAGGATTTATAGTAATGTAAATGTTATTGTATTTCAAGGGCTTCCGAAGCCACTACTGACCCCCCTCGAGGTGTATTGTTCTGGAGCATAGATGTGAATGGGCAACAGTTTAAGCTTAATCTAGATGATTTAAATCTGTTTAGTTCTTCTGAGTTCAGTGAGACTGAAGATGCAATCCTATAATGTCTACTCAGAAGTATATCCCAGGTAAATGGGTATAAGATTGCAATCTTAAGGTAGTTACACCACAACTAGTTCTGATTTTGCCCCCACCCTTCTCCTTGTTTAGTTATACAAGTACAATAGCAACACCAAGACTATGGAGCAGGGAGCTGACAGCAAGTGCAGTGGTATAGCATGGGTTGCCAGTGCTCGGGGTCACGCAGAGTGGGATGGAAACAGACAGAGTATGCACATCACCAGGAGATTGCAGCCCCAGAGATAAGAAAAGAAGAGTTGTTCCGTTGCCTACAGAGGTCACTTCCTAATTCTCATTGAGAACATGTTTTCAATGGAGCCCAGCGATGGAAGCACATGGCTTTATCGAGGCAGCACCAGGTGTTGGAACTTTGCACCCCTAACCATTTTGCTCCTGGCGCGAATGCCCCTGTGCTCCCTTACACTACACCACTGAGCCGGTGACCCATCCTGAGCAGGTTGTCAATAAGACGGCAGGCAGGTGGAAGCTGGATGAGGGCAGACTGAGCTTGGTGGGCCACTGGATTAGCCTCCACTATCGTGCTATAACCCTAACATTACAGGTGCTTCTTAAAGACATACTTGTTCACTCAAGTATTTTCTACTGTTGTTACCTAGCGTTAGCACCTGACTTCATTGTTTCGTTCTTGCAGAAATTGTTGTAAATGCCATGGAATTTTCAGTGAGCAGCAGTATATAAATGCTGAAATTAACAAATGAAATGAAATGAATATAAGAAAACATTGAAGCAGGGGTAGCCAATGTGGTGCCCTACTAAAATATTAAAGTAATAAAAACAATTTAAAAGGCCACATCAGTCTATCTATTTTATACTGTGACTGGCAAGTGGCCCTCCATGATCGCAGGGAACGTGATTTAGTCAAGGCCGGCTCTAGGTATAGTCCCGGTGGCGCCGAAGCCGCGCCGAAGCCATGCTGCGGGCTGTGAGGGCGGGGGTGCTGGAGCGATCTCCGCGCCTCAGCGCCAGGGCACCCGACCTGCTCGAGACTGCCCTGGATTTAGTGTTCAGAGTGTCAGGCCAGGACCAGAGAGAACAGGGTTCAAATCCTCACTTGGCAATGAAGTTCGCTGGATGGCCTTGAGCCAGTCACTCACTGCCTCTCAACCTAACCTACCTCACAGGGTTGTTGTGGAGATTAAATGAGGAGCAGGGGAACCACATACCACATCTACAGCTCCTTGGAGAGGGAGAGAAAAAGTTGGAGAGAAATGAAATGAAATTAGGGGGAAAGATTCCAGGAGATCTCCCATCCACAGCAACTAAACAAGAATCCTGCCTCTGTGTGTGTGTGTGTGTGCGCGCGCACACACACACACACACACACACACACACACACCTTCTGCCTTGGAATTGAACCCAGCCAAAGTAAGAGCAATTGAGCAGATTGGAAATCCTTCCTTTTGGCATTAGAAACATACTGTTCATTTTTGTGCAAGTACAGACACTGCAGAGGAAGCTGGGAGGTTGGAGGAGAAGAGGGGGGGGTGGATGCAGCTGCTAGGAAACTGTGAATTGATAAGTGCAAAATCTCCTGCTGGCAGAAATTGTGGACAGCGTTGTGGCAGCTGATCTAAATGGGATACGAAACAACAGCAACAGCCCCAATGGCTATCCATTTCCTTTTTGCGTGTGTGCTGTCATTTGTATCGGTGCAGCCACGTCTGCCATCATCAACATGTAGAGCAGGCAGTGTGGCTCTCGCATCTCTTGCTCACCCTGTGTGCGCACACTTGTTGGCTTCAGTGATGGCTTTGAATCTAAAGAAATGAAGCCAGCCACGTTCCCTGTCCCTGTTTCACACTGGTTGCATAAAATCAAGCAACAGCAGTGCTCTCAGCGTGATCAGAGAGCAGAAGCTGATAAATATCAAGCATCTTCGATAAATCAGTGGCGAGACATTGTCTACAGGTCAACAAATACATCTAGAAATTGTGTTATGAACTGAAATAACCTCTGAACAAAATGTAGTTTTATTTTCCAGATTTTTTTTGGGGGGGGTGTTGGACAGGATGATTGAGGAGGCCTCCTACCTCCTCCTCACCATGGTTGGTGTTGCCCCTCTGCCTTCCTTTCACTCTGGCCCCAATCCACACCACCTCCTGGAGGAAAAGGACAAAACATCCTTCTTGTGCCCCTCATGGCTGGCTGGCTGGCTTGCTTGCTTGCTTGCTTGGAGAGGGAAGGTGAAGAGGCTGAGGAGAAGGAAGCTGAGCAGCAGGCCCAGGAGGTTCAAAGGCTCGATAGCAGGCCTCCTACTGAGGTATGTTGTACAATCCTGCTGACTCCTAGTTTGACCATAGAAATTGGCTAGAGAACCCAGGACATATTAGTGTTAAGCACAGAAAGCTGCCAAACCGAAGAGGCCATGATATCATGCCAATCAACAGTTTCCCATTTCTTGAGCTCCTTCCCCAAACTCACACAGGAATGTAAGAATATCTGGCTAAGCTCAGTATTATGCCTACACTATCTAGTAGTGTGTCTCCAAGATTTCAGACTGGGGTCTCTTGTATACATCATTCAACAATAGTGCCACCAACTTGGATGACAAGAGAATTGGACAAATAGGATATCATGTGTGCTGTGGCAGAGAGCCAGCCCAGCTGTACGCCCTGAATCGCAGGGCCGATGACATCAGCATTCAGGAATGTTTGTGTACTTTTGCATTCTCTGTAATATGATGTCCTTATCTGTCTGTTGTACTCGAAGCAAAATAAAAAAATTCCTTCAGTAGCACCTTAAAGACCAACTAAGTTTTTATTTTGGCATGAGCTTTCGTGTGCATGCACACTTCTTCAGATGCACTTGAAACAGAAAAGTCAGACCCTTATGTATATACAGAGGGTGGGGGTGGGTGGGTGGGAATGGGTGATGGGCTGATGGGAGTGGTAAACCTGTAGATAGCTGTTAACGACTGCTGATGACTGCAAATGGTCCTGCGGGGAAAAAGCAAGGGCTGAGGTGCTAAAGAAAGCTTGACCATGCATAATGAGATAAGAATCCATTGTCTTTGTTCATCCCAGGTGGCTCCATGGTTTTAAGCTTGGTAATGAGTTCCAATTCAGCAACTTCTCTTTCCAGTCTGTTCCTGAAATTTTTCTGTAATAAAACAGTTGCTTTGAGATCTTGTATAGAATGTCCTGGGAGATTGAAGTGTTCTCCTACTGGTTTCTCTGTCTTGTGGTTCATGGTGTCAGATTTATCTGTTGTCAGATAAATCTGACATCAGATTTCTGATGTCAGATTTGTCTGTTGTACTGTTGTACTTTATTCTGTATGTTGTGGCTCTTACAGCCGAGAGGAAGCATCTCTCAGCTGGGGAGTTTACCGTAAAATAAACATTGTGTTTTTAATGAGAAGGACTCAAGGAGAATGATTTCCAGACACAGAAAGCTGAAGCTTGTAAGCTGCAATTGACACTCTGCTACTTTGGAAAGAGAAGAAAGTTTTTCCAAGACCTTTGACAGCAGAAACGCCACAGAGCATGACTGGGCGAAGAAACGCAACTGAGATACAGTTCGTGGGCAGTGAGGTTTTAGTTTATCCCTCCTGCCTCAAGAGACCCTCCAAAGTTCATGTATCAGTGGCTATGTTCTGCCTCCAAAGCTGGGGACAGTATGCTTCTGAATACCAGTTGCTGGAAACTTCTGGCGGGGAGAGTGCTCCTGCATTCAGGTTCTACCTTTGGGTTTCCCATAGGCATCTGTTTGGCCACTGTGATAACAGGATGCTGGACAAGGTGGGTGTCAGGGAACAGCCTGAAGACGAGGACTGGGGAATGCATTCTATGGCAGACCTGCTTCTCTCTGATGGAGAGCTGGAGAGGGAAGAATTGCCCCCCCCCCAGCATGTTCAGAAGCACAGGGAGAGGCAGAAGCTGAACAGCTTAGGGGGGGAGTTGCCCAGTTACGAGATAATGACAACAGAACCAGAGGGGAGGGGGCAGCTAGCTGAGATGTCACTTGAGAGCATGGAGGACCTCCCCTTAGACTCAGAGGTCTGAACATATCAGAGAGCAAAGGAGTCAGAGCTGTGGAAGCCGGAAGGATGATTAGACTAGGCAACTGCCCTCCTTGCAGAGAGCTGTGTTTGCAACATGACACTGTAATAAAGGACTATAAGTCTACTGTATCAACTGCTCGTTAATTCTTATCTGTGAAGTTACCAAAGGGAGGGGAGGACTCCCCACGTCTGACAGCGGGCCACTGGCCTGATCCAGAAGGGCTCTTCTTACAATTTTTGGAATGTAAACTTCATACAACTTTGCAAAAGCAAATGCCTCCCATGCCTCTTCAGTGGAATTTATTGGTAGTCTTCTATTTCTTCTAAGTAACAGAGTACAGGACTCTCATTCAACTATTCAACCTTGTTTCCATTCACAATCTGCTAGCAAAATAAGATAGTCCATGTGGAGCAAATTGTGAGCCTTCTGCTAGCCACACTGTTCCCAACCATGTCAGTTTTTCCCTCCCAGATGCATACAAGGTCACACCAAGGGACACTACTGAATGGGAACTATTCATGTTCCATGAACCTGGTAATTCTGCTTCCTGAGGAAAGGGTTTGAGCTGTCCCTCTACTCCAGCTTTATCCCAAACTGCAGTCTATATATTTGGTTCCACAGGACTTGAGGGGGACAACTAGGAAATTGCCATCTGCTGCCTCTGTACAACTTTTTCCTCTTCATCTGTTTCATTTCAATTTCTTGGAAACCAGCATGCAATATTAAGAGTGTGAGGAAACCCTGACCTCTAGCTCCAATATAGTGATTAGAGAGAAAAAATTAATTCCAGGATATAGAATTTTTCATTTTGTCAAGGTTTTACAGGAAAGATGGAAAATGAATCTGTCTCCAGTCTGCCTTACATAAGCAAATTCTGCCCAAGGTAACTGGAGAGATTTGTGAAACCAGTTTCTTAGCAATGAATTATCATCTTGGGCACAAAGTGTTGTATCCATGTGTTCTACTTATGAAGGGCAGGCTTATATTTGAAGACTTGCCTGCTCCAAGTCTCATTGAAAGAGAAAGAGCCCTAAGAAGGGAGAGCAGGAAAGGCCTGGAGGTTGCCCATCGAAGGTTAGCTCCTGGAGAGCAGATTGAGCAAAGCTCATCTAGCCACACTCTTCTAGCCATGTTATGATAAGATGCATACTGCATTTTATTTAAATTATAGTATACTTTTGCAACCTTACATATAAACCAATATACAGAAAAATTATGCAGATCTGTGCCATCTCTTTTGTCACTGTGTAAACACTGTGTAAGAGATGTGTCATGGCAGTCCTAAGAGATTGCACAACTAATTATATCTAGAACTTGATGTCGTCCCTCCCCCCCCCCCAATGTTTAAATAAGGCATTCTGTTCTTGAACGTTGCTTAAACGGAATTGCTATAAATGCCTTGCTTCCTTAATCAGTTTTTTTTCCTGAACAAGAAGCATATCTCTGAGAGTGAAGTTCATCACTGGCTAGCTTCACGTATGAAATCGCCGTCAAATAGTGTTGTGTGTTAATAATAATAATAATTTGTTGTTGTTGTTGTTGTTTAGTCGTTTAGTCGTGTCCGACTCTTCGTGACCCCATGGACCATAGCACGCCAGGCACTCCTGTCTTGCACTGCCTCCCGTAGTTTGGTCAAACTCATGTTCGTAGCTTCGAGAACACTGTCCAACCATCTTGTCCTCTGTCGTCCCCTTCTCCTAGTGCCCTCAATCTTTCCCAACATCAGGGTCTTTTCCAAGGATTCTTCTCTTCTCATGAGGTGGCCAAAGTATTGGAGCCTCAGCTTCACGATCTGTCCTTCCAGGGAGCACTCAGGGCTGATTTCCTTAAGAATGGATAGGTTTGATCTTCTAGCAGTCCATGGGACTCTCAAGAGTCTCCTCCAGCACCATAATTCAAAAGCATCAATTCTTCGGCCATCAGCCTTCTTTATGGTCCAGCTCTCACTTCCATACATCACTACTGGGAAAACCATAGCTTTAACTATACGGACCTTTGTCGGCAAGGTGATGTCTCTGCTTTTTAAGATGCTGTCTAGGTTTGTCATTGCTCTTCTCCCAAGAAGCAGGCGTCTTTTAATTTCGTGACTGCTGTCACCATCTGCAGTGATCAAGGAGCCCAAGAAAGTAAAATCTCTCACTGCCTCCATTTCTTCCCCTTCTATTTGCCAGGAGGTGATGGGACCAGTGGCCATGATCTTGGTTTTTTTGATGTTGAGCTTCAGACCATATTTTGCGCTCTCCTCTTTCACCCTCATTAAAAGGTTCTTTAATTCCTCCTCACTTTCTGCCATCAAGGTTGTGTCATCTGCATATCTGAGGTTGTTGATATTTCTTCCGGCAATCTTAATTCCTGCTTGGGATTCATCTAGTCCAGCCTTTCGCATGATGAATTCTGCATATAAGTTAAATAAGCAGGGAGACAATATACAACCTTGTCGTACTCCTTTCCCAATTTTGAACCACTCAGTTGTTCCATATCCAGTTCTAACTGTAGCTTCTTGTCCCACATAGAGATTTCTCAGGAGACAGATGAGGTGATCAGGCACTCCCATTTCTTTAAGAACTTGCCATAGTTTGCTGTGGTCGACACAGTCAAAGGCTTTTGCATAGTCAATGAAGCAGAAGTAGACGTTTTTCTGGAACTCTCTAGCTTTCTCCATAATCCAGCGCATGTTTGCTATTTGGTCTCTGGTTCCTCTGCCCTTTCGAAATCCAGCTTGCACTTCTGGGAGTTCTCGGTCCACATACTGCCTAAGCCTGCCTTGTAGAATTTTAAGCATAACCTTGCTAGCGTGTGAAATGAGCGCAATTGTGCGGTAGTTGGAGCATTCTTTGGCACTGCCCTTCTTTGGAATTGGGATGTAGACTGATCTTCTCCAATCCTCTGGCCATTGCTGAGTTTTCCAAACTTGCTGGCATATTGGGTGTAGCACCTTAACAGCATCATCTTTTAAAATTTTAAATAGTTCAGCTGGAATATCATCACTTCCACTGGCTTTGTTATTAGCAGTGCTTTCTAAGGCCCATTTGACTTCACTCTCCAAGATGTCTGGCTCAAGGTCAGCAACCACACTACCTGGGGTGTACGAGACCTCCATATCTTTCTGGTATAATTCCTCTGTGTATTCTTGCCACCTCTTCTTGATGTCTTCTGCTTCTGTTAGGTCCTTACCACTTTTGTCCTTGATTATGGTAATCTTTGTACGAAATGTTCCTTTCATATCTCCAATTTTCTTGAACAGATCTCTGGTTTTCCCCATTCTATTGTTTTCCTCTATTTCTTTGCATTGCTCATTTAAGAAGACCCTCTTATCTCTCCTTGCTGTTTTTTGGAAATCTGCATTCAGTTTCCTGTATCTTTCCCTATCTCCCTTGCATTTTGCTTGCCTCCTCTCCTCCGCTATTCGTAAGGCCTCGTTGGACAGCCATTTTGCCTTCTTGCATTTCCTTTTCCTTGGGATGGTTTTCGTTGCTGCCTCCTGTATAATGTTACGAGCCTCCATCCATAGTTCTTCAGGCACTCTGTCCACCAAATCTAAATCCTTAAACCTGTTCCTCACTTCCACTGTGTATTCATAAGGGATTTGATTCAGATTGTATCTTACTGGCCCAGTGGTTTTTCCTACTTTCTTCAGTTTAAGCTGGAATTTTGCTGTAAGAAGCTGATGATAATAATAATAATAATAATAATAATAATAATAATAATAATAATTATTTATACCCTGCCCATCTGGCTGGGTTTCCCCAGTCACTCTGGGCAGCTCCCAACCGAATATAAAAAACACAATGCACCATTAAACATTAAAAAACTTCCTGAACAGGGCTGCCTTCAGATGTCTTTAAAAAGTAATGCCGCAGGATAGCAACAGGACTGTGTACTTGACCACTGACATTCATTCACATGAGAAAGTATTTGGTAGCTGTTGCAGGAGAAGATCAGTGTGTGGTAGGGCACCTGCGTTGGATGTTAAATGTCTTGGGTTCAGTCCCTGGCGCATCTCCAGGTAGGGCTGAGGAAGACTTCCTGCTTGAAACTTGGGAGTGTTCCTGTCAGGCAGTTCAGACAATACTGAGCTAAATGAACCAATGGTCTGGCTCACGAAAAGCAGTTTCCAATACACAACCACTGAGGAGTTTGGGCATAGCTGCCAAGTTATCCCTTTTTTTAAGGGAAATTCCCTTATGCTGAATAGGCTTCCTCGTGAGAAAAGGGAAAACTTGGCAGCTATGAGTTTGGGTTGTGTTAATGCGCTTACATTTCTATGCAGCAGAGAAAGCCAGCTTTGAGGATAGCCTTAATATTTTCCGGATTAGATATTTCATGCCCTCACCTCTGACAATCTGGATACGAGAATAAACACCAGATGTTACCTCTGTTTGAGCTGTGACTTTGCAGTAAAGATGCTTCTAGATTCGATGTGGCACCCTGAGCCAACACAATGTTTGTTCCAAAGGCTGCAATGAGGTGGCGGAAAGGCATCTTGAGAGCATTTCTGAAAAGATGCTTGTTGGGCATATGGACTTGGATCTATTTCGTACCTTCTTAGTCAGTAATTGTTATAGATCAGGGGTCCCCAGACTTACCGGGCTTTGGGCTGGTTCCCACCGTGCTGATCGCGCGGCGGGCCGGAGGGCGGGGGAGTGTGTGCCCGTGCGGGCTTACTGGCGTGGCGGCGCGCTTCCAGGTCGAAAAAAACGCCGGAAATCGTTTGTGCGCATGCGTATGGGCCTCCCCCCGACCTGGAAGTGCACCAGAAATGACCTCTTCTGGGTCGGGAGAGGCCCATACCCATACACATTTTCCCCAAGCACATGCATTGTTGCAAGCCATTTCCCCATAACAAAATCCATTTTTGTACATTATGTCTCCTTTTTAAGAATTTTGAAGGAGAATTGTGTTCGGGTCATGTATTGGTTTAGGGAGTGCAACTTTGATAAATCCACACTAAAACATCTCCCTGTCTCCAGGTAGGATGGGGAGAGACCACAATGTGAAACTCTAGGTAGCCACTGCCAGTCAGAGTAGACAGTATTGAGCTAGATGAACCAATGGCCTGACTTGGGATAAGGCACTTTCCTAAGTGAGGAAAGGTGTCATCTTGAACTTCACCTCAGTCAGCAAAATGTCTTAGGCCAGTTCTGGGCAAAGTACAGTTTATATAAACCCAACTGTGTTTGGCTGAGGGAGGTTAGGCCAATCTCTCATCAGCAGAAGTCTTTGTGGCGGAGTTGGGATTTGAACCTGGGTTGCATTTAACCACCATTTGTCTCAGGAACACCATTAGACCGCTGTTGTGGTGCTGGTCTTCTGTGACATTATGTGGGTGGTTACATTTGTGGCTCTGCATATGTGGGGGAGCTACCGCAAAAGAAATACACACCCACTGCAAAGCATGCAATAACTAAAACAGGAAAGAACTTCAGGATCAACTCCACGGAGAAGCACTGTGAATGCCCAAAGCCTATTTTTTTAAAAAAACAAAGAAAATTCCCAGCCATTGGCTGACAAAGTCTTTTTACTGGAAAAGCCCATCAATCATCATTATTTTTGATTTTAAATCACTTCCTTGCGTGCCGAGGCCCCCAGAAAATCACCCCCCAATAACTCAGACAGACACATTAATTTTGGTTTGGTTTTGGCATAATTTTGGCCACAACTTTATTTAAATTACAAATTTTAAATTGAGTGTTGGCCTTAGGCTTTGGTCAGTCTTCTGCCCCACGGTGGGACAGGACCAGCTCCGACTTTCCTACGCTAGGAAAGTCAAAGAAACACCCTATAGAGAGGAGATAGCTGTGTCCAGGCCGTCTCCCCACCAGAGATCTTCCCCAAGGCTCGTGCTCTGTATTGGCCCCAGCCCCGCACCATTGCAGGGGTGTAAGGACAAGAGCCCCGGAGCCCCAGGATTCCTTTAACGGAATACTTCTATAAGAGCAACCCTGAGGGGCATGCACCTCCATGCGATGCCCCTCCAAAAATTTATCAACCGAAGCCTAACCGCCAACCTAACAAGTTGTGACTATTTGCTAAGCAGTAGGCAAAAACCAAATGGCAACAGCCAATCAGCCAGATGGCAAAATTCCTACTGGGCCCCTGAATACAGGCAAAGCAAGGTCACTCTAAACCTGCAAAGGAAAAGAAGGTGGGTGGGAGGGAGATTCAATCACCAAGCAAGAGTAAGGCTGGAAGCTAAGACGCTGAGATTTAAACACTCGCCCTGTCAATCAAAGCATTGCTACATGCATTTTATCCCAGCAACACTGAGCCCTCCAATTGCCTAGTCTCCCTTACTTTAGACCCACCCCTAATCACACACACAAGCTTTTCTGCTAGGCCCTTCCGCAATCCTCATTATTCCCTATAGGGGTTAATGAGCTTTTCCACAGCTGCAGGATTGCCCTCCAAGTACAGCACTTCAGGTACTGATCTCTTTACCCAAGCATAGGTAAAGGGACCCCTGACCATTAGGTCTAGTCGTGACCGACTCTGGGGTTGTGGCGCTCATCTCGTGTTATTGGCCGAGGGAGCTGGCGTACAGCTTCCAGGTCATGTGGCCAGCATGACAAAGCCACTTCTGGCGAACCAGAGCAGCGCACAGAAAAACCGTTTACCTTCCCACCGGAGTGGTACCTATTTATCTACTTGCACTTTGACGTGCTTCCAAACTGCTAGATTGGCAGGAGCAGGGACAGAACAATGGGAGCTCACCCCGTCACGGGGATTCGAACTGCCGACCTTATGATCGGCAAGCCCTAGGCTCAACACCACCTGCGTCCCATTACCCAAGCATAAGGCTTGCTAAAAGTGGATAAGATCTCTCTCTCTCTCTCTCTCTCTCTCTCTCTCTCTCGTGTGTGTGTGTGTTTGAAATAGAATTATTTATGGTGCCAGGGCAGAAACGGATTCCCCTCAGGTTTAAAATACATTTCTTGATTAAACACTCTGTACATTTCATTAGCATAGTGACCTTTTCAGTCTTATTAATTCACACCTAAAGGGTTCACCAGCTGCTTTGGGGGCGGGAGGGAATGACAACCAGAGGACACTGATATTCCTTATTCAAGGAAAACCCATCTTTGTGTTTATCAGCATTTTCTGATCAGTTGGCAAGGGTGATGTTTCCTTCTACATGAAACACAAATCTGATTGATCCTTCCCCTCCATCCAGGAGGACTGCAGAAAGAGCTATTTCAAAGCAGATATCTTGAAGAGATCTTTCGTTCTGATGATATCCTATTCCAAATTACACACCTGAGATTAATTGGGGATCTTTTTTGGTTTTTATTTTCACTTATGGCAATCTGAAGATTCAGGGGTCTCCCATGTGGCACCTAGAGGATTTTCCTGGCACCCAGAGGGTTGCCTCTCTCTGCCATGGTGAAATTGGACCAGAAAGAAATGTTCTGTTGTAGTCAATGGAATAGGTATGGTCTGGCCTGACCCGATGGCAAAGACCAGGAGGAGAGTGGGCAGCAGCCTCCCCACCCCTCTCCTACCTTGAACTGTGGTGCACAGGTGGGGGCCCTCTTAGCCCCGCTCCCCATGGAGACGTGCCCTATGCACCTGCCCCAAGCAGTGTGGGAATATGCTCTGCCACTGCATGTGATGTCTACAGCAGTTTGCAAATGTGCTCTCACACACCCCACAAAAAGGTTGGCAAGCCCTGTTCTATCTTGTCAGGAAAAAAGCAGCCCCTGTTTCCTCTCACCAAACTGTTCCACTGCATACTTGCAAGATACACGGTACCTCAAACATTTATATAGTGCCAACATTAAGTCAATCACAGCAGCGGACAGCACAAAATCAATGATAAAATTACATTCATAAAACAAATACAATCATTGATTGGAACATAGCTAGCTGCCTTGTCCCTGCAACCTTTCCTAATATGAGAGTCATTCCATCCTATTGATGGCTGCAAGAGGGTTTTTTTTGAGGGGGGGGAGCCTGTTCCCATTGGTACCCATGTAAGGGAGGGGTGTTTTTTGCCTGGAACATGACTGCTGAGGGAATTAACAAACCTCCCCATCCAAGCACTGCCTAACCCAGCAGGCTCGTCTTATCCTCTTAGCACCAAAGTGTGAACTTTGAAAGCCAAATGCATTTCAGTTTGCATATTGTTTCAGAAATTGCAGATTAGGTAGGTTTGCCTTTAAATGCAAACTGAATCAAATTTCTTTGCCGTAGCTAACTGGGACCCTTTCCAAGCGGTAAATGTTAGATCAGCTTTCAGTTGCAAGGTAAAAACAAATTCGATGTTTTGCATCCAAGATCTGAGATGGCTGGAATTGACTCCAGTATAAGTTTTCTATAAAAAACCATTCTGTCTTCAACATGGAATGTTCTCTGTAATCCAAAATATTCAGAGCTCATCAAGAAGGCAGTTATTGAAGTAATATAGAGCTGGAGGAGGAGGAGGAGGAGGAGACAGAGGGTGAAGAAAGAGCTGTGAGTGGAGGGGGGCCTTTTCCCATCCTCTGGGACCCCCTGAGAAACTAAACAAACCTGGTGCACCTGGAATTGGGTGTGCAGAGTGCAGCTGAATGGGACACAGCTGTGATTCTGATTCGTGTAACACTGTATTTTTGCGATCTTTGCATGGTCTGTTGTTGCTTTGGTTTTCTGTACACTGCTTAGAGTTAATTTAATATATTAAATGGTATAGAAATTAAATGGTCAATCAATCTGCTGTTGTGGCAAACACAATTAAACCTCTTCTCTAGGCTTCCGTTTGGCATATTATCAATATAATTGAAGCAGAATGTTGATCTGATGCTTCTTTTTGTCAGGGAAATACACCAGGGCAATGACTGCTTTCCACTTCCCCACCCACGGATCACCAGTTCCTTGAAATTGTTTGTTCTGTCAGGAATGTACAGTACTTTAATGATAGTTGATTGCAGAATGTTCAAAAAGCACTTTGAGTCTCCTATGAACCTCTGTTCTCATACTTTAGATATCAAGTCAGTCCTTGGGGCTCCATTCCAAAGGGAAGGTGCCTTGGTGGTGGGGCTTCTCCATCTGTTATCATCCACACTTTTGCCTCAGCTTTGTTCTGCTAAATGTTCAATTCTCTGGTGTCTCTATCATACTGATAGATCTCTGTTGCATTCTGGCATCTGAAACAACATGGATACCCTGGGTTTCTTTCTTCGAGTGTTTCTCTTTTCAGCCCAGAGACTTTGGAATGGAAGCAAGCAGATTTCTGTCAGTATATATGATAACTAAATATGCTTGCACACAAATCAAAAGGTGTGACCAAAGATATATGTCATGTCCTGGTATCAGGCATGAGTTTTGAGCAGTCAACTTCATATCACCATCTTCATTAACTTCATTAATCCACCACTAACTGCAACATCCAGGCAAACAGTGACCTGTTAGAAAACTATTTTACAAAACTGTTCCATGGTGTACTAGAAGATTTGAAATGAAACACAATTTATTATATATTTTTCTGGCACCCATATGTGCTTTTCAACAGAGCAAAGATCATTCTTAGTCTACTTACCATCAAACGTCAGAACCTCCACCACCATCACCACAAGAGAACAGATGTATGTACAGCATTATCATAGTAGTAGTTGTCGTTAATACTTCACAGGAAAAGCACCCATTTTAAGCTTAAATTTTAAAAAGTAATTGATCGTAAGAAGGTGTATTTTTCACTCCTTCAAACTGGATGATGAGTAAAGTGGCACTCTGAGGAAAATGACTGATGTTTCAGTAGAAAACAATTTCACTAAGCCAGGCAACAAAATTCTGCCAATAACTTTGAAGCATTCTGTCTTCAAAATACAGTAATCATCTCCTATGGATGACTGGTGTGCCTTGGTGTCGTCATGCCCAGCTTCCATTGGCAGATTCAGAGGAAGAGTACATCCTTTGCCTCACAGGCACCAAAGATGGCAAATATAATAATAATAATAATAATAATAATAGGGGGCTTTAACAGCCACTCCTCTGGAGAGGCAGGGCTTCCTACATCTTAGATTCAGTCAACATAAAATGAAGTTTCAGTTGGAACGAGGTACTCACTCACAGAAATAACAGCTTGTTTAGTTGGCTCAGCAGGACCAATGGAACTCTCCAAGGTCCTGAAGATTCTTTGTAGTGGTATCCTCACAGAAGAAGACAGTTATAGGCACAAATTCTGATCTTCCTGAATCTTAGATAATGAAACTCTGGGAACTAAGGTTGGCTGATGCAAAAAAGGACTGGGATCCTGTATCTTTAATTGATATGTAGAAGAGGGAATTTTAGCAAGGGTGGCTTGTCATGCACAACTAATAAAGGCATAGAGTTGTTAGGAGACCCCTGTACCTCTCACAGAACTACAATTCCAAGAGTGGTTAAACCATCAAACCTTATTTGAGAGCCAGTGTGGTGTAGTGGTTAGGAGCAGTGGACTCGTAATCTGGTGAACCGGGTTCGCGTCCCCACTCCTCCACATGCAGCTGCTGGGTGACCTTGGGCTAGTCACACTTCTTTGAAGTCTCTCAGCCCCACTCACCTCACAGAATTTTTGTTGTAGGGGAGGAAGGGAAAGGAGTTGGTAGCCACTTTGAGACTCCTTAGGGTAGTGATAAAGTGGGATATCAAATCCATACTCCTCCTCCTCCTCCTCCTCCTCCTCCTCTTCTTCTTCTTCTTCTTCTTCTTCTTCTTCTTCTTCTTCTTCTTCTTCTTCTTCCCAGAGAGCTTTGGGAACTGCAACACTGTGATGGGAATAGGGGTCTCCTAACAACTCTTCCCTTAACAAGCTACAATCCCTGTTATTTCTCACGGCAAGCCATGACTAAACAGTGGTATAATACTGCTTTAAATGTATGATTCAGATGGTGCCTATGTGTGAATGCTCCATCAATGATCAAACACCATAGACTCCCCTCGCATCAACTCAAATATAATGAATTTCATGGCAATCACTTCACATTCAGTGTTGACCCATGGAATCAATTGAGGGTTGAGAAGTCAAGTGGTCTAAATGCATGTGTGAACCAGTCTAGGCTCTGGAATTCCTTCCAACCATATTATTTTATGATTCTGTGGTATGTATTCATTGCTGCTTCAAATCAACTCTGTCCTTTGCTTCTGGATGTAAAATTTACTTTGCAGCAGCTCTGCTGGATATAGGCTGAGGTATCAATTCTGTGCATAGTGCCACAATTTGGTTCCATAAATTCCATGGAAGACAATGGAATTTTAGTAGCCTAGGCACAGGCTTGCTGCTAATTCTCAAGACAAAGAAATTGTGAAAAGGGACAAGGTATTTGGAAACATAGCCGTGCACAAGCATATTCATAACCTGAACTGCTTAGTACCAAGTTGCTATGAAGGATCTCTGTTTAAATTCTGTTCACATAGTTTCTTGCAAGAGAAAAGTATTGCATTTATGACTGATGAGTTGTTCCATTTCTTATACCGATGTGATATATGTAAGCCAATGCAGCACAAATTATTAGGAACCAATTTCTTGCAAATGTCTAATGAGTTATACAGTGTCACATCATGAAACTAAAAATGACAGGTTACGGCCCGCTGGGAATATGTGTTCTCATATATTTATGTTTCTTGCAACTGTAAATTAAATTTTCAGTGTGCTGTGAAGTAAAACAAGATTAGTTCTTAAATTTGCTCAGGTCTCATATTTAAGGATTAACTCTGTATAGATTGCTTAAACTCATAAGATGAAAGCATATTATTGCCTTAATATTCCTTATAGGGGTTTTGTTCAGGGAGCGGGGTGAAAGAGGAAAGAAACATTAGTATCAATGAGCTGAGAAATAGAAAATGAAATATTTAGTTAACTTATAAAATGGCATGGTGGAAGCTGAGCAGATTAATGAGTATCCTAGGAGGGAAAATTTTTTGTGTTTCAAATTAAAGCTTATAGCACCCAGATGATGAGCTTGGGAAGGCAAAGGTAAAGTCTGCAGAGTCTCAGGCATCCTTAGGGACATAGACAGCTTCCTTATACCAAGTCAAGCCAATGCTCCCTCTAGCTCAGTATTGTCTATGTTGACTGGTGACATTTCTCTAGGGTTTCAGAGAGGTGAACTGTAGCCTTACCCGGAGATGTTGTGGATTGAATTTGGCACCTTCAGCATGCAAAACAGTTCCTCTGCCACTAAGTCTATGGCCTTTCCTCTGCCCAGGTCTGCCTGGAGCTTCTTCTATGCCATCAGTCCAGGCCAAGCTAGACATGATGTTAATTCTGAAACTGCCCCCTTTGTGTTTGCTTTTCCTCATGGGGAATTTGGATTTGGACCCCTGTATGGGAGGGAAGAAGGGATTTGCCTCAGCTATAGTCCTGATCCACTTTGCCCACTCTCCCATTTGTTTATTATTGGTATTATGCTATTGCATCTTTATCCCAGCTCTCTCCAAGGAACTGAAGGTGGTGAGCATAGTTCTCCTCCTTCCCATTTTATCCTCACAACAATAAGATAGCCTGAGAGTGAGTGACTGGCCATGGTCACCCAGGGATCTATATGGCTGAGTTGAACCCTCGTCTCCCAGTTCCTAATCCAACACACTGCACCACACATGGCTGCTGTTTGCCCAGGAAAGAAAACTTGCCAAAGTTGTTAAAAGGCACTCTGGATTAGAGAGATATTTTGGTCCTGCTGTGACACCATCCCAGACTTGCAATTACAATGAAAATTGCTTTAGACATGTATTATATTGCACTCATCTCCTGTACTTCTCTGAGGAACTTAGGGCTGGACACTCGGTTCTCTCACACAATAACCCTGTGAGGTACATTAGGCTGAGAGAGAATGGCTGCCCAAAGTCATCCAGTGAGCTTCACTGCTGAGCAGAGATTTAGTCAGTCTATTGGTCCATCTATGGTCCAGTATTGTCTGCGCTGACAGCAGCCTTCCAGTGTTTCAGACCAGAGTCTCTCCCAGCTCCATCTGGCAATGCTGGTAATGAAACCTGGGACTTTCCTGCATGCTTTGCTGCTGAGCTATGACCCTTCCTCAGTTTGAAACTGTCTCATCTTTTTCCTAGCAGCACATCCTGTTGGCTCTCAGAATACATGTGCTGTGTACGCCCTTCCCCCACCCCCAGGTCACGTGAACGTCTGGAAGTAGCCTTTTACAAGTTTAACTTCCTTGTGACGTTGTTTTTGCTGCCAGCAGACTCACGTGGCTCTCCCTCTGGAAATTGTCGGCAGGAGGCTCGTGGCATCTTTGCAATCTCTGTATATTTACAGATATGCAGCTTGAACGTGAGAGAACAGCCAAGCGCTCATTTTAGAACAGACTATAAAATATACGAGTTTGCAATCCTAGAAGACTTTGATAGCTGCAGTCCATCTGCCAGAAGAATATTTATAAATTGCTCACATAAACTAGACTTTGATCAGAGAATCTGGATGATCATATTCTTTTCTGAGAGCCTTTTGATTTTCTGTTCCTCAGACAGCTCTGTGTGTGCTGTGGGCAGTTCAATCCTATGCATGTCTGATTCTTTATGCATCTACTCAGAAGCAAGCCCCATTTTCAGTGTGCATAGGATTGCAGCCTGAGGTATACTATAAATACAAATAATTACTTCATAAACGTGGGTCAAATCCTTTAGGGTCACTTCCAACCAGGAAATGCCACTAATGACTTTTGATGGTATCCCACTATACGCCAGGAAATGCCACTAATGACTTTTGATGGTATCCTACTATACTCCATGCAGAGGAGACCCATTGAAATTAATAGACTGCCTCCACCCCACACCACCTGAATTACCTTTCCTGGCTGCTGCCTGTCTCATAGTCTTGACAGCAGCACTCTCCAATATCTCAGTGGGCAGTGTGGCTGTTATTTTTGGCTTATTTTCTAGCATTCCCAGTGGGAGGACTGAAAGCACTGCTCTTGCTCTGAGTGGTGTCAGGATGACATTATGTCATCATGTATCAGTGTCTAGAGGCCAACCAGAATGAGAGTGGGCTTCTTCCCCTCACTCTGAGAATCATGGTCACGGTGGGGAGATGTCTGCTAAATGCCAAGATGTTCGGGGGCACCAGTGTGTTGCCATTTCATGCCTCTCTATAAGACCCAAAATGACACACTCCACTTCACATTATTTTAATGATGGGATACTTCAGCTCAGGCCAAGCTATCTGGATAATTATTTCTTCTTGGTCCTGAGACTGCTGCCCATCAAAATCATTCAATGTTCCCATGATTATTTTATCTCCTTTCCAGATGCGGGCCAAACTCCTCAGCACAGCAGCACCTGCCTTGTGGAACACATTGCCCATTGAAACTAGGCTCTGATATTACAATCCACCTTTCACTGGCTGCCAACAGCTTTCTTATATTTACAGGCTTTTCCAGAAGGATGAGTTGTCTCATGAACCATATTGGATACGACTTTGGGGCACTGTTTTTTATTTTATTTTTATTTTTTAATTGGTTGTATTTTTCTTTCTCTTTTTCTCTTTTTCTTTAGATTAGTTTGCTTTTTTATATAAAAAAATTGTACTGCATTATAAAAAGCCTCAATAAAATCTTATATGAAAAAAGCAGCTAGGGGAAATAGAACTCTGAGTGGGGGAAATTAAAAAGTCGAAAATAAACAGCAACAGCAACAACAACCTTGCCATTTAATCCGGTCTTGATCCCACACATTAAGCAGGTTCCTAGGGGAACAATAAAGGAGAGGCATGCAGCAGTTTAAATGAAAACCAGGAAGAAACGACATCCTAATCAAATCTGATCCTATGAGTAATTCATGAGGGTTCTTGGATGCATAGCAAACACGATGTAAAAGAAAAATGTTGTGTGGTACTACATTATACATTTTCCTCCCTGCTTTGCCTCTTTATGAAAAGGAAAACCATTTTCCACTGCAAGAAACATTGCCAATGCAGTACCAGCTCTCATAGGTACCAAATGGAGAATATGAGCACAATTAAAATACTTTCAATTTATATTTTGGGGGTGTCCAGCACATTCTCCAGCAGAATTATATTTTTGTCTGTATAGTAAAATATAAGATATCCTTACCCATCAGAGTGGTCACAATGCTGTGTCTTGGAGGGTCTGCAACAAGATAGTGTCTGCAACAAGAAAAATGGTTGTCTTTGCATTCTGTGGTGGTTGTCATTCCCCCCTCCCAAAAGAAAGAAATATTAGAGGCATTGTGAATAAATAACAAGGCAGCTGTCAAGATTGCCCAGCAAAACGAAGAATGATCAGCACTGGAGAAATAAATCCACCCACCTACCCCTAGACTGAGAGTTACAAACAAGAACACTATTAGTATCTATTTGTCCTTCTGCGTTTTATTGGAATGAATGGCAATTTAACTGAATGGGTCCAAGTGGTTCAGTTTTTCTGAAATAAATGTGCATGCCTAGCCTACTGGTTGAACACTGCCCTGTACCACCACTACCAACCAAAAACCAGTACACATTTTTAAGGCCCTACAGGAATTGTTAGGGGAAAGGATATACTCACCTGTTCTTTGTGGAATCTAAAGCAATGGTGAGATATGGAGAAACCCATGAACTAGAAATCTAATAGGAGTAATATATCCAACACCCCTTACAATGCCCAAATCTACTCTGTAGGGTCCTCCAACCCTCTGAAGCCGACTTAGGGGTGCCCTGGGAAGGGGATGGGAGGGAAAATTCTGTTGCACAAGCAGAACAGCAGCACTGAATGCAAACTTATATTCCTACATTTTTCCAGACACAAATCAGGTACTTGGAATATAACTCCTAAATCGTTTTCAGATAATATGTTATGAATTGTGAAGAAGCCCTACACGATCTTCTTTAATTGTTGCTCTCTTTAAAATAAAAATAAAAATGGGGGTGTTTAAAAGTCACTGTAGGGAACTATCTAGCAATAGCTCACTTTTGGATACACACACACACCTCCCTTTAAAAGATGCGTACACAATTTTAGATTTGCAGATGGTTCTCTGAAGAAGCATAAAACCTTTCTTATATCTTAAGGACAATATGGGGAAAGATGTGTTTGTATGAAGTGTTTTATGGAAGCAGCAATGACAAATGATTATGGTTTGTTTGTTTGTTTAGATTTAGTTCTACTTCTAGATGTGCCCAGATCCTTTCCTTATGAGACCCAGGGAACAACTTCCCCATGGGTGGCCAGGGAGATAACCCCCCGTGTAACGCAATGGGAGGTCTGTTCTTCCAGTTCTCTCTCAAAGCACTTTACACTTTTACAATCTACACACACACTGCTTTTGGCACTCTGCAAATACCTTTTCGGTTTCCCAAATGTTTAAAAACTGTTGTTGTGACTTTCAAGTTTGCCTTAGTTCTGTGACTTTTGCTATCTGATCTCTCTTTGTTTTGATTTTAATGTGCTGCTCTCTTGAGTCTCTCATCAGCTGCTGATGCTTGGAGTGCACACATGCCATTGCTGGGCTTTGTCTATGCTACTGGTGTCTTCAAACCTCTTCCGTGACAGGTTTGGGGCTCCATGTCATAAGGGCGATCCCTCAAAATCATTGTGAAACTGCAGTGGGCTGGCCCTCCTTTTATGCCCTAGGAGCAGACCAGACCATGTGGAGTGTGCTCTGCTCCTGGGCCCCATCCCTGGAGAGCCAAACACTGCCTCCTATTGGCTCTTAGGAGACAGACCCACCCACCGTTTCCAGTGTGTCTGACTGGGATACCCATATGCAACATGGCGACACAGAGAATGCAACACATTGAGCTTCCTAGCAAATTAGGGTACTGGAATTGAATATGCAGTGCAATGCAGATTAAACAGAAAGGCCATCTAATGCAAATTTATGCTATGCTTTGTAGATGCAAGTTCACTGTGCACGGCCCACAAACTGGATGGGTCCAGTCATTCATACACACAAATCGGTTCTCAAGTCAGGTGGCAAAAATGGATTTGTATCCTTCAGCTGAGAACCGGCAGGTTCCCACATTCAAATCAATAGGACTTTTTGTTGAGAGTAGTTGAGAGCACACACATAAACACAAAATCAATTATGTTTCAAAATCATTATAATTCAGCTTGACAGTTTAAGGATACTTAGAGTTCCAATTTTCATTGCAACAGCAAAAATCCACTTTGCAAAAGTTTGTTTGCAACATGCTCATTGGCTCCTACATAGTGTTGATAATTATGACAGCTTGTCACAAAATCTTTAATATTTTCCCATGCCTATAATCTTCTCCCCAAGCTTGAAGTTTATATAAGGCAGCATCCTATATTCCTGTACAAGTCTTCCATAGAACCTTTGGTGTCTGCTCCATGCATTCACTCTACAGCAGAAAGAGAGCGCAGGACCCAGGTGGCGCTGTGGGTTAAACCACAGAGTCTAGGGCTTGCTGATCAGAAGGTTGGCGGTTTGAATACCTGCAATGGGGTGAGCTCCTGTTGCTAGGTCCCAGCTCCTGCCAACCTAGCAGTTCGAAAGCACATCAAAGTGCAAGTAGATAAATAGGGACCGCTCTGGTGGGAAGGTAAACGGCGTTTCCGTGTGCTGCTCTGGTTCACCAGAAGCAGCTTTGTCATGCTGGCCACATGACCCGGAAGCTGTCTGCAGACAAACGCCGGCTCCCTCGGCCTATAGAGCGAGATGAGCGCCGCAACCCCAGAGTCGGACACAACTGGACCTGATGGTCAGGGGGCCCTTTACCTTTATCCCGTATTCCTGTACAAGTCTTCCATAGCCCCTTTGCTGTCTGCTCCATGCATTCACTCTACAGCAGAAAGAGAGCACAGAATTGTGCACCAAGGTCTACAAGTGGCAAGTACCGGTATATGCATATGGCCCCTTTTCAGACATTATATATAGAGGTTGATGACTGAACCAGTAGGGAATCGCAAGAACAGGAACATCTTCCTCCCTGCACAGATTGGCCAGATGGGAAAGAAGGTACGAAAGGGGCTCATAAAAAAAATTAAGAACCATTCATTCTAGTTATTCTGGCAATGGCATCTTACTTGAACATCTTTTGCATATAAATGAAAGTATGGTCAGATCGCTACATCCATACCGATATTATGAGACAGAGAGAAGTAAAGAGAGATAGATGGATGTTGTAATGCATCATAGCAGATTCATACTTCTTCACTCAGAATCTCTATACAGTGGTACCTTGGTTCTCAAACTCCAGAAGTAAGAAAACCCGGAAATAAGTGTTCCTGGTTTCGAATGTTTTTTGGAAGCTGAACATCCCATGCGGCTGTCAGCTATTGTTTCTGGGGCACCAGCACCAATAAGAAGCTGTGCCTTTGTTTTCGAACATTTTGGAAGTCAAATGGACTTCCGGAACTGATTAAGTTTGGTGCCTTTGTTTCTGTTATTTATTTTGTGTTTTTGTTTTTGAGGCTTTATCAATTAATTTGTTTTTGTGACTGTGTCAAACCTAGTTCAGCTACTGATTGATTGATTGATTGTGAAACTGCGGATATGGATAAAAGCCCCCCCATCCAAACAATCACTATCATCAGTGCAGGTAGGAAAAATTTTATTTTTATCATCTACAATACTGTCTTATTTATTTTATAGTACAGTACAGTGGATGCTTGGGTTGCGAACGGGATCTGTGCGGGAGGCACGTTTGCAACCCGCAGCATTCACAACCCGCGTCTGTGCGTCTGCGTACGCGCGGGTCACGATTCAGCACTTTTGTGCATGCCGAAACCTGGAAGTAACCCGTTCCGGTACTTCTGGGTTTGGCGCAGAGCACAATCTGAAAAGACGTAACCTGAAGCAGCTGTAACCCGAGGTATGACTGTACATTGATTATTGCTTTCATTTTATGGATCAACTAGCTGGCCCGGCCATGCATTGCTGTGGTTCATCTCTGTGACTGCCCCACCCTGTCCTGACCCATGACCTATTCTGTCGTCGTCCCCGGCTCATCCCTGTGACTCCCCCAACTTTGTCCCGACCTATGACCTATTCTGCCCCCTCCCCCCCGGTCATCCCTGTGATTCCTCCCCTATTCTGTCCCCTTTCCCCCACCCCCAGCTCTTCCCTGTGACTGGCCACACCCTGTCCCAACACATGACTGTGGAGAGAGAAGCTTTCCTAGCTGCAGTACCAGTGGAGCCCTAGAGGGCTCTGTTTTGCAACCTCTCCTGTGCTCCCAGCATCCCCGGCTTTCTGAGTTTTGTGTTTGGGAACAAATTTGAACGCAATCGGTCAAGCGGTTTCGGTGAAAAGTCTGGACACACAAACATGTCCCTTTTACATTTATATATATATAGATGGTGTCGTTGGATGTTAAAATTCATGTTAAATTGCTGTTTTAGGGGTTGTTTTTAAAACTCTGGAACAGATTAATTCATTTTGCATTACTTTCTATGGGAAAGCGCGCCTTGGTTTTGGAACGGACTTCTGCACTGGATTAAGTTTGAGAACCAAGGTACCACTGTACCTCACTTCATAACAGGAGTGAGACTGTGGACTGAATGCAGACCTCCAAACCTCTCTGTCTGGCCCCAGGCCACAACTCTCACTGGCCATGCTCCACACTCTCCACGAGTGCACTTCCCTGGCTAGAACTATGGTAATGCCTCTTGCTTGCCTGGATGGAGTCTGGAGAGTTGTACTTGTCTGCATGTGGAGAAACCTCTGGATTTTAGGTAGCTGGAATGTATACACTGACTGCTCCTCTTCTGCTAATTTCTGCCATGAAAAGGAATGGCTCTATGTGCTAAAGCTGCAGGCCTGACACTGCCCTCAATGTGGATAGTCCAAAGACTATCCGAAGACCAAAGACCTGATAGTCCAAAGACTTGACTACACCACCAGACAGAAGAATTCTGAAGACAGCTGCTTCTTAGCTGAGAAGGGTGTCGATGCTATCACATGCCATGTAAAAAAATAGCTGTTGTCTGGGTATCCCAGAATTACACCTGTGGTTGGGAACTGACCATGTATTGATAATGACTGTTGTGATCCATATGGATAGAGCTATGTTTCCACCCCTTAAAGTAGGTTTGTTAATGAATAGGCTATAAGTTTGTTGTGGCATAACATTTAATGAGGGCTCGTAACAATGAGAATTTCTACTTCTTGTCCTTGTATGAGAATTTTACACCATGGTGAAGCACCGTGCCCAGTTTGTGCCTGCCTGGTGTGCTGGGGATATGGTAAAAGCATTTGGGTCACTGAGATCAGCTCCCTCTGACAATGATCCAGCATTATCCTCACAGAGAGAATCGGTTGCATTAAAACAGCCTTCTGTGCCTTTCGATTCCTGTAGCGAGATGGCCTGATGCACTTTTCAGATGATCGTTGCAATCTGCAGACTGCGGCAAAAAGGTTCACCTTGCCACATTTACGAGAGATATTACTCGACAAATGTGCTGGTGAGACTATTATGCTCCATGATGATAGCATGAGGAAGCCTGATACTGGGTGACTGATGAGTGTGGGACTCTCCAAATCATAGGTGTAATCATCATTGCTGAGGCATTGCAGGCATCCTTTTGCTGAGAATATCACTGCCACCTCATAAGTGCAAACAGTGTCCAAACGTTTAGGGAGTGGCAAACATTAACCCTCAAAATTACCTTCCTGAGGCACGGGCAAAGGTATCCTTCAAATATCTGAGCTTGCACCTCGCATCAATATTTTTCTTTACATTGCAATGTAGTCAAAGCAAAATTCCAAGTATGGTTGAAATTGGTCAATAAACTATTCTATTCTATTGATGAATCCCTAGAAGCTAGATTTTCTCAAATGTGCATGAAACTCATCCATGCATTCTCCTTGCTTCTGGCTGACTTGGCAGAACTTGGCAGAATTTACACACCTTGATTCCCATCAGGGGGAAAGGCGGGGTATAAATAAAACAATACAAAATCCATGTGTTTTTTCCTCTGGAGAAAAGTACTTTGCAGTGACGTGTGGTGAGATTTTTCGTAGGGGAACAGTTACACCCAGAGGTGCTAACTTGCAAGGGAAATTGTGGGGGGGGGGCGCAACATTGTGAGTGTGATGTTGCACGCGTGATTCCCTCCCTAAGTTGGGCAGGAGCTTCCTGGGCTTTGGGAAGGATGCGCCATGGCTCTGACAGGATGCTAGAGCTCTCCTGCTTCTTTCCCAAAGCCGGGCAGGCTTTGGGAAGGTGGCAGGAGGGCTCTTGGACCTGTCTGACCATTGCACCTCCCTCCCTAACCCAGGCAGAAGCTTCACAGTCTTTGGGCAGGAGGCACCAGGGGAAACATTTAAAGGACTAGCCTAGTCCCCTTAGTCCACTGACCGCACAACACTGGTACTTTGCTGGTACCTTTGTTTTCACTTGCAGTCTCACCTCCTGCATCTGGTAGGGCGGTAAAGATGCCACACACTTATGCTCCAGCGAAGTGCTGAAGAGAGCACATTTTCTAGAATTGCAGCCTATCTCCATAGCACAGAACAACAGTTCTAGTTACTAGATCCATTTATCCCAACGGGGCCCTGATGTTTTGTGTGGAAAACATGAGCATTGGATGAGGGGGCGGCAGGGAGAGTAGCCACTGCAGGTCTAATTTCCCATTATCAGTCTTATACAAAGCGGGAAGATGAAGTAAAAACACTCACACACTTATTATCTCATCAGCGGGCAGCCAGGGGCTTTTGTCTGTGAAGTAGAGCTCAGCTAGCCTCCAGAAGGCCATGCAATGGTCAGCGTGAGTTCATAAGTCTTTTGTCAACGTTGGAAGAGGTACTCTCGGCACAAAGGATAGTGACCCAAGTGTTATGTATGCAGGCATTGTAGGCTGAAGCAAGTCTGTATGCATGCAATGCAGGCCTAGGTCTTCAGGCCTCCTGGAGCTCTGGAGCCTCATCTGCATAACAAAAGACAGAGAGAACCCTCCAATGACATTGTAAGTAGCTGGCAGGCAGCCAAACCCTGCCAGTGTTGTGATTCGCTAATTGCAGCATTAAGGCAACCTATCACAGATGGTGTGTGTGTGTTGCCTGGGTCGGCTTAAGGTATATATACTGGGCCAGGTGGGACGTGGTTGGCGCTGTGGTCTAAACCACTGAGCCTCTTGGGCTTGCCTATCAGAAGCATAGCTGCCAAGTCTCCCGCTGAAAAATGCAAGATCAGCAGCGGCGCAGCAGCGGAAGTCGCTTCTACGCATGTCCAGACATGCGTAGAAGCGACTTCCGGTGCCGCGCTACCCATGTCTGGGCACCGGAAATCGGGCGGCGCCGGCACCCAAAATGAAGCCTCCCTGGCAGGTAGGAAATCCGGGGAAATTACGGGATTTTTTCCAATCCGGGCTGCCAACAGGAAATGGTTTAAAATATGGGGGTTACCCGTGAAAAACGGGAGACTTGGCAGCTATGATCAGAAGATCAGATGTTCAAATCCCCACAACAGAGTATGCTCTCATTGCTCTGTCCCAGCTCCTGCCAACCTAGCAATTTGAAAACACACCAGTGCAAGTAGATAAATAGGTACTGCTGCGGCAGGAAGGTAAACAGCATTTCCATGTGCTCTGGCTTCCGTCACGGTGTTCCATTGCACCAGAAGCAGTTTAGTCATGCTGGCCACATGACCCAGAAAGTCGTCTGTGGACAAACACCGGCTCCCTCAGCCTGAAAGCGAGTTGAGCAACGCAACCTCATAGTTGCCTTTGACTGGACTTAACCATCCAGGGGTCCATTACCTTTACCTTTTTTACTGGGCCAAGTGCCCCTGTTTCTCATTCTTGTTCTTCTTGTTCCTGATGTTCCAATAAATCTGAAGTGAATCTCGGTCTTGGGTCATGCCTGAACCCACCTACACTTCACCAAGTGCTTTATTTATAACAAACTCCAATGAACACTAGGCATGAGAAAAAGTCCAGCACAAATCTATGTCCCTAGCTGCCTCAGGTCCTGGACTTGCTGTGAGCTGGTGTGTAAGTCCTGAACTGGAACACTTCTGAACCTTGCTGAGGTGGAACACACAATTGTTTATTGAATTGTTGGACATGTACCGTACTGGACTCCCTGCCATTAGATTTTCAACCATCTAATGACACTATCTACTATATCTTGAGGGTTAAGCCTACGTTTATGACTTGAATGAAAAGTGAAATACGCTATCAGCAAGCAAGAGGCTGGGTCCTTGGTCAATCCTTATGTAAATTAGGGTTTGATTCTTCTTCAATTTAAAATAATTGTGTGCTGCCAGAAGTGCACTTCCAATCAAATTCTTCATTATTTATCTTGTGCTCCCTGCTCTAGCACTTTGTACCGCCACATCTGTTGATGAGTCAATTGAAATAGAAGCCTTTGATTCCCTTCCCAATTATTTCAGCCATCCCATCCAAACAATAAAAAACCCTGGTAAATGGAACATAGAATAAGTTGTGATATTTTACAGTGTTTACTGTTCACAGCTGGCAGCCTATATTTCAAGCGTAGTTTCAGACTAGGTCCGTTTTGTGATAAATGGCCTCAGCCATTTATGAGCAAAGGTTTCCCTGCCGTTCTCTTTGATATTGCTTTCACTGTACCCAAGGTAGCTTAATGATATACCGTAATCCTGTACAGTGCTATTTTTCTAGAAGAAAAAAAACTCACCTTGTTCTCTTATAATGGCCGTGGTCCTCACCTGAGAGGAGCAGAAACTGAGTTCCGGTGAATTCCAGCTGGAGAGAAAAAAAGCCCTGGATGTTCCTAGCCACCATGGGACTAGGGCCCCCTCAAGGTTATACATTTAAAGCTTTATCATACCATTTTATGCAGTCGTGGCTCCTCCTCCAAAGAAAAAGTACATTGGGAACTGTAGTTTGTTAAGGGTGCTAAGGGTTGTTAGGAGACCCCTTTCCCCCTCTCAGAAGCACAGTTCCCAGAGTGGGAAGAGAGACTGATTGTAATACCACTCTGCGAACTGTAGCTTTGTGAAGGGATGCACCAAACTTGCTGTGTGCAATCCTGACAACATTTACATGCAGTTACCTAACTGTGGCTTATCCTTTGATCTTCTCAGTAGACTCCCTTTGAATTAATAGTTCCTGACAATGTTTGCTGTCTTACCTCGCCATGGGATAATGTGGATGAATCCTTTGTTATTCTATGGAATAACAAATCTATGGAATTGGTTATGAAGTTAGCCCAGAAGGCTGTGCACTGTGGTCTGAATACGCCTGAAAAGAAAGATCCATAACTTTATTCTTTCCCCTCAGCTAATTGATGTACACTTTATGAAACAGATGGGACTGCTGTTTTTTTAAATAATAATAATAATAATAATGGTGATTTTTTTTAAAAAAAAAAAACAAACTGCATGGCAGCCATTAACCTTCACATGATAAAATATATTTGGCACAGCCTTCAGTGGTTTGGAGTGGGGTTTTTTTAATGGTTCTACTTGCTGATTGAAAAATCTTTTTAATCATTATATGACTGGCTTATAAACAATGATAAAAAGTGCTAATAGCATAAAGCCAACAGAAATATACTTTCCTCTCCCAGAAACAAGGCAAGACGCCTAAAGCTCTTGATGTTTTTAGATTTGTCCCCAAAAAAAATATCTCAGTTATCTGCAAACAGCAAAACATCAAACAGATGACACAAATAAAGAATGAAGGGATGCATAGCAGTATCAGAAGAAACTGAGAATTCACTCGGGACCTGACACAGATGAAAGCAGTGATGCACAACACACAGTGATAGAGAAATGAGGAGCCACACATGGAAGAGGAGCTGAATTCATATGGAACGCTGGGGTGGGGGGTGGGCGTTGAATCTCCAGTGTCAATTAACGTCGATGTGATTGACGGGGAAATCATTCCTGGGGAATTAAAGCAGTTTTTCTTTGGAATTAGAAAGAAGTAAGCCGTGAAAGTCCTGCATGAATGTCATTACGGCTTCCATCAGATGAACCATCTCCTGTCTGATCATAGGCCTAAGCTGGTTGCTCTTAACAACCTGTCACTACCATGAAAATATATTAACACACCCTTAATGGTAGGTCTGTCAGAATGCTATGTAATCTTACTTTAATTCCTGTTTCATTCATCCAACAACTTTTGCTCATGTCGCTGTTTAAGCCCAGAATGGGGGAACCTGTAGCCCACCTGATGTTGTAGGGCTGCAACTCCCATCAGCCCCTGACACTGTGGCCAATGGTCAGGAAGGATGGGCACTGATCCTGCCACAGCTGGAGGACCACAGGTTCCCCACCCCTAATTTAAGACAATTCTTTCCCCACATTGCGCTGCCAATGTAGAGGGGGATCTTCAAGCATGCGGTCCAAACTTACCATTCATGTATACCAAATTGGGGGACGTGTCTTTGACATTTAGAAATAGTAACTCCTGTTCAGGCTGAAGAGTTGAGCTGGAAAAAAAACTGCTCAGAAATCCCCCACTCCAGCTTTCTTTGTGAAAAATATTTACGGTATTCATTTGTCCTCACTTTGTATGATGTTGCTCAACTCACACTGATGATGTGTCCTGGTTTTGCAGCTTCACCAAGTAAAATTCATTAGAGGAAAGGGTTAATTTCCTTCATGGGCACAAATCACCCCATGTCTGAGATAAGCCAACAGGTGCATGGTCAACCAAGACAATTGCTATGGCAATGGCCTAGTGCCATCTATATAAGTGATGAAGAAGAGGAGGAGGAGGAGTTTGGATTTGATATCCTGCTTTATCACTGCCCGAAGGAGTCTCAAAGTGGCTAACATTCTCCTTTCCCTTCCTCCCCCACAACAAACCCTCTGTGGGGTGAGTGGGGCTGAGAGACCTCAGAGAATTGTGGCTAGCCCAAGGTCACCCAGCAGCTGCATGTGGAGGAGCGAAGACGCGAACCCGGTTCACCAGATTACGAGTCTACCGCTCTTAACCACTACACCACACTGCCGCCACATGCCAGCTCAGCAGTCCGGAGTCTTTTGCTGAGTGTCAGTCACTGAGTGTTGTCCATGAGTCGGAGTCTGTGTTACGACTTGAAGCTGGAGCAGCAGAGATACTTTGTGCTTGTATATATCTGTATCTGTATCTGCAAAGCCTACAAGCTGTATACAGTGGTACTTCGCAAGACGAATGCCTCGCACAATGAAAAACTCGCTAGACAAAAGCGTCTGGTGATTCTTTGTTGCCTCGCAAGATGAAGCTTTCTATGGTCACGTCTCGCAAGACGATTTTTATTTTGCTGCCTTTTTTGGCCGTCTGCCGTTTGTTTCCGCAAGACGAAAATTTTCGTAAGACAGCACAACCCGCGGAACGAATTATTTTCATCTTGCGAGGTACCACTGTGTATATATGGCCAGAACTGTATTACCAAAGCCTAATCTTCTACAGCTGCAAATTATTTTGGACCTTAAGCTGCTTCTGTGTGGTGACTGGAACAGGGGTATCTCATCTCTTTTTCCCAACAAAATTTGCCGTGTCCAATTAAAACTGGTCCTCTATGGATTAAAGAAAGTCTTTTGGATGGTGGCACTCCAGTCATCCCCAGAGAGGCTTGCCTAGCACCTACATTATGATCTTTATGGCACCAGGAGAAGACCTGCTTGTTCAATATTCTTTAGTGTGTTTAGGTTTGGGTACAAATTGCTTTCTCTTTGCTGGTTTGTTGTTGTAGTTGTTTCCATTAATTTCAGGCTGGTTTGTTTTCATGCTGTTTCATGTTTGTTTGTTTGTTTGTTTGTTTTCATGCTGGTTCTCTGTTTTTATTAATTGTATTATCTTTGCAAATTTTAATTTTTGCAAACCATCTAGAAGATGGGCGATATAGAAATGGCATGTAAATAAACTGCCAGAGAATTGTCTTGAAAAGATCAGTCTGTTTGCCACGAGTGCAGAGACTAGTGCCTTAGCTACAAAATCTTTATAATACATAAATGCTACAGACCTGCTTTGCTGGTAGGCTAGAGCAAGGAAGTGCCTTGGCAAATGCCAGTTAAAAGCTTGTTAAGCCGGTCAGTGAAACAGACTGATTAGATCATTGTGGTTCGCATGTTGGCATTGTTTCAGATAATCTAATCTGAAGGAGGAAGTCATAATTACTGAGCTAAAATAAGGTGAGTGGGGCTGCCATCCTCCAGCCAATGCAGAGAGTAATTCCATGGAATTAATTGGATAAATGGCTTGAGAATGGCAATGCAAACAACACACAATTCTTACATCAAAAGCCGTTAGGAAGTTACTAGGATGGGCAGTCCGTATTTTCAGACAACTATTACTTTGCTCAGCAGATGGATGCTGCCCATGTTTGGTAGCCTAAACCCCTGCAGACACACAATCCCAAACACTCAGTGTTGGGAAGGGGGCAAGACCAGAACACCAACACTGGCAACTTACAGGTAGGTAGCCGTGTTGGTCTGAGTCGAAGCAAAATAAAAAAAATTCCTTCAGTAGCACCTTAAAGACCAACTAAGTTTTTATTTTGGTATGAGCTTTCATGTGCATGCACACTTCTTCAGATACACTTGAAACAGAAGAGTCAGACCCTTATGTATATACAGAGGGTGGTGGGGGTGGGTGGGAATGGGTGATGGGCTGATGGGAGTGCTAAGCCTGTAGATGGTTGTTAACGACTGCTGATGACTGCAATTGGTCCTGCGGGGGGGGGGGAAGCAAGGGCTGAGGCGCTAAAGAAAGCTTGATCATGCATAATGAGATAAGAATCAATTGTCTTTGTTCATCCCAGGTGGCTCCATGGTTTTAAGCTTGGTAATGAGTTCCAATTCAGCAACTTCTCTTTCCAGTCTGTTCCTGAAATTTTTCTGTAAGGACCAATTTTCCCACCAATTGCAGTCATCAGCAGTCATCAGCAGTCGTTAACAGCCATCTACAGGTTTACCACTCCCATCAGCCCATCACCCATTCCCACCCACCCGTACCACCCTCTGTATATACATAAGGGTCTGACTCTTCTGTTTCAAGTGTATCTGAAGAAGTGTGCATGCACACCAAAGCTCATGTCAAAATAAAAACTTAGTTGGTCTTTAAGGTGCTACAGTGGCAACTTAATAAGGCTGGCTGGCTTGGCAATGAAATAAATAAATACTTGGGACAGGTGTGTGGGTGAAAAGGTCGTGCACATAATTTAATAAAATAAGGCAGGTGGTGGCTGAACAAAAATCTCTTGAGGCAGTAAATGAATGAACCAGAACAGAACTTTTCAACTGGGGAGCGGGGAAGCGGCTGGCTCTGATAAGCAAGCAACACACACCTTAACTGCAAAAAAAGAAAAAGAAAAACCCAGCAAGATAAAATCAAAAGGAATACTTTTTTTTAAGGACCTGGAGGAATTGAAAGGAAAGGGTGAGTAACAGGGAGGATCTGGTTGCATTGAAGCAAGAAAAGCAAAGTCTCACTCCAACTGCTCCACCTTTTACTAATGCTTCTGTTCTGTAGCCCTGGGCTCCTTTGGGGGAAAGGGATGGATAGAAAATAAATAAGCAAACAACTCTGTAAATAGAATAGGAAACTAGCAAAAGAGCTAAAAGCACATGAGACCAAAGTGACAGTGGTTATTTACATCAGCATGCCACCCCCAAAGCACAAAGATTGGAGAGCCCAGGGGAAATTATTCCCTCTGATTACAGTCATAATGGACCTCTCCCTTCCCTTTCTCTCCAGTGTGGTGTTTGCTCTTTGTCACCCCGACCATGGTGTCCCTATATGGAAAGCTTAGTGACATGAGTATCGCTTTTAGCAGGCAAGTTGTCTGCTGTGTTTTCTTTGACATGTGAATCACTGAGGTGCCACAAGGCACTTCTTGGGATGCTGGTGGTGTTCCTGCATCTGCTCGGGGAGTCTCATATGGATCCTGCTTCACCTGACTAGAATCCCTCTGAAGTACCCAGCATCAGTTTGGGATTCAGTGTTCATCTGAATGTGCTGCACATCCCTGAGCATTACTAAGAATTACTGCCAACACAGGTGGGGTGGGGGGCTCTCCAGAGAATCTCTGCACCTATCCAGACTCAAATGGGAGGTGGTGCTCCTACTGTTAGACTTTGGCAGCAGACTTTTATAGGCACAAAGATGGAAGGAGCCATTATTCCCAACAATGGAAGAAGGGCTCTTAATACTAATGGAGTTAGCTGAGAAGGTGAAATCAACATGTTCAATAACAGAAAAGTCATTGTTAACATTTGTTAAAGATTGGAAACCTCTCATAGACTTTTTGCATGAAAAAGAAAATGATATCTGGACTTGAGGATTGAAGATAATGTGTGTTTATAGAAAGTCGCTTTGTTAGGTGTTATATTGGATTGGATGAAGTGAAAGTGTTTTTACATAGTGGACAGATGAAGAATCAGAAGTTCTTTACTTTCTGAATCTTATTCTTCTATCTTTCTCTTTTAACCTCTTTTCTAACCTTCCTTCCTTCCTTCCTTCCTTCCTCTTTCTCTGTTTCTTCTTTCTTCCCCCACCCCTTTGTGTTTTTAATTATATGTAGATAAAAGTACTAGTTTAGTTTAAAAAAGGGGAAAGAGATTACATTTTGTTTTTTTTCTCTATAAACCTTAATAAAATTTATTTTTTTTAAAAAAAGACTTCGGTACCAGTCAGCTTCATAAAACTCTTAGCTAGAAATTTCCCAACAGGTTTTGTAGGTGATTCAGATGAAAATGACAAATGAGTATTAATGTTCCTGTTTTTAATGAGAGAACATTACTGCTTAACAGCAGCATTCTTCATAGCCAAGGAAAGTGAGGAAAAGTTATACCTCTCTAATTGGGTGCCCTGAGCTTCTCCACTTTCTCCCTGGGTTTTGATGTTGTCACGGAAATCTGCATTAGTTTGAGTTCTTCTGGTCTGAGAAGATGCCAGTCATGGGTGGGAGAATCCGCTCTAATTTATGTAGGCGAGAGAACACTGTGGGGAACGTGGTGCCTGAACAGTCTTGTCTTTCATGTCCTCGCATGCATAACACAAAGGAACAAGGCTTAACTTGTGTTGACGGAGGTTTGCACTCCAAAGAGCCCTGCTGTATGCATGAGGAAGGTTCGGAGTCTTTTCTTTTAGCATTGGGGAGGAGGGGGGATTACAAAGAACTTGAAGTCTGCCCAACTCCCATGGAGAGCTTTGCCAGGTAGTTTTAGAGAACCTCAAATACCCCACTCCCTGCAGCGATACTGGATCTGGCAACAGGAGCCGGGGCTGCAGGGACTCAAGGTCTAATTCCTCTCCTATTTGCTTTCTTCGGAGCAGCACACTGAGATGATCTTAGCCTACCACCGAGCTCCACTTAAGGCAGAAATGATTCCTAGATGAAAGCAGGGAATAGAAAAGAGTTTGCTTGCATGCACGTTCTTTAAAAGTACACAGGGTTCGGCTTGCTCCACTGGTTGGCTCGGAGCAAACCACGGCTTCCCGCTAACTTTATCGCGACTCCAAAAGCGAAAGTTTTAATACGACGTCATCAAAGGGCACGGCAAATTACAGAGTGGCTTAAAATTTAAAGCCATTAGATGTAACGTTAAACATGTATTTGCATTTAAAGGTCATGTCTTGCTTTAAAAATAAATAGCAGCAGCTTAAAAGTATACAAGTGAGACCTGCAATAAAATGTTGCAGTTTGGAATACGCCTGTTCAGGATTCCAGCCAGCCATGCCCTTTTCCTGAATGGACCATTCCATCTCCCCTATCACTGGCCTTCCCTTTTGTTCAGCATTCCATCCCCACTGAGCATGCTCCATCCCAATTTGGTTATTTGGGGGAGAGATTCCCAATTAGACTATTTATTTCTCCATTTAGTTATTTAATTTCTGTGCCACCCTTCATCTAAGGATCACAGGGTGGTTTACAAGTTTAAAACACAAAAATACAATAACATAGTAACAAATGAAAACAACAGAGAGAGAGGGGTGGGGTATAGATTGTCACGTATAGCTATGCGTTTTGTTGTATGGTTTACCAACAGGCACCCGTGCATCCCAGCAGGTGTGGCCCGATGGGGGTGGGGCATCATGTGTGTGACATCATGCACACATGACAGCCCCTCCCCCCATGTGAGGTCCAACTCAGCACACCTACACCAGGCAAACCCCTTGGGGAGAGCATTCCATACATGGGAAGCCACCACAGAAAAGGCCCTTCTCCGGGGGGGTGGGGGGTGGAAGAGGATGGAATGAATTTGATATGTATATTTCATGTGTTATTCTGTAAAATCAATAAAAATCATTTTAAAAAAAAGAAAAGAAAGGGCCCTTCTCCTTTTGCCTCTCTCCAGACTTCTCGTGGAAGAGGCACATGAAGAAGGGCCTCAGATGATTATTTCAGGGTCCAGGGCAGTTCGTATGAGGAGATGCAGTCCGTCAGGTATTGTGGTCCTGAGCCATTTAAGACTTTATAGGTCAAAACAGCACATTCAAATGGGCCCAGAAACGAATTGGCAGCAGATGCAGTTGGGCCAGGATTGGCACTATATGCTCAAGCCCCCCTTTCCCCTAACAATGTTTTGTTTGCTTAAGTCTGCTGATAATTCCCTCTTGTGCTATAAGTATATAGAATTCTGATTATATTTCAGCTAGGCCAATTTCAAAGCAGAAAAGGTTTTCCAGACCCTTCAAATCAGCCAATTTAGAAACAATGCTTTGCTAACTAATTTTAATTAAATAGAAACAGTACATTGAGACAGTATGAAATGAGCAGTTTCCAGAGGCCATGGGGCGGGGCGGGGCGGGGCGGGGCGCGAAGCCACCATGATCAGGGAAAAGTTGTTAGGTTAATTTTTTTCCCCCAGCCCTGCTGAAGTTGTTAGGTTAATTAACAGTGCCTGCTACATGACGCTATATATGATTTCTATTTAATGAGAAATTTCTTCTACCATGCTGGGTCATTCATTCCCAAGTTCATCATACTCCTCATTATGGTTTTGTTCATTTCCTCTTCTAGAAGTTTTCACATCCTTGCAGATAGCTCTGGGAGTATTCCAGCTCTAAATGTTACTCTGCTGTTCCCTGCCCTTAGTTTGCTGTTGCATCTTTTTCATGCCACTTAAGAATGTAAACAAAGCCTTGCTTGATTAAATCGAAGGAGATCTAGGTTAGCATCCTAGCAATAGTCCCCTCTCATTGCCTCCCAGCAACTGGTAGTCAGACGTATCCTGCCTGGGAACCAGAATGCATGTATCATGGCTAGTTACCCTACCCTCCATGAATTTGTAAACACCCTCCCACCTTTTAAACCATCTAAGATAATGTGCACCATCACATGTTGTGGCAGCAAATTGCATAATTTAATAGGGTTACCAGACCTCCAGGTCTGACCGAAAGTCTCCAGCTTTGCTTGGCCCCCTCCAGGTGGCAGGTGAAAGGTTTGAATCTCCAGGTTGGCGAGAGTGCCTTATAAAAACAAGAGCAAATTGTTGAGAAGACTGTATGCCGCTTGCAAGCTTCAGTCCAACAGGAGTTGCCTGCAAATTATAGCATAGGCGCTGTGATGGGGTCTGCCCTGTTCTCCCAATTAACTTCCGTCCCCAGGACTCTCCACCATGGCATCACATTGGTCTCAAGTTTGAACCCTAAAATCTCAGGGTCTGGGATACTCTTGACCTGGCAATTCTATAGCTGAATTATGTGCTGTATGTAGTATAAACACCGACAACTGGGAAACACTGGCCTGTGAGTGCCCCAACTGGAGAACAGCCTTTACCGATGGTGTCATGGGCTTTGAAGATGCTCAAACTCAGGACAAAAGGGAGAAATGAGCTAAGAGGAAGGCACACTTGATAAACCCTCACCATAATCAACTCTCACCTTCGCAGTCACAGACTCACTGTTAAAACTGTGTTTATGGAAGACAATCTTACTCAGCTATGAGTGTTTGCTAAAGAAGAAGATATGAAGTGCTGTGTCTAGCTGGATTCTCCCTCAAACAACTGCATCAGATGATCCCTGACTCTAGTTTTATTATGAGATGTAGATAGATAGATAGATAGATAGATAGATAGATAGATAGATAGATAAGACAGAGATATTCCATATTGTATTTCGGTCTGTCTTTCTATCAGTCTATCCAATTTTTATTCCACTTGTCAGACAGATTTTGCCTCTCAAAGTGGTTCGCATCAATGAAAAACAAAACAGGGCTGGCTCTGCTCTCAGGCTTACAAAGGAATGACAACAACAGCAACAATAACAAAAGAGGAGTAGAAGGAAAAAGCTACCCTCACCTGGTTTAATCAGCTAGTCAAAGCCATTCCCAGGGTGTGGCTGCTGTTGCATTCTGACAGCTTCTAGGAGCCACAGGCGAGAGCTGAGTGCAGGGTGGGGACCAAAGGTGAACAAACTACTCCAGAAGGAGCATGACATGTCCCCCACCAGAGATACTGCCCCTCCCCTAAAGCTCAGAAATTTATTGATGCCCTGATTGTGCCTCCCTCATCCTGCTCAGACCTTCACCCAGATTGTCTAGCTGCTACTCCCTGATCTCTGGTTGCAGATCTGGATCCACACCCAACCTTCCCCTCCACAACACCCCCACGAAACTCATAACAACACAGTTCTTCTTGTCTGCCTTGAATCTGTTGGATATTCTCTGTGTGCGAGAGAGAATCATTGGTTCCAGAAACAGAGAAGAAGAAGTTTCAAGAAGCAGCAGAAGGCCGAGATGGTTTTGTCTATGCAAGGACATTTTCTGTGGGAACTGTTCTTTGGACATGTGCAGTGTGGCAGGAAGTACTGATAACAATGGTTTTGTGTAACTTGTTGTAACTTGTTGTGAGTCTCCTGATTGCACCTTGCAGTGAGAGAATCTTGGACTCTTGTTGGACTCTAAGCATACCTTGACCAAGGCAGTGGTGAATGTCTGTATATTTTTGCTACTAATATGCTTTTATGCCTGTCAGGTAAACCTCTACATTTGACTGAATCTTTATGGCATCCATGAGTGTTTATAGCCTACTGTGTGTACTTTCAACGCCGAAGATGCTTCCAAGGAAGGAGCTGCATTGAGATGTAACTCTGCTGAGTATAGATACTGGCACACACACGCAGCAAAAGTGATGCCGGACCCAATCTTTCTAAATCATTCATCAGAGGCTGATGGAATGATCCAACTGAATCTCCCACAGTTCAGCTTCATTAAAAGACACCTGGTTCTAGTAATATGAGCTAGAGAGAGGAAAAAACTTCCTTTTATCTATCTCCTTCATGCCAAGCATAGTTATAAAAACTCATCATGCTCCCTTTCATATTTTTTTCTAAGCGAAAATTAGAATTCCAATTAACCACTGACCATAGCTGCCAAGTTTTCCCTTTTCTCGCGAGGAAGCCTATTCAGCGTAAGGGGAAATCCCTGTAAAAAAGGGATAACTTGGCAGCTATGCCACTGACCTCTGTCATATTTCAGGTAAGTGCTGAAATACTGCTTCAAGCAGTCCTTCTGGTTGCCAGTACCACCAAGGGACGTGGTGGCGCTGTCGTCTAAACCACTGAGCCTCTTGGGCTTGCTAATCATAAGGTTGGTAGTTCGAATCAGCACAACGGGGTGAGCTCCCGTTGCTCTGTCCCAGCTCCTGCCAACCTAGCACTTCAAAAGCATACCAGCGCGAGTAGATAAAGAGGTACTGCTGTGGTGGGAACAGCATTTCTGTGTGCTCTAGCTTCTGTCACAGTGTCCCATTGTGCCAGAAGCAGTTTAGTCATACTGGCCGCATGACCCAGAAAGCTGTCTGTGGACAAACGCCAGCTCCCTCGGCCTGAAAGCGGAGATGAGTGCTGCACCCCATAGTCAAATTCGACTGGACATAACCATCCAGGGCTCCTTTACCTTTACTACCAAGGACCTGAGAGCTTGTATACATTTTTCCATTGTTTTGTTTTCTGGATTTACAGGGAATTTTGCGTTGCTATAGAGCTCCCTATTTGCTTGCATAGATGAACTTCACATAGTGGTTCTTACAGGAACGTTGCTGCCCCCCAAATGAATATGGCTTTGTTCCTTTGCCCATTTACCTGGGGATAAGTCCAGTTTAACACAGTAGGGCTTATTTCTCCATGGACCTGCGTAGGATTGCCCTGTAAACAGCCCATTGTAAAAAAAAAAAAAATGTATTGCATAAAACAAGCCAAGCAAGCAGTCTTAATTTCCCCAGTGATTGAACTGAAGAACTTTTATGTCATTGTTTTGACCGATATATTAGAAATGTGTTAATTTTGGCTGCACTGTGAGAAGGAAACAGCCTGTACGCCAGTAACTGGATCATTTTCCTGCTTAGTGTGCTTGATTTATTTGTCTGACAGCTTAACAGATGGAGTACTCAATATTTACATCCACCTTCCTTTTTTGCTCTCCATAAGACAATTATTTCATGCTTGATATACGACCTTGGTCTTCCCCCCCCCCCCCAAAAAAATGAGATCATGTTTTGGCTCCATACTGTTCCTTCTGAGAATAACTATTTCAGAGGCAGCCAGTAACAAAGCAATAAATATATCCTACCAGCCAAACAGGCACACTGGGAGTATATGATCCATTGAAGGGTAAAAATGTGTTTCATCCTAGCAGTGGTGTAGTTTGTTAATATTAGGTTCTAGACTTAGTGGTCTTACCAAGAGGCTCACTGTTCCTTGGCCATTCTGCCACGCCAAGTCAGCTCCCATTTCAGATGTTGTCAGCTGCTTCTTTGTAAATGCGATGCAAGGTGGCATTGCATGCAACATGCCTGAGTGGGAGCAGATGTTTTCATCGCTGCTGCTTTCCCTGCCTACCTCCTTCTCCTGCAGTCTGCTTTCCAGTGAGTGGAGACTTGGGTACCTGCCACTAATAATTATGCGAGGTGGGGGTAATACGCTGCCAGTAGGCCAGCAGAGTGGCTTCTTCGACCTGCACACGTGTATTGTTGTGAACTTGGGGGACTGGACAGCAGAGAACTAATGGGAATGAAACCTGCCAGGAAAGTCTAACCTAAGCGCATCCTTTGTTAGGTAAAACAGGCAAGTACAGATGATAGGTTGCCATGGGGACAAAATAATTAGCCAATTGCTTCCTGTGACAGGGACCTTTTGGAAGTGTTGTGATTAGAAGATATCTCCCAGTCTCTCATTTAAGAAATGTTGCTTTCCAGATCTCTCTAGGAATCCAAACTTTGGTAAGTGCCACTCAGAAAATTGGTGTGTGGATAGATGATAGCGATAGATAGATAGATAGATAGATAGATAGATAGATAGATAGATAGACAGAGTCACAGAACGAGCTGGCCAGTAAATCACACGGATTAAACTTGGAGTTAACTCTTTATTAGCAGAAAAAGTATCTTCACAGACATGACTGAGTGTCAGGTCTAATGAGCACAGCAGCTCATGCCCTGCTGCAGGTTTTATTTCATGAAATCAGTTGCTGAGACTAAAGGCCCCCACCTCCCCACAGCCAGCAGCGGAGGAAGCCGCTTGAGCGCCTGGGCTGGCGCACCCAGGGGCAGGGTGAGCTGCCCATAGGGGCAGGGTGAGGGCGGGGCGCACTGTGGGGCCTCTGGAGTCTGCCTACCTCCTCCCACTCAGCCGCCCTGCAGCTGGGGGGGGGGAGGCAGTGGGTGGCTCATTTGGGCAGCACGGAGAGTGCGTGCCCAAGCCACGACGTCTCTCCCAGGAGAGACGCGTGGCTTGGGCGTGCTGCAGGCCCTGCGGTGAGTGCCACCTGCCTTGCCTCGCCCCCTCCAGCCCTGGGACTCCTCATAAGGAAGCTGTGCCTGGAGGAAGAACTGTGAGGCGAGAGACTCCATCAGGCAAGGCCTCCTTCCACCTGCCTTGCCTCACCCTCCAGTCTCTATTTTTCAATTTGTATTGTATTGTTTTATGCACTGTGGCTTGCTGTTGTTTTATTGATTATTGTTTTGAAATTATTTATTGTAAATGTTAAGAGTGGGTTTCTGTTTAATTTTCATATGCTGATATTATTCTATACTATTGTAATGATTGTTGAACCTTACATTATTTGATTGCTTATTTTAAAGCTATGTTTTATTATCATATTTATGTATTGCATTAGATTGTTATAAGGTTGTTTTGTATTTCATGAGATTCTGTTTCTTCAGCTTGTAAACTGCTTTGAGTATTGTATGATAGAAAGGCGGCATACAAATTAAAAGTGATGATGATGATGATGATTTTGTCACCCCCCTCAGTGGTGACACCCAGGGCGGCCCCCTTCCTCTGCCCCTGCCCACAGCTGTATATGTCTCCTCCTCTCCAAGGCTTTTTCTAAGCAATCAGAGACTATGTATGTGTGTCTTTGCTCCTCCAATTTAATGCCTCTTCTGGATCTGGATCTGGGAGTCCAGGGGTTGGGGCGGGGGAGATTGTCCCGGGAGGAGGGAGAGACACTTATGAGTCTTTAGCAGCCTGACTCATCTCTGCCTCCTGACCTCCCTCCTCTGACTCTCGTGCTTCAGCTTCTGCTTCCGATTCTGGACTTCTCTGCCACAAACTCTCCCAGCTCACTAAGCCCTGTTACCTCTTCAGCTTCTGACACCTCCCCCGCCCCCCGGTCTTCTCCCTCTTCTGCCTCTGAATGCTCAACATCATTCCACTGCCACTCCCCGGGCTCTGGACCTTCTTCTCCTGATGGTTTCCCAGCTGGCTCCTCCCACCATTTCTCTGCATCCAGCCATCACACACACAGAGAGAGAGAGCTGGGTCAGAGTGCTTCTGTTCAGGGTTCCAGCCAGCCAGATAAGGCAATTTCTAGGCCTGTCAATTCTATTCCCCATAATCTGCTTTTCCTCCTCCCGACTTCTCATAGGTGAGGCCATTTTTGCCACATAAGAATCCACATTCAAGGAATCAGGTTGTGTGCACACCACACAGTTAAAGCAGATGACTCCCCCGCCCCAAATGCTGGGAATTACAGTTTTTAAGGGTGCTGGGAATTGTGTTAATTGTAAGGGGGGACGCGGGTGGCGCTGTGGGTTAAACCACAGAGCCTAGGGCTTGCTGATCAGAGGGTCGGCGGTTCGAATCCCCACAATGGGGTGAGCTCCCGTTGCTCGGTCCCTGCTCCTGCCAACCTCGCAGTTCGAAAGCACATAAAAGTGCAAGTAGATAAGGTAGGTAAACAGCGTTTCTGTGCGCTGCTCTGGTTTCACCAGAAGCGGCTTAGTCATGCTGGCCACATGACCCAGAAACTGTCTGTGGACAAACGCCAGCTCCCTCAGCTAGTAAAGCAAGATGAGCGCCGCAACCCCAGAGTCGTCCGCGACTGGACTTAATGGTCAGGGATCCCTTTACCTTTTAAACAACAGTACCCAGGACTCTAGTTATTTGTTGGGGTGATGTGCTTTAAATGTATGCTGTGTACACAACCTTAGTTTGCTATTCATACATAGGAGACATTGCTACATGTACCTTAAACTGTTGCATAAAAATGTCTTATGCTCATTTTTAATGAGTTGATATCCTTCAGTTATTCTTTGATGCCTTTCTCAGCCTTTCAGGCCCAGCCACCCTTTATGTCAGCAGAGTTATTATTGCCTTGTTCTTGTCAATCAAAATTAATTAGCAGAGTTTCTCCTTCAAAACTGCTTTCACTGGGGGGAGGCGGGGACTTTGAAAATGCATAAAAGGGGTTTCTTTTGTTATTGTCATTTTAGGAAGGCTCCACGTCATGCACTTAAATCAATGAAAGTTTTTTTTTATTGTAAATATTCAGTTCCCAGTGCATTGATTGCACACACCCATGTATCTTCCCACACAATGTTCTCAAAACTGGGATTTTCCTTGTATAGTAAGTACCTGCTGAGAGGGAGCTGTTATATAAAATAAAATGAAAACAACACTTGATGTGAACTAATGGAAATCCCTGGCCTTGCCTCATCTCTCATTTTAGTTTCCAAAGATTCTGAAGTTAATGGGGAAAGAAAGAAGGCAAGGATTATATGTAAATCCTGTGAAATTAAAGGGAAGGCTCTTGCAGTTGAGAGGTCTGGCAATCCAATTAATCCCCACCCCTCCAATATTAAGGTTGGATTTGAGTTTTGGGTGTTGCCGGGTTTTGTTTTTGACGGTTGTGCACAATAAATGATGGCCGTTGAACCAGGCAGATACTGTTATGTATTCAGTGGTCTGTGTTTGCCTGAGCTTGAGTCTGGACTAAGGATTCTGAGCCCCTGTGTTCTGATTCGATACCTGGTATCCAATCACAGAACATTTCAGGATTTGGGCCACTGCCATTGGTCCTTAAAACTCTGAGCTATTGTTCGCAGCTTGGAAGTTGAAACAGCCAATCACATTGGGAGTGGGAGTGGCCCAGGCCTTCAGAAATGTATATAAGCAGTTGCTTTGCCCCAGTTGTCCAGTTCTGTTAGTTCAATACCGTGGTACCTCAAGTTACAAACACCTTAGGTTACAAACTCCGCTAACCTGGAAGAGTTACCTTGAGTTGAGAACTTTGCCCCAGGATGAGAACGGAAATCGTGTGCCAGTGGCACAGCAGCAGCAAGAGGCCCCATTAGTGAAAGCATGCCTCTAGTTAAGAACAGTTTCAGGTTAAGCACGGACCTCCAGAACGAATTAAGTTTGTAACTACAGGTGCCATGGTAAAGGTTCTTGCTGTTGTCACTGTGTCTTGCTTTGTGGGAACCCACCCGCACTTCAGATACTATATTCACAGTCACACACAGATCTATCAAAACCAACAACAAACACCCCGAAATTAAAGCAAAACTCTTAGGGCCGGAATGGGAGTGCAGGAAACAACTGAACTGAATGAAATATACTCAGAGTCCTGTAGTGACTTCATGCTCTTTATTGCAGCTTGTAAAACAGTGAATGAAATGCCCCCCAAACCTCAGGCTTTTATATACATTATTTACACAATGAGTCCCGTCTGATTGGCTGATTCTGCTTCCCTCCTGGGGCCTGATTGGTCTTTTCCTGCAGGCCAATCAGCTGTTGCATTCTACGATCCTACCAGCCTAATAGGCTGATTAACTTCTTCCTGGAGCCTGATTGGTCTTCTCCTGTAAGCCAATCAGTTGTTGCATTCTAGGATCCTACTTGCCTATTGTTCTAGGATCCAAGCTTAGTACATAACAGCAGATTGGACTCAAGACAAGCACAACGGTAAAAAAAACCAAGATCAGGATACAAAGGGGCTGAGATTTAGGAAAGGATTGGTGAGGAGTAAGAAATAATAATAATAATAATAATAATAATAATAATAATAATAATTTATTATTTATACCCCGCCCATCTGGCCGGGTTCCCCCAGCCACTCTGGGCGGCTTCCAACAAAACAGAAATTCTAAAACACAGAAATCCATCAAACATTAAAATACAGAGATCCATCAAACATTAAAAGCTTCCCTAAACAGGGCTGCCTTGAGATGCCTTCTAAAGGTCTGGTAGTTGTTGTTCTCTTTGACCTCTAGTGGGAGGGCATTCCACAGGGTGGGAGCCACTACCGAGAAGGCCCTCTGCCTGGTTCCCTGTAACTTGGCTTCTCGTAGTGAGGGAACCGCCAGAAGGCCCCCGGAGCTGGACCTCAGTGTCCGGGCAGAACGATGGGGGTGGAGACGCTCCTTCAGGTATACCGGACCGAGGCCGTTTAGGGCTTTAAAGGTCAACACCAACACTTTGAATTGTGCTCGGAAACGTACTGGGAGCCAATGTAGGTCTTTCAGGACCGGTGTTATGTGGTCTCGGCGGCCGCTCCCAGTCACCAGTCTAGCTGCCGCATTCTGGATTAGTTGTAGTTTCCGGGTCACCTTCAAAGGTAGCCCCACGTAGAGCGCATTGCAGTAGTCCAAGCGGGAGATAACTAGAGCATGCACCACTCTGGAGAGACAGTCAGTGGGCAGGTAGGGACTCAGCCTGCGTACCAGATGGAGCTGATAAACAGCTGCCTTGGACACCGAGTTGACCTGTGCCTCCATGGACAGCTGTGAGTCTAAAATGACTCCCAGGCTGCGCACCTGGTCTTTCAGGGGCACAGTTACCCCATTCAGGACCAGGGAGTCCTCCACACCCGTCCGCCTCCTGTCCCCCACAAACAGTACTTCTGTCTTGTCAGGATTCAATCTCAATCTGTTAGCCGCCATCCATCCTCCAACCGCCTCCAAGCACTCACACAGGACCTTCACCGCCTTCACTGGTTCTGATTTAAAAGAGAGGTAGAGCTGGGTATCATCAGCATACTGATGGACACCCAGCCCAAACCTCCTGATGATCTCTCCCAGCGGCTGCATATAGATGTTAAAAAGCATGGGGGAGAGGACAGAACCCTGAGGCACCCGACAAGTGAGAGCCCAGGGGTCTGAACACTCATCCCCCACCACCACTTTCTGAACACGGCCCAGGAGGAAGGCGCGGAACCACTGCATGACAGTGCCCCCAGCTCCCAAGCCCTCTAGACGGTCCAGAAGGATGTTATGGTCGATGGTGTCAAAAGCCGCTGAGAGATCCAGCAGAACAAGGAAACAGCTCTTACCTTTGTCCCTAGCCCGCCGGAGATCATCGACCAGTGCGACCAAGGCAGTTTCAGTCCCATGATGAGGCCTGAATCCTGACTGGAAGGGATCCAAATGGTCCGCTTCTTCCAGGCGTGCCTGGAGTTGTTCAGCAACCACTCGCTCAATCACCTTGCCCAAGAATGGAAGATTTGAGACTGGGCGATAGTTGGCCATATTGGCCGGATCTAAAGATGGTTTTTTTAGAAGCGGTTTAATAACCGCCTCTTTCAGCGGGTCTGGGAAGGCTCCCTCATGGAGAGAAGCATTTACCAACCCGCGAAGCCCATCGCCCAGCCCTTCCCGGCTAGCTTTTATAAGCCAGGATGGGCAAGGATCAAGGAGACAGGTGGTTGGTTTCACTCGTCCAAGCAGCCTGTCCACATCCTCGGAGGTAACAGATTGAAATCGATCCCACAAAACTTGACTAGACAGGACTCTAGCACTCCCCCGCCCCGGCCCTGCTCCCACGGTGGAGTCTACCTCTTCCCGAATCTGAGCAACTTTATCTGCAAAAAACTTTGCAAAATCATTGCAGGAGATCATGTGGCCCATACTGGGCCCGGATGGAGCAGGTGGTTCCGCTAAATTGCGAACCACCTGGAAGAGTCTCCTGCTGCTGTTTTCTGCAGATGCGATGGAGACGGTGAAGAAGGTCCTCTTCGCCGTCGCCATTGCCACTTGGTAGGCTCGAAGTTGAGCTCTAGCCCGTGTCCGGTCTGATTCAAAATGAGTTTTCCGCCACCGGCGCTCTAGCCGTCTCAATGACTGTTTCATCACCCTCAGCGCCGGGGAAAACCACGGGGCTGTCCGGGCTCCATGCAATCTGAGAGGGCGCTTCGGAGCCAGACAGTCAATAGCGCTGGTTAACTCCGCATTCCAGCGGGCCACCAGGGAATCAGCTGAAAGGCCATCGACATGGGATAAAACATCCCCTACCACTCTCTGGAAGCCAATTGGATCCATTAAGTAGCGGGGGCGGACCATCCGAATCGGTCCCACCTCCCTGCAGAGGGGAAGGGTTGCGGAGAAGTCCAGTTGCACCAGAAAGTGATCTGACCATGGCACTTCTTTTGTTTCGCTTTTACTTAATGTCAGATCACCACCATCCATAGAGGTAAACACCAAGTCCAAGGCATGTCCGCGGCTATGAGTTGGGCCAGACTTATTCAGGGACAGCCCCATGGTGGCCATGCTTTCCACAAAGTCCCGAGCGGCTCCTTGTAAGGTCGTGTCGGCATGGATGTTAAAATCCCCTAAGACAACCAAGCTAGGTGTCTCCAGGAGCACATCCGACACGTCCTGAAGCAGCTCGGGCAGGGAATCCTTGGTGCAGCGGGGAGGTCGGTACACCAAAAGGAATCCTGTACTGCCCCTATTGCCCAACTTCCAGAACATGCACTCAGAAAACTCAGTCTTACCAATAGGACGCCTGGTGCAAACTAATGACTTCCTAAAAATCACTGCAACCCCCCCTCCCCGCCCAGATGGCCTGGGTTGCTGTGCATAAGAGAAACCTGGTGGGCAAGCAGCGCCAAGAACGGGCCCATCGGCTTCATCCAACCAGGTCTCTGTCACACATGCCAGGTCAAATCCTCCATCCACAATCAGGTCGTGAATGGCAGTGGTCTTATTCATCATCGACCTGGCATTGCACAGCAGCACCTTCAGGTCATGTGGGTATCCCTTGCTGATTCCAATATCCGTCCGGTCAGGACCAGACCCGGAGGCAGGGATAGTCCTCAGACAACGACTAAGTCTGCCTCCTCGGTAATCACATGGTCTGGTCTTAGCGTAACTCCTCCTCCTACCCGTGACCACTGAGATCGGTTGTCCCAGTGCATCCCCCCCTGTGGAATCTGCCCCAGCCATTTTGCTTGCTGGGACCCCCTCCCGGGCAGCCCTGACCCCTCCCCTTAAAAACAAAATAAAACCTCTGTAAAAAACAGCAAGAACGGAACAAAAGGAAAACACAAAAAACACAATAAAACAATAAAACCAAAAACAATAAAAATTACAATACACCAAAATTTAACAGATTCCCACACCCAACTAAAAATCCCTCCCACCTACCACCCCAAAGAAAATACCCTCCCACCTACCACCCCAAGAAAATAAAAACATAAAATTCTTTTAAAAGCATTTTAAAAAGAACTCTGTGCTGTTTTAAGTTCCCCTGGGCAGCACCAGCAGCAGAGCAGCGGCGGCAGTCCTTATGAGGCCCTCCAGGCCCCGCCCTAGACCAGGTGGAAGGAGGCAGGGACAGGGCCTGTGGGCACTCACAGCAGGAGAGAGAGTCCTGGGCAGCACCCACCACACAAAAAACACAATAAGACAATACTAACCAAGAAACAAAAATCACAGAAGTAACAAAATTTAAAAAATTCCCAAACCCAAGTAAATAACCAACCCCCCAACATAATGTGTTTAAAATGATAAAAGAGAATTTAAAACATTTTTAAAAGAACTCTGCACAGTTCAGAGTCCTCCTGGAAAAGAAAAGAAAGAGCAGAAGGCAAAGTTTTAAAGCAGGGTCCCCAAACTACGGCCCGCGGGCCAGATGCGGCCTAATTGGCCTCCCAATCCAGCACGCGACGCCCCCCGCCGCCCGCTGCCGCCGCCTGCTCTTACGGCGCACAGCACGGCGGCGCACTTCCAGATCGGGGAAAATCGCCGAAAATCGTTTGTGCGCATGCGTATGGCCCTCTCCTGACCCAGAAGAGGTCATTTCTGGTGCACTTCCAGGTCGGGGGGAGGCCCATACGCATGCGCACAAACAGTTTTCGGCGATTTTTCCGACCTGGAAGCGCGTCACCGCGCCAGTAAGTGTGTGCGCGCATGCGCACGGGCGCACACTCCCCTGCCCTCCGGCCCGCCGCGCAATCGGCGCGGTGGGCACCGGCCCAAAGCCGGGTAAGTCTGGGGACCCCTGTTCTAAAGGGAAACCACAGTAACCAACAAGTACAATCTTCAAAAGTCTTAGAAGCTGCAGCAGCCGCAGCTCTCAACGGTCAGTTTAAGAAATGAAGAACACTCAGCACATGGAACCATTTGCTGATACACTTGTTTTTCCCCGCCCCGCCCCCACACACACCCCAAAAGCATTTGATTGCAAGTGAGAGTAAAGTCCTCCTTTGATTGGACTCTAGAGCTGTCAGTTACAGTGCTACAACCCGCTTCTCTGCCTCCCCCTTCCTCTGTGCCTTCACTTAAGGAGTGAAGTTTGTGGGCATGTTGTTGTTGTTTAGTCGTTAAGTCGTGTCCGACTCTTCGTGACCCCATGGACCATAGCACGCCAGGCACTCCTGTCTTGCACTGCCTCCCGCAGTTTGGTCAAACTCATGTTCGTAGCTTCGAGAACACTGTCCAACCATCTCGTCCTCTGTCGTCCCCTTCTCCTAGTGCCCTCAATCTTTCCCAACATCAGGGTCTTTTCCATGGGCATGTTATGGAGGTGCAATGATGGATGGCAGCCCCAAGCCCAGTGGAAGTTTAACTGAAAAGTCCTCCACAAACAAAGCCTGCTGTTCTGAAACCGTCAGGAGAGTTGGGCGCATCTGATTTAAAGCTTGACTAAAATGAAAGTGGAAGCAAAGATTTCTCTGCCTTTGTTTGAGAAGCTATTCTTCACTAGCAATAACCACCCTCTCTCCCTTGCTGCAAGTTTTTTCCAGAGGCAGCATTGCCATGTGAGCCACAGAGGAAAGTAATTAAATTTAATAGAGGCTCTCTCTGTATATTGAAGTTGCCCTTGATTTTAAATCTTTGGAGAAAAGAATAATTAGATTTGATAGGCTCCGCAGCATCTGAACATTATATTGTAGAGGTATGTCTGTGCTCAGCTTTTGCAAGATTGTCTAGGATGGGCCTCCCCCCCCCCCCCGGCACACTTTCCTAAAGTTGCAAAGGCATTCTTGCTTTGCGTGAGGATGCAGCATTTAAATCTTTAGCATGTTTACGGGAGCAAAGGTTAAACTTCAGAGACTGACAGGAGATGAAAGTGAGGCGAATGCATCATAGGAATAAGAGCTCTTTCTTCTCTGCTATTTTCACTTGCAACAATGGACTTGCTCGTTTATTGTACTGCTGCGATTTTTGCACCAGGTTGCAATTAACTTCATATAGGAAACTGCCTTCACCAAGATTGGTTGATGGCTCAACTTAGCTCAGGATTGTCTACACCGGATGGGTGGGGTATAAATAAATAAATAAAATTATTTATTATTATTATTATGCAATGAAGGCACCAGGCCAGGGGTGCCAGGTATGGGGGGTGCAAGAGGCTTCACCCCCCTCAATATTTTGAGACAGGGGGCTGAGCCCTCCCTCCAATATTGAGGGGGCTGCCATCCCCTGCCGCCCCCGGGTGATCCCCAGCACACCGGGCAGGGGCAGGAGGATTGGAGGGTGATTTTCAACCTCAACGCCCCCACTACGATCGCCAGAGTGTCCCAACAGGCACCCTACAACAAACCTAAGTTACGTATAGCTATGTGTTTTGTTGTATGGTTTACCAACAGGCACCCGTGCATCCCAGCAGGTGTGGCCCGATGGGGGTGATTGTGTTCCTTATGTCATTATGTACTTTAACAGCTGGGTGGGATAACCCACCTGCCAAGCATCTAATGCAGGCATCCCCAACCTTCAGCCCTCCAGATGTTTTGGACTACGATTCCCATCATCCCTGACCACTGGCCCTGTTAGCTAGGGATCATGGGAGTTGTAGGCCAAAACATCCGGAGGGCCGCAGGTTGGGGGTGGCTGATCTAATTTGACATTGGCAGGTGGGTAGGACAACCCACCCTTCAATAATCCAAAGTCTCTTGCACAGTGTTTCCCCCAGTGCCCAGCAGCTGTCTGGGGGTCTGCAACACAAGAGGGACTGCAACACAAGAGGCTTTCCCTACCCTCTGCTCAGCAAAACACCAAGCATAGGGCTTGGCAAGGCTGCTCTCTGCAGGGATTGGCTGACTTGCTTGAGTTCCCCCCAAGGGAGCTCAGTTGTGCAGCTGATCCAGCAAGCTTGGAACTCACCATCCATCAGCTGATGGCCATTGACTCCAGGCCTGCTTTTCCTGGGGATTGGCTGTGCGATGGAGCTCCCCATGGGAAATTCAGTCACACAGCTAATCCTCTCTGCTGCTAAGTGCCAACCAACCCCGGAGCAGCTCCTTCACTCAGGGTTGGAGCAGGTACATAATTGGTTTCATTTGAGAGTACCTGGAGCTGAGCAGCCACAAAGATGGTACAAGACATCATCACAGTAATTCTGTACCCTCCTTAAAATGGCATATTTGCCCCTGCATGGGCCAACCATTCTGAGCATGGGCAAGAAACAGGCAGCAGAGGAAGAGAATCAAGACCTGCTTTCAGCACTGGTGTTAATGCTAGAATGATGTTTGGCCCAAGCTGATGCTAAGCGAGCAAGCAATGTGAAGAAGCAACAGAGGCAGCTGTTGTCTCTGTGCCTTGCTTCGAGGCATCTAGCTGGCCACTGTAGAAAGCTAAAGGCTAAAGTAGATGGACCACTTGTCTGATCCAGCAAAGCTCTTTTGAAATTCTTCCTGCACTCAAAGCTGCTATATTTATGCAGCAGCTCACCTGACAAGGCACCCAAAGCTTCAGATTCAACCATTTAATTCATTTAGTGTGTGATCTGGCAAGTGGGGAGGCTTAAAATATATTCACTTTCCACACCGCAGTCTCCGCTATCGCTGCAGAGCAGGAGAGAAGGGGGGGAAACAGAAGACCAAGGCAAGGCAACAGACAAAAATGAAGGCTGTAAATCGGTGTGCATGCTTACTTGTAAGTAAGCCTCATTGTTCCCAGCAAACACACACAGGAATGAAAGTGATAAATGCAAATTGCGTTTGCTGATTGCAAGTACCGGTAATTAATGGCTGCTGAACATTCTGATCCTTCACATGCACTCCTAAATGGAAGCAGACTCTCTACGTGACAGATACCCTTCTGTGAAATGGCAGGAGAATGCAGCTGGCTCCCTCAAAGAGACAGTTTTCTGCAGTGCAGATGGAAATCAAGCTATAAATTAAATGTCCATGTACTGTTCGTTGTTGGCACAGATCCTGTGGTGATGACAACAGCTTGAATGGCTCCGAAGAGCACGTATTAATATCACTGGGTGAAGGCCTGGAATGTTGGCTGCCTTGAATATGGTAGATTGTTGCTTTCATCCTTCTCCAAGGTGGGTGATCCTGGGCTTATTTATTCCAGGCAAGTGGTATAAATTTTAAAAATGTAGGTTGTAGCATGTGTCATGCTGGATTCCCCTCCCACTCCTAAATAAGCTAAAAGCATTCAAAGAGGTTTGCGCTGTTTTTACAAAGTTCCTGTGTTTGTGAAACTCAGTAGTACAGCAGAGCAATTACAAAGGGGGGAATCACTTCACTCAAAATCCCCTGTGTTAAAAGCCAGCAGCTACACTTATGGGATGGAGGCTGAGTTCTGTAGTGCTATTGTTGTGCATTACTCTGGTTAATTCCTACAATGTCTTTGTTGATCATGAATGCTTAATATTTGCATTTACAGGTTGGAAATGGGGAATGAGAGATGCTGGTGTTTGTCCATACTAAAAGTTTAAGACAGTGATGGGCAACCTTTTGAGCTTGGTGTGTCAAAATTCGCCAAAAAAACGAGCATAACTCGGGTGGTGTGTCACTTCGAGAAAAAACCCATAATTTCACGATATTTATAGTTTAAATAACAAAAATGTATAATTGTAATATATAACTGTATTTAATAAACCAAAAACTTATTATTTAACCAAACCAAAAACCGCTTATTTATCACAAAGTGCCCAGAGTTGTTGAGCTTTTTGAGGGGAGCTACTGACCAAAGTTTTGGAGGTTTTTTGGTGGGGTACAAAATTTGCTTTGCTTTTTTTGGGGGGTGCCTTAAAGCTGCTGCACTTTTGTGGGGGGGGGGAACAGAAATAAATGACGAATAATACCTTCACTGGAACTAACATGCAGCACCGACATAGTCTGCCAAAGTGCAAAAAAAACCAGCACAGAACGGGTTAAAAAATGAACGCTGTTACACCCAATCATCGTCTGCCAAAGCGCCAGAAAAAACAGCACAGAAAGGGTTAAAAACCAATCTCTGGCTACCAGCAACAACAAAAAAAAAAAAAGGATACGGGTTTTAACAGCGGAGACAAGGTGTAGCATGAGGAGCGGGAGAACAAAGGGGGGAAACAACAACAACAGCGCAAATGGGCCGATGGGGCGCATGCCAGCAGTGAGGGCTCTGCATGTCACGTCTGACATGTGTGTCATAGGTTCACCATCACTGTTTTAAGATCAGACGGAGGGAGTCTTTCGCTCATTTTGTTTATTTTCAGTTAGCCCCTTCTTGAAATAACTTGTCTAGGTGATGTGCAATACGTAAAAAAGATACAATGAGATTAAAAACTGCCATATTAGGGAGGGAAACACTGACCATAACAATGAAATGTTTGACCCCTAGGAAGAGCTTTAGAACATCTCATAGGACCTAAACCCACCACTAGTCCCCTGACTACCCACTAAAAGAGTTCACCCACAACAATCCATTGCAAAACCAAAATATCCTTCCCCACCCAAGACCAGGATGAATGCTAGGATTCTGTCAAAAGGGCCATCACAAAAGAGAGGGGGAGGGAGAGGGAGAGGGAGAGGGAGAGGGAGAGGAGAGAGAGAGAGAGAGAGAGAGAGAGAGAGAGAGAGAGAGAGAGAGAGAACACCGTTAATGCTTAGGAGAATAAAAATGTCTTCACCCAGCATCAAAAAGATGGCAATGTTGGCACCATGCAAACTTTCCTCAAGAGTATTCCACGAGTGCCAATGGACTGAACTTCAGTTTATTGGCTTCCATCCAGTCCATTACTGCCGTCAGACACCAGTTCAGCCACATCCTCTGTCACACCTGCTTGAGATGCAAAAGTGAAATAGAGCTATGTGTCATCACTCTGTTGAAGCCACTGCATGGCTACCGCTGCTTTGTGGACTAAGGTTCTGAATCATGGAGGTCTTTTTATAGATGAGCACCAGAACTTTGAAAGTGCACCATGTTCCTGCTCCTCCTCTGTCCACCTATGAGGGCTGTGTCCCCATGGCTCTACAGGATCTTGCAGAGCCCATGGCCTATGTCCCCTTTTGACCCATGGTTGGGATAACAGGATGAGGGAGATCTCATATGCACCTAAACATCCCAGGTTATGGTCTGAGGCCAGCACATGACATTGCAGTTGCTGAAGCTAAGCCTGAGTAGGAACCACATGGCACTTCTATGCTCAGTGCCCAGAGTTCCAAGATATAAATGTACTAAATATTATCCTAACTTGTATCATTTATTCTTTATAAAATGCAAACGTACTTTCAAATAACTTGATCCCCCCGCCGCCGCCCTTAAGGCTTGTAAGCAAAGCTAAATGTCTGCAGCTTACGTTTCCATTGCATATGTAATAAATATCTTAGCATTACCCCTGGTGAAGAACAGCCAAGGGATAAGGCTAAAAACTAATCAAAGGATACTGGGACATGCCAGAGCTCTTGAACACCTGGTTGCTCAAACAAAGCCTCAGTGGAAACAGGAAACTTTCTTATACCCCTTCCTGTCTGGGAGGATGAGGTGGCCAGCCTTACTGGGCGGAGTCAATTCAGGGCCTGTAGGTCTTTCATTTGCTGACACTTGCAATTCAAAGGTTCACCAAATGGGGCAGCAGCACACAGATCCAGCAGTTCCCAAGGCAGACGCTGGGATCATAGCTGCCAAGTACCCCATTTTCCCCGGGAAACCCCCGTATTTTCTTACCGTTTCCCACTGGTCTCCCGAATGGATTTATATCCCGTAAATCCCCCGGAAAGCAGCTCCTGCCGGTAGCCATGTTTCTGGTGCCGCTCTGCCCATGTATGGGCACCGGAAATTTTGAAATGGGCAGAGTGGCGCCGGAAGTATGCAGACATTTTGAAATGGGCAGAGCGGCGCTGGAAGTCGCTTCTACGCATGTCCGGAAGTCGTGTAGAAGCGACTTCTGGCACCGCGGCCATTTTGGAAATGGGCAGAGCGGCACCAGAAGTTGCTTCTACGCATGTCCGGAAGTCGCGTAGAAGCGACTTCCGGTGCCGCGCCGCTGCTGGTCCCGGATTTTTCAATCTGGAACTTGGCAGCTATGGGTGGAATGAGAGATTTTTCTCGCTCTGTAACTATATGCCTGGACAATACAGAGTTAATTTGCAGACTATTACCTCGAGGCAGGGGCTGGACACATCGGGTGCGTGACTCCTTTTTAGTTCTGCGAAATGCTGGCCAAATGTGATGTGGGCAATAATAAGCCAATAATAATAGTAATAATAATAATAATTCGTTTTGAAGTATTGAACCACTTTGTCAGGCATAACTACGGAGGCCTGAAAACTGCTCGCAATTGAGCAGAAGCAGAGCCTGCCATACAAAGGCTACTCCCAAAGCCTATAATTGAATTGGTGGTGGTGTGGAGAGGCAGAGAGAGAGCTATCTGCAGAAAGATAGCATTATGTATGTACCTGCCTGCTGTTCTGCCTTTAGCCTGTGCTGTCAGCTTATCCCTTTGATCACCCAGGCATTCTCTAAATATACACGTTTATTCTTCTCAAAAGACATGCTCTGTGCGGAGATGTCTGCATTTTGTCAGGTGACTGTAGCAGAGAAATAGAGTCTGATTCTGTCATGTAGTGAAGATGCCAACTCACTTATCTGCTGCCTTACTTTCCAGCTTTCAGGCAGAAGTGGCCCCACCGGGAGGCAAGGCGAACTGGCCACAGAAGCAGGTGGCTTCTGGATGTTGAGGAAGGTGTCGGTCGATGGGAGACCCATCAGTTCTAACTCAGGACCCCAGGGAATTTGCAGAATGAAAAGTTACAAGATTTCAGCGAGACATTACAGGATGTGCCTTGGAAACAAAGCAGTTAGGACTGCCCCCCCCCAATGTTTGCAAGTGCAAATAGCCTCAAAAGCAGGACTGTGTCTGAGCGGCCCAACAGTATCATGGACACAAATCATAATGAATGCACAATAAAATGTTTTCTGCAACGGCCCTGAGAAAAGGTGATGTGACTTTTCAAACGCTGAGACAGGTAAGTTAACTTGTGGGGACTTGTTTTCCACTTGGAAAGTGCAACTGAATGTACACTTGAAGGTGGTGTGGGAGGTTCCTGATCCCCAAACTCCCTTTCTGATAAGATTTTTAAAAAATCAGGTACTCGGGACTAGGGGTAGGCAAATTGATTGATTCCAGTTTCTTTCAGTTTCTTTCCATTTTCCCCATCTTCTGTTCAGTTCTCCACATTTCCACTTCAGCTTGTGTGTGTTTGTGCGTGTGTGTTTTTTAAAAAAATAAATAAATAAAATAGTCCTCATTAGCATTTTAGCATTAATTTTTCTTAATATATACATTTTTAATTGCAATTTTGCCTAGCACACACATTTTTGTCAGCAAATCTCCCTTATGAAATGCATTTTCTATGTATCTTCATAAATACATGTATTTTTATGTACACTTCACCCTACTACCGTATATGCAGTTTTGTACACATTTTGAAAGATGGCAATGAGAGGCAGTGTGGTGTAGTGGTTAAGAGCGGTAGACTCATAATCTGGGGAGCCGGGTTCGCATCTCCGCTCCTCCACATGCAGCTGCTGGGTGACCTTGGGCTAGTTACACTTCTCTGAAGTCTCTCAGCCCCACCCACTTCACAGGGAGTCTGTTGGGGGGGGGGAAGGAAAAGGAGATTGTTAGCCGCTTTGAGACTCCTTAGGGTAGTGATAAAGCGGGATATCAAATCCAAACTCCTCTTCTTCTCCTTCTTCTTCTTCTTCTTCTTCTTCTTCTTCTTCTTCTTCTTCTTCTTCTTCTTCTTCTTCTTCTTCTTCCATCATGAGTTAGGTCAGTTGGCCTTTTTCTACAAATCAAACCGAATTCCTTCCCCATCTCTATTCATTTATTCCATTTCTATCACATCTTTTCCTCCAAGGAACTCAAGATGGCATACATGGTTCTCCCCTTCCTCATTTAATCCCCACAACAAACCTGTGAGGTAGGTTAGGTTGAGGGTGAGTGACTGATCCAACATCACCCAGTGAGCTTCATGGGCCAGATGGGGATTTGAACCCTGCTCTCCCAGGTCTTCATCTGAAACTCTATTTTATTTTATTTTTGGATTTTTTTTTTACAAGTATAAAATTATAACAATACAACCATGCACATCCATATTTAAAGATTCCTCCAAAACTCTGGACTTCCCACCTTCCCCTCCATGAGTCCTATTGTCAACTGCATATTATTCAGCAGTACATATTTTATGTCACTCCATTATCCGCATAGTATTTGCAACATTACAAGTATTATTGCAAGCCTGCTAATGTTTTCATCTGCTTACAGTGTTCTCCACGATAAAATATAATTTTTCCCCATTCTTTGTTAAAGTTTTGGTCTTCTTGGTTCCTGAGATCTCCGATCAGTTTTGCCATTTCGGCATAACCCAACAGTTTAATTTGTCATTCTTCTCTGGTAGGGACTTTGTTTTCTTTCCATCTCTGGGCTAGTAGCATCCATGCTGCTGTCATCACGTACATTAAAAGTCTTTTCTGCTCCCTTGGAATACCAGCACCTTAGTCTGACACTCTTAACCTCTGTACTGCAGGAGTCATGCGCCCCCGCAATGCTATACCTTGTCCCCTTATTCCCCTTCCCCTTCTTGCAACAGTGGTGGCAAAAGCTGAAAGGGAGGTGTTTCTCCCCTCTTTATCTCCCCATCTCTCTCTAACTGCATTCAGATGGCACTTCACTCCATCTCTTCCCAATGCTTCCTTACCTGTTCATTTTCATGTTTTACACACATTTCACATGGTGTACCGTAAAAGCCACTTCTGGAAATCTAAAAAGGTAAAGGGTAAAGGGGCCCCTGACCATCAGGTCCAGTCGTGTCCGACTCTGGGGTTGTGGCGCTCATCTCGCTCTATAGGCCGAGGGAGCCGGCGTTTGTCCGCAGACAGCTTCCGGGTCATGTGGCCAGTATGAAAAAGCTGTTTCTGGCGAACCAGAGCAGCGCACGGAAACGCCGTTTACCTTCCCGCCGGAGCGGTCCCTATTTATCTACTTGCACTTTGATGTGCTTTTGAACTGCTAGGTGGACAGGAGCTGGGACCGAGCAATGGGAGCTCACCCCGTTGAAGGGATTTGAACCGCTGACCTTCTGATCAGCAAGCCCTAGACTCTGTGGTTTAACCCACAGTGCCACCATCTAAAGGATGTTTATCACTCATTTCTGTGCTAATTGTTTCCAGAAAGAAATGTTTGCAGCCCCAGTGGGAGTGTGCACAGGATTATCTAAGAGGCTTGTTGAGTTCATGGTAGGGTTTCGCTCCATGTAACATGTTGTTGCAGTGCAGCATATTAGGTGTGAAGGGAGAAATGTCTAGGGCATCTTCATTCCCATCTGATCTGTAATTTTTGCACAAGTTATTAGGATGAAAGACAGTTAGCATAATAATAATAATTTATTACTTACAGTATACCCTGCCAATCTGACTGGGTTTCCCTAGCCACTCTGGGCGGCTCCCAACAGAATATTGAAAACATCAAACATTAAAAACTTCCCTAAACAGGGCTTCCTTCAGATGTCTTCTAAAAGTCAGGTAGTTTTATTTCCTTGACATCTGGTGGGAGGGCATTACACAGGGCGGGCACCACTACTGAGAAGGCCCTCTGCCTGATTCCCTGTAGCTTCACTTCTTGCAGTGAGGGAACTGCCAGAAGGCCCTCAGAGCTGGACCTCGGTGTCCAGGCTGAACGATGGGGATGGAGACACTCCTTCAGGCAAAGAGATAGCAAGAGAACCAGGACTGTACAAACCCAACACATGTGGTGAGCAATTGCCCTCAGCCATCCCACTCTGTGTATAGGTGCAAAGCATAGACTCATACAATTGTAGAATTGTAGAGTTGGAAAGGACCACAGGGGTCATCTAGTCCAACCCCCTGCAATGCAGGCATCTCAGCTAAAGCATCCTTGACAGATGGGATGCTTCTAATATCACGGAATGAACCATTTATCATAGAAATGGGAACCTGGGAGAAGAAGAGGCTGGATCTAAGTCAGAACTCTCCACAGGAACAAATGCCCAGTAAAAATTCAGAAAATGTTTTTTGTGTGTGACTCATGCAAATAGGTCACCATTTGTCAGCGCAGCCCCCTCTCCCAATCAGCGGGGGAAATCACAGCCCCCTGCCCCCCCTTTGCAATTTTTCAGCGGACAAGTCAGGGGGTCCATCAGTTTTCAGTTCTAGCTTATACTTAGAGCTCAGGAGTTTTGGAAGTTCCACCAGGCTTTGCATTTTGGAGCTGCACAAATCATCCATAGCCATATTAAATTTATTTTATTAACTTACTGAGGGGCAAGTAGCAACAAGGTGGCCAATTTTTGCTGATGGTGCTAAATTGTTCAGGGTCATTAAGTATGAGAAGATTGTGAAGAGCTCCAAAAGTGCTTCTCCCAAAGGAGTGAATGACAAATGCAATTCATTGTAAAGAAGTGTACAGTAATGGATGTTGGGGCAATAATAATAAACATAATTTCACAAGTATATGCTCATGGTGTCTGAACTGGTGGTGACTCACCAGGACTGAGACTTTGGGGTTATAGTAGTTGGTAGCTCAATGAAGGTGTTGACCCTGTGCGCTGTTGCGAAAAAAGCTAATCCCATGCTAGTGGTAATTAGGAAAAGAATTGAAAATGAAACTGCGAACATCATACCATTGCATAAATCTATGCTGCAAACGCATTTGGAATACTGTACGGTTCTGGTCATCTCACCTCAAAAAGGGTATTGAACGAGTTGGAAAATGTTCAGAAAAGGGATACCAAAAAGATCAAGGGGGTGGAGCCACTGCCATATGAAGAAAGGTTGCAGCATTAGGCACAAGAGCACTCCCCACCCCCACCCCCACCCCCGCCATGGCTTCTAGCAACTGGTATTCAGAAGCATTAATGCCTCGCCCATGGCTAGTAACCATTGATAGCCTTCTCCTCCGTGAATTTGCCTAATGTTCTTTTTAAAGGCATCCAAGCTGGTGGCCATCACTCCCTCCTGTGGGAGTGAGTTCCACAGTCCAACTCTAACTGCATCAGTACTTCCTTGCATCCCGGGTCTTAGTCCAACCCCTAACCACAATACGGCCTTTATGGCTTTAACACCAAGCCCGTCCGTCCCCCGTCCCGCCCCGCGCGCACCGCTACGCTTTGCTTAATACCCTCCCTGATGAAGAGTTCTGGAGACCTCAAAAGCTTGCTCACTATTTCGTGACGTTTGGGTGCCTTCCTGAAAGCATTGCTCTGTGTGGATTTTGAACGGCTACTTTGCCTATACTGCCGGTGGGAGCAGGTGGGGGGGAGTGCATCTAACGTGCACTAAATGTATCTGAAGCGCAGCATTTTGGTGTGATCGAGAGTACAACATCCTTTTGGCTAAATGGCATCCCCGCGCGCCCATCTCCGTGGTTAGCCAAAAGTACGGCGCAAGCGATAGGGATTGTATTGCTGAAGGTTGCAGCTGCCTGGAGCGTCTCCAGGCTTGGGAGAGGTGACATTTCTGGCTCGCAGCAGGTCTCTCCTTTTTTGCACTGGGTGGAAGTGTCAGCGTCGAGGGCGTGGCTTGGCAAGGGCGCGCCCCTCTTCCTTGGCTCCTGCTCGGAGAGCCAGCTCCGTTGAGAAAGACACTTTCCTCCCTTCTGCTACCCGGCTTCTGTCTGACTCCTCCCTCCTGCAGCTCTGAATAGTGCAGAGCGAGCCAACGAGCTTCTGCCTTTCTCCCCCCGCTGCTATAGTTCCTTCTCAGCCGGCAGCGTGAGACCGAGATTCTCCTTTCTTTCCACTACCGCACGTTTTCTGGTACCTGCTGGACGCGTCTGACTTGCAGAGCTAAACTTGATCAAAAGGATTATAGAGGATCCGGGACCCATTCAAAAACAGAGGAATCACGTTGCCTTATTTTCTTGCATCTTTTTCTCCCTGGCGCTTAATGCTCCTTTTTAAAACTATGTGACAGCTTGACTGGGCTTGCTTGACTGCATCCTAAGCAGGTCTCCAGGGAAAAGGGTGCTGGACAAGGGATTTATCTATGCAGTCCAACAAACTTGGAGGAGGAGATCAGAAATTCACTGTGAAGCCAACAGTTTTGGTGTCCTCAGATGAGAACTCCCAGAATTGGTGGGAAGGCAAAATAACACCCCACCCATCCCAAGAACCATGTCGGTCACTCTGAGCAATGTCTCATCAAACGGGACGAGCCACCACGGGATTATGGATATACCCAAAGGGCAGAAGCCTTTGAATCTCTTCCTTTTCTGCTTGACTTTTATCATCACGTTCACCACCCTCTTGGGCAGCATATATTCGCTGGTGTCTCTGCTGAGGATGCAGAGCAAAAGTACTGTCTCCATGCTGGTGACTTCTTTGACGGTGGACGATCTGATCAGTGTGGCACCAGCAACAATCTTCATGCTCAAGCATTGGTTGGATGAGATGCTCCCCCAGACCTTGTGCACGGCTTCGGCGCTGCTGTACTTATTCCAGGGCTTTTCCAGCAATCTGATGGGGTCACTCATAGTTTCTTATAACTTCTACAGCCTTAGCAAGATGGGAACCGGCCAAGGGGCCACCAAGAGGCCGGTCAGCATGGTCTGGGCCGTTCTCACTATCTGGATTGTCAGCCTACTGATCTGTATTTTGCCTCTCTGCGGCTGGGGTAGCTATGCCTCCACCCCTTGGGGGTGCCTGACAGACTGCACAAGCTCTTACATTTTATTCCTCTTTATCGTCTACTCGCTGTGCTTCTGCCTCCTCCTCGTGCTTTCCATCCCTTTAATTTATCAGCTGCTGTGTTCAGATGAGCAGCAGCATCTGTACGACGATTATCACCAAATTGCCCGAGGCTATTTCTCCCCTGGGTCACCTCCGACTGGCGGTCGTCACACCCCTTCCCTCTCTCCGGAAGACACTCTGAGCAAAACCTTAAAGCATTTCCAAGGCACTTGTCCAAATGCTGACCTCAAAGTTAGGCAAAGCCCAGTGGACCATTATGGACTGGATCGCTACGGCATGCAAGAGGGGCCCTACAACAGCCGAACCCTCACTGTGGAATTTGCTCAGAAGCGCTTTTCCCTGATTCTGGCGCTGACCAAAGTCACACTTTGGCTCCCAATGATGGTAAAATCAAACCAAGTTTCTTTCTCTATTTGTAATGTTCCGGGGGCTGGGAGGGGAGTATTGGATGAAATTTAAACCATGTGCCATTGAACACAGAGCAAATGAGGCAACTTTCCCATGTAACTTGCACTGGACATCTTCAACACCGGATAGTCCAGTTAAAAGTTACTGGCTTGTTTGCTTTTTAATCATTTTATTCTGTAAGTCCATCAAATCAGCTACTAAGAGTTAAACGGATTGCCCACCAGAGATTCATTGCATATATTACTGTCATTTCAATCAAACCCTGTGCTGTTAGTATGCTGGCAAATCCTGTATCAGCAACTCTTAATTATTTTAGTTTGCTGAGTGTGCAAGAGCCCCCTCCATGCATATCAGTGTCTTCTTATGGAAAGGGCTGGACTTTTAATTGCACGTTCTGATTATCCAGATTTGAGTGAACAGATTTGTATTGAACATATGTTTTCATGGGCATCGACAAAGGATCATGCCAAACCAAGGCTCCAGCTAATTACTTAATTGACTCTGGTTTTATGCTAGGGTAAGCATTCTATGAATAAGCTTTGTAGAGTGAGTCAAAAAAGAAAACCAATTGGAAGGGCAGGCCAAGGGTTACTTTTTCAAGCAACCGGACAGGCTGTGGGTTGACTGCATGAAATCCATCAGAGCATCTGCAGAATCCTCCTGAGGCACACCCTTTGGCAGTGGGTTGCCAGAGGCTGTAAAATGGAAAGGTTTCTCAGAAGCAAAGGTTTGTGTGTTTGCTTATGGTTTTGTAAATAATGAGGGCTGCTGAAAACTGCTTTGCTTCAGGGTGCGGATAAGTGCTGCGTGACACCTGTGAAACTCACTCAGAGCCGCACATAGCACATGTGAATGCCTTGAACTAAGAATCCTTTGCTTTAAGTTTTCTCTTCTCCAGTTCCTTTCCCCAAATTCACCTTGACCCTGAAGCCTTTGAGTTGACCTTTAAATCATCCCCCCAACAGTGATTATGGTTGAATTTCTAAGCATACTTTTCGGGAGTCAGCACCATTGAATGTAGTTCCCCCCTCCATTTGTGGCCTCCTCACCAGTGAGATTTAGACTGTAAGGTTTGTGGCAGTAGGGACCTTCTCTTTTCCTTGCGAAATGATACTCATTGATGGCACTGTATAAATCATCTATCATCATTATCAGTGCCATCATCTGAGAGGTGTGTTTCTGTCTCCCAGCATTACCTCAAGTGGACTTTTATTAATAGCCTCAGGGTCAAAGCTACTTCTCTGCCAGAGCAAAGGCATCAATATTTATTGTTTCACTTGAAGCAACTGACACAGATGGGAGTTGCACTGGAACATTTGCTTCTCAGCATCTGTCAGGATTCAAAGTCACAAAGCTCGTCTTCGACGGATTCCAGAGGAACAAGAATGCTGGTTTGCTGCTGCGCGAACACTCTAGAGTGCAAGAGACCAGAAGCAAGCCCTGATGGGTTCAATGGGGCATACGCCCAGGTAAGCCTAACTGGCTTACAACCATGTGTCTTTTTGTAGATGGCAACCTCATTGTGTATATGTGCTTCAGAGCCAATGCCTATTGAGACCTGCATTCTTTTATAATAGGGTTAACCAATGTAAAATAGGGTTGACCAACCTTATAGATGTAGCTGGGCTACTGGCAATGTTGGCTTGGGCTGATGGGAGTTGGGAATCCAAATTATCTGGAGGGCCCTGTGGTGTCCATCCCTGTTTTAAAATGCCACAAATATTACACTGTTACATATTTAGAGTGTACTGGGAGTTATTGAAAATAAAGGCTAAGGTTATGCATAGGCTTTCAATGAACAGTGGGCTATCAAAAACTGTACTGCAGCAGGTGCATTCCTAAGAACCAAGGTTTTAACAACAACAAAAAGATAATGAGCATGCAGAAGTCATGCGATTCTTGAGCATGACCACAATGCAGTGAGAAATTGGCGATTGTAAATATACATAATGGAACATCCCACATAATCCTTAATTCAAACCCCAGAAGACACAAGCAAATGTGTGGGTAAATTCTGTTCTGAATTCAATTATCCTTTGTGGATTCTTTAAAAGAAATAAATAAAATAAAAGGCAACTTCACATATTACCGGTACCTTTGGTGTACACATGTATGATTCATAAGTGTGCCTATGACAAATGGGTGTGTACCACGAGCAGGGGAGAGATGAGAGGAAATAATACTGATGACACAGAACCATGGCAGAAGATCAGCCACACACTGTATCAAGTACAGCTTGACTGAGGAAAAGCATGGGATTCTGGTGACCTTGTTCCAAACGCAAAATGCTGCCCGAAAGCCTTGACCACACCAAACTACTGCATCATGATGGGAGATGGGCAGGAAGCCAACCCCGCCAACCACCAATGCTATTCCTCTGGCTGTAGCTCAGGCATCCCCAAACTCAGCCCTCCAGCTGTTTGGGGACTACAATTCCCACCATCCTTTACCACTGGTCCTGTTAGCTAGGGAAGATGGGAGTTGTAGTCCCAAAACAGCTGGAGGGCCGAGTTTGGGGATGCCTGCTGTAGCTCTTCTCAACGGGTGCAAGTAATGGTGATATTCAGAAACAAAGATGGGCTGCTCTATGCCCCATAGCCCCTTAAGATGTGGGTTTCCCAGTGTGAGAGGTCATGGAGCCCACCTCAAGTTCCTCTGGACTGAAGTTCCTGCCTAATGCCTTTGCATCTGTATGGTAAAATCACAGTTGTGACAAATAGTGCCACAGGGATGGTAGAGTTAAATATAGGTTCATCAAACAAACTAGCTGCCAAGGCAAGCCAGTTATGAACAGGAAAACATAAGAAGAGCCTGCTGGAACAGGGCAGTGGTCCATCTAGTCCAGCATCCTGTTCTCACAGTGGCCAACCAGATGCCTGTAGGAAATCCAGAAGCAGGGCCCAAGCACAAGAACACTATCCCCTCCTGTGGTTTCCAGAAACTGGTATGGATAAGCATTGCAATTTCCAACTAGGGAGGCAGGGGCTAGCCATCATGGCTTGTAGCCATCAATAGCCCTCTCCTTCATGAATCTGTCTAATCTTCTTTCAAAGCCATCTAGGTTGGTGGCCATCATTGCCTCCCATGGGAGCGAGTTCTATAGTCTAACCATGCACTGCTGCTGCATAAGAGAGTACTTTTTTTAAATCTGTCCTGAGTCTTCAGGGACATGAAACCTGAAGAATCATGGTTTACAGGAAGAAACCCTATACACATACACATGCATAGAGCCATTTACAAACTGATGTTGATTGCATGTTGGCTGGGGAATGTGTCCAACAGGCTTGCTAGTGTCTCATTCACGATGGCCTCTCCATTTTATACACTTCTTGTTCTTGTGGAGAAGCTGGTAAGATATTGTTAGGTTTCTATTTCTTCCCACTGCGAGACAGTCACGAGACTGTGTTGATATATTCCAGCAAAAGACTGTTGGATCACGGGAGCAGGTGTTGCTGTATCCTGTTTCCGTTTGGTGTTTTTCTTCTTCTTCGGACTTCTCTCAGCGAGAGGAGACATGCTTTCCTTTGTTCTGCTTCATTCTTAGCAATAAAAGTAGGTGAGTGCACACATCTCTGCCTCAGTCCGTCTGTGTTTTTACTCTGCAAGGCCAGATGTGGTTACTGTTAAGTAGATTTGTAGCTGATGGAGTAACCAAAACCAAAGAGTGTTCATCAATGGTTCCTCGTCATCCAGGAAAAAAGTGGGGTGCCCCACTGCCACAAGGTTCTGTCCTTGCCCCATTGTTGTTCAACATCTTTATAAATGACATGGATGAAGAAATTGAGGGGATGCTCATCAAATTTGTAGCTGACACCAAGCTGGGAGGGGTAGCTAATGTTGCAGGATGACCTTAACACATTGGACAACTGGGTCAAAGCTAACAAAATGAATTTCAATAGGAGAAATGTAAAGTTCTACAACTAGGCAGGAAAAGCAGCTACACAAATGTAAGAAGGTGGGGGACACCTGGCTTACTAGTAGAACATGTAAAAAGGATCATGGGGTCTTAGTAGACCACAAGCTTAACATGAGTCAACAGGATGATGCAGAAGCAAGATAAGCTAATGCTATTCTAGGTTGTATCAACAGAAGTATAGTGTCCAAATCAAAGGAAGTCATATTATCACTCCATTCTGCCTGGGTCAGACCACATCTGGAATACTGTGTCCAGTTCTGGGCACCACAATTTAAGAATATTGGACCTAAGCATAGGCTATATTGCAGAGATGAAGAACCTTCATCCCAGGGGCCTAATTAGAGCCACCAAGAGTCAGCTGCTTGTAACATCTGTATTACACATTCCATTGGTATGATACTTTCAGGCAGGACTTATTCCTCCAAGGAACCAGACTTACCAAATTTCAAAGACACAAAGAAAAGGCACCTCATTTTATTCTTTTTCTTATTTCTCTTCCTGTAACCTGTGCAGAAATTTGGTTATTTCTCTATGTCAATAAAAACAAATGCGAAAATGAACAAAACAAATGAGAAATGAATAGGCTGTGCACTCGGAATTCATTTGTTTTACTCTCAAATCATATATGTGAATAAAACAAATGGGGCTCATTTTTAATTTGTTTATTTTAATGAATCCACACACTCATGCATCTCCTGAATAGGGCTAGAGTCTCACATTAAAGCAGCTGCTCCCTCCTCACAAAACAACAGGTTGGACACAATCCAGCAAAACATTTAAATGCCTGATTGATTTCAGTAGGAGTGTTAAGCCCATGCTTAAATGAACATGATTTATAAAAGCTTAATATAGTGCAATCATATGTATTTTGCAAGTTCTATTAGGTTCAATTTGTTGTTGTTGTTTAGTCGTTTAGTCGTGTCCGACTCTTCGTGACCGCATGGACCAGAGCACGCCAGGCACTCCTGTCTTCCACTGCCTCCCACAGTTTGGTCAAACTCATGTTCATAGCTTCGAGAACACTGTCCAACCATCTCGTCCTCTGTCGTCCCCTTCTCCTAGTGCCCTCAATCTTTCCCAACATCAGGGTCTTTTCCAGGGAGTCTTCTCTTCTCATGAGGTGGCCAAAGTATTGTAGCCTCAGCTTCAGGATCTGTCCTTCCAGTGAGCGCTCAGGGCCAATTTCCTTCAGAATGGATAGGTTTGATCTTCTTGCAGTCCATGGGACTCTCAAGAGTCTCCTCCAGCACCATAATTCAAAAGCATCAATTCTTCAGCGATCAGCCTTCTTTATGGTTCAATAGGACTTTTTTTGTAGATGATGGGCCATATCCAGCCCTGCAGCTCTTCTGGCAGAAAGGACTTATGTGCATGCAATGGAACTTTATCTTTCTTGCCAGTCTCTTCCAGCCTCCTGTGCACCTCCAAAATCAGCTCCGGAGTGTTGAGGGATGGTTGGTTGCAGATTTGTGTGTACAGTATATAAGAGATGAGATGGAAGTCCCATTGCAACAATAGAACTTTACTGGAGCAGCACTATCTGTACAACCCTCTGTGAGCAACTGAAAGATGCCTTGCACAATTTTCCATTTACCCTTGTATGGTTTGTTTATTTTTCTTCCTTTTACTCATAGTAACAAACAACTAGAGTGTTTTTAATTTCTTTGAATCGTCTCTCTCTTTCAGATTCAAATGGTTGTTCAACACACTGTTGGGTTTCAAAGCCTTTCCTTTGAGATATTCAGCTTTCTGCTAACGCTGCTAGCCGTTACTGTCACCCCAGTATTTGTCTTGTCTGAACACTGGAGTCACCTGCCTTGCGGCTGCATCATCAACTGCAGAAGGAATGTCTACACTGTATCCTCAGAGGAAGGCAAAAGTAAGTACAGAAGGATGATGGGAAGGGACTGGAGGCTAAGCTTCTGACTCTGCCTGGCCCTGAGCAACTTACCCTTCCCAGGGAAAACTGCGCAGAGTTAGTTTGTTTCATCAAAATCTGGTCCACATGGTGCTTTCATATCCCTTTCTTGTATTGTGTGAATGGCTGTTCACATGAATACCACAAAGCTAGGAATGTGTGGGTTTCACCCATGGCAACTTCCTTGATCCCTCTGGATCTGTGGTAGAGCATTTTCTTTGCATGCAGCAGGTCCCAAGTTCAATCTCCAATGAAGGCTAAGAATGCCCAGTCTCTGAAGCCCTGGAAAGCTGCCTCCAGATAATGTAAACAATACCAAGTTAGATAGACCCAGTGGTCTGACTTAGTATAAGATGCTTTCCTGTGCTGCTTCGTTTGAAATCCCCGAGCTGTCCAGTTCTGAACAACTTGTAACCAACCAAGTCAAACACAGCCCATCAACAATACAGTGGTACCTCGGTTTACAACCACAATTGGTTCCGGAAGTCTGTACTTAACCTGAAGCGTACTTAACCTGAATCGAACTTTCCCATTGAAAGTAATGGAAAGTGGATTAATCCGTTCCAGATGGGTCCGTGGAGTACTCAACCTGAAGCGTACTTAACCCAAAGTATGAGTGTAATTAGTTCTGGAAATCTGTACTTAAACTGATGCGTACTTAACCTGAAGCGAACTTTCCCATTGAAAGTAATGGAAAGTGAATTAAATCCATTCCAGATGGGTCCACGGTGTTTGTAAACCGAGGCGGTTGTAAACCGAGGTATGACTGTATTGGATGCCTCCTCACTGATAAACCTGGCTTTTAACAGCATATGGCTACAAGGGGGGAGGGGTCATCAAGTACTTCAGACCTTCAGCCCCAGTGTGTGGCTGGTGGAAGGGCAAGGCCGGTGAGGATGTGATGAAGGGGCAGGGCTAGCAAGCATAACCCTACTCTCCCCTTCATGCAACATAGCTGTCAAGTTTTTTAAAAAGGGATATTCCCTTATGCTGAATAGGCTTCCTCGCAAGAAAAGGGAAAACTTGACAGCTATGGTTAATCGCATGAGGAAATCGACAAGATAGAGCTATAGTGAAGGTCACCCAGTGAGCTTAATGACTGTGCTGGGATTTAAACATTGGTCTCACTGATCTGAGTAACACTGTCTACACTGGCTTTCTCCCAATAAATTTAAAGGTGTAGATGAGAGAGCAGCAGTTTGTTTGTTTTGTTAAATTTAAATCCCTCCCAAAGGAGTCCAGGGCAGGACACCTCAGTGTGTGATCTTTCTTCCTCCGGAAGAGAGCCTCTCTTCTGGACTAGGTGACTAGATTGATGCTTCAGTGTCCCAGCTCCATGTGCCTTGATTCTATGCATGTAACCTAAGAATCATGGCTATCTACATTTAAGGAGGATGTCTTACCGTATATCTAAATGCGCACAGTGCAGGACCATTCGAAGAGCTCTGCTGGATGAAACCAAAGGCCTATCTAATCCAGCATTCCCACAGGGGGCAAGCAGATGCTTTGGAGAAGCCCACAGGGACTCTCCTGTTGTTGTTCCCCAGCATCTGGTCTTCAGAGGCATTGTGCTTCAATAGCCATTTATAACCTTATCCTCCACAAATTCCTCTAATTCCCCTCTGAAGCAATCCAAACTGATGGCCATCACTCCCATCTTTTGGGTGCAGATTCTATAGTCTAGTTATGTTCTGTGTGAAGAATTACCCCCTCTTGTTGGTCGTGAATCTCTCAACATGAAGTCCCACCTGCAGTCTTTATAGGCAGCTCACACAGAACTAAACATATTTCAGTAGTTTGACTATGGTTGTTACAGAAATCTTCTTGAAAATGGATCTATGCTCATGACGGAGATGACTTTTGCTCTAAATTGATTCTTCCTCTGGATCTTTCAGAACCTGTTTCCCAACTACAGTGTTTGCTGTGTGTCAAGAAGCAATTTGTTACTGATAGTGCTTTGTAACAAACTGGCTCCGGCTCCGATACAATATTTACAAAGTGAAATATGTGACAGATGGCAAGGCAATGATTACCTAATCATTTCGAAACTGAATTTCCCTTTTGTTTTTGTTTTTTTGCCAAGGGTTATTCTATCTCACCAGCACCCCATGCAAAATATTTACCACGCAGAATTAAGCAACTTAAAATATAGCTCATGTGCCCAGTGCCACCATGACCTTAATACATTTATTTAGAATACCGTAATTATAAACCACCCCGCCCCCGCCCCCAACATAACCAATCTCTGAGCATGGTACATACAGTACAATTAAAACTCATCCAGACTGAACAACCACAATAAGAAAACAATTTAATAACAAAAGCAGATGAAAGAAATAGATTAAAATCCTCAAGGCACAGATTCTTAACAACACAAGTGAGTTGTAAGAACTAAACAGCTAATGTTCTGCAAATGTCTGGGCAAAACAAATAGGCTTTTTGCTTGATGCTTGGTAAAGATGAGGTGCCATGCATACTGCTAAGGCAGGGGTAGACACACTTCTTTGGCCCAAGTGCCAAACCCTTGTCCAATTCCCAGGGGGATCACATGTCAGGAGTGGGTGTGGCAAAAACTGGGTGTGACAGTCTGCAGACACAGAAACACACATACACACCACTTACTGGCTGATCCGTGCAGATCTGTGGGTGGCCGGGGGGGGGGTATCAATCCCTCTGTTCATAAAAATACCTGATCAGATGTATCAGATTTGTATCCTCAAAAGTGCACTAATCTCTCTACATTCCAGTGGTGTGCCTGCTCAGTTTCTTTGTTCTTTCTGCTGCTGCCGCAGCCACCCAATGGGTAGTTTATTGAGTGAGTAAAATAATTGCAAGGGAGCCCAGATCAGGTCAGTTGGCCACCATCTAACTAGCCACTAGCATTAAGAAGGACCTTATAAAAGCAAAAAGCCCACACTATATTTCTTTAAGTGGGCTCTTTGGGAAATCCCATTTCAATTTGCTTCTATTTCTATCCCACTCTGTTCCAAAGATTGGGAATGATAAACAATGGGGATGGGGAACCTGTGGTTCTCTAGATGTTGCTGAACTACAACTAACATCATTCCTGAACAATGGTCATGCTGGCTGCGGCTGGTGGAAGCTGTGGTCCAATAACAGCTGGAGGGCCACAGGGTCCCCATCCCTGGTTTAAAGCTTTGATCCAGAGATTCTCTGCATGCAGCATAGGGCTAACCATATAATCCCTTGCACACCTAGCCTCCAAACAGGTAGGTGGTGCTGTTGACTTTGAGGGCAGCACTCACTTGCTTGGATATGTGGAGGTCTGGGGTTCATTCCTTCCACTTCTCTTTTCCTTTGAGGGCAAATGGGGTGGGGGGGGGGAAGAGATGATGCCTCTGACTAGCAATATCATAAGTGACTTGCACAGCTCCCAATCCTACATCAGGAGGAGTGTTGGATCCAGCCTGGGAAATGACTATGGATGCAACTCCAATTTTCTGCATGCTCTTCTTAATTCTGAAGAGATGCTTCCACCTGCCAATTGCCCTTTCTGAATCAATGCCACAAAGCAGATGTAAAGTATCCAATTAAAATTAGATTAAAGCAGCTCAAATGCAACAGATGCTAAATGCGAAACCATCTGCTAACACACACACACCTCCAGAAAACCAGGCAAGATAAGATTGAAATGGCAAACAAGGGATGGGATCCAGAGTAAGTTAGTTGCAGAGTTCCCACTGAAATCAGTGGGTTATTATTATTATTATTATTATTATTATTATTATTATTATTATTACCCCGCCCATCTGGCTGGGCTTCCCCCGCCACTCTGGGCGGCTTCCAACAAATACAAAAATACATTAAAATATCACAGATTAAAAACTTCCCTAAACAGGGCTGCCTTTAGGTGTTTTCTAAATGTCAGGTAGTTGTTCATCTCCCTGACCTCTGATGTGGGAGGGTGTTCCATAGGGCGGGCGCCACTACCGAGAAGGCCCTCTGCCTGGTTCCCTGTAGCTTTGCTTCTCGCAGTGAGGGAACCTCCAGAAGGCCCTCGGCGCTGGATCTCAGTGTCCGGGCTAAACAATGGGGGTGGAGACGCTCCTTCAGGTATATAGGACCGAGGCCGTTTAGGGCTTTAAAGGTCAGCACCAACACTTTGAATTGTGCTCGGAAACGTACTGGGAGCCAATGTAGGTCTCTTTTAAGGCATGACTGTCTGGTTCCAACCTAATGTGTATAATTTGGCTGTTTTCACAGTTCATTCTGAAATCAGCAGGACATGTGACTTGCCTTTTAGTAGTCTTATGCATACTAACTCCATGTCAACCAGTTCAAACTACACCTTGCTGACTCTCCTGTCATGATGAGTCAGAAAGTTTGTTTTCAGTTTTGCATGTTATCATCCTTCATATGCTGGGTCCCCCAGAAAACAGAGATCAAAACTACTTATAATATCTGGGAAATCACTCTGTTCTCTTCCTAAAAAAAATGAGTCAGCTAATATTGGGTAATGCCAGATATAAGTTCCAGGTGTGGTGGAAGTAGCTGGAAGACACATTAAATCCATTCCAAGGTATATATATGTATTCAGGGCAAATAATGTCTTCACCCTTGGAGCATATGTCTGTCTTCATTTAGCATTGGTGTTTAAGCATTTGGAACATAAGTTGTTGTTTTTTAAATATTGTGTTAAAGTGTGCAATGCAATCCAAATTTATCCCATTTTAGGGTATATGGTTGTTGTTTTTAATGCCAGTACTGCACTTCCTACCAGTTATTTTTAATGCAAACACTTCTTTCCTTTCTTTAGCCAAAAGAAGAGGCTTTGAATTCAATCTGTCATTCCAACAAGGTTATGGAATCTATAAGATATCTCATGACAACCATCACAGTGACGATGGCAACTCTATATCATACCACAGCTTGCTCAACTATGACTGCGAGAATATAAGAGAAACTCAAAAGGACTGCAACAAAATTGAGTTCAGCACCATCTCTCTGGAGGACAGCTCCCTGCTTAAAGAGAGCACTAAGTGCAAAAAAACTGTTGGCACAGACACCAAACAAGACCTTAACAAGGATAAGTTCATGGATTGCCTGCTTTCTGACAAAATGGGAACGTATAAAAAAGAAGAAGTCAGGAATATTGATAAGTGTGCTTTCTTTGAAGAGAAGGAAAGAAGGCTTTCTCATGAGGAGTGCCGAAAACCAGAACTCTCTGACTGGGAGTGGTGCAGAAGTAAGTCGGAAAGGACCCCACGGCAGGTAGAGTCTTTCCTTGTTTTCAAATCTTCTAAAATTGTCTACTTATATGTGTTGCATGTAATGAATACCTTGCAGGCTTGGTGATCTGTGCCTTACTTCTATGTTTTGCAACTTGAGTGTCTATATGACTAAGATTTATGTGAAAAAGAGCCACAGTTGAGCCAGTGTACATCAGCTTCATGGAATGTATTCCTATTTATTTCACTGGCAATAAATAAAGCCTGAAGACTTTGGTTTACCAGCATTGCAGATAGGGTAGAGCTATAGCAAGTATACTTTACCCTAAAGTCTATTCTGGCACTTAGGATGCAGAGAGAGAGAGAGAGAGAGAGAGAGAGAGAGAGAGAGAGAGAGAGAGAGAGAGAGAGAGAGAGAGAGAGAGACTAGGATTCCACCTAATGCCTTAACTGCGCAAAGATGTGGCATTTTGCTATGGGGAAGGCAGAGCCTCTAGACGTGTCAATTTGTCTACAGGTAAATTCCTTCCCGGCTCCAAATATGGCAACCATTAGTGACCATAGCAAAGTCAGGAAACACAAGGAATCAAAACATGTTTAAAGAGAATAAAACGTGAGGAATGAAGCAAGATTAAAGCAGCAACATGAAAAGCAAAATACGTTTAAATCGCATGATAAAGAATTGACCTAAGATTAGTAAATGAAAAAGAGCCACAGTTGAGCCAGTGTACATCAGCTTCATGGAATGTATTCCTATTTATTTCACTGGCAATAAATAAAGCCTGAAGACTTTGGTTTACCAGCATTGCAGATAGGGTAGAGCTATAGCAAGTATACTTTACCCTAAAGTCTATTCTGGCACTTAGGATGCAGAGAGAGAGAGAGAGAGAGAGAGAGAGAGAGAGAGAGAGAGAGAGAGAGAGAGAGAGAGAGAGAGAACCTACTAATTACAAGCAGTATTGTTAGCATGAGCATCATCAGCCATGGGAGGTGGAGAAAGTGCAAAATCATTCTGGGATACACACACACACACACACACACACACACACAATCACAATCACAATCTCTTGCACGATATCTCCACTTCCTTCCTTTCCATCTTTTGGGCATGACTTTCTTCCATGCTGTTTTTTCATTTCAGCACCCTTTGACATGCTTTCAAACTGTTCACCAATTTCAGTGCCTGATTGCTGCAAACCACCATGTCTCTTTCTCATCTTCTAATTGAAATAATCATATTTCCTCATGATCGGGGTGTAGTGGTAAGTGCAGGAGCTCATCATTACAGTCCCCATAGCAGTCATCTGGATTCCTCCACTATTAGACACTCACACCCCCAGTACATACCCCATTTATTAGAAACTGCATTGCACTCAATGGGGCTTTGATCTGAGTGCATTGGTTCAACTTATAAACCACATAGAGCTGCAACGCAACTTGTAGCATCCAATTAGAAATGTAGACAATTTCACAAAGAAGTGTGGATCCAAGAGCTAGGATGAATTAAGTACTCCACCACAGGAAAGGAATATCCAGACTCTGCTTTGTCTGACTTCTGATATGCTAACCTGTCACAAACCAACTTGAAAGTCTCATTATCACCTCATTCACTTGTGGGAGCAAAGAGAATCTGTCAATTGCCCTGACATTCTGGTGGATTATGTCATCATTCCTGCTGCGGAAAAAAAGCCTCCCTGCTCATTCACCACCCCACACCACCCTCTCTCTGGATCACATCACAGAAAAGTAGCTTCTATGCAGTTTTAACAGTAAGTGAGAAAGGTGCCTCTGTCTGTGAAGATTCAGCTTTCATTTATTTGAAGCAGGCATGGAAACAAGGAAGGTCATTCATGTACCAACCAGATTATGCAAGATCACTGCTATTTAAGGTGGTTAAATATTGAAAGAAGTAGTGTAAGTTTTAAAAATGGTTTTGACCAGTGCTTTTTTCCCTAGAAGAATAGGTGCTGGTACTCACCATGAAGTTGTTACAGTAAGTGCCACACTTTTTAACAACCAAAAAACGAGGTGCGTACTCTTGAGTACCCCCTGAAAAGAAAGCACTGGTTTTCACCAGTGAAACTGTAGTTCAGCACCCTGGACAGAAATATTCTTTGCAATGCACTCATATTCATGGATACTCTGGTAACTAAAAATTAATGATTTAGACCTAAAGACCAAAGCACTTTCTGGGAATACATATTGGACCCAACACCTATCTTTGCAAAGAAAGCCCAGTACTTGCTGTGCTTGCCGCCCCTGCACATCTATCCTCCTTAGAAATGGTGTTTGCATTCCTCAAGCTGTGAAAGGGCAAGCCAGGGCAGATATTCAAAGTGAGGGCTTCATCTCATGTCAATTCATCTTAGCTTTTTTGAGCTTCTCCATATGTATTCTCACGAATTCCTGGTACTGAGAAATTGAGCCAGACTCGCCTCTCCCCAACGCAATTACCTTCAGGTCAATTTGTTACCTTTTTGTTTGTTTATCAAAATATTCATATACTGTACTACAATATCATAAAAATGTCAAGGTGGTTTACAGAAATACGTGCGTGGAATTAAAACACACAGGCATTTAAAATCAAAGACTATCAACTAACTATGATGGGGAAAATGTTTTCTTTAATTGCCTGAATGAGCCTGGCAGCGTATAATTTTTTCAGCAGGCATTTAAAGGTTGAAACAAAAGGTACCTGCTGAATCTCTGGGCTGGGCTGATGACCTTAGAGGCTTGGTTTTTTTCTTGTTGTCAGGTGAGCCTCATCAACTCGGGACAAAGAACAATGCTCCTGCAGATTACCTCAGGGATTGAACTGGGATGTAAAGGTTTCAGCAATTCTTAATGTACCTTGGACCTTGGAGACCCTCATTCCCCTCACAGACCCCCATTCCCCTCACAATTCCTCTAGAAAATTGAGATCAAAACTACTTATTTGAGGGGAATGCTGCATCCTGATGACCAGGCATCCCCAAACTGCGGCCCTCCAGATGTTTTGGGCTACAACTCCCATGATCCCTAGCTAACAGGACCAGTGGTCAGGGAAGATGGGAATTGTAGTCCAAAACATCTGGAGGGCCGAAGTATGGGGGTGCCTGCTGATGACTCTCAGCACCCTTAGGGAACTACAGCTCCCAGAATTCTTTGGGGGGAAGCCCTGACTGTTTAAAGTAGCACCGTAGTGCTTTAAATGTATGGGGTGAATATGGCCTATGACAGCTTCATATGAACAAATGACTGGGACACATCAGTGGGAAGATTGCTGATGTTCTTGGGTCATGCTGTTCATGATGTTCTTGGAGGTCTTTAAGCAGAGGCTCGACAGGCATATGTCAAGAATGCTTTGATGGTGTTTCCTGCTCGGCAGGGGGTTGGACTGGATGGCCCTTGTGGTCTCTTCCAACTCTATGATTCTATGATTCTATGCTTACAGCCTTCTCTTGGACATCTGGTTGGCCATTGTGAGAAAAGGCTGCTGGATGAGCTGGGCCTTTGGCCTGCTCTGGCGGGACTCTTAGGCCTTTATGCCCAATGTGTGATGTCAAAACTAGATGGTTGTGGTGTTTGGGGTTTAATACCCCTGCGTGAATATATCAATAGGAGTCACCAAACATTTTGCAACAACAAACCCTCTTAACTTGAGATCTTCCCCAGTCTGCTGCTGTATTAGAATAGTTCCAATGATGTGTTTATTGTTTCATTGGGAAGAAGGGAGGGATATAAATTAACAACACCAAGAATGCCCAACAGCCTCGGCCCAGTATACCTGAAAGGACGTCTCCACCACCATTGTTCAGCCTGGACACCGAGGTCCAGCGGCGAGGGCCTCCTGGCAGTTCCTTCACTGCAAGGGAACCAGGCAGAGGGCCTCCTCTGCAGTGGCACCCACCCTGTGGAACACCCTCCCATCAGATGTCAAGGAAATAAACTGATTTTTAGAAGACATATGAAGGCAACCCTGTTTAGGGAAGTTTTTAATGTTTAATATTTTATCATGTTTTTAATATTCTGTTGGGAACCGCCCGGATGGCGGGGTATGAAGAAATAATAATAATAATAATAATGTTGGGACGTGGGTGGCCTAGGGCTTGCCAATCAGAAGGTCAGCGGTTTGAAGCCCCGCAATGGGGTGAGCTTCCATTGCTCGGTCCCTGCTCCTGCCAACCTAGCAGTTCGAAAGCACGTGAAAGTGCAAGTAGATAAATAGGAACCGCTACAGCGGGAAGGTAAATGGTGTTTCCGTGTGCTGCTCTGGTTCGCCAGAAGAGGCTTAGTCATGCTGGCCACATGACCTGGAAGCTGTACGCCGGCTCCCTCAGCCAATAACACGAGATGAGCGCCGCAACCCCAGAGTCGGTCACGACTGGACCTAAAGGTCAGGGGTCCCTTTACCTTTTAATAATACAGTGGAACCTCGACATCCGAATGCCTCGACTTCCAAAGGTTTCGACTTATGAAGTCGACAACCCCGGAAGTCTTTTCGCCGTGTGCGCATTCTGCGCCTGCGCTGAAGCAGCGCGTGGGGTCCGCTCATGCGCAGAAGCACACAATCGCGCTTCATGCATGCACAGAATGGGCGCTTCGACAACCAAAGACTTTGACTTATGAAGAGCGCCGCGGAACGGAGCGTCTTCGTGAGTCGAGGTACCACTGTAATCTTAGCTCCCTGGCTTCTACAACCAGTTGGTGCCAAGAGAGGTCTGAGAGCAAGTGTAGTGGTTAGGATGTTGTAGGATGTTGGACTAGGACCTGAGAGCCCAGGGCTCAAATCCCCACTTGACCATGGAGCTCACTGCCTTGGGCCACTTACTGCCTCTCAGCCTAACCTACCTCACAGGGTCATTGTGGGGATCAAATGAGGAGGGGAAGGACCATGTATGCCACACCTTGAGCTTCTTGGAAGAAAAGGTGGTATACAAACAACAGCAGCAGCAACACAAACTGATGTGTGGGGCCAGCCTCTTCTGCCCTAGAAGTGCCCTTTGTCCTTTCCTAGACAAAGTTTTTCTCTGCCTGCTTACTAACCCTCCCTATTCCCTGGGCATGAACACTTGACATTTTCCAAACCATCGCCCAGAGCCCTATTGTCATGCCCTCATGCTCGGCAAGTTCTAAAGTTAAGGGCTTCTATCCACAAGGTCCATTTGCTTCCTGCATCCAGTAGAAGCTGCCATACTGCCTGCCACAAGTATGACATTTGATCTTTCGAACAAACTGGGGAGTCAGGGGGAGGGTGGGAATCTTGCAAGTGCCAAAAGCAGGACTGACTGCTGTACCCTAGGACTATGGCAAGACAGATGAACCAAGTACTTCAGTATTATTAATCATGGTTTTATTACTGCAGTAAATTCCAAAGAATATGATGTTTCCCTTACTGCCAATTCCTAAGAGCTTTCTGGTTTTCAACTTTTGAGGAAACGCTTGTTAGTGATATGGAGCAAAGCGAAGACTCATTCTTCAGTGACAATGCACTAATGCTGCTCTGCTTCTAAATGCTAGAGTCAAAAGTGCACTGATAGCGCATATTAGGGGCCCTTTTAAATAGTTATTTTCAATGCAGCGCAGAAATTAAGAATGCACTGCTGTGTCCAAAGGAGGGCTCCTTTTCCAGTCTGCATGTGAAAGAGAGACTTGGACTGATTTCATAATAACACTTGGCTAAGCCTTCAAAGTGCCTCACACATGACTTGGTATTGTTGTTATCCTTACAACGAGCCTGTAAGGTAGGTCAGTATTTGTATCTCCATAAGTAGGGCTTGCAACAAAATGTTGCACTATAGCCTCACTTGGTAACAGGACTGTTCAAGCCAGCCAGATTTATAAATCGTTATGGGCTCAATCAATCCAAGTAGCTCTCCCTACTCCAGCATCCCCTCCCACATTTTTTTTAACCCATACTTTCCAGCAGCTGGCATTCAGAAGCATATTGCCTCCAACCATTGCACTACACTAGCTCTCTTTATGCAATGAATTGGTTTTGACACTGTTCTGATAAGTATCTCCTTACAATGTTGGCTCAGCTTTTTTTTTTTTTTACAATGCAGAAAAGAAATGATGACAAATGAAAATGTCAGTTTTGAGTTCTAGAGTTTATCATGGGGCCCCTAGGGCTCTCCAAATTGGGACAAGGTGCTTGGGGGCAATTTTGTCAGCTATCCGGGCCACATCTGCATTCCTCAAATCAAACAGGGGTTCAGCAGGAGCACCAGTCATATGAGTGATAAACTCTTCTTCTAAAATCCATCAGCATCCGTAAGGGGATGGGGGGAAGTCCATTTTAATAGGAGGCCTTGCAAAGGGAAAAGGCTGGTGTAAATCTCAATCTCAACAGCATTCTAACCACGACAAGAGAATACTTGTAAGATATTATGCCTTCAGATCACCTTCTTCCTGCCTGGGAGAGAAACCCAAGTCCAGTGTGTGTTGCTGGGACGGCCTTGTTGGGACAGCCCCATGTTTGTCAGGACAGTCACAAAGTCTTGAGCTGCCCCAGATCCTCAGCATAGAAACCCCAGAGAATCAGCATCCTGGGGGGGGGGGGGGTACTCAACACCAACTCTCATGTCAACTCTCTGTCAGCTCAAGTAGAGGAACTGCTGGATCTTCTCCACCAGCAGAATTCCAAATCTGTCCCAACACACAATATACAAATACTCCACATTTTTACTCACTCAGACAGCTGGTCTGGAGAGAGTAACTGAAGTTCCATAGACTACAGCAAACTCCATTCATAGCCAATGAGCCTACTCTGGTGCTGATCCGAGTACTCAAGTGGGTACAGCTAGGAGAGAGTATTTCTATGCAGGTCTCAAACATACATGGCAAGTCAACCTTCCTCATCCATTATCAAATTGTAGATGAGCAAGATCTTATTGCAAACTGATCTGGTGTTTAAAAGCAGCACTAGCAGATCCAGTGGCTAGTAGCCAGTAACTGTTTTGAGCCACCTTTCCCCTTACTTGGCATGCTTCCCAAATGCCATATCCACCCCCTTGCCCATGACACCTTGATTGCCCTCACCCATCCTTCTCTGTTCTCCACAGCTAAGCTAATAATAATAATAATAATAATAATAATAATAATAATAATAATAATAATAATTGTACATTGCCCATCCAGCTGGGTTTCTCCAGCCACTCTGGGCAGCTTCCAACAAAGATTAAAATACATTAAACTGTCACACATTAAAAACTTCCCTAAGCAGGGCTGCCTTCAGATGTTTTCTAAATGTCAGGTAGTTGTTTATCTCTTTGACATCTGATGGGAGGGCATTCCACAGGGCGGGCGCCACTGTCTGGTTTGTGCCATGCACAAATCAAGGACAGGGGCAGTTTCAAAATGCTCAGCCCTGATCATTTTACTGGAAACAGACAACAGAAACGGCCACTGACTCACAAATAGCCTAAATCCTCCCTGTGCATGGAAATAGTAACTGAACCTTGCCACACACGAACACAAATTCTTTTTTTCATGGTTTCCCCATCAATGTTGCTGTTGTCAGGGTACTTCTGCCTGTGTTGGCCCAGCAGCTATCCCTGTTCCCTCTACCTAGAAATAGAGTTCCGACCGGCCAGGTGTCAATTAAGTGTGAAGGCTATGTTTTCATGCCAGCATGACAGTCCAATGGCTCCAAATGTGGTACAGCAGAAACACAGAGCTGGAGGTAGATGGAAGCCACCTGTTTTGTGGCTCTCCCACCTGTTGGCTGTGCAGTGCTGATGGTGGGCATTCTTAGATAACTTCAGCACTATGGGTTGTTCTTCTTTGGCGATCACTCGTAGCCAAGTAAGATTGCCTTCCATAAACACGGTTTTAACAGTGGGTCCGTAAGGGACTGTGGAGGCCAGTTCTGGATCAACACGTCCTTCCACAGTGGGGACATAGTTTTCTGGGTGGGAGTTGATCATGGTGTTGTTGTTGTTTAGTCGTTTAGTCATGTCCGACTCTTTGTGACTCCATGGACCAGAGCATGCCAGGCACTCCTGTCTTGCACTGCCTCCCGCAGTTTGGTCAAACTCATGTTCGTAGCTTCGAGAACACTGTCCAACCATCTGGTTTGCCAAATGTGCCTTCCTCTTAGCACGTTTCTCCCTTTCATCCTGAGCTCAAGCGTCTTCAAAGCTCATGACACCTTTGTTCTCCAACTGGAGCACTCGCAGGCCAGTGTTTCTCAGTTGTCAGTGTTTATACTACATTTTTAAAGATTTGCCTTGAGAGAGTCTTTAAAGCTCTTTTGTTGACCACCGGCATTACGCTTTCTATTTTTTAGTTCGGAATAGAGTAGTTGCTTTGGAAGACAATAATCAGGCAGCCAAACAACATGACCAGTCCAACGAAGTTGATGTTGAAGAACCATTTCTTTGACACTGGTGACGGTAGGCTTTAACCAATGCTAGTCCTACTCAGAGCAGACTCACTGGAATAAATGGACCTAAGTTAGCTGTGTCCATTATTTCCAATGGGTCTGTGCTGGAACTGGAGGCAACCCTATGGTTATCTTTTAATGCTCACAATCCAGCAAGAGTAATGTGTCCACAGGGCACATACAGGGCCAGGAAGTACATACCATAGCTGCCAAGTATCCCGTATCCGCCGGGAAAACCCCTTTTTTCTTACCGTTTCCCGGCGGTCTCCCGTTTAGCGGAAAATCCCGGTATTGTCCCTTAAATCGGGACACTTGGCAGCTATGAATGGAGGAGAATTACCCGGGCATTTTTCTGGTGCCGCTTGCCCTTCTATGGGCACCAGAAAATGGCGGCGCCGGCGCCGGAAGTCACTTCCGCGCATGACCGGAAGTTGCGTGATGCGACTTCCGGTGGCGCTTTGCCCTTCTATGGGCATCAGAAAATGGCGGCGCCGGTGCCGGAAGTCGCTTTTACGTGTTTCCGGTCATGCGCGGAAGCGACTTCCGGCGCCGGCGCCGCCATTTTCTGATACCCATAGAAGGGCGAAGCGCCACCGGAAGTTGTGTCACGCAACTTCCGGTCATGCGCGCACTGCCGATCCCGGATCTTTACGACCCGGACTTGGCAGCTATGGTACATACACAAAAGTATTTGAGGCACATACTTATCCTGATTCTCTGGAGCAGATTTTGAGAGAATGTGAGTGCAGCCCTGTATCCCCAGGGGTCTACACTTTGCAACCTTTCCAAGTGTCCACACTTCAGTCAAAGCCCAGGAGAAGCTGTCACGAGGCAATTCCTCCCATAGGACTTTTTTCCCAGTCAGGAAGCATTACTGCAGAGCACTGGATAAATGTTTAATGAAAAGAAACACACTTTCCCTCTCACGGCCTTGCCACAATAAGGCAGGTTCAAAACCCCACTCCCCCAGAAATTCTAAAACTCCCTGCAGATGAGAAATAGAATCCTCAATTCTCAGAGGAAGCAAACTTTCAAGAAACTGGAGGAGAGATTTCAGCACAACTCTGGTTGTCACACATGAAAAAAAGAGCAAAAAACATGCTCGTGGTTTAATAATTTTCAGCTCTACTTGCATTGTAACTAGTTTGTTATTAAAATGGCTCAGCACAATCCTATGTATCTCTACTCAGAAGTAAGCTCCACTAACTTCAGTGGGACTTACTTATAGGTAAATGCACATATGTTTGCAGTTTCGCAGTCCTATCACAGTGTACTCACAATTTAATCTGTAAGAAAAAGCAAACAAAGTGTGTTCCAGATCATTTCTAAATGTAATTTATCTGTTGGTTTTAGAGGGCTTAATTTCCCCCCGATAAATATTTATTGCTTGTAACCACAGGCCATTGCAAATTATAGAACTTAATAATCTGCCATTTCTATCCCAATGGGATCCCAAGAAAACCAAGCACAGATGATTAAAAATGACTTGTTAAACATATAAATCAATGTTGTCATGGAAAAACTCAACCGAGAAGTAGCATTACAATACAAAAGCATGTTTTTTAAAACTGAGCAGCAGCCCAGCTGAGAGACAAGATGGATCATTGTGGGAACTCACAGGACACAGGTGGGGCAGCCTTCCAGAACAACTAGATGTGCTTAAATGTAGCGCGCGCGCGCGCACACACACACACACACACACACACACCCAGGCCATTCTGGTGAAGTGCTCCAGAATATCAACAATGTCGACAGAATGTAAAGCTGCTGAGAGGTCCAAAAGAATCACTAGTGTCAGGGTTCTAATTTCAGACACGTTACTGTATAGACTGATAGTTCACATACATTCCAGAAAAGGAAAGGCCTTATCCAGAAAGGAGATTCTCTAAACACCAGGAAGAACTTTCTGACAGTGGAACAGACTCCCATGAGAAGTGGTGGACTGTACTTCCTTGGATGTTTCTAATCAGATGTTGGGTGGCCATCGGTCATATATGATCTAGTTGTGATTCCTGCTTTGCAGGGGGTTGATCCTCAAGGGTCCCTTCCAACTATACAATTCTATGATTCTATATATACTGACCTAGATCGACCATTGGTTTTTTTTTCAATATAAGGCAGCTTCCTTTGTCCTTAAGATAATTTATTTATTATCTTCTAACACTTGTCCATACATGTGATGTGCATGCTGTGAAGCTAGGTTGTCCAATTATTCTAATCTCTAGACTAGCCTGGAGAGTAAAGAAGACTCCAAGAAATAAAAAGTTACTTTGTTGTTTCTGAGCAAGAGCACCGGATCTTTGCAAACCCCCTCGACAAGCACACATCTTGTACAGTATGTTGTTTCCTTGTAGTCTTTTGTGATCAACAGTAGCATCCAAACAGGAGAAATGATGTGTGGTGATAATATAATAATAATAATAATAATAATAATAATAATAATAATTTATTTATACCCCACCCATCTGGCTGGGTTTCCCCAGCCACTCTGGGCGGCTTCCAACTGAATATTAAAACAGTACAGCATTAAACAATAAATGTCTGTGCCAAATGGTATCTGTGCCAAGTGGGTTACTGAAATGAAAATCTTTTAATAAACAGCATCACGGGCATGTTACGTGAGCTGCCCAAACTGCAGCAACAAAACTACAGACTTGGATTTCCTTTTCACTCCAGGATGTCCTCTTACAATGACATAGAGCTATCCGGTGTTGAATCCTGGAAAATTAATGAGACCTCCCGTCTCAGCTTTCAGAGCCTTAATGACTTCACAGTGAGAATCAGCGATTAGTTCCACTTCTGCAAAACACACACAGACAGACACTTATTGGAATGCAAAAGAAAACAGAGAGCAAGCCTTGAGGGGGTGCGTCACTGCAGGCACATGTAAATCACTGAGCTGATTTTTCTGAGATGAAAATCCAGACATCTGAGCGTGGTGAAAAGGGAGAGAGAATCTTCTCCAGGCTGCAAACACAACTCGCGGCGGGGAGAGGAAGAGCTTTTGAATGGTGAAGATACAAGCATATATGAAGGAACCATTGTTTGAAATGAGTTCCAGTTGATTCCTTATCTGCTGCAAGCACTCTGTTCTTCTAACACAGAGGGGCAAGGAGATTGGGGGACCTGGTGGCAGTTCTTAAAAGATGCCCCCTGTTATGTACTGAGCTGAATCCTAGAACAATAGGATTCAGAATCAGCGGGAGCTACCCAATCCAACTCCAGGTGGAAGTGAATCCGCAACCTGATTGGCCTGCGGGAGCAGCCAATCAGGCGGCTGGCAGAAGTGAATCTGCTACCTGATTGGCCTGTAGGAGCAGCCAATCAGGCTGCAGGCAGAAGTCAATCCACAATATAATTGGCCCACAGGTGTAGCCCTGAAGTAGCCAATCACGCAAGGCCCATTGTGTAAATAATGTATATAAGCAGATGGTTTTGGGAAAAGAGCCATTCGTCTTCTCTTCTTCTCCTTGATGAATATGAGCTGAATAAAGAGCATGAAATTCACTCTCGACTCCGAGTATATTTCACTGGCGACGAAGGGTCCTCACAGCCCTACACGAGACACACCCAGGGGTAGTGAGGATGAAGGCCCTTGCCAGGAGTTATGTGTGGTGGCCGGGGATTGACAGAGAGATAGAGGCCTGGGTCCAACACTGCCAGACCTGCCAAGAATCCCGCCCGGATCCCCCAAGGGCCCCAGTCCAGCCCTGGGAGTCCGCCCGACATCCATGGTCACGCTTGCACGTGGACTTCGCTGGCCCCTTCCAGGGAAAAACATTCTTCATAGTGGTGGATTCCTACACCAAATGGCTGGAGGTCGCACTGGTACCGTCCACTTCTATGGCGGCAGCCATCCGGGTACTACGTAAGCTGTTTGCAACCCACGGGCTCCCTGACACCCTCGTCTCGGACAATGGAACCGCATTCACGTCAGAGGAGTTCCAGACCTTCACAGCGCAGAACGCCATCCGCCACATCCGCTCAGCACCATTCCACCCTGCCACCAATGGCCAAGCGGAGCGCATGGTGCGGACCACCAAGGACAGCCTCCGCCGCATAACACAAGGGGACTGGGAATACCGCCTTGCCGCATTTCTTCTAGCACAGCACAGCACCCCAAGCACAACGACGGGCCGGAGCCCAGCTGAACTACTCATGGGCCGGCGCCTTGCAACTAGACTGGACCGACTTCACCCCGATAGAGCTCAGGATGAGGTAGTGGTGGGGAAAGGCAGGAACCCCCGGACATTTGTGGCCCAGGACCCAGTGTATGCAAAGAATTTTGGGGCAGGCCCAGCATGGGTACCCGCCACAGTCACCAAGGTGACCGGTCCCGTGTCGTACGAGGTACTAACGGAAGGGGGGCAATGTTGGCGCCGCCACTGCGACCAGCTACGGCGACGATTCCCAGGAGGAACCCGGGAGGAGAGCGGGACAGAGGGGTCCCAAGGGGACAGCAGGGCAGTGAGGCCTGTAGAGCGAGAGGGGTGGGCAGGGGAAGCAGAAGCAGTAGGCACAGAGGGGCGCCCCGAGGCTGGAAGGACACCGGAACCAGAGTCACAACCTAGTGGTTCAGTGGCGCCAGACCAGACAGCCCCGGCACAGCCAGCAGCCTCGGAACACGAGCCAGAACCAGAACCCCTGACCAAGGAACACCCCAGGCCACAACGCACACGGAGGCGGCCAGCAGACCTTGGGGACTACGAATGCAACTTCCCGGGCAGGACTGGAACTTAGAGGGGAGGGGTGTTATGTACTGAGCTGAATCCTAGAACAATAGGATTCAGAATCAGCGGGAGCTACCCAATCCAACTCCAGGTGGAAGTGAATCCGCAACCTGATTGGCCTGCGGGAGCAGCCAATCAGGCGGCTGGCAGAAGTGAATCTGCTACCTGATTGGCCTGTAGGAGCAGCCAATCAGGCTGCAGGCAGAAGTCAATCCACAATATAATTGGCCCACAGGTGTAGCCCTGAAGTAGCCAATCACGCAAGGCCCATTGTGTAAATAATGTATATAAGCAGATGGTTTTGGGAAAAGAGCCATTCGTCTTCTCTTCTTCTCCTTGATGAATATGAGCTGAATAAAGAGCATGAAATTCACTCTCGACTCCGAGTATATTTCACCCCCCTTCTTCCACCCAAAATGAACTCATGAAATTAGGGAGCACAAAAAAGTCTTGTGGTATCCCAAAGACTAACACGTGTATAACGGCATAAGCTTTTGTGGAGTACAAAAAAGAGAGCCCTGACAGAGTGCACATAGGATTCCAAAAAGTTCTGTCACCTAGGCACTGACTACAGTAGTTTAGCTTCAGCAATGGCATTGCATCAGAAGCCATTGGACCATTCTCAAGCTGCACTCAAAACATAAATATACTGTAGCCTCATTTATCCAAAGCATCCTCAAGGGGCTGTGTGAGATTTTTTAGCTATATCCATTGTTGAGTCAGGCAGTCATCCGGAAACAGAAAGCACCTATCCAATTGTTCCCAATATTCACAGGATGTTTATGACAGGAGTGTCTCCAAGGAGTCAAAGGCTGGCCCCAGTGGGTTTAGCTGTTTTCATATCGAGGCTGTTTGTGGCTACCAAAATGGATTTGTTTGGGGAGTTGGATCAACATCATGGAAAAGAGTGGACAAAGGGTGGTGATGCAGAAATCGAAAGGCAGGTGAAGCCAGGCCTGGCCTTACCATGAGGGAGCCTGAGGCGACTGTCTCAAGCAGTGATATCCCGCTGGGATCTAGAGGCAGCATGTAACTAACTAAGACAGATGAGTGATATTAGACCTCCGAGGCTGATCAATTGATTGTGGTATCTGGCCTTGAAGGACCATGGCTCTAATCTTGCTTAGGCCCATGTGTGATCAAAGTTACACACGAACATACCTTAAATATTTGAAGCAGAGGCAAAGAACCTTTTTCAGCCTGAGGGCCACATTATAACAGTAGAAAGGTGTTTGGGGGTTGAGCACCAGTGACAAACTGACACACAATCACACACACACATAGTAACTCTGATTTTCTTTTCCATCTTTGATTTTCATTAAATCCATTGGAGCAGGCATATATACTCCTCGCTAGGTTTTCTTGAGTTTCCTCTGTCAATTGTAGGCAAACCTAGGATCGTTCTGGCACCCGGTTATGTTCTTAGGAGCAAACAAAAGAGCTATAAGTGATTTAGTGAGCCATTCAGAGTTGTGTGTGTACCTGTGTGTACAAGCTAAAGCTACAGCCTTGTCTTCAATTTTCTCTATATACTGTTTATTATTATTTATAAAATCAGTTTTTAAAAAGCTCTTCAACACCTTTATCTTTTCTGACTGCTCAAACCCTCAGTAATCCTAGAAGCATGTACAGTGATACCTCTGGTTACAAACATAATTTGTTCTGGAGGTCTGTTCTTAACCTAAAACCGTTCTTAACCTGAGGTAACACTTTAGCTAATGGGGCCTCCCTTTGCCGCTGCCGTGTGATTTCTGTTCTCATCTTGGGGCAAAATTCTTAACCCAAGGTTAGCAGAGTCTGTAACCAGAAGTGTTTGTAACTTGAGGTGTTTATAACCCGAGGTACCACTGTACAACTGAACTGCAAGCAAAATGTATGGACACTTTTTGATTTTTTTTCAAGAAACACATATCTACTTCTCTTCTGATAGCATTGCTTATTGCTATTTTTTCTTTAAAAAATATTTATTTATTTATTTATTTTTGCAGAGGACATAGCTGCCATTGCATGCTTTCCATCATACTAAAACCCCTTTCCCTCTCACTGAATGGCTGATGGGTGGAAGGCGACCCTGAGGGCATAGCTGCCAAGTCTCCTGTATTCCCCAGGAAATCCCCATTTTTCCAGGTGTTCCTAGCTGAAAAAATGGATTTTTTTTTGTTTTTTCCGGTTTATTCTGGCGCAGCAGCCATTTTGGAACTGGGCAAAGCAGCATCAAAAGTCACTTCTGAGCATGCTCCGCCCAGTTCCAAAATGGCGGCAGCACTACTTCCGGTCTGCTACTTCCGCCCGGTCCCTTATTTCTCCGACAGCAACTTGGCAGGTATGCCCTGAGGGTTGGAAAAAAAATGGCTGCAGGCCATATATTTCATTCTATTTTAATCAAGAACAACCAGTCCCCTGCTATGCTCACTACTACTGTACAATGAAATTCTACACGTCTCCTCATAAATAAATCCTACTGAGTTCCATGGAACTAACTGCTAGGTAAGAGTATATAGGACTGTAGCCATAGACCACTTCCTTCTCTAAAGCAATCATATACATGAGAAATTTGGGACCTTTTTGAGTCCACGGTTCCCTTGACCAACTGCATTCTTTCTGCACCACCCCTGTGGGGCTCAGGAACCCAGTTATGTCACCCCTTGCCTGCAGAGCTGGCAGCATCTCACCCTTTTTCAAACACCCTCTCTCTTTTTTTCATAATAAATTTTTATTGATTTTACATAATAAAGAAAAACATACACAACATATTATCCCCCTTCTTCTAACCCCCCCCTCCACGAGCCCCCTCCTGCCACGAGAGAGATCCATGAGAAGTGGGCAGTCGAAGGTGGTCCATTTTATAATTGGGTTTGTCCCCACCCCACCCTCCCTCCCCACAGAACCTCCCCCTGCCACCAAGAGGCTCTAGGATGACAAGGAGAGATGCAGGCGAGTGTCCACCCAACTATCTATCTAAACATACATTATTGATAAACAAAATAATACACACTAAATACTAACACACATCAAACACTAAAAATTTTATACCTTATCATTTTTCCTAAACATTATCTCATGGGCTTCCCCCCCCCTTATTGATTTTCATTTTCCAAATCACATTTAACAGTCAAACACCCTCTCTTGTGGAGGGGTCCCTCACCCTCCTCTCCTCTCCCCTTGGGAGTCCCCCTGGTTTCTGAGCTGCCCCGCCCCAAAGAGAGGTGCCTCCCAGAGGCACCATTTGCCTGGGGAGCTTGTAGGCAGGGCTGCTGCAATAAGCAGCTGTGCAAGCCTTTGGGAGGCAGAGATGCGAGAGGGGCATCAGAGGAGGGAGTGAAGGAAAGAGGGACAGAGGCCAGTGTTGCCCACGGCATCATTCAATTTTTTTAAAAATATATTTTTATTAAGAAATTTTTATAAAGAAAAGGAACAATAACATATCTTACCATAATCGAACATTCAAATAATCCGCACAAGAAAAAAAAAATTTACCAATCAAAATAATAATTAATTCTAACTTAATTTCATTCCTGGACTTCCGCGTGCCCCCTATATAGCGATTCATTGCATATCCTTTCACGCAAGTTCTATTCATATTTTATATCTATAATTACCATTACCCCATTTTCTTTATACTTTAACATCCATTATATAATTCTAATCTATATTTTAAAGATCTCTCCCTTAATTCTCAACCTGCAACATACTCAATTGCTTATATTTCTCTTCATATATCAATTTTACAATCCTATATAATAAAGTCCCTATGTCTCTGCGTCCAGTATTCCTTGTGTCCCTGGGTTTGCGCTAATGCGCATGTGCCCCACGGACACAGGGACTGGACGAAGAGGCGGGACGTACACACACAGCGATATCTCCCCCCTCAACCCTCTGCCTCCCGTTCCCCTGCGGCGGTGGACCAAGATGGTGGCATCGGGCCCTGGGGCCGCGGCGAGAGCCGGACCGGGCTCCTGCCGCCGCGGCCCCGGAGCCCGATGCCGCCATCTTGGTCCGCCGCCGCCTCCTCCTGACAACCCTACCTGGCCCGTGGGAGGAGCGGTGGGGCCGCGGCCTTCCCTCCCTCTCTGCGCTCGGCCGCGGGACACGACGGGAGAGCGCTTTGTTTAATTGCGTTCCCGGCGCGCCCCGTGGCCGAGCGCAGAAAGGGAGGGAAGGCCGCGGCCCCGTCGCACCTCTAGCGCCCGTTTTCTTAACGGGCTGAATGAGACTAGTATTTTTTATAATACACTCTAAATTTCTTCCATTCTTCTTCTGTCTTCTCTTCTCCCCGGTCACGTAGTCTTCTGGTCAGGTCAGCAAGTTCCATATAGTCCATGAATTAAGGCGTGCCACCAAACGTAAGGTCGGGAGAAGGCGTTCCGGGGTGCCCAAACGCTTATGCTGGTCCCATAGCCAGAAACGTCCACTCCCGGATTCTGCGAGTGACTGAGAGGTCATGTTTTCTGCTATCTTTGCACTGTAAATACTATGCACAATAAAGCTCTTAAAGACAGAGCAGACTCGGACGTTGTTACTCAAGAGTAGCCACAACAGCACCCTTACAAAACCCAACTGAACTCAAGAGACTGACTGCTGACTTTTCATGCAAGTGGTCGTCCTCTTAGCCAATTACGGAAAATCTGTAATTCCTGCTCTCCATTTTCTATGACAAATAGGAGCCTAAGCAAGGCAGTTTTGTAGCACCCATTATAAATTTTCCTTTGTGGTGCAATTCATAACAAAACACTTATCGTTGTCACCATTTAAATTGCTTATTTCACATGATGTTGAAGGATGAATGTTACGGCCTGTTGTCTGACCTTGTTCTCAGTACGGAATACATAAGCATTCTAAAAGCAAAAGCTGGAATAATGCTGGAAAACAATGACAGGGAAGAAATATGAGTTTCAGACAGTCAAGATAATCCTCCATTAACTCAGAAAGCACAGCATGGGTAGGCGTTGATGTTTCGAAGGTCACCATAACAGATTAAGTGAATTGGCCCTCAATCAGTTGAGTGCAGTATTTCGAGGTTTGAAATAAATACTTTGCATGAACTGTTGGTGGGGAAATACACAAGTTGTACTCTCAACATTTTCAGGCACAAAATTCCATTTTAATTTAAAATATATCTATGCAAATGCATTCAGGCCAAAGATTAAATTTCTGTTTAGAGTATCTCTGAACCACCTTCAACAAAAAGATCCTAGGGCAGTGTACAACTCTCAGAACAAACAAAGAAACATAACAAAATATAACAAGGCAAAATAAACAGCCAGCAAACTAAGAACGGGATAAAATATATACATTTTAAAAGAGCCTGAGCAAATAGGAAAGGTTTCTCATGTCCATATGGACTATGGAACTCACTCCCACATGATGTTTTGATGGCCACCAGACTGGATGGCTTGAAAAGAGGGTTAGACAAATTCATGGAAGATATTAGGCTATCAATGACTACCAGCCGCAATGGCTATGTTCTATCTCCACTGCCATTCAGTATGCTGGTTGTTGGGAATATCAGATAGACAGAGTGGTGTCACCCTCAGGTTCAGCCTGCAGGCTTCCCATAGGCACCTGGTTGGCCACTGTGAGAAAAGGATGTTAGATGGGCCTTTGGGCTCTTATGTTCTTATCAGGTCAAGTTTTCATGCAGTCATAAGCTTACAATGGCCATCTATTCCAAATCTTATTGCAAAACAATGCAACTTGTGGAGTTCTCCTGATGTCTTTACTAATGGGTGGATGTCCTGTTGAGTCGCTTGATTTTCATCTCAGGTATTCTATAGCAGCTTGGTGTGCTATCCTCCTCACCTGATAACTGTAACTTTCACATGTGCCGTGGCTTAAGAGGATGTTATTTGCCTACCAGAGCAGTTTTTTGTGGCTAGAATACCTGTTCTTGTCTGAAACAGAGAATCACATGAATTGAAATGGCTGCTGGAGGGAGGGGTATGTGACAATAGGAGGCTTGTGAGTCTACCCAGCTGCGGCAGCGGCGGCGGCGACAGCAGCAGGCACCAGAGGTTATTGTTGTTTCTGCACAAGTATTGAGAACATGGGGCTGTATCCAACCACTTCAGATTCAAAGTAGACCCAGTGAAATGCATGGGCATGGCTAATTTAGGGACATACATTTCAGTAGGTCTACTCTGAGCACAGCTTGGTTGCAGAGAGCCCATGGAATTTCAGCAGTGAAACCCTTCAAGGTTTGCAAACATTCTTACCTCACTCAGGATATTACTAATCTCTCCCAGAAAGGGGGCATTTTTATATGTGTGTGTAGGTGTGTATGTATGCATGTGTCCAAACAATCACCTGAGATTTCTCCCAGGTGATTTCTTTGATGTTGGGTGGCCCTGTCTTGAAAGCGGTGGCTTTTGAGAAATATCTTGAGGATCCTTGATTGTCTATGCAGTTGTACTCATACAGGTTCTGTCCAGATATTAGACTGGATATGTGGGATGTGAGACAAGACCATGCATGCACTAAATGTGGCTATATCATGTGACTACGACTACTGAGATAGGAGTATGCAGAGTAGGAGAAGTAACTAAAAGTAGATAACAAGATATCAATCTGGGTGGAACTGGGGGATTGTGGCTGGATAGATGTTTATGGATTATTAACAATGAGCTTATTAAATATCTAACAAGCCTATTTCCACAAGGGAAACAGTAGGACAAAACCAGTTATAAACTGCATCAAGTTTGTCCTCCAAATAATTTCAAAGGAATGTAAGCTAAAACATTATTTTTAGTATGCATGCAACATGCTTCCTGTTCTCTCTCCTCCTTAGCAATAAATAGTATTCCAAGTCTCTAAAAAGCGCCAGCGCGTACACACAGACGCACACAGAGCATAATTGCTGTCTTTTCTAAAAAGCCTATAATAAATTTGGATCTCCTTCTGGAGGAACAGGAATACAAGAGGCCACCCCAGATTGTATGGAAACCAGTGATAGGGCAGAACAATGTCGGCATTTACATCTGGAAGCAAATTCACATTAAAAGGAAAACCAGAAAACATTCCAAGAGAAGTCATAAAAGCTAAATTTAGGTACCTTCTCTGACCTTTGCATGGGGTTTTTGGCTACGGAAATGGATAGTTTGTTTGCAGAATCCCTATCCTATTTTTGGTGTGCTACATCACCCTTCAAAATGCTTCTCGTAGTGGTGAGTTCAATATGTCCCCCTTTTAAAAGTGTATTGAAAATGATCCTGGAAGACGAACCTCTAAGAATTTCAGGAAACTAAATGTAGGCAGCTTTGGGGCAGACAGATAAAGTTTATTATAGGAGAGAAAAGCTGTGCCTGATGGAATTTTCCTTTCAGTGCAGTTCTTAAAGGCACAGCAGTTCCCTATCCTCCCAGGAAATGTAGGAACCTATTATATTTACGGCAAATGTTGCTATGCCTGAGCAAATGAATATAGCACACCAATACAGTGTGAGGAGCGAACGACTTTAGTCTCTAGGTCTATACATCAATTGAGAGTGTGCCGTTTTCTGACGTCTTTGCCGGCAATCTGGTAAGCTGCGCTGTGGCTTATTTGTCTCAACCTGTAGTTATCAGCAGCAGCAGAAAAGCTCGTCTAAGGGGGCACAACGCACAGGCAATCTTGTTTCCTTCAATTTGTTGTATACCTAAATGAGTTTGATGTGCGTAGCAGAGCCTCTTGAAATAAGTCGCTCGCAGCAGTCAGAAGAAGAGATGGCAAGTCGAGAGAAAATACGGCAAAGCTTCCTAAAGCAATTTGTGGAGATTCTCAGTTGTCCCAAGAGGCTGGGGAAACCTAGCGAGAGTCGGTTCCGTAAAAGCATTCTGTTGAGAAGCAAGCTATCCCTCACATCAATATCTCATCAAATTCTGAAAAAGAAGAAAAGGCAAGGAAGCTCTACCCAGTGAGAACTAAAAATCCTTCAAAATCCTCCACCATATTGAGCATGTTGTACTTTTTACACCTGCCTGTATGCCTTTCCTCAAGGAACAAGGCCATAGCGGTTAGAGCAGAGAGGACCCTTGGGGTCTCTTCTAGCCCTACGGTTCTATGATTCTATGTTCATTAAGTGGAGATTATTAATGTAAGTTTCTTCCCCCCCCCCAATATATTTATTGGTTTTGCAAACATTAAACAAACACACAACAAACACAGTACAAAATACAAAATACAAAAAAACACCACAATACAAAAATACATTAAAAAGAAATACAAAATACAAAAACAATAATCTTATTCTAACTTTATTTCTAAACTTGTTGACTTCCTCCTTCCTTTCTCTCTCAACTGTGTTTCAAAATATAACATCCTTAGTACTTTCCACATCTTATTCCATCTATTTTAAAAATTATCTAAACATCTCATAACTCTCATTAACTTGTCTAACATATTATATCTCTTATTATATCGTATCTTAAAATTCTATTTTTCTATAACACTTTTATCTAATTAATGTAAGTTGCCACCCTAACAACTTGTCTGCATTGGTCCTACAGGCAGTAGTACAGGACCCACTAGAAAATCAGGCATCCTTCTAGGTACAGAAAACAGCCGTCTCAAAGCTGGGTATGGAAAGGAGAAGAAAGTGCTGGGAGGGTAGAAATGAGGCGTATCAGTTACTTAGTTCATGGCAACCTTTGGCTCAGCGCTCACCTAATATTCACTAAAAGGAGTGATTTAGAAACAGGAACCCCTTTTCGTAATTAAACATTCCAGAATCAATACAGCTGGAATTAAATAAAACATTCTAGTACTTGAAGAGAGCCATGAGTGTAGCCAAGGGGCGGGGTGTGTGGGGCAGCTGCCACCCTTAAACCAATTACCGTAAGTAAATAAAAATACTTAAATAACTGACCAATCATGTCGCAGATAGCTCGGTTCTGCCTCCCACAGCAAAAATCCTGTTCCGCTAACATAAATCCTCGCTACACCCATTTACAAAGCTGATGAGGTCAGGAATCAGCCCTTGAGGCAAAGTCCAGTACTTGAGTCAACACAATCCAGGCTACAAGGGGACAGGGATTTTCAGAGAGCAGGGATATTTGGATGCCTGGTCTACTCATGAAAAAGGCATAATGATTTGGGGGCATCAGGTCTACCCATTGAAAAGCAAGGGGGTTTGGACACAAGGTCTATGCATTGAAGAGCAGGGGAAGGTTGGATTCCATGTCTACTCAGCCTCAAGCCAAAATCAAGAGTCACCGGTAGATTCACTGGAACATCATTTTCACATGACTTTGCTAGCTAAAGGCAACCAAGTTAATGGTCAGTTTAAAGGCCAGAATGCAAGGAAATCCTGTGGTGGTTAGCTAAGTGGCCTTAATTCAAAGACATGAAGTTAGAAAAAGTGCTGAATTATGAAATATGGAACCTAGGAAGCTGCCTTCTACCAAGTCCTGTCATTGGACCACCTAGCTTTGACTCTTGCGTTGTAGGGGGTTGGAATAGGTGACTCTCAAGGCCCCTTCCAACTCTACAATTCTATGATTGTATAGCTCAGCACTGTCTAAACTGACTGGCAGTGGCTCTCGCAGGTTTCAGGCAGGGATCTTTTCCAGCCTTATCTGGAGATGCCAGGGATTGAACATGTGCTGCAGATGTGCTCAAGTTCTGAGCTGCAGTGTCTCACCAAATTAGGGTAGGCTACATGAAAGATCCAAAAAATCAGTACAGCATAAGAAGAAAGAAGAGCATTGCTGGATCATCTAAACCAGTAGCATGTTCTCACAGTAGCCAACCACACGCCTGTGGGCAGCCTGCAAGAACAATAGCACGCTCCACTCCTGCAGTTTACAGCAACTGGTATTCAGAAACATTAGTGCCTCTCCATTGTGGAAGCAGAGGATAGCCATCATGGCTAGTAGCCTCATCCTCACAAACAAATCATCTTTGAATGCCATCTAAGTTAGTGGTCACCATCAAGTTGGTCTCGTACTACCTTGAGCTAAAATCAACGCAAATGTGGTGTAAAAATTATGCTCTAAAGAAACTGTATACCTTTGAAGACTTAAGTTTTACTTTAGGTTCTTAGGTTGGATGGTCATCTCTCATGGATGCTTTAGTTGAGATTCCTGCCTTGCAGAGGGTTGGACTAGATGACCCTGGGGGTCCCTCCCAATTCTACAACTCTGTGATTATGTAATAACATCTGGAAGGCACTATGTTGCCTACCCCTGGCTTTCTTGATAAATTTTACATTTTGGGAAACCATGGAAAGAGGGGAGGAAGGTAGTGGCAAGCAAAGCAATGGAAAGAGACAATGCAGTACTTTCAAAGATTTCCTGCATCTCTTATTTTTTAAAAAATGTGCAAGAGAAAAAACGGATCCATAGTGATTACAGGTTCCTGTTCTATTCAGCAAGAATTCATTCTCCTGGAACAATACCAAGAATTCTTGCATGGCCTGTGAGATACAGTCTTGTCTTCTGAAAATTTAATTAGACACGCCTCAAACCATAATCACTTTTTGGACTTGATCTGTGTTAGAACAATCAGCCTTCATTCATCTCAGTTTTCTGGGTGCTTCAGATGCACTAAGTGGATTTCAGACTGAAACTCCAGGCTGTGCGCATTAATGCAGTCTGAGTCTTGAGCGCAAAGCATCCCCCAGATGTTTACAGCCAGAGCTCTGACAGCTGCACAGCCACTAGGTAACACTAGGCAGCTGCCTAGAGCATTGCAGTGTACACGAGTCTCATACAGATTATTTGGAAGTAAATTGTGAAACTTCTTCACTGCTTGGCTTGACAATCTCCATTGTGGAATGAGACACCCTTTCCTGACTTTTACAGACAAATCCATTTTCCAAGCTTTCCCACACTTATTGAAAGTGGGGGCAGGGAGCAGGGGCCAGTCTCGGGATATGGGCTAGCATGGTAAAGGTACATTAGGGAATGTCCTTGACGTTCATTTTCCTGCTGAATAATCTATTCAGAAAGGAATGAGGAATGGCAGGCCTGGGAGCCAAATGTGGACCCTTGGGCATTTCTCTGTTTCTTGTCACTCCCAAGACCACTGTTCCTCTCCTCAGGCCATCAGCCCTCACCAGTGCCCACCACTGACATGTGACTGCCAGAAGGTTTCCCAGAATGCAATGCGAGAAATCCTGGCTTAGAAAGTCCACCATCCCTGCATTAAGAAGAACCATATATTCTATCATTTCCCCTTGTTTTAATGTTGATGCTTCATGTATAGGTTCCTGCAATATGCCTTAAGAAAAAGCACCTTCATTTTCACATCCACCTCAGTAGAATGTGAAATTCTTGTCACACTGCTGTGAATTGGTGTCTTTTCGTAAGTCCATGCAATCAAATATTTTTTCATGCGCCACCAACGTCAGCATATCGAGAGTCCAATTATTTACTGATGAAATTTTGGTTACTTCCCAGTTTCGTAATATGAATAGTGACTAATGTGGCCCTGTCAAACCACAACAGAGATTCTGGCCCCAGTAGCCTGGGGCATGGTGTAGCATAGTGTGGTTTATTTATATACGTACTGCTCTTTGGTCCAAAGGACCCCAGAGCCATGAAGAACATCAATACATATGAAAAGAGAAATATACAATCGAAGTACAATATAATAGACTAGTGTCATTCAGCCCGTTTAATAAACGGGTGCTAGAACATTCGGCCTCTTTCTGTGGCGGCGGCGCGTGGGGGCGGCGGCTGGCCCCTTCCACGGCCGCCGCTTCGTCGGGGCGCTCCGCTGAGTCCAGCTGGCCAGCGGGCGCCCAGGATAAGGCCGCGATTCTTCTGAGGACTGCGAGGGAAACGGTAGGCAGAGTGGTTGGGGGGGGGAGAGCGTGTGTGTGTGCGCGCGCGTCAAGTATCTGTGTCCAATCCCAGTGTCCGTGGGGCACATGCGCAGTAGCGCGGACACAGGGACACAGGGTCTGGATGCAGAGACACTTGCACTTTATTATATAGGATTGTACTTCAGAACAGAATACAACTGAAAATTATTATTATTCAACGCTGTCATCAGAAGCAGCAAATTGCATTCCAGTTGGCTTCTTTGCAGGAGCAAGGAAATCATCAGAACCTCAATTGGGTTTCTTACCCAGCAACTTCAGTGTTAGGTTGTCCAAAGGCTGTCTAAGTCTTCTGGCACACCCTTCATTTAGCACTGAACTATGGGTGTTGCAGAGGTTCTGCCTCTGGCTGCCCCACCATAAATGCTTGCAAGGAACTGGAGGAAGTGGTATCAAGCTTGAGTGATAGGACAACAGGCTCTTCGCACAATTCCCCCATTCCCAGAGTACTGCCCCACCCAAAATACAGATGTCATTCTCACAACCACAGCCGACATTCACTGCGTAAGTAGCCCACCTCTTTGAGTCATCCATAGCAACCAAGGATGCTTTAGAAGTCTGTCTATTTAGGTAGCCTTTTTCATGTTTAATATGCTCACTTGATTTAATTTGGTTTTATTAACTGCCATTCACTATTTCTCTTGTACTCCGCTTGCTTTCATTTCTTTACTAATTTTGTTAATTGCATCTTACATTGCTTGCACTTTCTGGGGTTGGGATGTTATGAAGATAGAAGGTCACATATGAGGGAGGAGTGCTTTAGCCAAATAATGCGGCATATCTGTTGATTTAAGGGTATTAATTCCAATCAAAGTTGGATTAGGACTTCCTTTTCTTTTCTATGTCTTAATAGCTCATTGACCCGCTATATATCTATGTTTCTCTAGGTCTGTGTGATTTGAAACAAGCAATGGTGTAAAAAATGTTTACGGCAAAACACTGAAGAGCTCTGCATTTATTTTAAACCACAGTAGCAGATTATTATTTTTTTAAAAAAGTTAAATGCTCTATTTAAAGAGTAAACAAAAAACAACCAACCCCAATTCCTACATGGCTCTGCTTTAATTTAAGAAAATGAAACAACCCAGAACTATTTAGAATTCTACAGGTAGCATTCTAGATAGGACATATAGCTTGAGGTTGTCAGAGGAAATAAGCAAGTACTGGAAAAGCCAGCGTGAAACTGTGAATTTTAAAAAAAATGTAGACAGAATACACTCCACTTGCCCTCCTTTGGGATCATGGAGGAAAGTGAATCCCTTTTACTTCCCCCATAGAAAGCTCCTGGACCTATCTGTATACAATTTGGCAGGCTTAATCCATTCTAAAGGCACTCTCATGCCTGTAAATTTCACCCACTTTGACCAAAAGGCAAAAAAAGTTATAGCAGCTTTAAGATTCCCCATTAGAGTGAAAGGGGAACACAGAACATCATTTTATAGAGTGACTCAGAACATGAGCTATAGGTTGTAGAGGAGGGAGCAGAGCAAATCAGTAACAGAATGGAAGTTTAAACATATGCACGTACTGGTACCTATTAAATACATCACACGCCATTTTTGTAGAACTTGCATTGTAGTATTATAACTCAATAAAGAACTGTGATATTTAAGAAAGGGGACATGTTTTCATAATGTTGATTAAATTCATGGCATCTAAGAAAGCGAAGAGTGCGTTTTCAGCAATGCAAATAAGCGAGGGCTAATTGGTTTGCTGAGTTTTCAGCAATGAAAATAATAAGTGAGGCACAATTAGTTTGTTAACAATGGCTTGTTGACTTGTGCAAAGCGACATTAAGGAATATTAACAATTTTGTTTCTTTCCAGCGTTCAGGTGGCTCCTTGGCAATTCCTTTGTGTGCATTTCAAGGGACCGTATCTCTCCATGCGCCTACAGGAAAAACCCTCTCTTTATCTACGTATGAGGTAAGCACGGAGGGACAGAAAATAACGCCCACATCGAAGAAAATTGAAGTGTATCGCTCCAAGAGTGTGGGTCATGAGCCAAACCCTGAGGATTCTCCAACCACATTTGCTGACACGAGTGTCAAGATCCATTTAGAAGTGCTTGAAATTTGTGACAACGAAGAAGCTCTGGACACAGTGTCAATCATCAGCAACATCAGCCAGTCATCAACCCAAGTCCGGTCTCCATCCTTGCGCTATTCCCGGAAAGAGAACAGATTTGTCTCGTGCGATTTAGGGGAAACGGCTTCCTATTCGCTCTTCATACCGTCAAACAATCCCAACAACGATATTAACATATCCATCCCCGACACTGTGGAAGCCCATAGGCAGAATAGTAAAAAGCAACACATGGAGAAAGAAGGTTATCAAGAGGAGATACAAATGTTAAACAAAGCATACAGAAAAAGAGAAGAAAGCGGTGCCAGCAACTAAAATAAACAGTTTACTTCAGACCTGAATAATTTGGGTTTTCTGAGTCAATACATTCTGTTCTGTTCTTTTCTTTTTGCTTGGACATGAAATCAGAGTTAAGGATACTGCTGCGGCAATGGAAAACGTCAGCACATTTAAGATAGAAATCAAGTTATAATGCAGCAAGGGTCACAATCCTGCATATCGTTTAAGCAGGATTTAAGCAGCCTAATTGCGTGCAGAATTGTAGTCAAAGCTTTTAAAGCAGCTCTAAATGGGCTACCAGGGAAGGGAGGAGATAATGCTTTTTTTTCTAAATTAATACTTTATTGCATTTGTTTTGGTTTTCAGTAATGAGCTACCTACCTTTGGAAATATACAGGATCTGCTTGAAGAGCTGCTTCCGGCCAGAGTTTTTAATCATTTACTTCAAAACTTTTTTATTATAATAAAATGTGTCACAATAAGCTCCTCCAGGGTTCAAAAACCATGATGCTGAATGTTGGAAGATTGAGGACAAACACAGCACATAAACCATGGAATTCAGTAGCGATGATTGGGGATGGGGAGAAATTAAATTCAGTATGCGTTTAAAGCCAAATCTATCAGATTTGCACTTTTCAGAACAAAATGAGCACTGAAACACACCCATCCTTCAAAATTCACACTAATTTGAATTTTGCAATGCAGTTCTCCCACCCCAAAATGTCAAAAAATGCACATATTAGGAGGGAAATGTGCATAAAACAATACATTGGTGAAAATAATCTACAAAATTGCATTGTAAGAAATTGCTTCCAAAAATGTGTACATTAGTCAAAACTGCACGCAAAAACATGCTTATTATGAGAAATTTGCACTGAAATGCTGGAAAAAATTCATATATATATATATATATATATATATATATATATATATATATATACACACACACACACACACACACACACACACACACACGTGTGTGTAATGAACATGCAAACTGCAGAAGAAATGTAAAGAGCTGAATTTAAGACTGGGAAAAATGAGAAATTGAGAGAACCAAAACGGGCCAATTTCCCCATCCCTATTGATGATCACAAATTGGATAGCTTTAAAGGGGGATTAGAATGGGGGAAAGACAAATAAGGATACTGACCATAATGGCTGTGTACTACCTCCAATGTTGGAGCAAGCATGCTTCTGAATCCCAGCTGCTGGGAATCTCAAGCTGGAAGAGTGTTTTGCACTCAGGTCCTTCTTGTGGGTTTCTCATTGGCATCTGGTTGGCCACTGTGAGAATGGGATACTGGACTACATGGGACTTTGGCCTGATCCAGTAGGTCTCTCCTTATGTTCTGTAGAAGTTCAATCCCCATTGCATAGATGGCTGCAGAGTTGAGAACACAACAGAGGGGACAGGGTCCATGGGCTTGTCCCAACTCTACCCTACACCCAATATTAATCACACGGGGAAGGGGGTGCCTTTCTTATGATAGCTATAGTATAGGATGTAAAGGAAGAAAATTTATATGTTCAGTTTAAGCTGTTTAAAAAAAAAAACACATATAGATTGTCCAGTTTTAATGAACGTTCAAGTCTAGCATGACATCAATCTGTCATTAAACCAGGTAACCAAAATAAGAAAGGAAGATAATCCCTGACCAATCAGAACCAAAGAACAAAAGTCAGAAACAATATGATGCAACATATTGCTCAGTTTGTCATTACTCACAAATTAAAATGTTAAGGAGCAAAAATAAAACATTTAAAACACACACACACAAAAGATATCCTTAATTGCAAGACTTTGCAATCATTTCATTAACACGGTGAATTTTGAAATGTTTCACATTTTAGATCAATTAAGAAACATTTGCATATATAAATAACAACAAATCACGTGAGGTTTTTTGCATAATTTGGTTTTTTTACTTCTAAACTGTTTGTTAAAATTTAAGTATTTACATCTTGTAAATATGGAAACATGTATTTTGACACAATTACTTTGTATCGTATCGCACAAGCTATACAAAAAGCTGAGACCTTGCATTGCAACTTTTGGTTTTGGCGATTCAATAAAAACACCGTCGCTTACCCGAACCACAGATGTTGGGAAAGTAATGTAGCTCTAAAATATTTTGTAGACAGGGACACCAAATGATTCTTCCTGTGGTTATGGGCACACCATGTTTCAAATCTCATATGAGGAAGTAAATTCTTCATTGTGCCTTTGCCTTTACTGTAGTCACATGCCAATGGGAAGCTGGCTAACTAATATTAGGCCCTGACTCGTATATGAGAATAACCAGTAGAACAAGTCTTGAAATTTACCAACTCTTATTTATTTCATTTAAATTGCAACTGTCTTACAAGGAGCTGGAGGAACTACTTGATCTTTCCCCACATTTTAACTTCACAGCAGCCCTGTGAGGTAGGTTTCAGCTGATGTTTGGTTTCTGGTCCAAGGCAAGTTTCATGGCTGAGTGGGGATTTGAACCTGGGTTTCTTCAGTCCTAGTCTGACACTCTAATCACTACCCCACACATCTTCTTGTGATTTAAGGTTTTTTACTACTTCAGGAAACCTGTTTCCACAAGAATCCCACCAGGACCGTGATTGCAAAAAACACATTTCATTGATTGAATCAACTACTTCTTACTCTGGTCATGCTCTTACAAAGGCAACAGAAGGGGTGCAGGTGGCTGCCTTTGATTCACTGGTGCTTTGCTTTTAATCTGTGTTGAAGCCATGAGACTGCCAATGGCGCTGATTAATTTATATTTCAGACTCTTTTATCAATACAAAAGGGGATATTCAGCCTTTCAAATTATTAATTCGGAACTCCAATCTCAGTTTGTCATTTGTTGTTGTAACTTGGAAGTCAATGAATGCAGATTGTATTGTTATGGTGTATGGAGAACAAAGTGGAAGTGAGGGGGATCCCTCTTTTTAAATTGCTAGAACAGAGGTGAGGAACTGCAGCCCAGAAGTGAGCTCTCAAAATGCTTGTGTTGGGCTTGCAGAACTGGCTTAGTCATGCTGGCCACATTGCCCGGAAGCTGTCTGCGGACAAATGCCGGCTCCCTCGGCCTATAGAGTGAGATGAGCGCCACAACCCCAGAGTCGTCCGCGACTGGACCTAACGGTCAGGGGTACCTTTACCTTTCTTTTTAGAGGCAATGGTACAAAGCAGGAGATTCCCACACAGGACGCCTGTGGATGTACCAAAGAAAACATTTCTATAGCTGGAATCATTATGTGGTGGGGTGCAGATCTGCCCAGAGAAGTTCTACTAGAAATAAAATATTTTTTTATTTTGCTTTTGTTTTGCTTTTGCTTTTTTTTGTTCCCAAGCAGGGAGCTCCCAATTTAAATTACAAATTTGTAACTAAGCAAAATTATTTTGGAACTGTGAACTAGCAACAAGACTGTGAAGGGAATATTATAGGCCAAAGTTGTTAGAAATAGTAAAATCATCCTGGCTTTTAGAATCCTGTTCAACTGGGTGTCTTTTCTTTTAAGAGAGTTCAATATTTTGTGTAGGAAACCATTTTACAGCTGATATTTTAACGCTGGTTAGTTGTGTTTATCTTGGGTTAGACTTTAGATGCATTAAAATTTAGCATAAAAGTGGTCCTCAGCTCAACCTGATTGTAAAGTAATGTACTGCTGTTGTATGATAGAAAGTGAATAAATTTCCTTGTACAGCAATTCCATAAACTGAGCTCTCTTCAGTGTCTGATCTGTGTTTTTTCCTGAATTCATGTGTTGCGTGTGTTCATTCATAACGCAGTTCCATCCCATGTCCACATTAATCTGTGAATTAAAACAAACCCAAATTCATATGAAAATTTGCATCAAAATACAAATTGTCCTGCTGATTTAAACGGGGGTGATATTCAAATAAGTCTTACTCAGGGTAGACCCACTGAAATCTGTGGCTGGTATTCAATCTGAGTGGACTCACTGTTGTTAATGAACATAACTAAGGTTGATTCGTTTCACTGGGCATACTCTGAGCAGGGCTTCTTTGAATACAACCCATGGGACTCAAATACATTGGGTACAATGAGTCTACTTGGAGTATGATGAAGGTTAGCTATTCCCCTATGCATTTTACGATAAACTGTGTGTGCATTTAAATATCTATTTTAAAAAACTTATTTTATAACAAAATGTATGTTTAAATATGAATTTTATCTCAGGGCACACATTTCTAAACCCATTTTTTCTCTCATAAAATATACATTTTAAACAAATTTTGGTACATTCTTGGAGCGAAGAACTGTGTCGCAAAAACTGAAGAAGCGTAAAATCCAAATAATTAAGTTTAGACCTGCACTCTAGCCCAGAAGGTGCAGATCAAATCAGTTCAGCTCAGAACCCAAGGAAACTGAATTTCTCAAGCATCCCTAAGTGTAAACAACCACATCCCATTTATTTGTCAGTCAAGAGCTATTTGCTCTGTGCGCAAGGAGACACATTTCCTCTTTCTTCCTCTGGTTCATGCATTAGTGAACACTGGAAATGGGGCATTGCTTATCATTTTTAGAAGCCCTCTTGGATTTAAATTTTTAAACCCCTTTAAATATCTAATGAGAAATGATTTCATCTTTTCCCTCTCTGAATCCCACCCCCACCCCCTTTTCTTTCCCTGTGACCTTTAATGTACACCAGAACACAGGCTTGATATTTGCGGGCAGAAGGATGGTTGTCAAAGTGACCTTTTTGAAGGTGACTTCAAAGAGATGTGCTCCAGCCAGCCCTTTGCAGGGAAGCAGAAAAAAGCTTGGGAATATATGGAAAACAGATGCAACTTACACCCGAGCTTACCGGGTGGCTTCAGACTACTGAATAATGCATTTCACATCACACTGAAAACTGGGAAGCTCAGTATTGAGAACATTCTCGGCTAAATTAGTCAGATTTCTGCCATCACCCCAGAGATCAATTCCTATTTAGTTGGAAAGTGGACCTTAGCAGAACATCAACTCTCTGCTGCTCTGAGCATTAGGAAACAGAACACTTCCTTTGGAAAGCTGAACTCCACTGCTGGTAGAGGCTGACAGCTCATTGGTGGGTTTTAGTTTCAGGGTTAGGGTCAAAGGTCAGCGTGGCTGAGCATCTGCCAAGGGTTCACACCCCAACAGAAAGACCACTGGTAAGTGCTCCTTGGAACTGTTCCTCTACAACACTGTAACCTGCTTGCTTATTCGCCCACCTCTCAGGCCCCTCTGCACTATACATTGAAAGCAGTATCGTGTCACTTTAAAGAGTCATGGCTTCCCCCCAATGAATCTTGGGGGCTGCAGTTTGTTTAGGCTGCTGACAGTTGCTAGCAGACCCCTATCCCCCTCACAATTCCCAGAGTTCCCTGGGTAGACGGATTGTTAAACCAGTCCAAAAACGGTAGCTCTGTGAGGGGAATAGGGGTCTCCTAGCTCAACTCTCAGCACTCTTAACACACAACTGTTTGAAATATATAGTCCAGATGGGGCTTCCTCTGGCCCAGACAACAGTTAGAGAAACAATATTGCCATAATCATATAAAGTATTATGCAGGGGGGTTTTTCCTGCTGAAACGCAGTTCCGGCACCTCTCAGGTGAGCACCATTGCCATTATAAAACAACAAGGGAGGTAGAGGGCCTTCTTGGTAGTAGCGCCCACTCTGTGGAACGCCTTCCCATCAGATGTCAAGGAAATAATCAACTATCCGACTTTTAGAAGACATCTGAAGGCAGCCCTATATCAGGAAATTTTTTATGTCTGATGTTTTTACAATTTTTTATATGCTGTACGCCACTCAGAGTGGTTGGAGGAAACCCTGCCAGATGGGAGAGGTAGAAATGTTGTTGTTGTTGTTGTTGTTGTTGTTGTTGTTGTTGTTGTTAAGTTTTGGCACCTTTTTCTCTAGAAAAATAGCTCTGGTATTATGAACTATTCTACCAAGTTAAAATTATCTCAAATCTCATTAGCCCTAGTATACCAGTGGCACAATGTGTCAGTGCATCTGGTTGTTAACCAGAATGTTGGTGGTTTGAGCCCACCCAGGTATAGCTGTTGGCAGGATTCCTGCATTGCAGGGGGCTGGACCAGATGACTCTCAGGGTCCTTTCCAACTCTACAATTCTAGGATTCAAGTGAGTAAAATTAGCTCATGCAAGTGGCAAATTCTACCCATCTTAGTGGGATATACAGGGAAATTTCTAATCAGAAGTTCAGTCAGTTCAATTGGACTTAAAAGTCTGCGAGGAAAGGTGCAGAGCTCAATGCAGAGCACCTGCTTGGCATGCAGAAGTACCAGGTAAGACTCAGAAGGGTCCCTGCCTGTGATCTGGGAGAGCTGTAGCCAGCCAGTGTAGACAATAGTGAGCTCAATGGACCAATAGTCTCAGTAAAAGGCAGATTCCTATGTTCCGATGTGTGTAGGATTACTCCCATGTAAAGATGTTTAGGCTTAGGCTGCAAGAACACCAACCCAATGCAGGATTGTGGTTTGGGAGCCAGTGGAATGTGAAGTGGAATGACGTCTCTTTCTCTCATTTTGAATAATTTTTGAAATTTACATCCTGTTTGGATTACTGTAATGCCTTTGAAACGCGTTCAGAAACTTCAGCAGGGCCAAGATGCTATTGCCAGATTGCTCACTGAAGCTAGTTTCAAGGACCCCTTGTTCCAACAGCTCCAATTGCTACTGGCCTGTTTGGGGCATACTGTAATTCAGAGGGCTGGTTATATAGTAATAGTAATAATAATACAGTCATACCTTGGTTTAAGTACGCCTCGGTTTGAGTATTTTCAGTTTAAGTACTCCGCGGACCCGACTGGAACAGATTAATCCACTTTCCATTACTTTCAATTGGAAAGTTCGCTTCAGGTTAAGTACGCTTCAGGTTAAGTACGGACTTCCGGAACTAATTACACACATACCTCGGATTAAGTACGCTTCAGGTTGAGTACTCCGTGGACCTGTCTGGAACAGATTAATCCACTTTCCATTACTTTCAATGGGAAAGCTCGCTTCAGATTAGGTACTCTTCAGTTTAAGTACTCTACGGACCATCTGGAACGGATTAATCCACTTTCCATTACTTTCAATGGGAAAGTACGCTTCAGGTTAAGTACGCTTCAGGTTAAGTACAGACTTCCGGAACCAATTGTGTTTGTAAACCGAGGTACCACTTTAGTAATAGTATTTATTATTATTATTATTATTATTATTATTATTATTATTATTATTATTATTATTATTATTACCTCGCCCTTCTGGCTGGGTTTCCCCAGCCACTCTGGGTGGCTTCCAACAAAATATTAAAATACAATAGTCCTTAGATATTCCATAAACAGGGCTGCCTTCAGATGTTTTCTAAAAATCTGGTAATTGTTTTTTCCTTTGACATCTGGTGGGAGGGTGTTCCACAGGGTGTGTGCCACTACCGAGAAGGCCATCTGCCTGGTTCCCTGTAACTTGGCTTCTCGTAGTGAGGGAACCGCCAGAACGCCCTCGGCGCTGAACCTCAGTGTCCGGGTAGAACAATGGGGGTGGAGACGCTCCTTCAGGTGTACTGTACTGAGGCCGTTTAGGCCTTTAAAGGTCAGCACCAACACTTTGAATTGTGTTCGGAAACTTACTGGTATTGTACATTCTTGTTTCTCTTTTGTGTGTGCTTTCAAATGGCTTTAGGGTTCTCAGTGCTGTTTTTAATAGGGTTACTTTTTTAAAAAAAAAAATATCCTGAGCTTGTGCTTTAAGCTACATTTGTTTAAATTCATGCTGTGATTTGGTCCTATACAGGGTAAAAGGCGGGGTATTAAATAAATAAATAAAACATATTTTCATCATCCTTTAAAATCAGTCATTTATTCTGAACTATAAATTCCTCATAAATCTCTAATAGGTTTTGTTGTTATGCTAATGGGTTATTTCCATAACACCTTGCAGTATTTAGCAGAGTAATGAATATAAGATTACCATGGCTTGATAAGAGGCTCTGAAATGTTTGTTTCCATGCCATACTGCATCTTATAATTTTAAAAATGCTCACAGGCCAAAAAACCAAACACATTAATCAAATTTTTAATTCTCTTTTCCAAACCCATAAGCAATGCTTCACCCGTCAATTCACAAAGCTCGCAACCAGTGTAATATTTCTGTGACTTCTGTCTGCTTTGTGAGACAATGGAAAGAAATGGTACTATAGGAATGGCTTCTTTACATGTTTCTGGTTACAGGTAGGTAGCCGTGTTGGTCTGGATCGAAGTAAAATAAAAAAAATTCCTTCAGTAGCACCTTAAAGACCAACTAAGTTTTTATTTTGGTATGAGCTTTCGTGTGCATGCACACTTCTTCAGATACAGTGAAATGGAAGTTTCCAGGCACTTATGTAGAGAAGGGGTGGGGAGGGGTGGGGATGGGGAGGGGGGATCACTCAGAAGGGTGGTGGAAATGGGTGATTGACTGACTGATAGCTGTTGATGACCGCAAACGACTGCAAATGGTTTTGCATGAAAAAGCAAGGGTTGAGATGGCTGAAGATCGCTTATCATGTATAATGAGATAAGAACCCGATATCTCTGTTCAAACCAGGTCCCTCCATGGTTTTGAGCTTGGTGATAAGTTGCAATTCAGCAACTTCTCTTTCCAGTCTATTTCTGAAATTCTTTTGTAGTAAGACAGCTACTTTGAGATCTTGTATAGAATGTCCTGGGAGATTGAAGTGTTCTCCTACTGGTTTTTCTGTCTTCTGGTTCCTGATGTCAGATTTATGTCCATTTATCCTTTGGCGTAGGGTTTGGCCTGTTTGTCCAATATAGAGAGCTGAAGGGCACTGTTGGCATTTGATGGCATACACAATGTTAGAGGATGAGCAATTAAATAGTCCTGAGATGGTCCCAACAACATCCAACAACATCCAACAACATCCAACATACCATCTCAGGACTATTTAATTGCTCATCCTCTAACATTGTGTATGCCATCAAATGCCAACAGTGCCCTTCAGCTCTCTATATTGGACAAACAGGCCAAACCCTACGCCAAAGGATAAATGGACATAAATCTGACATCAGGAACCAGAAGACAGAAAAACCAGTAGGAGAACACTTCAATCTCCCAGGACATTCTATACAAGATCTCAAAGTAGCTGTCTTACTACAAAAGAATTTCAGAAATAGACTGGAAAGAGAAGTTGCTGAATTGCAACTTATCACCAAGCTCAAAACCATGGAGGGACCTGGTTTGAACAGAGATATCGGGTTCTTATCTCATTATACATGATAAGCGATCTTCAGCCATCTCAACCCTTGCTTTTTCATGCAAAACCATTTGCAGTCGTTTGCGGTCATCAACAGCTATCAGTCAGTCAATCACCCATTTCCACCACCCTTCTGAGTGATCCCCCCTCCCCATCCCCACCCCTCCCCACCCCTTCTCTACATAAGTGCCTGGAAACTTCCATTTCACTGTATCTGAAGAAGTGTGCATGCACACGAAAGCTCATACCAAAATAAAAACTTAGTTGGTCTTTAAGGTGCTACTGAAGGAATTTTTTTTATTTTACTTCTTTACATGTGTAAATAAGCCATTAGAGACACCACTTTCCTATCACTTGAAGTCATCTCAGATGGCTTGGGTGCATGAGAGTCAGAGTCCAACAAAAACTGGAGGGACACAGGTTATCGGATCCATGTCTGCCTTAGGGCTAGCAAATCATATGCTAGTTTTTGACATGGTAAGTTCCATGTGAAGTGACCATGTTGTTTAAATATAGGCCTTTTCTCTAGTGGTGCCTGCCTCACCTATGGAATGCTGTCCCCAACAATTGTTTAGAACAATTTTGGAACTGCGAACCACTCTGAGAGTCGGGCTGACAGCAGGATATGATGTAAAATTAGTAATGAACCAACGATACCACATGAGACTCTTAATCTCAGGGTTTGAGCCTCACATTGGGCAAAAGATCCCTGCATTGCAGGAGTGGACAAGGTGACCCTTGTGGTCCCTCCCAACTCTAGAGTTCTATGATTCTCTGTTGTGTGATCTAAAGGCACAGAAATGTGGCATTATTCTCATGTTCAGAAATGTCTATAGCAACAATTACCATATTGGCCTGAATATAAGCCTCACTTTCCCCCAAAATTCCGACCATGAAAAGTTAAAGTGTGGCTTTTATTTGCGACCTTATGGTATGCAGCCAGGAGTGTGGGGCAAACAGCACCAGGAGCGCGCCCACCCTATGCATGGTCCCCTGTCCTCTCCCCCAAGGCTGGGGAGAGAGCGAGGAAGGGGAAAGGCTGCTGGCAACGCAGTCCCCCCCCCCGTATGAAGCCAGGATGGAGCGGCTTATATTCGGGTTTTGTTTTTCCTCTCCCCCCCCTCCACTTTTAAAGGTGCGGCTTATACTCAGGTGCAGCATATGTTTGGTCCAATATGGTATACAAAAAATGGTAAATCAACAGACTTGGATGAAATGATGTACATGAGTGCTGAACTGGATATAACATGGCTATCTAATAAGCCCTCCTCTCCTCCAGTTCTGAAATTGATCGCATCATAGGATCATTGTAGGAAAATGACAATATAGCCCATTATAGCCAGTGTCTTTTATATTTTCCTGTATTGTTTTTTTTATCATGAAAGCAAAGTTCTGCTATAGTAGTTTGCATTTTTTAAGAACCATGACTGAATTGTTTGCAGGCTCAGGCAAGAAGCGCAGCTCTGAAAAAGAAGTTAAATTTCACTGAAGCTGTATGAGAAGCCATGATTTCTGAAATTGCAGCATGCCGGTGTACTACTTACTACAAATGTACATCTTAAATGCTTAGTAATTGGACTCACTGAGATTTGTTCTCTATTTGATGAGATTCTCTGTTGCTTTAAGCTAGTGAATGGAACACATTCATCTTTCATAATCTGTTTGGAACATCTTGTTACACAAAAGTCCATCATGTAACTAGCTTATTATTTTACGTCAGAGTTTTTAAAGAAATAAATGCATACAAAAGATGCATAATGTGTACTGACTTGGCCACTAATAGCTTTGAATAGTGAATGAAGCAAAGAGGTAAGGAAAAGATTAACATCATATTTGTACCCTATTCGAGTATATCACAAAACTGAGCAATTTTGCACAGGCATAGGGCACCACTTTGTATATATTGGAATAAATCCAGTTTTTCAACCCCAGCTAGTAAATAGAATTTTTATTCCACTTGACCCCAAGTGACTACAGTGGTACCTCTACTTATGAATTTAATGCGTTCCGAGCGCACATTCGTAAGTCAAAAAAATTTGTAAGTCGAATCCCATAGGAATGCATTGGGAGAAAAAATTCGTAAGTAGAAAAAATCCTATCTAAACTGCATCCAAGATGGCGGACGGAGCTCCGTTCGTAAGTAGAGGTACCACTGTACCACTAACTTGCCTTCCTTCAATACCTAATCAAACAGACAATTAGTATTGATAAATTATTTCAACAATTTATATACTGTTTATAACAATCCTTTTGAAGCAATATGCAGGAAACTGAATACAATGAAGCTAAAAACGAGCTATTAAATCAGCATTCAATTAAAAGCCCTGCTTGATTAATTATAAAAAGTTTTCAGTAAATGCTGGACATTCAACAAGGACGGGGACTAATCTCAACTGGAAGGGACTTCCATAAAATTGAGCCCACAATACCCACACATGGCTCCTGCCAATTCCCGTCAGGGAATTCCTGTCAGGCCGAGCCAGCATGAAACGCTTCTTCTTCTTCTTTCTTCTTCTTCTTCTTCTTCTTCTTCTTCTTCTTCTTCTTCTTCTTCTTCTTCTTCTTCTTCTTCCTTAAAATTTCATTTCTAAATATTCAGTACGTTTTTACAGACCTTTTTACAGCACTTTTTTACAGACCTACCGATGCAAACCTATGCAGATAATGCACATAATCAGGAAATGTTTAAAATTCAATTACATTTTAAATTCAGTCATTAAATTTCAGTTTGTTGCATTTAGCACTTGACAGCCAATCTAGCCAGCTGTTTAATTACATCAATGGGTCATTGTAGTTTCAAAGGGAGATTTGTTAAACGTAGAGCTTTCGCTAACTGCCTTGTCTGAAAAGTCAGCAAGCACTATGCCATTAATCTATTTAAGAGACTAAGAAAGAACAACATTACCATGGAAATATAACTGTGCTCCTCTAACTACTGTGTAATCATGAACTGAATCCAACATTTGCAGCTAAAACAACCTTTGGTGACAGATGCTAAGCAATGGAGGGAAAGGGAGACATTTTTGCCTTCATGGAAATTGTCTCGAGAGAAGGACACTGCAATTTTGAGAGCTATTTGTGAAAATCTTCTGAAGAGCATCTTCAATTTACATAAGCAGAAGTGATGGCATAAATAACTCTGAAGCTGGATAGATAATACCGTATGTTATGGTTACCTAGGCAGCAAAAAACATTTCTTGTCTTCTTCACCGGCATGGAAAAAGGACTTGGAAGAACAGCCCCAGAAGGCAGAAATTAACAATGAGTTCTACATCAAATTATTTCCAATATCACAAATTCTGTGGACACTCCCCTACCACTTATTTGAAAAACACGCCAGATGACAGATCACCTATAACTAGACTAGTAAAGAACATTCTGAACTCCACATTCTGGGATTTACATGTTTCTAACAGGCATGTGTGTGTGCTACAGTCCCAGCACCGGCTTCATTGGCATTTTCAGCATAAAATTAAACTGGTTGCCAATCTACTTGCCAATGCAAGGCTTTTGGGCAGCTTCTACAATCACAACCACACTATACATTTAAAACACATGGCTTTCTCCAGAGACTCCTGGAAACTGTAGCTTATTAAGGTGCTGGGAATTGTAGCTTTGATGGATAATGGTTTCCAGGATTCTTTGGCGTATGGTGTGGATATAACTAGAACAGCAACAGGAAACACCTTACTCCATCCAGTTACAGGTAAATTGAGCTCCACCTAGTGATTAAACTACAGTGATACTTCTGGTTATGAACTTAATTCGTTCTGGAGGTTGTTCTTAAGCTGAAACAGTTCTTAACCTGAGGCGCACTTTTGCTAATGGGGCCTCCCTCTGGCGCGCAATTTCCGTTCGCATCCTGGGGCAAAGTTTGCAACCAAGAGCAGCTACTTCGGGGTTAGCGGAGCTCGTAACCTGAAACGTTCATAACCAGAAGTACCACCGTACATAATGACACTACTCACCACTCTGCTTCCATTTCCCAAGTAAAAACTTATGTAATGTGGTACAGTTTAATTTCTATATAAGAAGTACGGAGTCAATCTTGTCTGAAAATCGCATTTGGGTTCTCTTACATGAAAGCTCTTTCTCGTCCATAGTTGTATATAGAATATTATTATTAATAATACGTTAATAGTACGTTTCAGAGCACAATTCAAAGTGTTGGTGCTGACCTTTAAAGCCCTAAACGGTCTCGGTCCAGTATACCTGAAGGAGCGTCTCCACCCCCATTGTTCTACCCGGACACTGAGATCCAGCGCCGAGGGCCTTCTGGCGGTTCCCTCGCTACGAGAAGCCAAGTTACAGGGAACCAGGCAGAGGGCCTTCTCGGTAGTGGCACCCACCCTGTGAAATGCCCTCCCACCAGAGGTCAAAGAGAACAACAATCACCAGACCTTTAGAAGGCATCTTAAGGCAGCCCTGTTTAGGAAAGCTTTTAACGTTTGATGGATGGATTTCTGTATTTCAATGTTTTGTTGGAAGCCACCCAGAGTGGCTGGGGGAACCTAGCCAGATGGGTGGGGTAATAATAATAATAATAATAATAATAATAATAATAATAATGGTAGTTTATTTTTGGGTTTTCTGGTTTACAATCAATCATAAAGTCCTTATGTCAACCTTTTATCCTGCATCTCATCTGTTAGTTCAGTTTCTATCAAATCTTTAATTAATCCATAGTGCAACTTTTAACTACAAGTGTCATATCAACCCTACTAATTTTACTTGTTTACAATTTTTTTAATTAGATTATATATTTTACCCATTCCTTATTAACATTTTGGTCTTCCTGATTCCTAATTCTTCTGGTCAATTTTGCCATTTCAGCTTAGGCCATCAGTTTAGTCTGCCATTCTTCCCTGGTAGGGACTGTACTTTCTTTCCATCTGTGAGCTAACAAAGTCCAGGCAGCTTAGAATGTTATTTTTAGTGAGGAGACACTGACATTCTGCAGATTTGTAATGGCACACTTTCCTAAAGAAGTGTTATACAAGCTCTATTGTAATGAAAGCAGCATGGTGAAAATTGGAGGTGCTGGGAATTATAGCTCTGTGAGGGATATACAACAGTTTCCAGGATTCCTGGGTGTTTGTTTTAAATGTGTGGTGTGATGTGGTGTGGTGTGGTGTGTGTGTGTAAAAACACTGCAAAGTGGATCAATATGTGCATACAGGGATGCAGTGAACACATACAAACGAGGATAATTTCCAGATACGAAGCTGCTGAAATAATTTAATCTGTTTTGTTATTTAAAGAATTCTTTTTTTTTACTCTTTCAGTTGAAGCCGAGAATGAGGAGATGAAGTCAGGATACTAGACAACAGGATATTACTACAAAGCCTTCCAGCTTCTTTCCTCATGCCTCCTTCTCAACCCCCCCCCCCCGGCAATTCCTCTGGGGGATCAATCAGTGGTTTGAAAGTAGGGAAGTGAAACAGTAGAAAAATATATTCAGTGAAATGCAAATATTGAATGATAAAAAGGAGCCTTGTGCTAATAAATGCTATTCAGCAGCCACTTACCAGCATCGCACCATTAATCCCCAACACAACAAAAGGAGCATTAATTGCCATTAAAGCCCAGTAATTCCACTAATGATTTCAGAAAGAAAAACAAGACCATTTTTGGTATCTCACAGAGCTGGAATGAAATAAGCTGGATGAGATAGCAACTCAAGCAGTGCATAAAAGTCACAAATATGTATATATGAAAGCAAAATAGTAAAACTATTCACACTCTCCACCAGGTATCTTTGAAATATTTCTAATTCAACATTAAGCTGAAATTTAGATTCAGTGCTCTTTCCTTATGGACTGAAGTGTAGATTTAAAATATTTTTTCATCAATGTATTTATTATTTACATAATTTATATGCTGATTAATAATCACAACAATAAAGTATAAAAACAAATACAGCAAATTATAACTGCAAAACAGCAATAGCCAATTACAGTATTTACCGCTCACCTGTCGCAGCGGTGGGTGGGGTTTGCAACCCGGTGCGGGCTTCCCAAGGCTGGGTGACACCCCATCGTTGTCTGCCTACCCCCTTCCAGCTGGCCAATTGGTGGCTGGCGGTGGGAATGGGGGACGGGACGAGGGCCAGGTAGGGCAGGCTCCTGCCGCCATTGTCCCAGTCAGTCTCTGGAGCGTCACCCATCCTTCCCTCCAATTTAATGTGTTTTCTTGCAGGCTAACCTTTCTTCCTAGGTCAGCGGACATTGCTAGGGTCGCACGGTGGTTGCCGTTTCCCAGAGGTGGGAAGGAATTTTTTTCCTGCTCTGCAGGTTTTGCCTTCCCCATAGCAATTGTCACAACTTTGGCAGTTTTAGACCTTGGATGGTATCCTATAGTTTATCTACAGAATGGGTGATGGCATTATTATGCACCCCCATGTGGTGATTATTATGCACCCCCCATGTGGGGTACCATATTGTCAACCCCTCTAGGGCACATTAAAGACTAAAGGGTTTACCATAGCAGGTGCTTTCATAGAAGAGAGAGAACTTTATCAGACACATTAAGTTTTGTTGCATAGATGGGGTATAGAGATGAGCAGTGCATTTAGAAATCTTACAGAACCAAATGCAGGGGTCCCCAGACTACGGCCCCTGGGCCGGATGCGGCCCAATCGGCCTCCCAATCCGGCCCGCAACGACCCCCGCCGCCCGCTCTTGCGGCGCGCTGCGCGCTTCCAGATCTGAACAAAATTGCCGGAAATCGTTTCTGCGCATGCGTATGGGCCTCTCCCGACCCAGAAGAGGTCAATTCCGGTGCACTTCCGGGTCGAGGGGTGCACTTCCGGGTCGGGGGAAGCCCATACGCATGCGCACAAACAATTTTCGGCGATTTTTCCGGCCTGGAAGTGCGCCACCGTGCCAGTAAATGGGTGCGCGCATGCGCACTGGTGCGCACTCCCCCACCCTCCGGCCCACTGCGCGCGCACTCCCCCGCCCTCCGCGCGATCGGCGCGGTGGGCACCGGCCCGAAGGCGGGTAAGTCTGGGGACCCCTGACCAAATGTGTACACTCCCCCATTTTAATCATGTGTGCCACTGGGGACAATATTTTAGACCTGTTGAATTTGGCTCTGGTCCATGGAAGATTCTCCCCAAGATCATTAACAGCACAATCCTCTGCTTGAGTACCACTCAGGATAAGACCCACAAACAAAGCTTCCTTGAGCCTTGTGCATAGGATCCTAGCCTAAAACCACAGGTCATGCGCTGTGTGTGTGTGTGTGTGTGTGTGTGTGTGTGTGTGTAGTTTTGCTACAACAATGGCTCAGCGTGTCTGGCTGTTAAATCAGAAGGTTGGTGGTTTGAGCCCACGCAGAGACTGCTGCATTGCAGGGGATGGGACTAGATTATCCTCTGTGCTCCTTCCTGACTCTACAATTCTACAAAACAGACTAACAGCTCAATCCTAACCACGTTTTACTCCCCCCCATTTTTTTATTCATTTCTATAGTAAAATGAAATACATCAAAAACAAAAACATATCAAGTACAAAACAATAAACACAGACACAAAACAAATAACAAAGACAAAATATAACTTTCTCGATTCATAAACTTTCCTTCACATTTTAGGGTGACTTCCTCAAGTCCTCCCTATCTGCAGTTTATTATCATTCATCTTTAGCAATTTCTAAATCATATCTTTAACTCACACTATCTAACTTCTATAGCAGTCTCTTAATCCTTCCTTTATATCAAATTACATTCTCTCCTTAAATCTAAACATTAAATTCTAAACCTACAGCTTATAACCACTTCCAAATCAATTCATACTAATCAATTTTACAACATTTCTTTAAATAAACTTTGAATTTGTTTCAATCTTCTTCCACCGACTCTTCTCTCTGGTCGTGGAGTCGTCAGTTCAGCCAGTTCCACAAAGTCTATCATCTTCATTTGCCATTCTTCCACACCTAACCACGTTTTACTTTTAAGTCCTGCTGAATACAATGTGGATTATTCCAAAATAAGTAGGGTCATCACTGCAGTCTGACACAGCCACACTTTTAGGATCCTAGCCTAAAACCACAGAATGGCTACAGCCTATATTATTATTATTATTGCTGCTGCTATTACTGTTAAATGTGTTATAGAAAAATAGGGGTGGTTGGATTTTAAAGCCTATATTATTATTACCATTATTATTATTATTGCTGCTGCTGCTATTACTATTAAACGTGTTATAGAAAAATAGGGGTGGTTGGCTTTTACAGCCTATATTATTATTACCATTATTATTGCTGCTGCTGCTGCAATTACTATTAAATGTGTTGTAGAAAAATAGGGGTGGTTGGCTTTTGCTGCCCAACTCCCCAAGGGACTAAGTCCCCAAAGCCTATAATCAGTCAGAGATGAATGGAGGCAGGATGCAGTGAAAGCAAGGCAGATCTTTATTTTTCTGTTGCAACAGAGTTCCCTCCCCCCCCTTGCAAGGAGGCAAGACAGACCCAGAACCAAGAAGAAACGTCTCTTTTATGGGTTTGCATTTTAACATCTAGTTACAGCATCTGGGAGGGTGGATACCAGGTTATTCATGGGACAAAAAAATTTAGTTAAAACTATAGCCCCAGAGGGGGGATATTGTTACAGTATAGGAATTTTAAGGTCTTAAAATATTAGCCACTATTCGTCAGCAGGCCCCAGAATGAATGGAAAATTCAGTTTTAGAGTTTGGAAACATTAGTCACACAGAATAGGGTGGGGTCCCGAAAACCCACTTCTCAGGTGACAAAGGGCAGGTTCGGGAAGTATACAACACAGCTACCAGCTACAGCTGTTGGGCACTTGAATGTGCCACAGCTTCCCAACATCCCTGGGCTGCAGCCAGGGCTGGATTTAGGTTTGATGAGGCCCTAAACTCCTGAAAGTAATGAGGCCCTTTATATGTCCAAGCCGGAATTAAGATTGCTGGAAGAAATATCAACAATCTCAGATATGCAGATGACACAACCTTGATGGCAGAAAGTGAGGAGGAATTAAAGAACCTTTTAATGAGGGTGAAAGAGGAGAGCGCAAAATATGGTCTGAAGCTCAACATCAAAAAAAACCAAGATCATGGCCACTGGTCCCATCACCTCCTGGCAAATAGAAAGGGAAGAAATGGAGGCAGTGAGAGATTTTACTTTCTTGGGTTCCATGATCACTGCAGATAGTGACAGCAGTCACGAAATTAAAAGACGCCTGCTTCTTGGGAGAAAAGCAATGACAAACCTAGACAGCATCTTAAAAAGCAGAGACATCACCTTGCCGACAAAGGTCTGTATAGTTAAAGCTATGGTTTCCCCAGTAGTGATGTATGGAAGTGAGAGCTGGACCATAAAGAAGGCTGATCGCCGAAGAATTGATGCTTTTGAATTATGGTGCTGGAGGAAACTCTTGAGAGTCCCATGGACTGCAAGAAGATCAAACCCATCCATTCTGAAGGAAATCAGGTACCCTGAGTGCTCCCTGGAAGGACAGATCGTGAAGCTGAGGCTCCAATACTTTGGCCACCTCATGAGAAGAGAAGACTCCCTGGAAAAGACCCTGATGTTGGGAAAGATGGAGGGCACAAGGAGAAGGGGACGACAGAGGACGAGATGGTTGGACAGTGTTCTCGAAGCCACCCACATGAGTTTGACCAAACTGCGGGAGGCAGTGGAAGACAGGAGTGCCTGGCATGCTCATGCTATGGTCCATGGGGTTACGAAGAGTCGGACACGACTAAACAACAACAATATGTCCAGCTGTCCTTTGTCAACAACAAATTGTAGCTGTTTTTTCTGTTGAATATATGCTATATGGTAATTTATGGGCCTAATAGTTATCTTAAGCCATTTGCACATAACAAAATATGTATTTTATCAAAGGAATGGTTGAACTGAAATACAATGAATTAGTATACTAATAGTGAAATACTATTAAGAAGTATATTAATAGTGTTTTTTATCTTATATTTTGGAAATGTACATCGTTTTTTTTCCTTTGAATTTTTTTGGGGCACCCAAGGGAGCGGGACCTTAAGCTACAGCTTGTTTAGCTTATACGTAAATCCGGCACTGGCTGCAGGCAGCTGTCAAGCAAGAAGTGCCCACCTCAGTCAGGAGCTGGAAGTAAACCTGCATTGTTATTTGCTGTGTTTTCAGCTGCTGCCTTGAAACGTTCGCTCTGTGAGGCTTCACGGTGCACTGACGAGTCCAGCCGCCCCGGGTGGGACCGAAGGAACAGACGGCGAGCGGGACGACGACGCCGCCCGCACAAAGCGAAACACAGTTCTAGAACGTTGACTGGCCGCGCGAGGCGACCGTTGCGACCGTTGGCCCCGCGGCCGCCGTTTCACGCACGCGCTCCTCCTCCCCCTCCTCCCCCGAAAGGGAAGCGCGCCCCTGAGCGCCTCCCTTCCCCTGAGCGCCCCCTTCCCTTCCCTTCCCCTCCTCTTCCAGAGGTAGAGGAGGGGAAGGGAAGGGGGCGGGGCAAGAGAGAGAGACTTAGGGAAAGAGCCTCAATCCACGTCCGCGCCTGCGCGTCAGTCAGAACGGAAGTGATTAAGATTCGGCCGGGCCGGCTCGAGAGGCTCTCGCGGATTCCGGTTCCGGTTCCATCTTCGCGTCTGCCGGCTCGGGAGATTCTCAGTACCTGGAGGCGGCGGCGGCGGCGGCAGCAAGATGAGCTACGAGCACCGTCGGGATTGGGGCCGCGGGGGCGGGCCCCGTGCTTCGCAGTCGTCGTCATCGTCCTCTGGCCGCGGCGGAGCGGGAGGCGGCGGAAGAGGTGGCGGCGGCGGCGGCGGTCGGGGCCGACCCCCTCCGCACCTGAAGGGCCGCGAGATTGGCCTGTGGTACGCGCGGCGGCAGGGCGAGAAGAGCAAAGAGGCCGAGAGGCAGCAGGTGGGTGAGGGGGGTGGTTTCAGGGTGGCCGGCCGAGCGCTGCCTGCCCGTCGTTTGCGCCCCGAGGAGGTGTCGTTTTGGGACCCCTGAGGGGCGTGGATCTTGAGAGAAGAGGCCTCCGATGAAGCCCTTCGTTCTTGAGGAATTTACCTGTCGGCCCGCTCCTTTTGAAGGTGGCCACATCCAAGAGGCCCTTTGAACGCTGGTGCAGCGCGCCTGCCTGTCTCGTTCTTCCTGAGCGGGCTGGGGAAATATCATCATCATCATCATCATCAGAATATTTATATGCCGCCTTTCCATAGTTAAAACAATGCTCAAGGCGGCTTACAGCATGACTAGATTTTCATACCGTAATTACCAACATAACAAAAGTTATAAACTAAATAAAACCCATCAGAAAGTACACAACCAAATGGAAAACAATTTCCACATAATTCATAAAATCTAAAACTAAGAATACAACATTAATATCAATCACAATTTAAAATGACATATATAAAAACAAAAGCTATTTTAAAAACAAAAACGGAGCCCTCTCTGCCCAGCAGCAGCAGAAGCACTCCTTTATGTCAGGAGTGTCCTTTATGTCAGGCCCTACCCCAAGCCCGGTTGAAAGAAGCAGGGCAGGCTCCCAGCAGAAAGACAACTGTTCTGCCCAGTCTTTTCTTGTCAGTGACTAGCTCAAGGCGGCGAATCTCACCCCATTTTTCACAAGTTGGGGGATGTTGAACATCCAGTATCCCATTCTATCTGTCAAATGCGTGCACCCCACCCCCAATGGTAGAAGTTTCTTAGTCAAGAGCAAGGGAAGTCCCCTATAGAGGGCATTGCAGTAATCTTATCAAGGGTTGTATCCATTGCTGCATGAGTGATGTCCTGAAGACTTTCTCAACTTTGTACAGAAGCATTAAATTTAAAGTATAGTAGTAATCCTTAGTATTTATCTAAGTATTATCCTTAGTATTTAGAATATGTAGTCCTGTTCCTTTTACAATATTGAGGAGTGTCAGTCATTGAAATAATTGCAGCAAGATTTTTGAGCAAGGAGTATGTTCTACTTTAAGATTTTGTTAAAATCCATTGTTCTTTCCATATATAGAGAGCTGTGGTGCGTATGGATGAGCGCAGAGAAGAACAGATTGTACAGTTGCTGAACACTGTCCAGAGCAAAAATGAAAAAGAACAAGAAGCCATGTCTTGGTGGTCTGATGAAGAAGGGTAATAATAATTTTTGTTTCAGGTCAAATGTTAGTAGTATGTTAGCAGTATACAAACCAACTGAAGGGTAGTTTGCATTATAAAATAGTTATCAAACACTATACTGTAGTGATTTGTATTCAGTTTCATTTGTTTACGTACTTAATATTCTTATAGAACCCCACATCACATCACAACAGTAAATTGGCAAATATTGGTCGTTGGGAAGAATAATGACTAAAATACAGGCAACCCCCATTTTAGGCGCAAGCAGTATGTGCACAGCGCCAAAACTGGAAGTATCCCGAAAATGTAATAAAAGACATCACTAAAAGGTGGGGCAGGGGTGGAGTGGATCGTTTGCAGGGTGTTTCAGTTGCACACAATTTCACAATGACCTGGAATGCACCCCCTGCACAAATCGGGGGTTGCCTGTAGTTAGTGACATTTATTGAGCTACTTTCATCTCAGGTTTTTGTTTGTTTTGCCTTGCAACTTTGTGGCCTCTTATAATTGGGATAGTACTGTGGCAAAATATCAGTGTGGTGTGGGAGGAAAATCCAAGCAAGCAGAGCAGTGAGTTCTAATCATAGAATTGTAGAGTTGGAAGGGACCACTAGGGTCATCTAGTCCAACCTCCTGCAACGCATGGATCTTTTGCTCAACATGGGGCTCAAACGCACAACCCTGAAATCAAGAGTCTCATGCTTTACGGATTGAGCTATCTGCTTGCCAGCTGCCACCTATGTTGTTTACAGGATGAGATCACTTACTTACTCATAGCTGGACACAGGACTGTAGATCAAAACTATAAATACCAAATTTATCTACTGATGTGTGTTTCTTAGAGCTGGAAGACTTATGCTTAATCACACTTTTTCCAGGTACACAAAGGAGACCCCTCCAAAACCAAAGCCTGTTGTGGAAAAACCTGTTGTTGAGAGGGCACCCAAAAGAACTAGACCAATATTGGAAAAAACATTCCTTGATCAAGATTCAGCATATCTCTTAGAAGAAAATAAACCCGATGTTGATTTAGATGAGCAACTTAAAGAAGAATTGAAAAAGAAAAAAACTGATTCCAGATATATTGAAATGCAGGTAGCCTCCAGAGAAGATTTTGGGGCATGTTGAGGGCAGGAGGGGAAGATGAAGCTCTATTGCAGTAATGTATTCCCATTTGTACTATGCTAGATCTCTAATTGTATCTACCTCAATAGAAGTTTGCATAAATCCTTTTAGCTAGAAATTATAGATATCATTTATGAATTGATCTATGTGGAAACCCTGAGCTGTTTTTCTATGCTGTATTTCACCTAGTAGCCAAGATGATTAATATACTGTAATCAGTGTGATCTGAATTACATTATTTGGTATAATGGGCAGCCCAGTCATATGGGCTTCCTGTCAAGAGCTCTGCATCAGCTTCATATTTAGGATATGAAGATGAACCATATATATTTTTGTACACTGCCTTGGAATATTTTGATGAAGGGCAGCTAATCATTCCCCCCCCCCAATAAATAAATAAATAAATAGTATTTTCATTACATTTTTATCTTTACTGCAGTGAGAGGCACAGGAACTTTAAAAAACCTGACTTTCCTCAAATAACTTGCTTAGGAACACAGTCAGATGTTGATATGGTTCTTGTTCCTCTTCCCCTTTTAGTGGAAAAGGCAAGCGTTAATGTTGTGTTGCAGCTGAATACATTTATTATTAATATATGTGGTTCTCAGCATCTTAGATGTAACATTAACATGCTTTTAAAAAAAAAAGAGATTGGTGCTTGAGTTCATAGCTCAACAGCATCACTAATCATATTCAACTTGCTAACCAATTTTGTAAGTATATTATAATATCTATTATAAATATACTCTATTTTCTTCTCTTTTTTTACTTTACAGAGATTTCGTGAGAAGCTACCTTCTTATGGAATGAGAAAGGTAAATACATACCTTGAATACAGTGGTGCCTCGACTTACGAATTTAATCCGTTCCGAAGGCACCTTCGTAAGTCGAAAAATTCGTAAGTCGAAAAATGCCATCTAAAACTGCCGTGGTTTCCCCCCCCAGATGTCGAGACATTCGTAAGTGCGCGGCCATTACCCCCATTTGTAAATCGAATAATTCGGTTGTCGGGTCATTTGTAAGTTGAGGTACCACTGTATGAGCCCTTTTGTCTTAACTCAGATGAGCATTAAGATTTGGAAAAGAAAAATATTTAATGAAATGTTAAAAGGTAACGAGAATTTAGTGGAAAATGTTCATGTGTTCTACTGTGTAGAGAAACACCATTAAACAATTTCAGTCCCTGGTGTATTTTTTAAAGTGGATAATGTTCAGTGCATAATTGAATGAGGGCATGGAAGCATATCTCCACACAACAGAGTGATCACTGTGTGTTTCATCTTTTTGTTTTTGTTTTTAATAGGAGCTTGTCAACATCATAAATAGCAGTCGGGTAACTGTTATAAGTGGGGAGACTGGCTGCGGAAAGACAACTCAAGTTACTCAGTTCATCTTGGATGACTATATTGAGCGAGGGAAGGGGTCTTCCTGCAGGATTGTATGTACTCAGCCTAGAAGGATCAGTGCTATCTCTGTAAGTGACATTTAAATCTATTCTGGGATAAAGTAACCATATTTACAAAGAAGAAAACATTAACAGATTTTCTTTAATGTTAAGGTAGCAGAGAGGGTTGCGGCAGAAAGGGCTGAAGTATGTGGTAATGGAAAGAGTACAGGATATCAAATTCGGCTTGAAAGGTACATGAGCATTTTCTTGTTAGTTTTTATACTTGAAGAATGTCTTTGCACAGACATTGTGGATATAGAACTCATGTTGGTGCAGCAAAGCTGTATAGTTCTGCTGTGCTGTTGCTTACCTAGGGGGTTCTCCTTCCAAAGATGCACAATGTAACTTTTGGTGACATTTTTTTAAAATAATATTATTATCGATTTTTCAATACAAACATCAACCACAAAAGACACTTACAACAAAAACCATAATAACAGTAATAACACAATTTGACAATTCAAATTTGAATACACTGATATACCTATGACTACACCTTTTTTATAAAAAAAACAATATTTTCCCTCCTCTCTCTCCTTCCTCTACTTCCCACCACTATCCACTTTATCACTTAAAAATATTCTTTCCAGATTTCTTCATATTTATCCCTTCTTATTTTGCGTCGACATGCAATTCGTTCATGCGTAGCTAATCTGCCCATATTATCAATCCATGTGCTCAATGGAATCTTTTTGCGGTTCTTCCAATTCATCAAAATAAGTTTTTTTCTTTCTAATATAGCACAGTATATCCATTTTTTAAATTATTTATAAACAGTGGCATTTGTGTTTGCTGTTTGGATTAGCAACAACTTTTAAAATGCGTTAATTAAGCATTGTTGAGTCATACCCTAGACATTCTGTTTGCTGGCTGCATGCTGAGCGTACCATGAAGCTAAACTATGCCTGCTTTCTCAGAAGTCCAGTTCACTTCAACTAAGCTTACTTTCAAATAAGTGTGTATAGAACTGCAGCTTTTATTTTCATTTTGCACAACCTGCTTGAATCTTAGTAAGTGAGTGCAGCTGAAGGTGTACTGACTGCATTATAACACTTAAAAGTATCTTCTGGCTTTTTCAAATGCAATATCAAGAGGAACTGAAGTATTGTTTTTAATGGCTATCTTTCAGCCGGTTGCCAAGGAAACAAGGCTCAATTTTGTACTGCACAACAGGAATTGTCCTACAGTGGCTCCAGTCAGATAAGTAAGTGTTTCTCTGTTTCAAAAGAAAATTTTGAATGCATTTCCTCAAAGCTTTATTAGCTGCTGCTAATAGTTGTATTTGCTGTACTCATTATTTCCATTTATTTCATATCTGCTCATTAACATTTTGTTTCTTATAAACATGGGGGGTTATCAGTTCTGTACTTCTTTTGTTGTAGGGAGTTGGCCAGTGTTAGTCATGTAATCCTTGATGAAATCCATGAGAGAAATCTCCAATCAGATGTTTTAATGACCATAATCAAAGATCTGCTAAGTGTACGACTCGACTTGAAAGTCATATTGATGAGTGCTACGCTGAATGCCGAGAAGTTCTCAGACTATTTTGGTGCGTGAAATAATTACATTTTTACAAGTGAAATAACCCCCTGTATTTTGCTATGAATGCTGGAAGCATCATAGTATAACAAAATACAGGTGTCTTCCTCCTTATGTGAGGGTTACATTGCAGGCTGCCGCTGCTTTCCCACTTGTCAGCTGTTAGGCAGGGAGGCTGAGCAGCATCAATAAAGCCCCACTGCAGCGCCAACTCATGAGGAGACCCTCCCCGGAGCTCAAAGAGGATGTCCTCTTCAGGCTCTGGGGAGAGTCTCCTCACGAGTCAGGAGGACTTTCCAGCTCACTTCCACCACTTCCAGGTTTCAGGTACCGTGCATGTGCGCAATTGTGCAGATGTGTGGAGTTGCCCATACTTCTGAAAATAAATAAAAATATATGCTGTTTTATTTTTTAAATTTATCTCTGCATGAAATGAAATGCTGAATGAATACTTGGCATTTTCATGTAATAGTTCTATGACACTTTAAAAGACACACACATATTGTGGTATAACTATTCTTTGCCAGAGTCGTTTTGTCCGGTGAAGTATCACGTTCCGTGTGCAATAAACATTTTACTTTGCAACTTCAGTGACCAATATCTTTGGCAGCATTTTGAACACTTGGGTTCATGCCAAGGCACTATTGAGCACCATTCAATATTAATTAAGTAATTATACCCCCACCCATCTTGTTGGGTTTCCCCAGCCACACTGGGCGGCTCCCAACAGAATATTAAAAATAGAATCAAACATTAAAAGCTTCCCTAAAATTCTAAACCACTTTGGTCTTTCTAGTAGACTAAAAGCAACCTAATTAGCTTTTTTTGATTACTATAACAATAGCATTTTAAAAAATGTTTCATTTTGTATAAACTCATGCTTTTAGCTATTCTGTAAGTGGTGTCTTGTATCTTGTTTTCAAGCATGATGCAGTTTGCTAAAATGTAGGTGATGCAATATTTATTTCCCCCTTTTTATACAGACAGTTGTCCTATGATCCATATTCCTGGATTCACCTTTCCTGTCAAGGAGTACCTTTTGGAAGATGTAATTGAGAAGCTACGGTTAGTGTGAAGTTGATGCCTCTTACCGTAATTCCTTTTTTCATTGTGACACCAAAACTCAGAGTTTGGACGTATAATGATCCCTGTCTTCTCCCAATATGAAGGCTATATTGATATATTTAGAATGATTAAAAAATATTTTTTACTTAATATGCAAACATTAATGAATGCTATATTTATTTTTGAAGATACATTCCAGAAAATACGGATCGCAGACCACATTGGAAAAAGAGGTTTATGCAGGGGCACATAAGCAGGCCAGAAAAGGAAGAAAAAGAAGAACTTTATCATGAGCAGTGGCCAGATTATTTGAAGCAGCTGAGAGGGCGGTAGGGTTATTTTTCACTTTTGTACAACTTTCATATTTTTGTTACATATGTGACAGACACTTTATGACTGCAATCCTAGCACTTTCTAGGGAGCAAACCATATTTGATGTTTTAATTTGCTAGAAGCCGCACAGAGTGGCTGGGGCAACCCAGCCAGATGGGTGGGTGATATATAAATATATTACTATTATTACAGTAGAATTTCTGAATAAACATGCAGTTGCTTTTTTTAAGAGAGACTGAGATTTGTGCTGTGTGTAAAAGCAAATAGGATTCACTTTGTTCTGCTGTGTTCTTTCAGCAGTTTCTTCTGTAGATCTGTGTTTATTTTTACCAGTCTCCTTTTTTGCTATTTTTTGCTATTTGTATAAAATAAGAGCCTGTGTACTTGTGCTGAAATTAACTATAGCACATAAATAATGCTTTTTATTTGTACTAGGTATTCAGAAAGTACAATTGATGCATTGGGAATGATGGATGATGAGAAAGTTGACCTTGATTTGATTGCAGCACTGATCAGATACATTTGTCTTGAAGAAGAGGTGAGTTTCAACTTGGCTAAATATGACTTCACTTTTTAAATTATTTCCTCTTCTTAATTAGATGAGGTGCAACCTAATTAAACTTAATTGATTCTAAATCTGCTAGATTTCAAGAGAAGAGACTTAAGCACTTACTTAACCTTGACCCTTACTAAAATAAATGGAACTTAAGTAGGCTTAAATTTGACTCATGGTCATCATAATTAAAAAACAGAATATAAGTTGGTGTTGGCTCTACGCAATTATTATAGAGGAAAATTATTTTGTAGGTTATTGTTTTCTTGGAATTTTTCTAGGCAACTCTGCACTTGTGATGTGAGGCATATGAAATCACAGGGATTAATATATAGTTCTTCTCCCTGTATGTGTTAATACTAATACTAATACATAAAGTTGTTTTCACTGTCTTTTTAAAATAGAAATTCAAGAGTAGACTGGAATTTTAATTACTCTGTTGACAAACAAGCAAAGACAACAGCTACAAATGTTTTTCTGTGCTTGTATGTTAAAGTCAGTACTGTACTGCACTAATTTTAGAGAAACAATTGAGTAAATGTTTTTCAGAACCAAATCACACATCCTTTGGCTTCAACAGGGTATTTCAATGTCTCTTGCTCCCAAGCAAACATTTCAGGGACTAGAATATTTGTACTAAGTTCTTAGTTCTAGCTTAATCCCATTTTATTTAACACTGTAAGTGTATCAATGGTATTTTGGTGCTTTGCTCTACTCCCTGAAAAATTGTGATAGTGGCAGTAGTGGTACATGGGGGCAAAGGTAATTCAGAATCAAGTGTTTCTGCTGCATATAATTTTCAAATTGCAAATAATATTAAGAATGTGTTTTCACAATTTGCAATTGCAAGGTTTTAGAAATACCAAAAATACAGTTTACAGGTTGAATTGGATACAATATTTAACCCCTGGTTTGCTTGCACATCTGAATCTGCCCCAGTGGGGTAATCATGGCTTGTTTTTGGCTAACAAATCATGCTCTGAAACCCCATGGTTTAAAATTGGTGCATGGATCTTGGATTATGTTAACTGTAGTCTGCCATTGCATCCAAGTTCAGTACCCTGGTTTAACTCGTTGTGTTAATTCGTTGTGTTGTCCCTTCCCTGCCACCAATCTGAGTGCACGGATGTGAGACTCAAACAAAACTACTTGTGCAGCTAAGAGTTTCTTGCTGGCATTTTCACAGACCTCTGTACCCTCCTCATCCTACCAGGCAACATACTGATTGCACCACTCACTTTGTAAATAAGCTGACTATTCAAAGAGGAGGTGGGACCCTGTGGAGGGGGCACAAATCAACATTAGGTGAAACAAACTAAAGTTGTGAGCGGGATCCAAACTTCCTAAATTGTGGCGTAACAACATGTCTTAACTTGGCCGTGGTGTGTGCTTTATTGGTTGAACTTTGCATCCATGTTGGATAATCGATTTCTCCATGTACCTGTGTTCATGCAGGATGGTGCAATACTTGTATTTCTTCCTGGATGGGACAACATTAGCACTCTAAATGACCTTCTGATGTCTCAAGTTATGTTTAAGTCAGGTAAATCATCTTCTTTGATTTTCTTAAAATAATCTGCTGCGAACTAGGGGTTTTCTTTACAAACTATTACCCAAACCTTCCCAGCACCTTTTGGCAGCACTATCAACACAGCTTCATAGATTGTACATTGTGCCAACATAGGTGTTGATGTTCACCGTCCTAAGCATATGCAAGTTGACAGAAAAGTTCAGAATTCAGCTACCCTTTTCAAATGGATGTTGGCCTACATTAAATAATCTTAAATTAGGATGAGCAGTTAAATTAGCACTGTCAATATGCTTCTGTAACACTTGGAGGGCAGGGTTCTCTGTCTCTAAAGCCTACTGAACTTCTCTAGCTGCCATTCTGAGCCTCTGCCCCTCTTCCTGTTGCCATTGCCCAGCATCTTTCTCCTTTACATGACTGCTAGAACCAGAATTCCTGCTGTCTGTCTTTAATGCAATGCAGTGCAATGGTTGAACTGGCATCCCAACAGCCACTGAGGTGAGCAGTAAGTGATAGCATGTGGGGTGGCATGTCAGTTACAGTGTTGGCTGGTAAGCCCCCCTAACTCAAAAAAAATAATTTGGTTACTGTTAAATGTCAAGGATAGCAGTCTCCATCCTTAATGTGGTTTCGCATGATGACATTGCACAAACATAACCACTGTGGAACAAATGTTTCAAGGATGTTGAGCTTTGTATTTGCTTTGAGAGCAGATGAGTTTATTTGGGTGAATCAAATGGATCACCGTTAATGATTCTAGCAATAAATTTAAAATATTCAAAGGTTTAATTTAAATTATACTTAACAAGCTGCTGACCTCAAAGACTTATTCAGTTTAATGCTACAAGGCAATATTTATGGCAAAATATAGAAAGGTTATGAATTTTATTGGCAGAATAAAATGAATAAATTATTAACTAGTGCTTTCAAAAATATTATTTGTAATGAGAATCTGTGGCTTCTTGAAGAAAATGGTTCATTATTCCTACCTCATTTATATTCTTAAATTTCTCTAGATTTTCAGTTTTTCTTTCAAATGGAATTTTACCTAGAGTAGTACCATAATGCTGATTTTATTTTTCAGATAGGTTCGTTATTATACCTCTGCATTCCTTGATGCCTACTGTTAACCAGACCCAGGTACGTTTTATGATTGACAGTGGTCATTATTTTAATACATCTTTCCCATAACAGAAAATGCATGCATTTGGTAATAGAGTATTCTAAATCTGTATTCAGTTTTTTAAACTAAAGTAGAATGACTGCAGCAGCTGTGCCTACACATAACTTACTTGATTGGGTCCAGAGAAATGCTGGCGGATCTTCTGGCAACAAATATGCCTCTGATTTTCAGCCACCACCCCATACCTCATAACCCTTTAGTGAAGTATTTGGGGTGGCACTGTGTGTTAAACCATAGAGCCTAGGGCTTGCCGATCAGAAGGTCGGCGGTTCGAATCCCCACGACGGGGTGATCTCCTGTTGCTCGGTCCCAGCTCCTGCCAACCTAGCGGTTCGAAAGCATGTCAAAGTGCAAGTAGATAAATAGGTACCATTACAGCGGGAAGGTAAATGGTGTTTCCATGTGCTGCTCTGGTTCGCCCGAAGCGGCTTTGTCATGTTGGCCACATGACCTGGAAGCTGTACGCCGGCTCCCTCGGCCAATAACGCGAGATGAGCACCGCAACCTCAGAGTCGGTCACGAGTGGACCTAATGGTCAGGGGTCCCTTTACCTTACCACTAGGATGAAGGAGGCAGGGAGGTCATATTCCATCCTCCCCACTTTCCCCTGTTTCTCTGAATTCAAGCGCATATGTTTATTTGTTGCCCAATTATATTTAATTATTTTCAGAAACATTAAAAAACTGATTTCAGTCTTGTTGAGCAGCAAGGAAGGAATAAATTTTTCATATTGTGGAATCCCCATGTCCTTGGAAATTGGGACCAGAGTGTAATAATAATAATAATAATAATATATTTCTAGTCGTCCCATCTGGCTGGGTTTCCCCAGCCACTCCCTATGATATAGAACACAATGTCTCAACTGGGCTGTGCCATGCCTGTTAAAACATGGGACGCTTCAATCCACAAGCTTTTCAAGAGATCATATCCTTTATTCCAAATAACTGTTTCCTTCTTGGATTGCTGTTGTAATAATACTTTAATAAAATGGTTTCAATTATCCATTAATGCTTAGTTGCTCTGGTGCTTAAATTTAGTGGTGAGTGTATGTATGTGCATGTTTTGATTGAAAGAAATTAAATTAAGTAAACAAATTTTATGATGAGAATGAAATGTCTGGAACAAACACTTTCCCCCTTTCTGATTTTGTTTTTCTTTTTCTTTAGGTTTTTAAAAGGACCCCCCCTGGAGTCCGTAAAATTGTAATTGCTACCAACATTGCTGAGACTAGGTAAGTCTTTGTTTATGCTTCTAGCAATGCTTGAAATGCTTGAAATTAACTTGTTGGCAAGTGTAAATTAAAAGTGTAAATAAAAATGTTTAATTCCTTTATGTAGTGGAACGAGCAATAAAATAAATTAAAAATATTTACAGTAAAGCTGCTTTTTCACTTTGGATTCATCAGATAGTTTAATGTGGAAATTTAAAGTAGAATGGATATACTGTACAAGGGAAAGCAACACATTATCTCATGAATGTCAGAGGTCTCGTGAGTGCTGCCCAATTAATCTGTGGAGTTTCTTTTTGAACGCTGGCACTTTTTGAACGCTGGCAGATTAAAGCACAATGCCTGCAATGTCCCCCCCCCCCTTTTCCTTGAAAGGGAAACAGTTTTCAATCTTCCTGGATTGAAAGAAGGGGGGGGGGATAAAGGCCGAGGTAAACAATGTTTTTGCTTTTTACTTTTTGGAGAGGAAGAATAACAGAAAATACAAGCAGGTATGGAAAGTGGAGGGGAGACAAAATTAGGGGGGGTGGGAAATGGCTCAGTGCAGAGCAAGAGATCATAAGAAGTTGTGCTTAGAGTTTAGACAGGAAGCTGACTGAGCCTCAAGAGAGGAGGAGGAACAGCAAAGCCTTGCCTTGAAACTTTGGCATTTCCTGTCTTGGAGCTGCAGGGGGAGCTGCATTCATTAAGAAAAACTGTTTACAATACAATCAACAGTTCCTTTTCGGCTTTTATAAATTGGCTTCAGCATTAAGCAATATCTGATGGCCTGTGGAATAAGTTAGGTGTCTCAACTGACCCTCATCCCTACAAGAGTGCACATGAAGCTAGGCAAAAGAAGTTATGACCCAGGCCTTGTGCAGAGTGCCACCCCTCTCCTATGCTTCAGACTCTTCCCACCTCAATATCTATTACACTGACAGGTTGGGAATTAGACAGGAGTGCTGCCTAGACTGGATTGCTTGTTGGTAAAACCCAGGGCCTAACAGTTTCCATTAAGCATGCTTACAGCTGATTATCCTGAGGCTCCAACCCAAAACACGCTTGCTTAAAAATAGAATTTATTTCCAGATTAGCACGCTTAATGTTTTTTATGTAGCTAGTACTATAACTGAAGTTAGACAGGTGCCTGCTGTCTTGATGTTTAGATGGCTGCTGACGACGTTGTTTAAAAAGATTTCCCCTTAAGTATGACCCGGTCATCTTATGTGCTATTAATTGTATCAGTGTAAAAATTGGTTTATTGTTAGAGTTGTTTTTTGTGTATTTTACCTCCTTTTAACTTTTTGCACACTACTTTAGTAGTTTGTGGCTGAGAACTGGTTTATGAATCTGTAAAATAAATAACATAAGCGTGTCTGCCGACAGTCTTCGCTTCTGATATGTTCAGTTAAAGTCTTGCTTCAGTCTGAGCATTTTTAGCTTTTTGGTTTTCTTGCAGACTTCACTCCTTTGTGGATGTGTGCTTGTTATGTAAGAAATATCAAAACTCTAGCAAGTGGTAGTCTCTGTTCATTACGATTGATTACATAGTCACCTAGGACAATTTGCATGTTTTGTAAGGGGCAAGTTCTTTTACAGATGGACATAATCAATGCAAATTGTCTCTATTTGATGTACAAAAGCTTACCATTTCTTCTTGCATCCTATTTCTGCAGCATCACCATAGACGATGTGGTATACGTTATAGATGGAGGAAAGATAAAGGAAACTAACTTTGATACACAGAACAACATTAGCACGATGGCTGCAGAGTGGGTTAGCAAAGCAAACGCTAAGCAGAGGAAAGGTAGAGCAGGAAGGTAAGAGTCATCTATTGTAACAGAATGGACAGAAGCAGGAAAACCTTGGCTATTGCAATAATGAACATTTTCAAATATTTAATAATAATAGTAATAGTAAATTCATTATTTAAAGTTTACTTTAAAGACATTAACTTTCCCCCTCACTTTGCTGACTTTCTCAATTAATCTGAAGCTTTTCCTTTAGTGACTTTATTTGCTGGCTTAGTTTTTTGTTTTGTTTTTTGCCCTCCCTTTGATATCTTATTTTTATAGATTGAATACTCAGAGTGGTATGGTGGAACCCAATGCATTTTAGATTGGAGCATTAATAGATTGGAGCATCCTCTTGTATCATCAAACCTTTGATTAAAATAGGCTCTAACCTGCAAAACTTCATACTAGAATACTTCTATTAGCCTTTAAGCCAGGCATCCCCAAACTGCAGCCCTCCAGATGTTTTGGCTTACAACTCCCATGATCCCTAGCTAAGAGGACCAGTGGTCAGGGATGATGGGAATTGTAGTCCAAAACATCTGGAAGGCCAAAGTTTGGGGATGCCTGCTTTAAGCAGTTACAGGAATTTCTTGGGATTCTTTTTTTACTTTCATAGTCCAACACGACTGTTCTTCAGGGATTTAAACTTAGTTTTAGAAGTTAAAGTAGTTCAGCAGCACAATCTCTCTATTACATTCTAAAAATATGTAGGGGAAAAAATCTTCACTATCTTGACATTTGCATTGTTTGTATTTGTTGAACTCCTTCAAATAAAACCTAAAGACATAAGACTATAGGCACAGCACATGTGCCTAGATGATACCTATAGGTCTTGTAGCCCGATTTCCTCGCTCCCTATGTGGAGATGCCGTGTGAGTGGGGGTTGGGCTCTTGAGCACAAATAATTTATGGAGAGTTAATGTAAATGTATAAATAAATCATGTCTTGTAGATTGCCCTCTTAGCATTTTTTACTCAGTGCATTTCTCTAGATATTATCTACTTACCAGATAGTAAGCAGATAAAAAGAAAGTTCAGCATCACTATCCTTGAAATGTTTTCCTCACTCCACAGTATCGCTACCTGAAAAATACTCCCACTAACTGTGGAAGTACTTAATATCTTCCCACATAATCACTTGGAAATGAATTTGCCTAGAACTTGTGGTGTTCAAGTGCATTGGTGAATACAGAAAAAACCCATTAAATCTCTTTAACTAGGTGTAATAGGTGCATGTGTTTGGCTGCATAAAGTTGCTTCACTCAACAGTTGCCGTTCTATCCTGTGTGAGACCAATCAGGCGTAAACTTTCACTGCATTGCAGATTTGGTGCAATCCCATCTTATAAGGTTATTGTCTCATACTGAGCAAAGGGGAGTGCATTGTTGTCCTTAGTTTTCTGTTGACATATGTCAGACTGGCAGGTAGATACATTATCCTTGCCCACACAATAATTGTATTTATTATTCCCTGTGCCATATATAAAAAGAAGCTGGTGTTGATTTGGTAACATTTCCTTCATTTTGTTGCTGTCCTAGATCAGATATGGCGAACATTCTTTAGCTCAAGGGATGAGTTCCCTTCCAGGGTTTCATGCCCGTGGCAATTTTGGCCAGAGCCAAAAAGGGTGGAGCAGTAACCATGACTCTTACCTTCGAACAGTAGGCTACATTTCAGCCATGCAGGAGCCAGAGGCTTTTGCACATGCGTGCGCGCACACACACACACACACACACACACACACCTACCTCTGTCTAGGCACAGAAATCTTAAAGGGATTCATTCCAGCCAGGCAAAAGCACTCAAGGGGCATAGTAGTGCTGATGAGTGGTGTAGCTTGGGGAAACTCTTGAGGGCCATATTAAGAAGTCTGGAGGGTTTCATTTTGTGCCTATGCCTGGGGTTCCCCACCCCTGTCCTAGATCAGTGTTTCTCAACCAGTGTGCCTCCAGATGTTTTGGGACTACAACTCCCATCATTCCTGACCACTGGTCTTGCTAGCTAGGGATGATGGGAGTTGTAGTCCCAAAACATCTGGAGGCACACTGGTTGAGAAACACTGCCCTAGATTATTGCTTTTCTTTATAATTGCTTCTTGATGGTACACTGAGCCATAGGGTCAGCACTTAAGCTAATCATTCTTTCATTGCAAGTTTTTCATAAAAGGTATACTGCTGAGCAGCTTTTACTACAGTGTCAAAATATTTAACTTCCTCCAGAGTCCAGCCTGGTAACTGCTACCACTTGTACAATGGTCTGCGTGCCAGTTTGTTAGACGATTATCAGTTGCCAGAAATCCTGAGGACACCTTTGGAAGAACTTTGTTTGCAAATCAAGGTAATACATACCTGTTAGGGTAGCCTTTCTGCTAAAGGATTTTGCATCAAACATGAAGATTTCCTCAAGTAGTATTGATCCAGATTATATTACTTTTGTGGTTTCTATTTCCATCTGTGGCAGATGGGATTCTGAGCTCATGAAAGAGGCTTCTCTTCCATATCTAGCAATGGATCTACATTGCCATATGAGCCCTGCAGTTCAGCAGGTTGCACTTTTGTCCATGTGCTTCTCTTGTATGAAACGAGCAAAGCTCTTGCTGCAACTGCCTTGAGGCTGTGGAATGATCTCAATGAGGATTGGTGTCAATCTTGTATGTTACAAGTGCAAAACTTGCTAGTTCAGAAGGGTGCTGCAAAGTACCATCTTGTTTCCAATGCTGTTTAACATCTACCTGAAGCCATTGGGAACAGTTCTTAGGAAATTTGGGGTGAGATGTCATGAGTATGTTGATGATACCCTGTTCTCTGTAACATCTGAATCAAGAGAGCCACTGTATATGGGGCTGCCCTTGAACAGGCAACCCTGTTTAGGGAAGTTTTTAATGTATGCTGTTTTAGCGTGTTTTTAATATTCTGTTGGGAGCTGCCTAGAGTGGCTGGGGAAACCCAGCCAGATTATTATTACAATTATTATTATGACCCAGAAGCTGCAAGTAGTACAGAATGTGGTGGCTTAACCGCTCGTTGGGGCACAATATTAGCATCGTATCATGCTGCTGTTGTAAGAATTGCACTGGTTACCAATAAGCTACCAGGCTAAGTTCAAGGTGGTGGCTCCCCATACAAATATTGTCTCATTCTTTCTATTCCCAACCAATCTCTGTGCTCTGCATAGTGCTGTAATTTGGCTTTGAGTGTTAGTAGTATCTACCCTTTGGAACTACAGTGGTACCTCCTGTTGCGAACGGGATCCATTCCGGAGTCCAGTTCACAATGTGAAAAGTCTGGAATCTGAAGTGCCATATCTGCGCATGTGCGTGGTGCAATTTGCTGCTTGTGCACATGCGTGAAGCGCAATTTAGTGCTACTGCACATGTGCGAGCGGTGAAACCCGGAAGTAGCCCTTTCCGGTACTTCCGGGTCGCCACAGGGCGCAGCCTGAAAAAACAACATGAAGCAGACGTAACATGAGGTATGACTAACTCCTTAACATATCAAATGGACACCATCTCTTGTCTTTTCAGCATCAGTTGAAAACTTAATTTTCAACATGTCTTTTAAGTGGACATTTATGTCCGTGTTTTTATCTGCAACTGATTTGAAATTGTATACGTGAAGTTGTCCTGTATATGAATTTATTATTACATTTTGAAATTGCTTAGAGAAGCTTCATTGGAAGTGATGCGTAAAATGAAATAATAATGCTAATTAATAATAAAAGGTAGTAGTAGTAATAATAATAATTAGCAATAGGAGTCTCTTTTCTGTGGAATGCTATTGAAAGTTCTGTTCCTAACTGTTCATGCCTTTAAAAAATGAGTCAGCGGGAAAGCATTTGATTGATATAATTCTGAAGGTGTTTTGCAATTTAATTTGAGTTTATAAACAAGGATGACCTTTGTTTTCTTTCAGATCTTAAAGCTTGGAGGAATTGCCCATTTTCTGAGCAAACTGATGGATCCACCATCACGTGATGCTGTGTTGTTATCCATAAAAAATCTCATGCAGCTGGTAATTTTTTGTTTATTTCCTGTACTAATATTTTATTTTATGTAACAAATTTGTATAGCACCCTTCTTCCATAGAACTCGGGGCAGTTCACAACTTGTTCAGGCTTGAGAATGTTCATTCATGGTATTTAGAAATCATTCATAAAACTGAGCAATTACAAATGTTTACTGTTGATATTGTCTAAGCTTTATACATGATTTTAGTATCTTAATTTAATAAACTTCTTTTTGTACTAAGAAGTGTAGTTTAAATCTTAGTGCAATTTAAAATTGAACTTCACGCAAATCAAATAATATCTAGTTTTGACTTGGAAATTTTTATAATTTTTATAATGACAGATGTAACTAGAAAAACCAGGACATTGAAATGGAATAAGATAATGAATTTTTACACTGGTTAAATCACAATGGGCAGTGCATGCCATTTTGCTGCAGTTGTTCAGTTGGTATTTTATTAAAATTCAAATAAGCTTTGAGAACAACAGTAAAAATCACCTATTATTATTATTATTCCCTGATGGGACTCTTCCCTGATGGGACTCAAGGCAGCTTACAGATAAAAAGAAAAACTGCTAAAACAGAAAAATCAATATTTAAATATAAGTAAAAATTTACAGAATTAAAACTATATACATACATAAAAACTGTTTAAAACATACCAATAATTACATTAAAAACATCACGGCACCAGCCCTTTAATTAAAAGCAGTCAATTCCTAAAAACCTGTTGGAACAAGAAATTCTGGTGCTCAGAATTTTGTGTCTTGATGATTTGCTAATTTGTGTGTACGTTCATTAATTTGCAGTAGGACATGGCATCTGGGTACTTTTAAAGCAAGCATTTTGCTGAGCGAGATTCTAACAGTGGATGGGGTTTCAGCACCCTCACCCTGGATATCTATCTGAGTTCTCTTCATGATTATTGCTCACAGTTCTCCTCATCCCTGTTTATTCCAGTACATACACTACTCTTTTCTGCTGTTCCAACCTTATTGCTGAAAATTGTAATTATGTAAGCAGGTTGTGCTATTCTAAATAAATGTGAAACTAAATTTCACTGTACCTTAAAACTTAAGGCACAGAATTTAGGCTTCTTTAACATGGATTTCAACCAAATGCTGATACTCTTTTTCATTGTTTATGTTCTTCCTTTTTTGTGCCTTCCCTTTAACAGAATGCCTTGGATAGGCAAGAAGAATTGACTCCCCTTGGAGTCCATTTGGCGCGATTACCAGTGGAGCCGCACATAGGAAAAATGATTCTCTTTGGAGCTTTATTCTGTTGCTTAGATCCTGTTCTCACTATTGCTGCCAGCCTCAGCTTCAAGGACCCTTTTGTCATTCCCTTGGTAAAGTATTTATCGAGAGCTTTAAAAGTAATTTTTGTTCTGAAAAGATGAAGATGAAGCCTTTGATTTCAGAAAGATCCCCTCTTGCAATGTGCTATGTTTTAGTCTTACAGCAAATTGCACTTGGGTATATCTCCTGAGTATTTCTTTCTTTCTTCTTTTTAATACACAGATTAGTCCAACTTTGTGTGTTTTTCTCTTAAGGGTAAAGAAAAAGTAGCAGACGCAAGAAGAAAGGAACTGTCAAAGAGTTCCAAAAGTGATCACCTCACCATTGTGAATGCTTTCAAGGTAGATACGTGATCCATTGACCAGCAGTGGTCTGCAAGCTTCATGGTGGTTCCCTAGCATTCCTGGGTATTTGTGTCTGAAGATGTGAGACAGCACACCCATTGCATGGAATAGTCATTTTCATGGCATTTTCATTGCTGCTTTTATTTATTATATTGTATTCTATTGCATTACAATTTGAATTCTATGGAATTACAATTGTTGCAAAAGGCAGAGAAGTCGTTAAATGGTCTGCCAAGACCCTTAGCAATTTTCAAGTTGTCCACGACAGGGTGGAGTTTGGGAAGCACTGTTCTAGTTGACACATGGTGGATTCACAGGGGGAACATAGTTTATTAAATAAATAATATAAAGAGGATTCAAATATTAGCATAAACAGCTCACATTGCACAGAGATGAAATCTTTACGGTCCATACTAGTTTTACTAGTAGTGGTGACAAACTGGTAAAAAACCCAAGTATGCATTTAGTATGGAGATCATAGAATAATGGAATTGTATAGTTTGAAAGGACCCTGAGGGTCATCTTAAGTCCAACCTCCTGCAATTCAGGAATCTCAACACTCCTCCCCCCTCCATCCAATTTAGCTTTGCAAATATGCTAGCAGTTTACCTGATGCACCACTAGGAGGGTATTAATAGTAGGTTAGCTTTTTATTCCAAGTTTCATTGCTTTCTGCTGTGATTTGGTCTAAACAATTTTAATATATAGGTCTAATTTTAATCCTGTATCTCCTACAACTTGCAGTTCATGAAGTGTTTCTTCCTCTTGTTTTGGAGACCAGTATTAATTATTGCTGTTCTAGAGCTTTTCCCTTTACACATAGTGGAATAAGGGAGTGATATGAATGGTAGCTTCCTTTTAGCTGCTGAATTAGTTCTAATCTGGATGTTTTGGCTTAATACAGTTCTGTGAAAGGAATGAATGCACTCCATAGTCTTTTTTTTAGGTCACTCTTACTGTGACACTTCATATTTCACTTCTTTACTATATTCTATAAAATGCTTTCTGATTCCATCTGGCATTCAAATCAGGAAGGTATAAACATCCGATTCAATTCAGTTACAGTTTTCCTTTGAAAGGACCTATACTAAATAATAATAATAATAATAATAATAATAATAATAATAATAATAATTGTGCTTTCAGGGTTGGGAAGAAGCCCAGCGACGTGGCTTCAGGTGTGAGAAGGATTATTGCTGGGAGTATTTTCTTTCTTCAAATACTCTGCAGGTAATAGTTGTTTGTCTCTAGCAAGAAAATGTACACTTTTGAAACAGATTTAGTTTGACATTATCTGTAAGAACAAATTGATCGATTCATGCTGTTCTCTAGATGCTGCGTAACATGAAAGGGCAGTTTGCTGAACATCTCCTTGCAGCTGGGTTTGTGAATAGTAGAAGCCCCAGAGACCCCAAATCCAACACTAACTCAGGTAAATTCTGAAGAGGAGCAGTACGCCAGATACGCTTTGAATTCTCCCTTTGTGAATCGTGATTCACTTGGCTGTTTTTCTCTTCCAGACAATGAGAAGCTACTCAAAGCTGTTATTTGTGCTGGCTTATATCCAAAGGTTGCAAAGATCCGAGCAAACTTCAGCAAAAAGAGAAAAATGTAAGGCTTTTCTTCTGCTTGCTCTTTTACCAAGAATGTGAGTGTGAATATATTAAACAAGGGTTTCTATGTAGTTGAAAGAAGGCAGGAATATATTGTTTTTGTTTGTGTTGCTAACTATCCAGTCTAGGAATACTTGAGTTCTGGGGGAGCATGTGACCCCCCCCCCCGGTGAGACAACGGCAGGTGATACTTGGGTTAGTTTTGGGATCCTGGAGCTCCACATGAACAGTAATTTTGTGGAGATCATCCCAAGTGAGAACCACAAATTTATTTATTAATAACTTAATTTATTATTTTTTACACTGCTCTTTTTGCTAGAAGAGTCCATTGTGTCTGAAATAGTGGTCCTTTCTGTAAGTCATGCTTAGCACAATAACCAGTATGCAGATTGCTTGTTCCTACAGTGGTACCTCGGTTTATGAACACAATTGGTTCCGGAAGTCTGTTCATAAACTGAAGCGTTCATAAACTGAAGCGAACTTTCCCATTGAAAGTAATGGAAAGTGGATTAATCTGTTCCAGATGGTCCGCGGAGTACTTAAACTGAAGCGTTCATAAACTGAAGCGAACTTTCCCATTGAAAGTAATGGAAAGTGGATTAATCCGTTCTAGACGGGTCCGCGGAGTACTCAACCTGAAATGTACTTAACCTGAAGCAAGGGTGTAATTGGTTCCCGAAGTCTGTTCATAAACTGAAGCGTTCATAAACTGAAGCGAACTTTCCCATTGAAAGTAATGGAAAGTGAATTAATCCGTTCCAGATGGGTCCGCGGCATTCGTAAACCGAAAATTCGTAAACCGAGGTGTTCATAAACCGAGGTTCCACTGTATTTGAATTGAGCAAAATGTAATAGCATAGTTTTGCCACTAGGTGGAGCCACAAATAAAAATTTAAGACTGAACAAAATGAAAAAATTCCTTCAGTAGCACCTTAAAGACCAACTAAGTTTTTATTTTGGTATGAGCTTTCGTGTGCATGCACACTTCTTCAGATCTGAAGAAGTGTGCATGCACACAAAAGCTCATACCAAAATAAAAACTTAGTTGGTCTTTAAGGTGCTACTGAAGGATTTTTTTCATTTTACTTCGACCCAGACCAACACGGCTACCTACCTGTAATTAAGACTGAACATGCAGAGTTCTCTTCATCCGGTCTCCACAATCTGTGTTTTATTTGGTAGGTGGCTAGCAAAAATGAATTGATTATATTTTGCTTTGATGCTCAGCCCTAGGCTAGATAAGTCAATAATAATGGTAGAAAATAGCTTTTCATATATCAAACACTTATTTTCCTCTTGTTTTGAAAATGTGTTTGGTTTCAAAAGAGAAATTGAAATGAGGATAGTATCATAGATAGGACTGTATATTTTTGCTTTTCCCATCACTGGGATTATCCTTTATGCAAGCAATATCCTCTTGCTCAGAATGAAAAAGAGAATAGAGCACACAAATTGCAATGAAGTTGAACTGATACTTTATTATTCTTTAATTAATATAACACAAATCTTTAAAGTAATCTAATACTGTAGTCTGGTTTTGAAGTGGAACTTTTTTAAGAAGTATAGATGCTTAAGATCTTTCTTGTTTTTGCTTTCAGTTCTTGTCTAAATATCATGCAGTAATGTCTAATTTAGAAACGAGTCTTTTAACTGGTGATAGCCCTAATGGCACATTACATCTCTTTTTGAAGGGCAGTTATCTTAAATCTTTGAACGTATGTATATGTTGTTCCTTTGTAGCTGAATTATAAGTGATTTGTCTGTTTCTTAAGGGTTAAAGTTTCCACTAAAACAGATGGAACGGTTAACATTCATCCCAAGTCTGTCAATGTTGAAGAGACAGAATTCCATTACAACTGGCTTGTTTACCATTTGAAGATGAGGACAAGCAGCGTAAGTGGAAATTTATTTTGTATTCTTTTAAGCATAAATGTGGGTGCATTTTAAGTCTCTCCACAGTCTGTTCTGTTGAAGCAATTACAGTCTTAGTTAGCTTAACTAGTCTGGTCTGTGCGCAGCCCCACTCACTGCAGTTACCACTGCACTTTACAAGGGGCCTTGAAATTCCTGGTTGAGAGATGGCAATATCAGTAGCTTTTAATGGTTCAGTCCTGTTCTGTGCTCTCCCTTCTCCCTCCTGATGCCTGCTGCTCAGAGTGGAATTATTTAGATTCTCATGTCCTCCATGCTTCTCCTTATGATCTTACGGCTGGGAGGAGAGCACATTGAGAAGCACAGCCCATGGAATGCAAAAGGGTGTAGTTTTGTTTTGGTTTTTTGACAGGCCTAGGGATATCACATATTTTAGTTATGCCATATGACTACTCTTGTTTCTAGTCAAGAAAGAACAGCAAATATTTGCTCAGCACTTGTTTGTATGTAATGCAACTAACTGTGGGAGTGAAACCTTTCACAATTAAAAAAATAATACTGGTAATTGTCTTGGCTTCGCAAAACCTTGAACCTGAAGTGTTTTCCAGCGATCGCCACATTATTAATATTTCACTTTCAGGGGAACTACACACAAGTTTAAAAGTAACTTGAGATCCTATTTTCAGTATGCACTAGAACATTCTCGTGCCCTATTTTGAAAGTGGTAACATAGTTTATATGCATTCCTTGTTACAGATATACCTGTACGATTGCACAGAAGTCTCTCCATACTGCCTTTTGTTCTTTGGGGGAGATATTTCTATTCAGAAGGACAAAGATCAGGATACAATCGCTGTGGATGAGTGGATTGTTTTTCAGTCTCCAGCAAGAATAGCACAGCTAGTGAAGGTGAGTGGGCTGCCCATTTCATTTTCAGATTTTATTCTACACAAACAACTGTCATGCTCCTGGAACAGCTGATATAGTATGGTGTTACAAAAACATTTTTTTAAAAAAGAAGTTAATGTCTGCTTAGATTGCTGTGTTGTAATTTCCTATAAAGTATAAACTTGAAAGATCTTTTCAGGCATCAGTCCTTTTCAGGCATTTCATTCTGGAGAGAACTGTCATTTTAGGATTTCATGTCAAATGCTCTCTCTTTCCTTCCTAGTTGGGGGATGGGAGGAATTAATCAACAGGGAGATACTGCATTTATTTCTATGTGAGATTTTCCTGCTCCACCAGATCTGTTTTCAGAAAAAAGGCACTTAAAGTGGAGTAATCAGAGTGAATCAATGTTTAGATAAGCACTGTTCATTCAATCCCCCACCTGTACCTTGAGATAGATGAAGTACAATCAGCACCAGATTTTAATGCCAGATGGATAGCTTTTTTTCTGAAAGGGGTTGGGGAAGAAGTACAATAGGATCTTAAAAACTATAACATTTCACTTATTTATCAAATACCAACCACCTTATGTTAAATTAACACTGAACTTATCTGATTGATGTTCAAAAATAATTGCCTTTTTATTGTGTTTTATCTCATTTTTTCACATTAGTCTTTTCTTGGCCTATATCAGCTGTTTTTATTGTTGCTGTTAAAAAGTGCTATCAAGAGTGGAGTTGTTAATTTGAACAAGATGTTAAAATATGCAGTTTAACTAAAACACAACTTCAACTATTATTTCAGCTTGAAAATGGGATTCTTTCAAAGACATTGGGTTGTATCCAAATTCATTATTAAAGCAGATGCATTGAAATTAAGGGACAACGCTAATTTCCTTCCATTAGTTTCAGTGGGCTTCCTCTGCGTATAACTTAGTTGGATACAACCCATTGACTCCTTAGGCAATTCTTTTTTATCCTTATGAGAAACTTACTTTGTTTCAAAGTGCCTTATACAGTACAGTTCTTGAATAACTCGAAGCAGATAAAGCCTTACCTAAAGTAAGTTACATTTAATTGGACAGAAAAGAGCTAGTTAAATTTCCAAGAGTTTTGACGTACATTCTTAGCAAAACGCAGAATAATGAAAGAGTGGAACATTTCATTTCCAAGTATGTATTAAGTTTTTGACACTACAGAAAAAAAGAATGACTTTCAAAACTTTCTGCTCTTGGTTTCTTTCTGAACCAACATCCTTTTATCCGCAGGATTTGAAAAAAGAATTGGATGACCTTCTACAAGAGAAAATAGAAAACCCACACCCTGTGGACTGGAACAATACTAAATCAACAGACACTGCACTGCTGACAGCCATTATAGACTTAATCACAACACAGGAGAATCAAACTGCCAGAAACTCTGCCCCCCGTTTCCAGAGCGAAGAATACAGTTAACACTGTTCCTTTTGGCCGCTGAAGAGATGGCAGCTCTACCAGTTCATTGTTGACAGTTTATCTTTGGGCATCTTGGAATTTCATCTTTAGTATCGGTAGTTCATAGCAGCTGTGTATGGCAGCCAACTGTATAAAGTAGCTGTTTATCTAGTTGCCAGTACTGCATAGTTGTATTCTGCATGTATGACGCTGTTTCTTGAGGACTGTAATTGTCGGGTAAAAAGCTGGATGAAACTGAACACAAACTGATCCCCCCCCAAATTCTTCTGGTGTTTACACTGTTTTTCTGCTAACTGTGGAATTGCCACTTTAAGAAAAGTGATTCGCGTTAGTAGCTAGAAGCACCCTATTTGTCCATTAGCCTTTTATTTACATTCTGGAGTTACTAGTAAGGGCATGCTGCTGAGAGTGAAACAACCAAAGTCATCACCCCAAAGAGATGTACGAGGGCCGCTCTGTCAAAAACATTGTCACATTTTAAATAAATGCTTGATGTTTAGATCTTTCTAAACATACGTACTCCTATTCATCTATGGGCCATAGGGTGGGAAATCATATTTGATGATCCAGAAGCTACAGCTGCACATGCCTAGAGACCTAGGTTGATACTCTAAATACCAGCAATTGGCTTTGGAATGGGAGCAGGATTTAGTCTCTAACCTAGACAAATAATGTAGCTTTGAGACTGGGGCTTGCAATAGGCTCTTTCATTCCAGTGGAGCTTAAGTGTACATGAACTGTACACTGAGTAGCTGTTTCAGTGATGCAAAGATTTTTTTGAGTTTCTTTTGGAATATTTTATCAACCCATGTGTCTTTATTAAATGCCTATATGCTAGTCTTTTTCATATGCAATTACTGTGCGCGCTGCATTGCTGTTTAAAATTGCAGGTATCTCCAGCAAGACCTGGAACTGGCAGCTTCTAGTTGAAGATTTCAAATTAATATTGAATAGAAAACATAAGCAAATACAGAGCATTTCATAAAACTCACACAGACAATATGTGTCTCGCTCATGGGACCTCTCCTAAACCAGTTACAAAAATGGTTGTCACAACACTTCACTGCCACCCCAAAATGTTCCTATAGGTTGCAATGGAAGTTTTAAATTTAGTTGTAGAAATATAACCAATGATTGCAGAGGTGATGTTTACCAAGTTTTGTTGCTGAACATGTATATCTCTGATTTCCCATATAAAATCTATTTTGATTTGAATAGACTAATTACGTCAAATCAATTTTCCTTAAAAGCAATGGCAAAATCTTGGGAAACCCATTTTACTAAACATCCTAATTTAGAAATACATTTAGTGAGCGATTAAGAACTCCCATTGCAGGCCATTCACCCATACTATTTTCTGTATAGTATATATGTGTTTCTCCTCTGGAACTGCTGGCTTGTCCCCACCCCCAATTACTGATTTTTCTACCATTTAAAAATTCTGATAAAATTGATGTATCTTGATTAATGAACATAGGTATTAAGTAGAGCTAATGCAATTAAATCTTTTTTGTTAAGATCTTGCTAATGAAAGAGAAATGAGCCAATAATCAGAAAGTACAGTGTGAGGCTTTTCTTCAGACCAATTATGCAAAAGCTTGTGCAGGCTTCTAATTAGCCAAATGGACTATTTGTCTCCAAGGGGCATGTATGGAAACCTCTGTAAATCGCTGGTATTTTCCCCCACAGGCTGCCGAAGTGCCACTAATTAACTTAGGTACATGAGCTAGCCAGTTTCTGTGGGCAAGTAACGCTTGCACTCAGTTGCTTGAACTTCTTTAATAAATACTATCTGTCCGTAAGTGGTCATGCAACAGCTCAAGGCTACATGATGTTTCTATATGGAGATGAAACTGTGCGTGCTCTCTGGCGGGAGGAGAGTTGCACGAATGGGCTTTTTCTTTGCATTAGGTAAGAGCGCTGCTGGAACAGATCAAAGGCCTAGCTAAACCCAATAACCTGTTCTCCCAGTGGCCAACCAGATGACTATTGTAAGGCTTGAAGTAGAAGCCAATGCATGTATCAGCTTTCCTGGTAGGTAAGTTTCAACCCAAATCTTTTGCGACCCTTAATGCACTGACGGTTGCTTGATTTGATTTTGGATACAGAGCACTGCAACTGAAAATGAAAACATACTTAAGATGCAATGTCTAAAATGCTGTTACAGTTCTATTGTGTCATCTACTCCGTGTAATTATATTACTATATTAATGGCATCACCAGTAGCTTATCTGCACATCACTTCCCTCTATCACCCAAGGTAGTGGTTAAATTGAGAAAGCAACAGAAGGCTTTTGTTTGTTTGCCCATACTCTGTATTATACCAGGTGCCAAATACAGATATCACAGGATGCCTTACAAAATATTTCCCATTTCACAAAGGCTAGTGCAGTAAGGATGACTGGCAATATTCATTCTACTATGTTTTTGTAGGTGTTCTCGTGGTCCAATTGGGTTACCGGAGAGTAGAATGCATAGCTTCTTTTAAAGAGTATTCCTGCTTTTAAATACACATGATTCTAAGTTAGAAGATGAGGACTGTACCTATGTTAGTGTAGTATTTCCCATTATGTCTTACTTTTAAGCTCGCTGTCCATTGTATTTTGTTAAAAGAAAAACCATCAGAAGCCCCAGACAGGTCATAAAATATTTACATAGGGCTGGATCAATGATATGGGGGGGGGGACCCCCAATCGTTTCAGAATGATCAAACTAAGCTGTTAGTAACTTGGCAAGTGTTGAATGTGAAATATCAAAGAACACTCCAGGCCTCAATGTGTGAATGTTGAGAGGGAAGGGTTATTCTTTCCACCCAAAAACCCAAAACACCATTTTGACAGTGATGCATGAAAACAATTTAGCTGCCTCTATTTGTACTTCGATGCCTTAGTGAGATTGTTTTAGAGGGCAATGGAAGGGTTTCATATGCAGTGTAGGAAATAATTATAGTGGTTATTGCAGTACTGTGCAAAATGAAATATTAAAACTGCCTTTTAAAAACAAACCCACACGCTGCTTTCAAATGGTGTTAAGAGTATGTTGTAACAGCACACTTATCTGAGTCAAAAGCAGTTGAGTGTTTACTCAAAAATCAGGAGAAATGTAAAATTCAGAATGGCTTTTCTAACATTTCATGGCTAGGCTGGTATGTCATACAGTATATTGTCTAAAACCAATCCTTTTTAGAGTTGTTAAATGTTTACACAATGGGTGGTATCCAACTAAGTAAATTATTAGATTAGCCATTGATTTAAGTGGGGCTACAAAATGATTATTATTTGATATCTCCCTCCCCTTCCCCAAGCATCTTTAGATTTGTGTGGGCTCAGCATGCTATGGGCCCAGTCTCAAATTCCAGCTTGACTTAAAGTGAGTGCATACATTACAATGGTTCAGGAAGGGCACGAAAAGCAGCCGCTGCACAAGAGCAGTTCAGCGCTGCAGCTGTATGTCCTAGTGTAGTTTAAAACCATTCTCTTCCATTGTGTTAACAGTCACTTGTGTCCTTGCTAAGAATGTTATACCACCCAAGAGTTCTGGCTTGGCAGTAATGAATCCAGAACCCCAAACCTACCTTTTGTTTTGTTGTTTTTAAAAAAGAGTGAATCTTTTCCTCCTGGAACGTGGAGATGGCGTATGCTCACCTCTCATCACTATGAACAAAATAGTAATGAGGTGTACATGCCACTTGTATACATTTGTACATGCAAATATTAGTGATTTATCATAGAATTGTAGTGATGGAAGGGACAAAGAGGTCATCTAGTCCAACCCGCTGGAATCTTGCCCAATGGGGGGGCAAGATTCCATGTGGCCTCGAACCCATGATCACATCATGCTCTACCGACTGAGCTATGATGTGGGGCTGAAAATTAATTAGTAACAAAGAATTGATGCTAGCACAAAATTAAGCAATGTTGGCAGTTTCGAAGTTGTGTTTCAGGTTTTTCCAAGTTATGGTGCTTAGGATGTGCATATACTTTATTTATGAACTGTGTGTGAAACAAGCAAACATAACACAGTCTTCAAACAAGTTATGCCTTTAACTGAATTAAAGCCAAACTTAAATTTCACATGTCTTTGGTTCACCTTTACCCACTTTGAATTGCAGTCTGTGTAGAGATTATTCATTGCGTACAAATACTTGGTAGATACTTAGAAAAAGCAAATCTGGGCGTGGGGACAATAAAAGTATTCCCAGATAAAAGAATTAGCGGTTACCTTGACTCGTTAAATGTCTCTACAAGATTCAAAGTAGTCTCACTCATCTTTCATTGGCCTGTTACCTTGAAAGGTTTTTCCAGAGAATGTATGGGATGGCGCTTAGCAAGTCACTCATTGTGTCCTTTTGGGAACAAAGTTTAGCTCCTGTGCAACAAGCAGTTCAGGTGTGAATACTGCTTGTGCATAACAGTAGTAATTTCTGCATTACTAAGGAAAAGAACTGCAGTCTTATGGATGGGCGTAGAAGCAGATTTATTTGCATGCAAAGTGATTAATGTATTGAAAGTAGTGCAAAGAACCTTACACAGGTTCCCACTCACAGCATTGCTTAAAATAAAGGCAATCGCAAAAGCCACAGGCTGTTTCATTTCCACAACTTTTCAAAAAATGTACATGCTTCCTTTGTACCCTTAGGTACACCACTTGCCTTTAAAACAGGGTCTCCAGCGCTTGTAACTAATACATGCTTCAGTAGAAACTAATGTGCAGATTTAAACACTATTTGAATTCATTGTCTGGTTATGTCATGAATATTACAGTACAGTACTATTTTCCATCCATCTGGAAAAATGTCAAAAGATTTTACCACTGTTTTGATTCCTGTAAAGTGAGAAATTACAAAGTTCCTTATAATACAAATGTAGAAAATGCCATGCTTATTTACATAAAAAGGAAACACATTGCAAATGAATTCCTATTTATAAATTAATTACAAATGCAATTACAAATTATCTCTTATTTACATCTTCGTTTGACAAGAAATTCCTGCCAAGACTCCTAAGTGGAGATTTATCATGAGACATTCAGCAGGCAATGAAATCATAACATTTTCCCCTCTCTAGAGGGACAGGGGGAGACAGTATACTATGGCTACAGTCCAGTAGCCTCAATCATAGCTAGCTAGCTGTGATGATGGGAGCAAGACAGCTTAAATAAAATGCAACTGAGTTGCTCTAAATTAGGGCAACACTTTGGAACATGGTCCTTGTGCCCAGCCACTTTAAAATAATTTCCTTGACTGCTTTCACTTCCTATTTTTTGCTTTATCCACGGGGACTAGTATCCATTTCATATCAGTGCACATACCAGATCCACAGGCAAACCTTGTTACACAATATCTTCTAATGCCTCCCTTCAACAGCTTTTTGGGTGGGAGGGAACTGCTAGAACAGGTTTTCAAAAGCACAGGTGAGGACTGAACTTGTTCTCTATACTAATTTTGGTCTAAACACTTACCTTGGACGTAACGTGGAAGTCAATATATTTCTAGCCTTGTAAATGTGTTTCTAAGAAAATGCTACGGGAGATACAGAGCTGACTCTCCAGTGCCTGCTCCTCAATCCAGTTAACACGTGAGATGCTCTCATGCTGTGCATTTGCCTGCCTGCCAATATTCTGAGGCAGGCTTGGTGTTAGGCATCGTACAAAAATGTCACGTAACCTGTTTGTTCAACAAGGTGTTATTAAAAAATTGGAGGCTTGGGGGGGGGGAGAGGAAATACACGCTCTGAAATTAAAATCCAGCATGCATGCTCGTGTAGCACTAAGACCCAGCTGCTCTTGAAGGCTTTTTAGAAGTAAAAAACCCCATTTATTCAATAAATAGGTAAGGAGGACTTAATGCTCACTTAATCAAGGGGTGTACTCTGTCTTCTCAAGACATTTTCTGAAGGGAGGGTTACTGCAGAAAAGCCCTTTGTTGCTAGCATTGTGAAAACAAAACCACCTACTCATGAGTCTGTTGCCTGGCAAGAATCCCAATACTTGTCTAGCTTATTGAAAGGGCAGGGAATCTCAGACCCAGAAACTCCAGGCTTCTCTTTCTGGCCCTCCGGCCTCTTCCTAGTTACAAATTCTCCCCAGGCCACACTTCTCACTGGTCTTCCTTTATGCCCTCCTTGACTGCTTCTGGCTGGCTGGAATGTTTCCCTGAACTCTGATATTGCCTCTTGCTTGTCCAAAGGAGGACAGAGAGCTGCATGTGTACAGACACCTCTATAAGGAGTGGTGTGGTGTGAAACAGGGCTGTGTTCTTGCTCCAACTCTTTGGCATATTCTCCCTGTTGCTCTCCTATGCCGTCCGCTCAACCGAATATGGAGTGTACTTCCATTCAACCTGGCACGTCTACACAAAGACAAAACTCTGGCAAGTCCTTATCCGAGAGGTGATGTTTGCAGATGACAAAGCCTGAACAGTGCACTCAGGGAAAGCACTGCTGAGTTTTGCCCAAAGCTGCAGGGAGTTCAGCTTCACCACCAAGCCATCAAAGACCAACATCCTGGGTCAGGATGTCGCCAGCGCTCCACGCACCATCATTGGTGGCCACACACTTTTGTCTACTTGGGTTCCAGCATAGCCATCAACACTGAGCTGGACTGAGCTATGGCTTGCCTCTCCAAAAGGGTATGGGAGAATGTGATGCTAGCACCCAGTACCAAGATGAAGGTCTACCAGGCTTGTGTATTGAGCACAATGCTTTATGGCAGCGAGACGTGGGCAACTTGTACCCACCAGGAGCAACACCTCAACGCCTTCCACATGCACTGCATCAGAAAGATTTGAGGCATCACATGGCAAGATGGAGTCTCAGACTTGTGAACTGTAGTGAAATCAACAGAGTGGACATTTAGCCGCATCCGTCACCTATTTCAACAGTCTTTAGTCTTAGCTAATGCTCGGTAGATTCTACTCAGTGGCTCTATCTGGACACCAAAAGATGCACATTTCCAACTGATTGAATAAAGATGTGGACCCCCCCCCCCCAAGCTAATGCCTGCTTTTGCACATTGGCCTCCCTTGATGACTGAGAAAATTATACAGAAATCAAAAGGGTCTAGCAATGAATGTAAAATGGAAGATAAATTGATCAGGTTCTAGAGTTGGTCTGTAAAACAAAGGAGGCGCATTCAAATTGATTCAAGAGTTGTTAATCCACTGTGATAATCCAAGGAAGTCATAAATCTATTAGGAACTCTTTATAAGTGTAAAATCGGGTTTTAATTAAAAGTGACTATTGGTTATAAAAAAGAAATAAAAAGTTCGACCTGCTTTGTACAGAACAGCCCCGCCAGCATGCAACTGCTTTATGGCTGCTTCCATTCCTAATGATGGCACGTATCTGCGAGTCTTTTTTTCTTACATGCTTCAACTATAAAATGGCCATCTGGATGAGACCAAGAAGCCCCAGATGTTCCTTAGTGCAAACCCTAGAGAACAGATATGGCACTGGGGGTCTATACGTTTGTTTCTAGGCCCAGCAAGCGTCCCATTCTTTCCATGTTCTTCTCAATTGTAGCTTGGCAAGTGATCTCCTTGGCACATTCCATTGGGAACCAACCTCTCTCTCCGTCCCGCAATCGCTCACCTTCATACCAACCTGAAATGTATAATGAAATGTAATATGATGCATCTTTAAAACAGAAGGTCCCTGCTGGATCAGATCAAAGCTCTACTGATCCTACTATACATGTCCACTCAGGAGGAAGTCCAACCGATTTCAATATGGCTTTCTCCCAGGAAAGGGGGTATAGACTCGAGTCAGTATCCCGCTTCACAGAGTGGCCAGCCAAATGTTTTTGATGTGCCCAAAGAAGACCCACTTGCAAGTGATATGCTGATAAATGTTTGCTTTCTGATATTGTGGCCAACTGTCTTTGCAGTATCATACCAATATATCATAAGCAAGATACTAGTTGACCTGGGGCATAGGTCTCCACCAAGTAATGTGTGCAGTAGATTGAAATGTGCAGAAAAATGCTTTATACAGTGGTACCTCGGGTTAAGAACTTAATTCGTTCTGGAGTAACCTGAAACTGTTCTTAACCTGAGGTACCACTTTAGTTAATGGGGCCTCCCGCTGCCGTGCAATTTCTGTTCTCATCCTGAAGCAAAGTTCTTAACCCGAGGTACTATTTCTGAGTTAGCGGAGTCTGTAACCTGAAGCATCTGTAACCCGAGGTACCACTGTATTGCACAGAAAAACCTTACAGAAATGTTTGTATTAGGAGAAATTTGTGTTAAAATGCTAATAAATTTCATTGAGGACTTTCTTTTTTTAAAAAAAAAAAACCCGAAAAACTGCAAACCTATGTGGGAAACTGAACTGGATCGATTCACCCATCCCCAGGTCTCCTGTGGCTTATCTTTAAGGCAGGTGCTAAGTATCCTTGTGACGGTATGAAATGACCGTTTCCATTTATGGCAGCTAAGCAATAGGCAATTCTACTCACCATCATTAACTTTCTGAGAAACCAGAACTACATCAGCAACTTGGAGAGATAACTCATCTGATTGCTTCGCAGTGTATGATCTGATGACTTCTACCTGGGTTAGTGCTGAGAAGAGAGAATATTTATTGATCCACATGGTAAATCTAAGGGGAAGCTCAGTTTAAGTGATAACAAAAGACAAGCTGATTGCTTCCCAGCTCACTTTCCAGGAACCAAATGATTTGATAAAAAGGCATTGGTCAACAGCAGGCAAACTACAATGGGTCTCTGACACATTTAAGTAAAAAAAAAAACTGCATTAAATCATGCCCCATTGATTACAACAGAACTTCATGTACCTAGTTGTCTGGATCTTGCATTTTAGAATGATTTTGAAGTAGAACTTCTATATCTTCTCTGCCTCTTCTCCTTCTTTAAAAGATTCAAACAACCATTTTACCAAGTAGTAAGATACTACAGGAAACACTTAGACATCTTGCAGTCACCCTTAGTGGAGCATGTCTCTTTAATTCACCCAATTTTCCAGAGAGCTAATATGTTTTCCTTTTTGCTTAACACAAAAAGAAAATGGTTCAGAGGGAATTAATAGATGATTACAGTTATGGTCCTTCCCCCACCCCAACTACAAAATACTGAAAGGCAACAGATTTACTTCTATGTTTTAAGATCTGTATAAAGTGCATCTTGTGTCAAAGCCCCGAAGAAGAGTTTCACTGCTCACTTACTTGTCCGGTCCACGGTCCCTCTATCGCTACTCTTCCCAAGTGCAGTAATCCAGCGAGCACGCTCATTCCTGGAAAAGGAGACGAAAGGCTGAAGTGTGTTTTTCAGTTGGCTGATATATGGCCCTTGTGGCACTCCCTGAACTCAAAGCTTCCCTCACTGTTATGGGAAAGTATCTTCATCTTCTCTGAAGGTCTTTTTGTGTCTGTCTGTTGGGAAATCCCACTTCTACATGAAAAGCAAATGTTCAGCCATTGAGCTATGGGCCCTTTCCCAGTAGACACCTCATATATTAACCTTGGGAATATGTCTTCTGAACTAGCTGACGGGGATACTGGGAGAGGCTTCCTGACACCACATAAGTGCTTTTCTGGGCAGCAGAAGGAAACAAGCAGAATCTCGCAATCCAGCATTTTGACAGAGCTCTCTGCAAGCACATACATTTCAAATCTATGCCAGCGAATGCCCATCTTATGGATAAGGATATATTAAAGCCCTGCAGTGCTCCAAATAATAATAATTTAATAATAATTTATTATTTATACCCCGCCCATCTGGCCGGGTTCCCACAGCCACTCTGGGCGGCTTCCAACAAAACAGAAATTCTAAAATACAGAAATCCATCAAACATTAAAATACAGAAATCCATCAAACATTAAAAGCTTCCCTAAACAGGGCTGCCTTGAGATGCCTTCTAAAGGTCTGGTAATTGTTGTTCTCTTTGACCTCTAGTGGGAGGGCATTCCACAGGGTGGGTGCCACTACCGAGAAGGCCCTCTGCCTGGTTCCCTGTAACTTGGCTTCTCGTAGTGAGGGAACCGCCAGAAGGCCCTCGGAGCTGGACCTCAGTGTCCGGGCAGAACGATGGGGGTGGAGACGCTCCTTCAGGTATACCGGACCGAGGCCATTTAGGGCTTTAAAGGTCAACACCAACACTTTGAATTGTGCTCGGAAACGTACTGGGAGCCAATGTAGGTCTTTCATATATTGTTAACAGAACAGCAGGATGGAGAAAATCAGAGTTGAAATAATGATTTTAGTTGAAGTATATACCTTTCCAAAGCAAAAAAATATCTAGGAGGCATTTTGATAACTGATGAAATGGCCAAGAATAATTTCCCACCAAACCATTCATACAAACGGCTAAGCTACGATGTGTTTCAAAAGAACAGATTTAAAGACCTAGGCATGTCGTTATGCACTGGTACCACACAAAGCTTTTTTTCAGTGAAATCTAATCTGTGCGACCATTGTAAAAGGGATTCTCACTTAGGTCATTCAACAGGAGAATACCTTTTCAGGAAAGTTATAGCCGCTTTTAAAAGCCTGGAATCCCAGTTATATATCTATGGTGGTTTATGATGCATGTAAGACAGCTTGAGGTTCATTTTTCAGACCGGAAAGGGTATGAATGAATCCAGCAAACTATTCAAAAACGAGCTATCAAGTCATACAAAGTTTCAGTATATAAAGAAAAAAATGACTGAAAGGAAGGAAAGATGAGACCAGCAGGAGCTGGGGCAGAGCAACAGGAGCTCACCCCCATCGCATGCAAACACTTGCATCCCCCCCTGGCTTAAAAACTCTGGGTAGTTATCAAATGGAACCAAGGCTTGTGAGATAACTTTTCTTCTTGCAACAAATTCCTTTTTTCAACTGAAGGAAGACACTTGCTATTCTAATATTGTTGCAGTATATAAGTGGTTTAATGTTATAAGAAAGAAGTACAACAAGAAATTTCAGGGCTATTTTAATTTCTGGAAAGAAAGATACAGTGGTACCTCGGGTTACAAACGCTTCAGGTTACAGACTCCGCTAACCCAGAAATAGTACCTCGGGTTAAGAACTTTGCTTCAGGATGAGAACAGAAATCGTGCTCCGGCAGCACGGCGGAGGCCCCATTAGCTAAAGTGGTGCTTCAGGTTGAGAACAGTTTCAGGTTAAGAATTAAGTTCTTAATCAGAGGTACCACTGTACTGTAAAACATATTGGGCAAGACTGCATATGGGCCATTGTGTGGATAACCCCCCTTAACACCACAGTTTCCATGGAGACAGATATAATCTTTTGAGTTTTGCGGGATGCTTATGGCATCCCAAGGAATTTTCTTGAGTTTGCACCAGAGCAAAAAAAAGATGTTTCTTGTGGCTATCGTCTACAACTGAACAATCTTTGAAACCTGGCTAGAAGAAAAAGCCTGACCCTCTTCCTCCTGAACTCCAGAGTTTCCCCCCAGGCTGTATCAAATTTTGCTAGACAGTTTCCATGGTTTCATCAAATCCAGTATTGACTACATGAACTACAGCGCTTAGCTAAAATGAAATAAATTGCAAATAACAAAGCCCCAGAACAGCAATAACAAAATCCTGTACATGTTACAATTTTTAGCAATACAATAATGTCATTGCTTAAACTGGGTCTATGTGGGGGATCTTTACATGGAGCAGAACAGAACCAGAAATTCAAACTGCTGCAGGACCCACATTCTTATGACCAGTTTCTGTCAAGCTGAACTGTCAAGAATGTAAACCGATAGCTATTGGCTTGGTTGGGCAAACGGTCTAGTCTAGGATTGCCATTGTCGTCGTTGATTAATTAAATTTGTATACCACTCTATACCCATAGATCTCAGGGGATGTATGTAAGTTAGTGGGATGTATTTCCCTCTGTTTTTTTTATTTGCTTTTTATTATTAGCTACTCAATAAAACCTAGTTTTATTTTAAAATGTGGGGGGAGGGTTTATTGGATTGTTCTTGTTTTTATTTTGATTGTGTATTCTGTGTTTTTATATTGTGATTTTATCCTGTGAACTGCCCTGAGACCTGCGGGTATAGAGCAATATATAAATTTAATAATAAAAAGTTTTCATTTGAGAAAAAAGCTTTTTCTCAGTAACCATTTAACTTGCTTGTTGTGTTACTCAAATTTCAAGACATCATTGTTTGGTTTGGGGTTTTTTGGGCTGTGTGTGTGGGTAAAATCACTCTGAGCTTTCATTATTCACCCCACACCGAAATGCCACACCATTTCAAAAACGATTTCCCTCAATGAGCAAAGGGGTGATAACCAAATGGGATCAGAAAGGATATTTTCTTTTAAGTGCATCTGCATAAGACAATGAATGTAAAGGGTTGGGTCAATCAAGGTCTCAACAGTTACACCAATGCTTATTAGATTCCCCCCCAACCCTTCCTCCTAAAAAAGCCCTGGGCAGCTGAGACAGCCAGAAAGGGAAATAAGAAGATATTCAATTAATATTCAAGGTATCAACGTAAGAGATAGAAGATGTGACGCATATATTGGTTAACACAAAAGTTAATTTAAATTGACCTAGGCATAACCAAGCTCTTCCTTTCCCAAGTATGAAAGCCTCACAAATGATATCATTGGTCTGCATACTGGCACTGCATTCTGATGAGCTGAACAAAGCTCAGAACTCCCATTGCTTCAGATCATCACACACACACACACACACACACGTACATCTCACCTGAGTTTGCTCTTCTTTGACAGGCATCCCCAAACTGCGGCCCTCCAGATGTTTTGGCCTAAAACTCCCATGATCCCTAGCTAACAGGACAAGTGGTCGGGGAAGATGGGAATTGTAGTCCAAAACATCTGGAGGGCCGAAGTTTGGGGATGCCTGTTCTATGACAATTTCACAACAGAGATATTCCATGTTCAAGTAAATTCACACGTGATAGATCTCGTGTGAAGAGAAATAACTCTCAGACTTGAGCTTATTAGTATTTAATGTGAAACTGACCAAAATTTGAAGACTTCTCTCCCCTGCCTCTCCTTTTGGATACTTAGTAGAAGCCACCCACACATTTCACATATGGAGAGGATGTGGGACCAAACCACACAGTAAAAAACAACAACCCAAAAAACCCCAAACAAAACCCCAACTATGTATATTCATCTCCACTTTCTGGGCCTCCCTAGGAATGGTTAGGTTCCCTCATCAATGTAAACAGTTCCATAACATGACTTCCAGCTGTTTCATCTTGTGTGACTTTAAAAATGCAAACGTAAATGATTAAAAATAAGTATTAAAGATAATAATAGGTGCCACTAACCACTGAATGCCTTGATTGCAGATGAAAACACAACACCACTGAACAGTTGCTAGCAATCAAGAGTCTCCCCCACACTTCCAGCATCTGATTCTGTAAAGGCCTCAAGAGATTCCCCACTATCTACTTCCTTTTCTTGCAGTTTTTTTTTTTGGACTGAAATGCTGAGTTCAAAGAGCCATTCTGGCCTGAGATGTAGTTTCTGCACAGTGCTGATGTGTGGAATTATGCTTCTGAAATCTCTACATGAATAGTTTAACACTGTCCTCCAGATATTGATGGACTCCAACTCCCATAAACCCCCATTCAGCAGGACCAATGATCAAGGATGATGGGAGTTACTGTCCAGAAACATCACCTTGGCTTAGGCATGCATTTTGTGAGATAGACTTGAACTGGATAAACTACATTCAAATCCTTTTTCAGCCACAATGGCTCACTTGAGCCCCTTACTGTCTCTCCACCGAACCTATTTTTCATCTAAAAGAATGGAGTCCTGGGCTCTTTCATATAAATTGAACACTGCATTAACCATAGCTGCCAAGTTATCCCTTTTTTACAGGGATTTTCCCTTATGCTGAATAGGCTTCCTCGCGAGAAAAGGGAAAACTTGGCAGCTATGCATTAACATGCCACAAGATTCCCTTCCCCACTGCAAGTCAGGTTCTCCACATTCCTACTTCTCCTTTGAAAATGTTTCTTTCTGCCTTTCTTCCTTCTTGCTTTAACATTTCACTGGCATTGGCAAGCTCGTTATGAAAAACCTCTGCATTACAAAAACAATCATAAGCATCCTAATGACTACCGAAGCCAAAAATATGGATGACACTTTACTGGTTGGTTATCAACAGCTGCCTTGTCTGCATGCTACATTAAACCAAAGTTTAAAATAAACCATGGCTAAATGTGAACAAGCAGTGTGCTGGTGCATGCTACTCAATTATTCCCACAATGCCCCCCCCCCCCCGTTCCTGACTCAAGTCTTTCTTGTTGCCCAAACCTGGGTCCTTGGTTTGTTTCCTCCAAACAAACGGCAAGTGGTAACCAAGGTTTGTTCTCAACTTACCACTCAGGGTTTGTTTGGAGGAAACAAACTACAAATCTGAGCTCTGGTGACATGAAAAGTCAGACCATGGCTGCTTTCATTTCCTGCACACCCACATATAAGAGCGGGAGCAGAGCATCCTGGGAACTTGAGCAGTGGAAGCCACCTGCTCAACTATCAAACCATAGTTTGTTTTAAACTATGGCTTAATGTAACATGCAAACTGGGCCACTATCTGACATTTATGTTTCTGAGCACAATTCAAAGTGTTGGTGCTGACCTTGAAAGCCCTAAATGGCCTAAGACGTGTATACCTGAAGGAGCGTCTCCACCCCCATCTTTCAGCCCAGACACTGAGGTCCACTGAAATTTGTGGTTTTTCTGGCCAATGAAAATTCAGGCATATTTTACTACCTATTTTACATTTCCTAGACAAAGGCCAGCAGAATCTTTAAAGAGAATAATAGAATAACTATACGTTCCAGTCAAATATATAGATGAACTGAAGTGAAAGACAGATGGAGAAAAATGTGTTATTTACTTACTGAGTTTCAGTTCCCAGCAGGAGTTCAATCTTCTCTCCTGCATGGTTGTTTAAGACAGTTAATCTGAAGAGGTGATTTGCAGAAGTCTGCCGAGAGTAAAGAATAGGTGTGCTGTTTTTTACAGGAGAGGAATTCAGCTCTTCGCTGTCACACTGTTCAACTAACAGTTGATCCCTTAAGGAATAGTCTGTGACATTGTAGCTCTCTTCACTGCAAATACAAAAAGCAGGTAGAAGAAATAGACAATTGCTTAGAGTCAAAATGCTACTAAATGCACCAGGAAGTCATGTTCTGCAATAAAGCAAATTTCAGATTACAGTCCATTGCACATAATTATTCAGACATTTTCAGCCTTTCAGTAAAGGAAGAAGGAATACACTCGTTTGAATATTTACAAAGCACCTGCTTGTCAAGAAGACAAATGAAGTTAATGCTTAAGCCCTGGGGTGGGGGGGAATACATTCAATGATGAAGTTTACATGTATTTGATGTTCTTTTGGTGTCAAAGGTTTGTCTAACTTTGTTTTAATTGTAGGAAAGGATGAGACTAAGCAAATGTAAAAAGAAAAAAGGGGGGAATGAACCGCAGGTTTTCCTAAGTGATTATTTTATTCTACTCTCCATGTGCCTCTTCCATTTGAGGTGAGATAATCATTATACAAAGGGAGAAGGGCTTTTTCAACCAGGGGGCAGAAAGCAGATATAGAATGCCCTCCCAAGGAAGATTTGTCTGGCCAGAACATTGCTATCATTTAGCCACTAGGCAAAAACATTATTTTTCCAGTCATTTTAACTAGTTAAGGAGTTGTGATTCTTTCTTGAGACTTTATCCATGGCTTTTCCATGCATGTGTGTTTATTATATTGTTTGTTTTATGCTTGCATAAGGGTGGCGCTGTGGGTTAAACCACAGAGTCTAGGGCTTGCTGATCAGAAGGTCGGCGGTTCGAATCCCTGCAACGGGGTGAGCTCCCGTTGCTCGGTCCCAACTCCTGCCCACCTAGCAGTTCGAAAGCACATCAAAGTGCAAGTAGATAAATAGGGACCGCTCCGGCAGGAAGGTAAACGGCGTTTCTGTGTGCTGCTCTGGTTCACCAGAAGCAACTTTGTCATGCTGGCCACATGACCCAGAAGGTGTCTGCGGACAAACGCTGGCTCCCTCGGCCTATAGAGCGAGATGAGCGCCGCAACCCCAGAGTCGGACACGACTAGACCTGATGGTCAGGGGCCCCTTTACCTTTACTGCCCAGAAATCTAATATGATGTGTAAATGTCTTAAAACAAATACATAATTATAATCTTTCTTATACTCAAAGCAGAATTCATAATTCCAGATACAGGAGAAGCAACATTCCTTTCTTACTACGCTCTCACAGACAGCTGAATACTGAAAAGCCAAATCAGGGTTTCCCAAACTTGTGTTTCCAATTGTTCTTGGAGTACAATTCCCATCATCCCTTACCACTGGTCCTGCTAGCTAGGGGTGATGGGAGTTGTAGTCTCAAAACAGCTGGAGACCCAAGTTTGGGAAACCCTGCTATACATCTACAGAGAAGTTTCACTGAATTCAGTGGGGCTTACTTCTGAATGAATGTATACAGTGGTACCTCTGGTTATGAACTTAATTCGTTCCAGAGGTCCGTTCATAAGCTGAAAGCGTTCTTATCCTGAGGTGCGCTCTTGCTAATGGGGCCTCCCTCTGGCAAGCGATTTCCGTTCGCATCCTGGGGCAAAGTTCGCAACCAGGAGCAGCTATTTCTGGGTTAGCGGAGCTCGTAACCTGAAGCGTTCGTAACCACTGTATAGGGAATATCGGCAATATCAAACTCAGAGGAAACCTATTAAAGCCAATGCAGTGCCTTTACTTAAATTCACTGGGTATGGTATCCAAAGCATTCATCTTGTTAGACTCATTGAATTCCAGAACTGGAAGGGATCCCCAAGGGTCATCTAGTCCAGCGCAAAAAGATTTCAATTTCCTCCCCATGTACATTCCCTTTCCAAATCTGCTCCAGGGAGTTGGAGGAACTCCCAGAACAGATTTAGCTGTTCCATCAGTGCAAGCATTTCAGGTTGCCAAATGGAGTGATCCTGCTTCCCCCTCCCCCCCCCCCCGGCGTGCTGTTCTGAGGGTTCTCCAAATCCCCTCAAAGTCAATTTGGGGAGCTCAGGGACATGCTGTGGGAAGGCGCACTGTGCTAGCAAAAGTCCTTGCACAGATTCATTAGTAGTTTTGGCTGGGGATGAAGACCTCATTCTTTATGGAATACCATTATTATAATTTATGTAATTTCTCCCATCTTCTACGATGAGACTCCATCAGCAAACCTGACACAGCTCACAAAGTATGTGCATGAAAACATGTCTGAAGCTATAGATCTAGGTGGCAGAAGAGGTGGCTTCTCAAAAGCTCCTACCAAATACAGTGGTACCTCGGGTTACAGATGCTTCAGGTTACAGACGCTTCAGGTTACAGACTCTGCTAACCCAGAAATAGTACCTCAGGTTAAGAACAGTTTCAGGTTAAGAACGGACCTCCAGAATGAATTAAGTTTGTAACCCGAGGCACCACTGTATGTGATAGAAAAGTTGTGTTCAAGCTTGGTGGCAGACAAATTTAGCACTGCAAGTTGAAGAATTTTGTTTTTGCTGTGTGTGTTTTTTCACTTGGGGGAGACTGAAGATCCCTGGAAAAGACCCTCAGACTACAGTGGGGAACAGGATGTTCATCTCCAGAACTATGAACTCACACATACACAACAGGATGTGTAATGCCATGAAGCTGAACTGAAACAAATATGAAGAAATGCTTTTGATAAAGCTTCTTTTTAACCAGCGTAGACAAGAGCTGAACTATAATAGTCTATTTTTACACCAATGCAGAACTTGCTACATGGCAATGTCCGACATAAGTGTCCTTATTCATCTCTTACTGGAACTTGTGGATGAAAGAGATGAAGCAACTTCAAAATGGACAGTAAAATTCAAGAAGACAACGAAAGAATGAAGCTCTTATTGGATTAAGGGATGCACAGCCTTGCCGGCTTTATGTACCAATTGGCAAATGTACTGGCTTCGTTACAGACAACTGCAATGATTATTCCCATACAGAGATAATACTAGCCGTTCACATGGTCTTCCACCTGTGACTTATATCTAGTCTTGCGTTTTGCCATAGAATATTGTAAATTGGCTCTAAGAAATCATCAGCAATATAAATACATAAGGACACACAAACCTGAACCACGCAGTCTCAATACATCTTATAGACTAAGTAACTATCCCATAATCTTTCCCTCTACAGTTTAATGTGGCATATTGATCACTAAAGTCAGAGATATATTGTCCAAAAAGGCAAAATTAGATAATGTATGTGCAGCTCTTCCATGTCCATTAGTTGTTAATTATAGTCAACTGTTCAACAACATAAAATGAAACCCATTGATTTTTATTCCCTTCTAACATACCCAAGATTTCCCCAAAGTCTTAAAGGTATGGTAGCTTCAAACACTTATTGTGTGGTTCACCCCATCCACCCTCCCTGTAATTGATCATACTGTAAATCAAACTGCATTACTTCCAATATAGAGATTCGCTGATTATCCATAACAAGAAAAATGATCTGGATAAAACTGCATTCAAATAGTTATTTTTTTTCTGAAGAAAGTAGATTTCCTTTGGAATGAGAGGGCCTGGTTTTCAGAGGGTGGAGTTAGACAGTGTATGCAATGTAAACAAATATATCTATATAATCAATGCCAACTCCCTACTCCCACCCCTCTCAATAACCACTATTATGGGAGTACCTCTGGAGAAGATGACTAGCAGATGTTGTATGAAAATGGATATGGAATGAGAATGAATTCAGGGAGGAGAAAAATATTCCACTTCACTGAAACTAAAGACTTGCATTCTGATGTGCTCCTTATATTCCAGTTTTTATCCGCACACATGCCAAAGAATGGAAGAACAGCTTCTCAAATAAAACACCTTTCCCTTTTATTTATCGTTTCCTGTTTGTTGGGAAGCTCTTTCATCAATAAATGCAAGGATCTGAAATGCATTTTCGCGACAGATTATTATTTAAAAGTATTATTCTTTGTTGCTCTGTCAACCTGGCAAGTAAAACTGTTTTAGAAATCCAGGCATTGTTTTAATTGGGAAAGGGCTTTTTAATTATTTCAAATCTCTCCCTGGCGAGTGTAGCAGAAGTTCAGTTTTAGCTGGTAACTGTGGACAGGTAACATTCCAAAGTATTATTTGACCTTTGGCTGGCTTCACATTTCAGAAGTCCAGCTGCATTCCATTGCCAGGATTATCTCAGGAACTGACAAGCCACTAGACAGAGAGAGAATTTTAGTGGTATCCCGAGGGGATTGCAGGCCGTGAAGTAAGAATATTTAATAACCATAGCGTCAAAAAAAATGTATCCCTTCCTTAAATGTGTGTGAACCAATTTGACAGGTATCTGTCTTGCTGTTAATGAGGATGCAGAGAAGCCTGAATGATTGTAAAAAAAAACCTGCTGTAAAATAGACAAACTATAACTGAGTACATTGGGGGGGTGGGGGAATACATAGCGAACCAGGTCGAAAGAAGTATGTTCATACTTCACAGCAGGATTCTTCACCTACATTCCTCTGGAAAATATGATTCTGCATTTGCGTAGCTCTCTGCCCAACATAACCTTCGCCATGGAATTATGCCCCTACCCCGATTATTAGCTTCCAAGGTTTATTTTAGAACCCTTTTAAGGATGCTGCTCTTGTGTTCTGGTTCTTTTAAAATCATTATTGAAGAACATTTATAGCCCACTTAATATTTACCAAAAAAAATGTGGTGTACAAAATATGCAAGAAAAAATATAGAACCATTTTGCTAATATATTGGAGTTCTCCCTAATCACAATTCCTTTTATTTTTTTTGTCTTTCCTAATGTTTTGTAGGAGTACTTCCAGAGCTAATATAAATAATAGCGGCGACAAGGGACATCCCTGTCTTGCCCCCTTGGCAATCGGGATACCTTCTGTTAAGTGTGGCAAGTGAGAGATGATGCCACTCACTTTCCTGACATGAATCAATTGCTATTCACTCTAGGTAAGTAGCTAACTGCATCTAATTGCTACAGGTCTCTAACCCTGGAGCCTTAGGGTCCCTGAGAGGGCATCCCAGGGGCAAAAGGAAGCATCAGATTGCTCTCTGTGTCTCTCAAGACACAGAGAGAGGTCCAACCTCAAAGACGCTTTCTTCCAGCTGCTGTGAAAACCTCCATCGACCTATTGGCATTGTGGCGCCAATGTCAGTAGAACCAAGAAGGGGGGCAGGCCAACAGTGGATCATTTCCCTGGAATGCCCCAAATCAGGGAGATAATTATGTCAACCTTGGAGCTAGCATAGTGAAGTTCCCTCCCAATGTTCTCAAAGGATGTGGCATCAAAATAGCTTCCAGCTCCCTCTGCTTTCCCCACTTTGGTAGTGCAGCCTAAAAATATGAAATCACAATGAGTCTCAGAGCCATCCCATATTTACGTAACTATAAAAAAATGTGTGTTAAATTAATGACTTTAATAAATTAAAGAAAACCCGCCATCTTTCCTCTGTGGCCTTATTTAGGAACAGACATAAACAGATTTGCAGCATGAATGTGCATTTTACGCAATTCCAAAGACTCAACTAATACAAATAAAATACCCCATTGAAGTAAGACACAAATACAACAATGCGCCAACCTCCAACGCTAACAACAATTGAAGTGGTACTTCTCAAACATTTTGAAATGGAACCTGCCTGTAAACCAACTCAGCCTTTCAAGACCCCATTTATAAACTAACTACACCTTTAGAGCCCCTATCGCATTAGTAGATGACACTGAGCCATAGCTGCCAAGTCTCCTGTTTTTCGCGGGAAACCCCCGGATTTTAATCCGTTTCCCGTTGTTATCCTGAATAGAAAAAAATCCTGGAAATCCCTCGGATTTCCTACCTACCAGGGAGGCTCCATTTCGGGTGTCACTCTGCCCATGCCTGGGCACCAGAAATCGGGCGGCACCGGAAGTTGCTTCTATGCATGTCCGGACATGCGTAGAAGCGACTTCCGGTGCCGCGCCACTGCTGATCCCACATTTTTTCAACGGGAGACTTGGCAGCTATGACTGAGCAAGTTTGTGTTGTATTTTTTTTATTCTTGATGAAGCCTCTCTGTTAAAGGGGTCCTGCAATAGGGTTGTTGTGCTGTTGATCTAAAGAAAGAAGAAAGAAAGAAAGAAAGAAATTCTTCATTTCACAACCCACCCATGAACAAATCATGACCCACAGTTCAAGAAACACAAGCATAAAGAACCATCAAAGTATGTCTAATGCTGCATTTTATCTGCTTATAGATGCTTAGTACTAAACCTGAGTAAATCTCATTGCTTGAATGCCTTTCAGCTTGCTTGCTCAATGTTAAGAGTTACATCTAATTCTTTTAATGATGTTATATGGTATGCAAAGAATTTGCAATCTTCTTCTTTAAAATGTACACACAGTTATTATCCCAGTGCTAAAAGTGGCCCTATCTACAAGACAATTCTGGCATGTACTAGCAATCTATGGCTGGATTAATTTTACATCCAATCACCATCACTGTCTGAAGCTTACACCTGTAAGTCCAGTTAAATGCACAGACTGATTAAGTACATAAAATGTTGTAAAGGAGAGCAGAAGAGCTCTCCAGTATTGTAGTAGAGTATCTTTTCTAGAAATGTTGAGGAGTCCAAACTTTTCAAAGTTTATGACTAATTAAAAATGAAGTGGTGAACTGACAAAATTTCAAACAAGAGAGGCTCTAAGAGCCTCCCTTTGTGGTGATAAAAGCTATCAAAAGTCATGACTGGCCCTTCATGGCTAAACAGGAGGCACAAGAAGACATCAAGTAGTCAATACGATTTGATATGGGAGAAACAGCATTTGACTCACTTCAGTCCCTCTCTGAAAAAGATGTACAAAGGAACATGCATGAGTAGCCATGTGTCTTTCAAGTATTGCACAGACATTTACTCCCTTGAACAATGTGCCCTAAATCCCTATCTAAAAGAGGGAGAGCAGGCAACTATTTATCTGTTGTTATCTATATGTCCAGTGCAAAACACTCATGTATCCAGTGCAGTTCTTACCTTTTCTTTTTTGTGATGATGAGGACATCATTGAAGAGGAAGAAGTACACTTGTTGCTTAGAAGTCCTTTTAGAGAAAAGCCCAGTGTCTTCCACATACGCTATCAATTCACCTCTTTTCACTAGCCATCGGGAAGAAGAAACCAATGGAAATGGCTACAAAGTAAGGAAATTGCAATTAAGCCCCTAGTAAGATTTTCTGGTATGTTTGTCCCTCTCCCCCAGAGAGATGCGTGCTCATTTATAATAAACTCTGAGCTCCTTCCAAACCTAGAGTTCTGAATACAAAAGGAAAGGAGGAATGCTCTAAAATAATTCCTGAAATAAGTAGTCACTTCAGCTTTTCAAATACCACAATTAGATCAAGCAATTTATAAATCATGCAATATGGTTTACATTAAGAACAAAAGGCACCATCGTAATGCAAACCAGCCCTGAGGGCTTTGGGGCGCTTTGTGGCAGGTTGCAAATTGTAAAAAGAAATAAATATCTAATAACATTAAAAAGTTAAAAAAAAAACCACTCCTAAGTGAGTGTTTTCATTTGTCCATGATTAGTAAATGTCTCAAAGTTTTCTTCTATATGAGCATTTCTGATTTTGAACAGAAAATGTATGTATTTAGAAAAAAAATCCAAAGAGTATGGGCAGTATCCCAACTAAACAGTTATGCCATTGCAGCAACTTTTAGCTGTGCAAAACAGGTTTGCCTTAACTATCATTTAAGTGTTGGAGCTGCATGGAGCAAACATGATGCAAATAGGTTCCCTTTCTATTCAGCCTCACTGCTTGAAAGTTGACAAACAAGTCTTTACCACTGTTAGCTCACTGAGCTACATCCTGGTTTCTCTGCATATTTAGAATTTTAACCAATGTTAGGAAACAGTCTGGGCAGCAGTACCCACTGATATGGGTTACGAGTGATATCCAACTGAGTCGATTTCAGATGGTCTACTTTGAGTAGACTTAAGTCCAATTATTTCAATGAGTCTGAATATGACTGACATTGGTTATTGCTGTATGTCTGCCCAAACTAATTACAATTAAACAGATTTTGCAGTTGTATCACTGTACAAGCTCCTGGCATTTTGTGTGTGTGTTGTTTTAAACACACATTAAAGTTCCTTAGCTAGCAAAAAACAAACATGCAGAAAGAGAAAACAATTATTTCCAGAACTCTTTATATTACACTGAATAGGAATTACAGTATATGATTATCTGAGACAAATGTTCAGGTAAGGTAATGTATGTGTTAAAAAAAACCAACCATAATTTTCCTGCTGGGTTTGAGCAACTAGACTTCCACCAGCAGTTAAGACCCTTGTTCTGCATGCTTCAAGTACCACCACTTCCTATCAACAACCTCTAATTCCCCAGATAATAAACTGTTTGCTCTAGCTGTGACAGCCCATCATTAAAACGAAGCAAAGGTTAAAGTTTGCACAACAGAAGTATGAAGGAAAATATCACACCTTGATTTTGAATTCCAGCTGGGAGTTGATTGTGTACATCATTTCTGTCCTTTCCATTGTTCGAGCGCCTTCATTGCAGAGGCGAACCAACTGGGAAAGAAGACATTTCATTCAACCAATGTTATTTATATCCATTAAGCTTTCTTGCTTCTCCTTATAGTGCACTATTTTTCAGAGATTCAGAACAGCGGAAAGCAAAGGGGTGGTCAAAGGGATCTGAAAGGCACTTACTTTACAGATAACTTATCATAAATTAGCCTTTTCTGCAAACAATTTATATTTCATTTTTTAAAAATGCTGTTCACATCAATTTTGAAAACACCGGGGTATAGCCACGCCTACCAATGCACAATTCCCTTTGCCTCTTCACTCACAAACCACAACTCCTTTATGTGTTCTATGCAAAACTTAGAAGCCTGATTATGTGTCACCTTGGTAAACATGTTTTCTAAACCAGAATATGGGGTAGTAATTTGTAGGGAACAATATTTGACCAGGACTGGGTGGTTCTTCTCTAGAAATATGCTCCCTGGGCTGTTTTCAGCCTTCAAACAGGCTTACTTCCAGTCTCAAAGCACAGCTGTGAAAAAAACAGCCTAGGACATTTTCCAAGAAGAAATTATGGACAGTTTTAACCTCTCCCACTTGCTGATTTCCCCCTACAAGCACCAGCACCCCCCCCCCCCAGCAAGCCAACACCTTAGCATTACAAGACAGACTATTTGTCTCATAACATGTAATTCTATCCTCAGTCCTAGTATAAAGAATAGCAGGTAAACATTTGGACACAAAATGTGGGACATTTCAAGGAAAGACAGAAACCAGAGTTGGCATCAATGTGTTCCATACACCCAGAGCTTGACTCAAGTATTCATCATTTCATTCTTTGTTCTGTGACGTTAATTTATTCTTTTATCTACTGCTCAGACACTCTTGCAATGGGAAAAACGGACCTATCAGCCAATCACCCATTCCCACCACCCTTCTGAGTAATACCCCTCCCCACTCTCTCACTATATATAAGGGTCTGGTGTTTTCTGTTTCAGTGTATCTGAAGAAGTGTGCATGCACACGAAAACTCATACCAATGACAAACTTAGTTGGTCTCTAAGGTGCTACTAGAAGGAATTTTTTTTATTTTGTTTCGACTACGGCAGACCAACATGGCTACCTACCTGTAACTAGAACTTTCAGAAATCAGTAAGGTTTAAAAGAAGGTAACAAAGCAGGTAACAAAGCCAAGTAGTCTGGTTCATACGTAACGCTAAATTTTAATATGTTAAACTACGAGAAAGAGTCTCAGGGTCACATATTCCCCCCCCCATCATCTGCAAGCATGAAAAGGAGACTGGAAGCATTGATCCTTGGTTCAAATCAGTGTTTCCAGCTGTTTGTGGACTACACCTCCCGTCATCCCTAGCTAGCAGGATGATGGGATTTGTAGTCCAAAAAAAAAACTGCTGGAGACCCAAGTTTGGGAAACACTCATTTAAGCAAACCAGATTTTTTCATTGCATCTGAAGAGGAATCATTGTTGTTGTTGTTTAAAAAAAACTAGCAAAGGAAAAAATCAGGACCCCGCTTTAGGCTCCTGCTTGTTCTTTTGAAGCCCCCACCCACTTACCCACACTGCATCTGCAATCATGTATGATGTCAGATGTAGGGTGGTTGGGTAGACCAAAATGACCTCATGAGCCAAATGGGAAGGCCTAGAAGGCCAGGTTTGGCCCACAGGCTACTCCTGTTTTAAACTAACTGGCCTGTCCTTATCAGATGAAGCAACAGCCAGCCATTAGTTTAAAAATGGAAGTGGATACTTTCCCCTCTGCTCTCCTTTTCCAGTGCAGCCACAAAGTAACTGGAAGAACATGAACCAAAGGCTTGCCCAATATTGCCTTTATTGTTTAGAACAGGCATCCCCAAACTTGGCCCTCCAGTTGTTTTGGGACTACAATTCCCATCATCCCCGACCACTGGTCCTGTTAGCTAGGGGTGATGGGAGTTGTAGTCCCAAAACATCTGGAGAGCCGAGTTTGGGGATGCCTGGCTTAGAATTACATATGAACCAAGACAGTGATACCTTTTAAAAATAAAGGTGCCTAATCAAGTTTTGTAATTAATATTGGACCTTTAACTAAAGCTTGCAATACCACTGGTGTCTCCTGAAGACCTTTTTATGCCAACAGGCCTATGCTGTTGTTTAAATTTCTTGAATAGTGTGACATTTTAATGATTAATTTGTATTGTTTTTATGGTGCTTTATTGTGCGTATTTGCTCGATATCCTTGATATTTTACACAAGTTGGCAGTATGCAAATACTTTTATAAATCATGGTGAGGAACAGAAAACTTTTTGGGAGGGGGGATGGGAAGCCTGTAATATTTTTCCTCTCGTTCTTTCCCCCTCTAAAGCAATGATCAAAACTCCTGAACCACAATAGTGTAGGCTATCGACTCACACCATTTCCCAGATATACGTAGTTCCATAAAAAGCATCATTAAGAAAGATATTGATGGTGAGCACTATTCCCCTTGCTAATACTCGCTACAACTGCAATAAAGCAAGTGATTTCTATATACGTCCCTATTATGGCTTTGCAGACCTACCCTACCCCATTTTTAGGGGAGAAAGAATCCACCTGGAGCTTCTGCGATAGAAAGCAGTGACGTTAGCAATTTCTATTTCTAGCGATTTTGTGTGTAGGAGGCATATTAAGCTATTTTCTCCCTAGTAGCCAATGAATTCAGTGCAAGTAATGAGTAATTTGGAGAAGATGAAGATAAAGACTTTTTAAAAAGGCCCTAAGGGTATATTCTGCCTGAGAACCATTTGGCAAACTGTTAGCAAGCCACCAGAAGCATTTTTTATGAGCCAAAGATAAAAGCCAGGCTTATCAGTGATAATTTAGTGACAACCTCACAGGGTGAAGCAGTACTAGGCAAGGAAAATGGAATTTCTTCTCCTCTTTCCTGGCCTGAATTTTATGCACATCACTCTGCTGTCCTCACAGTTAACTCTCACAATATTGCCTGCATAATATTACCTTGCAACATCAGCATGCAAATCTTGTCCCTCAATAACCATACCTGAATTAACCAATTTCCACATTTCTCCCCCCACCCCTGTACCATTATTTTTTGCTTTTTCCTTTCTAAATCTCACTGTTTTAAAAAGTGGAAATTTGCCTGCATATTAACAACTTAAGTGTAGTCCAGAATGCACACAGCCTTAGGTAAAGTCCAACTTTAAAAAGTTGGAATGCATTTATCCAAAACATAAAAGCCCAGCCCTTCTGATGTGTTTATATTCTGATGTTTCTATTTTCTTTTCTTTCTTAATGTTTTGCTGATTTTGTTGTTGTAATAAACAATTAACTATCCGAAAGTCTTCACCCACTGTTCTTACTCCTTGATCCACAAGCAAAATGGGAAGGGCGTAAACGGGGCAGGGTGGGGGAAGCTGTGGGGTATTTGCTCAGGCCATATATGAATGAGGAAAAATAAGGTTGAGGAAAAATAAAGTAGAGGAAATAAGGGGATGAAAGGTGAATCACTGGACAGGGGATTACATGGCAACACTGGAGATAATTGCAAGGCAATAGCAAGATCACAATTAGAACATATGTAAAAGTCAGGCTGCATGGAAGGAAGCTCTTCTTTACAGCTGTTGGAATCCACCATATTTTGGGTGCTCGTAAGAAGGTAACGTAAGAAGGGATGAGGGTGGCACTGTGGTCTAAACCACAGAGCCTAGGGCTTGCTGATCAGAAGGTCAGCGGTTCGAATCCCTGCGACGGGGTGAGCTCCCGTTGCTCAGTCCCAGCTCCTGCCCACCTAGCAGTTTGAAAGCACGTCAAAGTGCAAGTAGATAAATAGGTACCACACTGGCAGGAAGGTAAACAGTGTTTCCATGCGCTGCTCTGGTTCACCAGAAGCAGCTTTGTCATGCTAGCCTCATGACCCAGAAGCTGTCTGCAGACAAACGCTGGCTCCCTCGGCCAGTAAAGTGAGATGAACGCTGCAACCCCAGAGTCGTCCGCGACTGGACCTAACGGTCGGGGTCCCTTTACCTTTAAGAAGGTAATATAGCTGAGGCTCTATAAATTCACTCATATACTTCCTAATAGTGAGTACCCTGGTATATTTGGCAAAACACAGCTTGCAGGAGAGAAACCACACCTCCTTTCCGCGATGCAGCAACCCACACTGGCACCTGGGGCGGATCAAAGTTGTTGAGCTTAAAACAGCCACAAAATGGTGGCAGATCAAGGCAGTTTGGAAAAAATCAGCTGGCAATTACTGATATCATATTCTGTTGATATTAAACCCATCATTGGAAATTGCCAAATTCTTCACCAGCCTTCTCCTTCATCCCACTGAGTACATACATTTGCTCTGGAGGTACTGTGACTCAGCCTCAATGGAAAGTGTTTTTCCTCTAAAAATTTCTACCCATCTTCTGCAACATCTCCCATTCTTTCGTACTCAACTTGAACCCTATTCCCCCCCCCAAAGCAGTGCACATTTCTCTCCCCCTCATTCTTTACATTTCCTACCCACTAAAAAAGCCTCTCACTCTTTTCCTCTTCCTTTTCGTTCTGAGTTTGCTTAAAATCATACTAATTACAATTAGCAATGTTAACCTTTAATATCAGTTTCTAATTTTATTTAAACACCTCTTCTGGCTATTTTCATTCAGAGGAAGGAAAATTTCCTTCCTGCATCCTCCCGACTGAACTTTTCTCTCTGCTACATTTATTCAGCATGCAAGGAGTTTCTGGTGCGGGCGCTGGTCCAATCGAAAAGCTGTGACAAATCCTAGTCACACTAGTAAAGGCAAATGACAAGACACACAGCATGCTGTGGCTCTGAGGCCTGCATGAAAGTGGCTCAAGATCCACTGATGGTGGAAATTAGCCAGGTACCAAAATATGTGGAACGGTGGCTTTTGCTGAATGAGTTTTAGATACGAGCCTTGAGCATTGTTCTTTCTCCAGAACAACTGGGACAGACAAGTCTCAATTATCCCAGGTTAAGCACAGTTCAGAACATTAAAGATTCAGGCCACTGGCATTAAAACAATGGCATACTGATTTAGTTAAGAATTGCAGCCATAAATAAACCTATGTTAAAAATTATTTACACCAAAAGCCCTGTTGTTCTCCATTTCCAGCTTTGTAATGGGCTTTAAAAAACACACCACCCATTAATAGAATTGTCTCATGCTATTCTGATGGAAATGTAGTTGCATGGAATGCACGTAGGTGTTGTGGTCCAAGGAATTCAGCAAGTCTTACTTCAAGTAAGTGTGTGCATGATTGGGCTTCAGCCAAAACATCAGAAAGTTTGGACAATGGATACAGAACAGAGGATCTAAACCTACCTTGCTTACTTCTTTTAAAGCTCGTTTGCAAGCTTCGTATTTTGGTGACTCTTTGGGCGTTTTCTGGCAAATAGTCTGAAACAAGGAGTAAGGCAATTTAGAGGGGTGTAAATTAAGGTTCACAATGCTGTGGCATTTCTTATTGCATTTGCACAAAGCTGAAAAGTTCAATATTGCAGGGCATGTGTGGGGAATTTCTCGCCCTCCAGATGTTGCTGAAGTGCAACTCCCATCACTCCTGACCATTGGTCATACCTGCTACTGGGAGTTGAAGTTCAGCAACACACTGAGGGCCAAAGATATCCCAATATCTGTTATCAAGAATCAAAATATACCACCACCAGCACCAATGGGAACATGGCGAGGTATGTTGTTATTTCTTTCCAGGAGTTACCATTTGAAACCCAGTTTCAATACTTGATGCTAGCTCTCGATGAGAGGGAAGGATTACCTTCTGGACCCCTGGGTGACAAGGGAGTCAAAGGTGGTACTAAAGGAGAACTGCAGAAAAGCTGAATGAACTCTTCACATCTGTCTTCACAATGAAGGATACAGTGCCTATCCCAGTGCCTGAACTAACTTCTGCAGGAAGGGAGTCTGAGGCACCTAGTGGTGACAACAGATTAAGCTCTAGGCCTAATGGAGAAAAGAAAAGTTGGCAAATCACTGGGTCCAGATGGGACCCATCCAAAAATCCTCAAATACTTCCAATGCCTCTGAATACTACCTGTTGGGAATTGCAGGTGGGACAGGGTACCCTTGTGCTCATGTCCTGCTTGCAGACTTCTCACAAGCATATGGATGGCCGCTGTGAGAACAGGATGCTTAACTAGATGTGCCATTGGCCTGATCCAGCAAACTCTCATGTTCTGACTCTTATGTTCAAACTCTAACCAGGAAGAAGTCCCCCAGACCCCATTTTCAGTTATACTTAACACACTTCCCTCCCTTCCTTTCTACTTCCAAGATGGAAATGGCTCCTTCCCATCATCCCATGCCAACTCTAACAATAAACTGATTCCAAGTATTTCATTAGTGAAGCACCAATATATTTACGATTCTGAACTTCTGAGATAGCAAATGTAATTCAAAAAATTTTCTTTCTGAGAAGGGGTCTGATTGTTACATCAACATTTTGTAGACTTGCTTTCATAAGCAAGCTATGAAAACAAAGCAGAACCAAAGCAAACATCCTGCACTGATATGTTTCTAATGACAAGGGGGACGTAGTATGTTTTTTTGTGAGAGAAGCCAAAACGCTATATTAAACAGTTCCCTTGCAGTATGTTGCTTTTACAGGCAGAATGTAGTTCAGAGAATAATGATTCCTGAATTGCTGGCACACAGACCCGAGCAAAATTAATTACAACAAAAAGGTCTCCATGAATAACAGACCTAGTGCTGATTGGTATAGAGAGTTATGGAGGCAGGAAATCCACCTCCTACTGAGCCACTCAGACCTTTGCAGTTTAGATTTTTCCTCTATCGTTAAGCAGGGACAGTAGTAAAGTTTTTGACGTAAACAGGGTATCAACTTTGTGAAACACTTGATCCTTTTAAAAGTTTAATGTATTGCCATCACAATTATGCCAAAGCTGAAATTATTGCATAGGCTGCTAAATAGCTTCTGAGCTAAGTTCAAGGTGCTGGTACAGGTATGCAAATCCATATACAGTTCTGATGTCAGAATCAGGCCTTCAGTGTAGCAGCACCTACCTGAACTCCCTCCTACTATGTCAGACAAGTGTCTTATTCTGGTACCTGTTGGAGATGTTCCTCTTCTTCTAAACAAATACAAATTTCAGCTCTTTCTGTTTGCTATATGCAGTCAAATTTAAATACTGTACAAAAAGTATCTGGATGAGGATTTATTTTGGGAAACTCCTCTCAAAGAAACATTTTTTTAGCATCATGTGTTAAGGCTGAAACCCTGATGTGTAGCAATTTATTTAAAAAAGGGAATGTTAGCAATTAAGATGACTAAGTACTATATTTTAGATTTCTTAAATTTGACTGCCTTTTACATAAGTTCTTAACAGAGTGCTTTCACAGAAGTAAATTAGTGCTTTCTCCTAATTACATCCTAGTTGATGGAGCATTACTTTAGACATATGACAACTGGTTTAAAATGGACTATTTTTTACTTGAAACTGTTATGAAAACTTCTTTCATATAAGTTCCCCTCTTAAACTGAGAATTGTTTTGCGACGTTCAGCTATAGAAGCCATTGCTTCAGTATTTTACAAGTAAATACAGTGGTACCTCTGGTTACGAACTTAATTCGTTCCGGAGGTCTGTTCTTAACCTGAAACCGTTCTTAACCTGAGGTACCACTTTAGCTAATGGGGCCTCCCGCTGCCACTGCACGATTTCTGTTCTCATCCTGAGGTAAAGTTCTTAACCTGAGGTACTACTTCCGGGTTAGCGGAGCTTGTAACCCAAAGTGTTTGTAACCCAAGGTGTTTCTAACCCGAGGTACCACTGTAATGATATTCCCATAATAATAATAATAAAAATAACAGTCCTAGCATAAAAAGAATTTTGCTGGATGAGGCCAAAGGCCTATCTAGGCCGCCATCTTGTTTCCCACAGTAGACAACCAGATGCCTATTGGAAGCCCTCAAGCAGGCAACAATCCTGTCCCGCTGTTGTTCCCAACTGGTATTGAGAAGCATGGTGCATCTGAGCATAGAGTTATGACTATCATGACAAGTAACTATTGATAGTCATCCTTCATTAAAGAAACATCAAATACAGGGAGAGAAGTAAGGCCCATTGCTAGCAAGAGTGCAGGGAAAACAATGACTGCAATCCAACACACAGCTAACATACCTAAATCCCAGAGAGGTTGATGGGACCTAGGCTGCCCAGCAGAAAGTCTCCCTTAGACCAGCAATCACATGCCTGAGCAGACATGAGGTGTTAACAATTTCCAAATCGGGGCACCCGGTACAATGGACACTCATGCCAAAAATGAATAGGAAAACCTAGGCTTTTTCTTAACAACGAAGCAATCAACTGAGCTAAAACGGTGGTGGCAGCAGCCAAAGCATGGTTTCTAAAACCAACTTTAAATACAGATATACAGTTTGAAATATGCCGCTCTTACATCCATCAGCAGTGGAAGTCGCGTGACCCTCTGCATTGGGAGAATGAGGAAAGAAATCATAGGTAAGTTTCTGCATTCTTCTTGGGACTCAATCCGCGACAAGACTTCCTTGAATGCTGGATTTGTAGCCCTAACCAAAAACAATAATTTTAAAGAGAGAATTAATTTAGAAGTTACTTATGAATCCTATGAATTTTTTGTTTGTTTCTTTGCCAGGTACTTTTCCAGAAACTGTGCCGATGCTTTTCTGTGCCTAAGAGAGAGAGAGAGATCTCAAATCTCCAGTAATAACATTAAATGCAGGATTTGAGCAAAATCAAGATCCCTGCAGCTAGTGCAGCCCACCTCCCTCCGCGAGTTCTGCTGAATGAACCAGAACATATTAAGAAACTATGAATTATGAATAATTAATTGCCTAATTCAGACCTTGTCCTTTTAAGTTGCAAACATTTGAATAATGTTAAAAGGGCTATTTCATTTATCAGGGATAGGGAACTTCAGGCCCAGGTGGAAACGAGGTCCTCCAGAATTCTATACAGTGGTACCTTGGTTCTCGAACTTAATCCGTTCAACTCCTGAAACTGCTCGAAATCCAAGGCATGGCTTCCGATTGGCTGCAGGAGCTTCCTGCACTCAAGCGGAAGCCACGTCGGACGCTTGGCTTCTGAAAAACGTTTGCAAACCAGAACACTTACTTCTGGGTTTGTGGTGTTTGGGAGACGATTTGTTCAGCAACTAAGGCGTTTGGGAACCAAGGTTTGACTGTATATGGTCCCTGGGACTCTCCCGAGGCTATACTCTTTACTTGCCCTACCTTTCGGCAGCCTTGAGTGTTTTTGCCTATCTGGAATATGCCGTTGGACTCTTACAATGCTTCTTTACTTGTCTTGGAATTACCCAATACAGTAGTAGAAACATAAAATTTACATTTGTTGCTTTGCCTTTGGCTCTACTCACCACACCCATGTGGCCCCACTGGAAGATTTTACAGAAGGAAATGGGCTCATCAGGATAAAAAGAAGATTGTATACTCATGATATAAATAGCAACTTCAATTACTTACAGTAGTTTCTGGAGTGTTCGCTGCTGGTAGACTTCATTTGTGCAATATTTCACATAAGGGTCAAAGGTTGATGCAGTATGCTTTTCCACAATATCACTGATATCATCTATGAAGATATTATTCTGATGCCTTGCTTCAAGCTCTTTAAAGAACCTAAAATGGAACAGAGCAAAACATAATTTATCACAGTATAATATCTGAAAGGCTAAGAGGTCTTCAAGTGGCTTCATAACCAAACAATTATATGCTGCTGTACTGAGATAATTAGAACATCCTACAGAATCTCATGCCAGAGTCATGACCTGTCTCTTTCTCTGAAAATCATACATATGCTGTTATTGCCAGGAGAAATTGAGAGAGAGAGAGAGAGAGAGAGAGAGAATGGAAGATAAATGAATAACCTACCACAATACAGATTACAAACCAACCTATTTCATTGACTACATTACAAGGAACTGAACCAAAAGGAATCTAGGACTATGAATTCATTTTGAATAAAGGAAAGCTTAAACTGAATGGAGCCCATTCCTTGCTTATTTGTACCATTTGGGATGGGCATGGGAGATTAGCTACCTTGAGTGGCAACAGGAACAAGTAGCTACTCCTGGCAGCTGCCACCCACCCCTTCCCATGCTCCAGATGCTATATTGTTTCTGCGCACTGTCCTCCCCCACCGAAAAAAATGGTACCGTAGTTACCATTTCCCCCCCACAATGTATAGCAAAGATAGCTAATGCAGCAAAGTTGAATTTGAATTACGAAACTAATGAAATTGTAATGAATTTATATCAAAGTTGTAATGAATATGAATGGCACAGTGAAACAGATTGAATTTTTTGCACACCTCTAGTTCAAGCAATATACCCATTGTACTGCTTCTGTGTAAAGATGAAAATATAGAAGGTGCAAAGTATTCATGAACCATATAAACTGAACTGCTAACGCATTCAAGATTTTTATGATAAACAGATCCAAATGGAGATGAAGTCATGTTTTCTATAAAATGTTGCATATTTTCTATGCTATTTTATTCACAGTGAAAATATAAAGTCCTCAAATAATATAAACACCATGCAGAAATTTGAATGTTAAGTGTTCCACTCAAATGTAACTTCACAGCACTTATCTAGAGAACATGATGTGTCTACTTCCTATGTTTCCACTACTGTAAAAAAGAACCATGAAATTTGTTCTCTGTAGCCATGTGGACTTTTTATACATTTATTCCTATTATTTCCTTGAAGATTGCTGTTACTACAAGCCAAGGTTTGGTTTGTGGCTTCACTGGATTCTAATCTCTGAAATATTTGGTTATGTGTTATTTCTTATATTACTTATTGCATGTTGCTATTTGTAGGTTTTTTAAGTAATTGAATTTATATCAATATATAATTCCTGGGCAACTATTTATATGTTACTTAAATAGTGGGAGATCAAGCCACAACTTATGGTGCGTCAAGCCAAATATTAAGCACAAGGAGCTGAACAGTGAGCTGTTTCTGCTGCCCATGACTGCAATAATGATGATGATGATGATGATGATGATGTATAGCCAAGCACCAAATCCACAAGTTGTGTTTAGTGAATTACTGTTGTTTTTGGAAGGAAGGGCCACAGCTCAATGGTAGAACATCTGATTTACATGCAGAAGGTCCCAGGTTCAATCCCTAGCATTTCCTGGTACAGCTGGAAGAAACTCAATCTGAAACCCTGGAGAGCCACTGCCAATCAATTTAGACAACACTGAACTAGATAGTCCTTGGTATAAGGCAGCTCCCTGTATTTAGGATAACCTTTAAAAGAAACTCAGGTGTTATGGGTTCCAGAAGAGTACTGCTGTTTTCAGTTCTACAGTGACTTGCTAATTTCCCAATGGTAGTGGGATGGCCTTACCAGAGCATCCAGAGCAGCTTCAGTAGCAAAGGATCAAAGCTGCCATATGAATGAGAGCAGTTGTTGATGCAGAATTTTTCGTTTCCTAGCTTTTGCCCACAGACTTGCACCCTAACCGCACAGACTCCACTTGCCACCCCAGACAGCAGGCTATTCCAGTGCCACAGGTCTAGGAGTGGGAGACCTGTATATGTATGTTGGTAGATCATACATTTGGTAGATCTAAGCCAGCCATGACCAAACCTGGCCCTCCAGCTGTTTTGGGGCTACAATTCCCATCATCCCTGACCACTGCTCCTGTTAGCTAGGGATGATGGGAGCTGTAGTCCCAAAACAGGTGGAGGGCCAAGTTTGGCCATGCCTGACTAAGCAAACAACCGAAAGTTTTGAACAATCACTTTGGCATATGCTCTATTGGCAAAAAATTGCTTACACTGAAGAAGAAATTGGTTTCATTATTTGACATTTTATGGTCTGAAAACATGTTTGACATTAAAACAATTGTGAATTTATCCTGGCTATAAAATTTATGTAATGTCTTCAGAGGGCAGCAGTTTGTAGGAAGTAGAGATTAAGTCAGGAAAGCACAGGATAAATATTCTTTGCTCTTAAAATAATTTGGTGCATCTAAACATTGGTTAATAGTTCGATAATGTACACAAACCTTTTATCTTTGAAGCTGAAATAAAGCTTCATATATTTCCTCACAGGAATTTGGTTGGGGATAAGACATCGTAATAACACTTATGGGTCCATTCAAAATTGAGTCTAAAGCCCTTTTAACAATGCAAAAGGATTCCTTTAAGTGCTTTCCTCTTATCACTAAGAAGGTTATGAGATTAATTAAAGTTTAAACTAAACAAGTTCATGACAGCATATTCTTTTCCCATCTATCTCCTCATTAAAATAAATAACTGCTCTGCAATAATCTAATCTAACTCATTCTGCTTATTCCCATGATGCTCTATTGACCCATCTAAAATGTATACACGGCTCTTTTGCTCTCACTAGTCAAAGAAAAGTTGAGTTTTAATCAATCTTTCTTGCCCAATGAGAAAGTGAGGTCTCTCTGAAAATGTTTTCTCCTTTAATTAACCAGCTCTTGCTGAAGGGCTGTAGCATGGAGTCAATATATTGCTCTGCAGGTTCTTTTCAATTTAGACCAATGCAGAGGCCTCAGTGTTTTATTGGGTCCAATGGAACTTAAAGCAGAAACGCAACTGTGTCTGAAGCACATTGTTCTGATCTAGCATTTCCTTGCATAAATAAGAAGTGTCTGAAGAAGTGTGCATGCACACGAAAGCTCATACCAAAATAAAAACCTAGTTGGTCTTTAAGGTGCTACTGAAGGAATTTTTTTTTATTTAACTTGCATAAATAAGATCTTGGATGCATGCACAAAACTCCACATTCACAAACTTATCTCTGCAGTATCAAAAACAGGTTCTCCCAACTGCAGTGAAGAGGGCTGTGTCAGCCACTGGACCATGGTACACTGTTTCTAAACAAGAGATGGATTCCAACAACTAATACCATAGTCATTCTACAGCAGCGTTTCTCAACCACTGTTCCGTGGCACACTAGTGTGCCGCGAGACGCTGGCTGGTGTGCCGCGACGTGCGGCGACGAGAAGGGCGATTTGCATTGTCACGTGCCTGGCGGCCGCCAATAGCCAACGCTAACCCGCCAGAAAGCAATATTTCTCCTCCTCTTTCCCAAAGCTCAGTGCAAACGAGCCTGGCGGCCGCCAATACGCAGCACTGACCCACCGGAAAGCAATATTTGGCAAGTGTTTCTTACAGTCATAATTATAATATAGGGTGGCACAGAGTTAAATTTTTTAACTTTTTTAATGGTGGTGTGCCTCGTGATTTTTTTCACGGAACAAGTGCGCCGTGGCCCAAAAAAGGTTGAGAAACACTGTTCTACAGCATATGCACTGGATGAGCCAGCAAAGCTATTATGGGTCTTGTATCTAGCCCTCCTTCTGAAACATTGGAGTCTGCAGGTGCTAATGTATCCTGTTTTCTTTAACCCACCTGGGAAACCCCTGCAGCACTCTTGTTGCATATTGTTCACATGTACTTCTCTGTCTCCAAATAATTATGCAGGAAAGGAGGGAGAAAATGTGCATCTTTATAATCACCCGGGTAAAGTTGATCTGAATTTTACAGAGAGGGAGGGAGTTGTCATTTTTGGCATCTGATACTAGAAGCCTTCCAGACATTTCTGGACACCAGTTCCTATCAGCCCCAGCCAGGAATCATATCAGTCAAATGATTGCTGACCATTGGCCATGCAAGCTGGGGCTGATGGGAACTGGTGTCCAGAAAGATCTGAAGGGTCACAGTATCAGAGTATACATCTGTAGGTCCTTAGGTTTCCCACCCCCATCCCTGGTGATACTGTGTGGCTTCATCTTTAAAAGGTACTGTTGAGAGAAGCTGCTTGTGGGAATTCAGTTCCTAACAAGAAGTTTAGGGCCAACAAAAATAAAAACAAGTGTTTTCAAAAGGGTACATTCATGAGTATAATGCTCTGCAAGAACCAGGTGTCTACTGTTTATGGTTGCCTGTGAGCAGTCATCTGTCATGTGCTAGGGACATGAGTGTCCAAAGCACATGGTGAACTCAGCGATGGGCTTCAGAATGGAAACTTTGGTTCAAAAGAAACTGAAAACAGGTTGGAATTTGTTGCAACTCCATACACTTTATAGCAACTGATTAAAACTGTCAACCCTTCTTCCAAGACCTTTGGTGAACTTTCGTTCTGTTTATAAATTCTCTTTTTCCTTGCTTTCATGTGGCCTCTTATGTTGCAACACTCCACAATACAGTCCACACAGAAAAAGCAGCCTTCTCATTATACACTAACGATGTACAACGCCCAAGTTCTACAAAACAACCACAACTGGCTTCCTTTTTACAAATTCAACTGAAAAACCAAAATTCATAGATCTTTTAATACAGTCTGTATACACAGAAACTTATTTTTGCGCCCAAATATCCATTGCAGGGTCAAAGCGAAAGTGTACATGGGTTTTTTTAAATGAACACTAAAAGTGGCTCAACGAAAGTGTTATTTAAAAACGCACACCTAACCATAAAAAGGTACTAGGTACAGCAGCTACTAAATTCTCCGCCTTAGATAAAGCAGGGATTCAAATTCCTAGGACTCATCTGTACATATTACACAGTAAACGGGATAAAAGCAAGAGGTTTTTCTGAACTTTGTTCCCAGTAACAGAGCAATGGAGGCGGAGTTGGTTTCCATAACAACCTTTTTCACCATGTGACAAAAGCTTTTCTTTTACGACACATGATCATATTGCAATCCTAATCCCTACTGAAAGCACTTTGATAAAACATAATAACCTTTGTCAGTACACCTTTGTACACTCTGAAACGTTTTCAAAGGAAGCACAAAATTACAAGCCAGAAACATCAGTAAACAACTGAAACAACTGCTTTTACTATTTCTCCTCTTAACACATAGCACATCTGGCATGGTGTGTGTGCCCGATTGTGTTTACAATGTGAAATAATTATGTAACTAAAACATCCGTGCAAAAGGATGTTATTATCATTATCTAAATAATTAATAACTCTTTGATTATTTCAGATAATTTTGCAAATAGTCCAGCAACTTGTCATTGAGACTGAACGGTCAGCTAGGTCAGTGTTTCCCAACCAGTGTGCCTCCAGATGTTTTGGGACTACAACTCCCATCATCCCTAGCTAGCAAGACCAGTGGTCAGGAATGATGGGAGTTGTAGTCCCAAAACATCTGGAGGCACACTGGTTGGGAAACACTGAGCTAGGTTAGCATGGTTAGCTTACCAACCACATGGAACATTCACTAGTCTTGCATAATTAAACTACCAACACTAGACTTTAGTTGTTTAAATGGACCTGACAATCTTATTAAGTAGAATTAGGACACTGCAGAAATATAAGCAGAGAAAGCAACGGAGATCTGGGGAGGGAGAGTTCATGATGGATGAACTGCTTTTCAGCCTCTAGTTTTTCTTAATTCCCCTCCTGTTTATCACAATGAGGGTAAAATCATGATGCCACACCAGAGCTGGCAAAGTTTTCTGGCTGGTTTGTCAGGGAAAACCAAGGTTTTCCAGAAGCCATCTGCTCCATTCAAGCCCCACAGTTGCCCTCTCCAGGAAGCCTGGGATTGCTCCCTAAAAGAAATATGAAAAAGATTTGTAACAGTGCTTACTGTCAACAACAGTAAGTATGGAAAGCACATGAAAAGGCTAGAGAGAACTGAAAGGGAGTGCTGAGGAAAAAGCAGGCATTTGAAAGAAGCAATGGGAATTATCAGTTTGTGTTGTTGTTTAGTCATTTCCAACTCTTCGTGACCCCATGGACCATAGCACGCCAGGCACTCCTGTCTTGCACTGCCTCCCGCAGTTTGGTCAAACTCATGTTCGTAGCTTCGAGAACACTGTCCAACCATTATCAGTTTAGACTGAGGCAACTGCAGCCCATGCAGGGTGAAGAAGAATCACTGCAAGCTCAGGAAACTAAGGAGCGGTGATTCTATCACCACATTAGCATGCAGAGTTTAACATGCCAATCATGCCTGTGGAAGCAAACATTTTTGACATACCTTAAGCTACGCCACTGAAGCTTTTCATTTTTAAGGCAGAGTCCAGGAACCTGTTTTCCTCCAGATGTTGCACTACAACCCTGGCTAGTGGCCAAGCTAGCTAGGACTGGTGGAAGTTGGAGTCCAGCAATATTTGGAGGCCCACAGGTTTCAAATACTGTACCCAGTTTAAACTGTATGCTTAGAAGGAGCACAGCATTTTAATTCAGATTCAATTAATTCTGTCACTCTCTTGTCCACCACTGGGCATTGCTTTCTTTACAAGATACCAAAAAATCTTTAGTGGAGGTCAATGAATAAGTGTGTCAAGTTTAATGCTTGAAACCCCAAGCAAACATCCAGCCAACTGCACATAGCTAAATATTAATCTCTCACCAAGCAAGATAGTTTTTGGCCCCTGCACAAGCAAAACCTCAACACATGGATAACTTGTGCAAAAGAAAATATACAAGACAGAATTGTTTTGGACACTTCATTTTTGACATCGCAGGTGTAATTTAATTGAAGTTAAAACTGGAACTGAGCCAAAAGGGGGGAAGCTCGCCGCTTTTGTTTTGCTGGGAGATTATTGTGAAAGAGAATAAAGTGCTTGCCTAAGCAGGAATCATTAAATTCACTCTGAATTGGCTGAAACTACCTGGAAGCAGAAAAATAATAATTTAAAAATATTTAAAGTACTTGCACTGTGTTAAAAAAAGAATAAAAAAGAATTACATATGCCAGAGCAATGAGGGACGGGGCAGTGCAATAGCAAGGTCAGAGCTACGGTAATTGGTTCCACCAATGTCCTTGAACTGCTCTGACCTCAAAATAGCCACTATGCCTTGCTCTCTGACTATTCTGGTACACCGCAGCAATGCTACCAGAAGGAAGTCAGGATCTGCAGTGATGTGTCTCCCTGCTAGCCACTACTGAGCAATCCCACACTCTGATAGCTGCCCTGTGTTCCTCTGGGAGAAAGGGCACTATATAAATTTAATTAATAAATAAGACAGTTATCAATCCTGCACTCCAAACTACAGCTACACTGTTGAAAGAGCAGCCATATCCAATACTCACTAAACCAAAAGGGGGGATACAGGGGGGGAAATCCCCAAACAGCAGATTAATTGAGGAGGGGGGCAGCAAGTGCACATCCAGCATTATCAATAAAGCTCGCATATCAGTGCCTGCGCCTGCAACAATGGCCACAAGCAGCCCACAGCCAGACGAAGACAACAGCCACACAACAATGAGGACATGCCACTGGCACACAAATCCTGCATCACAACACCCAACATACAAAGCACTCCATAAAGCCCCCACTCTGTAAGCTGCAGTGACCTAGCCAGCAGCAAAACCCTGCTATTGCCACTACCCAGGCTAGACTGCAGGGCTGGTGTTAAAGGTAAAGGTAAAGGGGCCCCTGACCATTAGGTCCAGTCGTGACCGACTCTGGGGTTGCGCGCTTGTTGGTATTAAAGGGTTAAGTTATACTAGTCGCTCTAAACACTGAGCAGCTGAACCTAATTAAACATCCGGGAATGTTTGACAGCCTGTATAAATAGTCAGTTCCTTGCAAGCGTTTTTTCTCTTAGGAGCGTTTTTATCTCAGTAGTGTTATCTCTAAGTTTTGGTTGCTGTGTGTAGGAGTGATGCCTGAAGTTTGTGCACTGAGGCACAGTTTTGTTTAAGTTTTTACTTGGCCAGAGATGAAGAATGTCTGCCTTATCTCCTGGCTACGTTTTGTAAATAAAGCCTTTGAGTTTGCAACATGCTCCAGAGTTCCTGAATTAACTCTTGCTGACTCACCTTACTCTTTGCCGCTGTGCTACAAAGCTCTGCTGAAAGGGAAGATTTACGTCTGGAAGCGTGACTGGACCGGTAAATTTCTTTACTTAAACACAAGCTAATTAAAGCTTATGGACAGGTTATGGTCAGTGCGTGAAAAGAGTTAAGGATTGAAGTCCAGAGTGATTTATGAAAGGACTGGAGCAAAGCCAAGAAGAGGCTGCCAGCAAAGGGGAAAGCAGAAAAAAGCAGCCAAAAGAAAGCAGCTTGAGTCCTGCAATGTGCTGAAAGTTTTAAAGAGGCACTGTGCAGTTTTGAACTCGCTGGAAGACGCCTGCAGGAGCCACCTCATTAGCTGGGAAGCAAGCAAGCAGTCTACAAGTGTGTGAGTATTTTTTCCTAAACCCCAGGGAGGATGGCACAGCCCCAGGAAAGTTTTATAGTCCCCTTTGCAAGGCTGAATGGGAAAAATTGGCAGGACTGGAAGGCCAGGGTGAGGGTCTGGCTGCAAGCTAAAGAGTTATGGGACTGTACACAGGCATCTCCTGTGGAGGCTGCAGAAGACGCTTCAGCAGCAGACAGGGCGATAGCTGCAGCTGCAAAGAGACGTGATCGTAAAGCTCAAGGTCTTTTAACGTTAGCGGTGGGCGAGGAACAAATGCCTTATGTAGCTGAGTTACAGTCCACGCATGAGGTCTGGACGACCCTGGAGCGGTTAAATTCCAGAAACACTGCTGGGGCCAGGATCCATGCCACGAGGACTCTGTTTGAGTTACGTCTGCAGCCGGGAGCGTGTGTGAAAGAGCACATTGCCAAGATGGTCTCTGTCTTTAACCAATTAAGACAACTGAACATTCCTTTTACACAGGAGCAGCAGTCGTATATTTTGTTGTCCTCTCTTGATAAAAGTTACCAGACTCTTGCTCTGACTCTGGAATGCATGAAAGCCAGTGACTTAACGCTGGAATATATTTCATCTAGACTTGCAGATGAACAGGATAAGAGACAAAGAGAAAAAGGCTTGTCTGAAAGGGGAGGCTGTGCTGTGCCCAGGAGTGGGGGTGCAGAGCCTGAGAACACAGTGAATGCCTTTGCAGTTAGACGCTGCTACCGCTGTGGTTCTCCCTCCCACTTAATTAGGAATTGTCCACGTGATGCAGGCCAGGACAACTTCAAAGCCGTTGCCCCTAGTTACCAGATAAGGAGTTCCAGAGGACGGCGGAGACGAGGAGGAGGGCGTGGCCAAGCCCACAGCTCACAGCACATAGCTTCAGCTATGGCTTTAAGGGGAGCTCGTGACTGCAAGAGTGATCAATGGTGGATTATTGACAGTGGTGCATCCCATCACCTGGTGGCGCCATCTAGTGTTTGTTTGAAAAATTGCAGGCAACTTCAAACTCCAAAAATTGTCAAGATGGCTGATTCATCCACACGTTCTCTAGGATCCGTAGGCACAGTGTTCCTGACCTGTTTGAACACAGAAATTGATGCCTATGTGCTAGAGGGGATGAAAGGGTGTATTTTGTCTGTATCAACACTTGACAGAGATGGGTTTAAAACTGTGTTTGAAAGTGGGTTTTGCACTATTTCCAAGGATGGTGTGTCTCTTTTACAGGTGGAGTGCAAGAATGGACTATACAGCTTTGAGACTAATTCTGATGCAGTTGAACAGGTCCAAGCTGGCTGTATAAACTCTCCCTCTCATGATTATTGCATTCATTTTTGGCACAGGCGTCTCGGACACATTAACTTCCAATACGTTAAGAGACAGCCTGAACTATCTGAAGGGTGTAAGCTAAACAAATGTACAAAGTTTTTGGATTGCACTGCTTGTAAAAGTTCGAAAATTCACAGGTGCAGCTATCCCAGGTCAGATAGGAAATCTGACAAAGCGTTTCAGCTTGTGCATATGGACTTATGTGGTCCGATGCCTACCGCTAGCTTCGGAGGTTCGAGGTTTGCGCTTTGTCTCTCAGATGACAAGACAAAGGTCACATGGTGTTTTCCAATTAAGACAAAAGGGGATGCTGCTGAAACAGTTAAAAATTGGGTTCAAGCAGTAGAACTTGAATTTGGTACTAGAGTCCTTGCTTTTCAGTCGGACCGCGGTACGGAATTCACCGGGTCTGTGCTGCAAAATTTCTTTAAGAAAAAGGGAATTAAGCATCGTCTGTCCACCCCTTACTCACCCCAAGAAGGGGGCGTAGCCGAACGCAAAAACAGAGTTTTGCAGGAGTTGGCAAACTCTATGCTGTACGATGCGCAGCTACCTCAGAGTTATTGGGCGGAAGCTTGGACGACGGCCACTCATGTTTTGAACCGCGTTTATAATTCTGTTATAGACACCACGCCATATTTTGCTTTATATGGCAAGAAACCCAAAGTGAATTACTTTAGGGTGTTTGGATCTCCAGCCTATGTTCTCATTCCAAAAGCGTTAAGGAGAAAGGGAGGTCCAAGAGCAAAGAAACTCATTTTCTGTGGGTACGAACCGTGCTCTAAAGCTTGGAGGTTCGTGAATCCAGATGGGGATACTACCAAAGTGGTCATCAGCAGGAGCGCTGAATTTTGTGAGCAGTCCGGTTGGACTCGCTTGCATGGTAACCCCGATATTTTGAGGGATGATTTAGGAACTCACACTGGAGAGGAAAATCCAGAGGTTGGTGAACCAGAACAAGATGATGGTGCACAGGGTTCAGATGTAGACTCTGACCATGCACAAGGAACATCTCCTAAGGCAGAGAAGCCTGAGTCTAGGAGTGCTCCGACATCGCCCACAGGTAGACCTAGCAGGCAGAAAAAGCGCAGCAGGTCGCCAACAACGCCAAGCCCAAGGGAATTATCTAAACGAAGGTCTTTATCCCTAGAGGCGCATCCAGATTTAAAGTCTGAGAAAGGTTCTGACAGCCAACAGTCAGAGGGGGAACAAGAGGTGGAATTGCGTAGGTCCAAACGCACCACAAAGGGCAAACCACCAGAGAGGTTTAAAGTGACAAGTGTATATGTAAATTTAGCCCAATGTGAGCCAGAAAGCTACACAGAGGTACAACAGCTTTCAAGCTCAGAAGCTGCAAAGTGGCAGGAAGCGATGGAGAAAGAGATGGCTTCTATGAAGTCTCTCGGTGTGTTTACATCCACTGAACTTCCTAAAGGCCAACAAGCAGTGGGATGTCGATGGGTATATCGTATAAAGCCCACAACCACTGGTGAGCTGCAATACAAAGCCCGACTAGTTGCCAAAGGGTTTTCGCAGCGCAAAGGCATACACTATTCCCAAATCTATGCCCCTACTGCGAGGTCAGAGACATTAAGAATGCTTTTAACTTCTTCAGCTAAGAAGGGAAACAAGCTATTTCATTTTGATGTCAATGTGGCTTATTTGAATGCAGATTTACAGGAGGAAGTGTATATGATGCCACCGCCAGGTTTTGAGGGAGACAAGCCAAACCAGGTCTGGCGTCTACACAAATCCATCTATGGGCTGAAACAATCTGCCCGCAACTGGAATGTCTGTTTATCTGATGCTCTAGAGAGCATGGGGTTCAAGAAGAGCATGGCAGATGCATGTCTGTACTTAAAAAGTGCTGGTTGTAAGCAAGAAGTGGTTCTGATATTTGTTGATGATCTATTGTACTGTGGAAAGGATGATAAATGTGCACAAAAGTTTGCCACAACACTTGGGAAAAGGTTTAAGCTAAAATCTCTAGGCACTGTATCCGTGTATCTAGGAGTTAAAATACAGCAAGATGAAAAAGGAAGTTATTGGCTCAGCCAAGAGGCTAAAATCCAACAATTACTAGAAAGATTTAAAATGGATAAATGTGCTGGTGTAAAAACCCCAATGGAACTAAGTTATGTAAAAGATGCTCAAGCCGAGCAACAAGCAGAGTTCAGTAACCCCGAGGTTTACCAGTCAGCAATAGGCAGTCTACTCCACATTGCACAGTGGACTCGGCCTGACATTACGTACGCTGTGAATATGTTATGTAGACAAGCTGAAAAACCATCCACTCATGCTTGGCAAGGAGTAAAAAGAGTGTTGCGATATCTCCAAACTACCAAAAGTCTTTGCCTAAAACTGTCAGCAGAGGGCAGCACAGAACTTGAATGCTGGGCTGATAGTAGTTGGGCAGATGCTGGACAAGATAGAAAATCAGTTTCAGGAATGGCTATAAAATTTGGAGATGCATTAATTGGTTGGAGATCGCGAAAGCAATCACTCTTAGCTTTAAGTTCCACTGAATCGGAATTCACTGCAGTGTCTGATGTTTGCAGAGAACTTGAGTTCTATAAACAACTGGTTCAGGAATTGTTTGGGAAATGTCCTCTACCCATCAGAATATGGGAAGATAATCAACCTTGCATTAGATTAGCTGAATCAGGACAATTCAAGGCACATACGAAACATCTTGACATCCGTTATCAAAACGTTTATCAAAGTGTAAAACAAGGTTTGGTAAAGCTACAGTACTGCCCGAGTAAAGATAATCTCGCAGATGGTTTTACAAAAGCATTAAGTTTGCAATCACATCAAGATTTCTGTTCAGGTCTGAATTTGAATTAAGTTTGTTACAGCTCAGTGTCACGAGCGAGAGGGGGTGTTGGTATTAAAGGGTTAAGTTATACTAGTCGCTCTAAACACTGAGCAGCTGAACCTAATTAAACATCCGGGAATGTTTGACAGCCTGTATAAATAGTCAGTTCCTTGCAAGCGTTTTTTCTCTTAGGAGCGTTTTTATCTCAGTAGTGTTATCTCTAAGTTTTGGTTGCTGTGTGTAGGAGTGATGCCTGAAGTTTGTGCACTGAGGCACAGTTTTGTTTAAGTTTTTACTTGGCCAGAGATGAAGAATGTCTGCCTTATCTCCTGGCTACGTTTTGTAAATAAAGCCTTTGAGTTTGCAACATGCTCCAGAGTTCCTGAATTAACTCTTGCTGACTCACCTTACTCTTTGCCGCTGTGCTACAAAGCTCTGCTGAAAGGGAAGATTTACGTCTGGAAGCGTGACTGGACCGGTAAATTTCTTTACTTAAACACAAGCTAATTAAAGCTTATGGACAGCGCTCATCTCACATTATTGGCCGAGGGAGCCGGCGTACAGCTTCCAGGTCATGTGGCCAGCATGACAAAGCCGCTTCTGGCAAACCAGAGCAGCACATGGAAACGCCGTTTACCTTCCCGCTGTAGCGGTTCCTATTTATCTACTTGCATTTTGACATGCTTTCGTATTGCTAGGTTGGCAGGAGCTGGGACCGAGTGACGGGAGCTCACCCTGTCACAGGGATTCGAACCGCCGACCTTCTGATCAGCAAGCCCTAGGCTCAGTGGTTTAACCCACAGCGCCACCTGAGTCCCTGGTGTTAGCATGTCCTTATGCTGCTCACAAGCAGAGTTTTAGAGCACAACACAGAGGTAAGGAAGAGGAGCCTACACAACACACAGCATCCACAACACCCACGAGCTGAAGGGTCAACACAGAGTCCTTCTTAGGGTAAGGGTTCAAAACCGAACCAGGACCAAAGAAGGGGTTGGTCAAGAAACAAGGAGAGAAAACTGATGCAGAGAGTGGGGCGGCCAGGCAAACTGACCAGGGCCCCCCACCAGGGATCTGCCACATTTTTGTTTGAGCTTATGATTTTATTCTAAGAAGAAACCTGCCCTGGACCCCGTCATCTGCATATTTTGTTAAAAACTGATGGGCTACCTAGAAAAACTTCACAGATCCTAATGACTTGGACAAATAGTATTTCCTTTCAAAGAAGCAAACACCGTCTTTTTGTAGCTAGGTGTAAGGTAGGACAGAGATGAACCGATAAGGCACAATGAGGTAACTGTCCGCTTACGGAAGATGCCAAATGAAATGTTATCCTGTACAAGTTTCCACTAAGAGCAGGTAAACAGTAACTCAACATATTGAGCACTGCAGTCAGTGCCTGAGGGCAAATATTATACTGTAGTTGTTGCAACTAGAGAGCTTGATGTACTTAGACCATATCATATCCTTTTCTGTATTTCACAGAAAAGACTAGCCTTGAAGGTAGTTCCTCACTAGCTAATTTTCGGTACAAGATAGAAGAAGGGGGTCTTTGTAATAATGTAATAATGAGACATTTGGTCTTATATGGCACTGTCACAGTCACAGAGAAAACATAGGATGCTGTGGAATATGGGCTTTGTTTCCAATTTAATGTTTCTATATAGCCCTGCAGCAACAATTTCCACAAGTTAATTATGTAAACCACGTTGAAAAGCTTCCTTTTGTTTGTTTGGAATCTACTGAAAGTGACCACGAGAAAGAAGAGCAAATATTTACGTATTTCTATTCACATTGTTTTAAATTAATATTAAAATCACTTACAGTGCAACTCTTTTACTCACGAGTAAACCCAGTGAAATTAATTAACATGGCTTGGTTAGGCCCATGAATTTCAATAAGTCTGCCTCTGAGTAAAATGTAGTTCAACACCACCCTTTGTTGATTTTACATTTATTTATTTATTTTCACATTACTTTGTGCTGCATAGCCAAACAAATGTCAGAAAGACAGAAATACATCTTAAAAAAAACCCAATTTGGATCACAAAGAAGCAACAACTAATTCCCCAAACTTGTTTTGAAACAAGAGAGTCAACAAGTATAAGCATTTCGCAACTGCGATTTTCTCAAGTTGCTGTAATGCAACTGAATAACTGACAACAGGGGTTTAACTTGGGTGAATCTTGTTCCCACACATCTCTAAATGCTTGGAAACTACTCTTTGCTTGATTCCAAACCAGAAGAGATATGGAGAGATTCCAAACCAGAAATTCCTAAATTAAAGAAATCTGTCAAAGCTTTTAACATTGTTCAGATTTTGCAGGAAATCACCTGCCAATTTTTACAGCAACACATTAGTAATCCATTGTTAAAGGACATGTGCAACATATACACAGCCTTTTTTAAAAAAAGGAAAACAATCTCTTAAAATATCTTTCAGGGCAATGATATGTATCATAACACAACTTCAAAGATTGATCATTTTTAAAGTATTGCATTACATTTTAAGAAACAATAAAATCCTTAGCTTAAAGATGCAATTCTGCAGGCCTACGTCCTATTGATTTCAACAGGATTTAGCAGCACCTAAAGGCTGGGTCCTAAAAACATGGTATCTACAGATGAGGGGGAAACCATAGGATGCGCTTCAGCTTTGCCTATTGTTTCTGCCAGGGCCAGCCCATTACATTTTTGCACCAGGGAAGAAGACCTACATCAGAAACAAGGGGATTATAAATATCTGCTTCAGGGAAAGGGGGGTAATGAAGATCTACATTGGAAACAGGTGGGGAGTGAAGCTCTACATAGGGAACAAGGGAGGGGAATATCTAATCAACCTTACCCAATGGTTGAAGTGGGAATCAAAGGTGATGGCCTTTGATCAAAGGTGGAAAGGTGCTTGTTCTGAATGATGTTGGACAGGTACAGAGCCCAGGAAACCCCAGAAAGCAGCCCTTTCCATTTCTGCCTTAGGGGTGGGAGGAGACCAGCAGCCCCTGTTTTCCAAGAGGCCACCGTGGATGCTGTGGAGGAAGCAAAGCCAACCTCCAAGGAGAATGTAGCAGCTGTTGCTGCCACTGTGGAAGCAGCAGTAGCAACAGGTGATGAATTCCTTGGAGGCCGGATCTGCTGCCCCTGTGGATCCTCCTGGGTGGGCTGCCCCTTCTGCTGTAGTAACTCCCACTGCTGAAGGAACAAGCTATTAAAATTTAAAAGTACTTCAGGATTTTTTACATGCAGGCCCAGCTTTCTGAACACAAAAAATTAGTACGAAATTTATCTATACACAGCAGATTCAGATATCCGAGAATTTTGTACTTCCTTGTCTACCTTTTGCTGTTTGGTTGAGGATCTGTGATCTGTATTTCAGTAACTATGAAGTTTCAGAAGGTTTTCCTAGGGTTGTTTGTTTGCTTTAGGGCAGGCATCCCCAAACTGCGGCCCTCCAGATGTTTTGGCCTACAACTCCCATGATCCCTAGCTAACAGGACCAGTGGTCAGGGATCATGGGAATTGTAGTCCAAAACATCTGGAGGGCCGAAGTTTGGGGATGCCTGCTTTAGGGGGTCAAAATTCAGTGGTCAGGAATGCATTAGAAATTTCCCCACAGTAATCAGTGGATATTGCAAACTCATTATCTGAACGCTCATCTAATGAATGATTTCCAGAAACGCATTGCGAATTTTGTCATATTTTATTCTTCCTTAGATGAACTAAATGCACTAAGAAACAATTAGCAATGGTAACTGCCAACAGGGAGATTCAGACACACTGTAATAACACAAGATGGATTCAAAAGGCATCACAGGCTAGCTCCGCCTCCAAAGCATTCAGTGGTCATGACCGCCCCCTCCCCACAATCCAAACATTCAGATGGCATTTGAAAAGGCTCTACATGCATAGAGCCCATTCACACATTGGCCAAATAGTGCTGACAGGGAAGCTCCTCATGGAACCCTGCATCCCCTCACACATTCTTTCAAAGCATGGGTGTAGGAGGATATCTGAACTCCCCTTAACAACATTAAAGTGTATAAAAGTTCCTGGGCATAAACAGAACAAAGGGGGAGGACCTCTGCTTAAAACTTACTTCTTGCTTGCTTCGCAGACATCCGCAATATTGGAAAAAAGGTGATGGTTTTCTGTTTTGGTCATTGTAGTGCCCAGTTCTTTGGAGTTCTTAAACATCCGGATCAGGATTTCCAGACTGAGCAAGTATGAATGTTCTGAAGATATAACTTCAAATATAGCCTGCATGTGGGAAGGGGGAGGAGACACACACACACACAGGTCACTTCTTTTAGCTTTAGGAGGCGAAAATCCAGGATCAAAACCCTCCTGAAGCAATGAAGTTCACGGGGTGGCCATGAGCAGGATTTCATGACCTGGATGAGATATATTAACTATCTCGCTTGAATGAACCATGATTTATGGGACTGAGAACTTAGCATAGTGCCTGCGTGATCAGATCCTGATTTCATAGTTTGTTGGCAGTTATTAAAATATATTTCCCCCAGTCTGGATATAATGGAAATTGGGTGAACAAACTTCAAGAATTTTGCATTGAGGCATATGCAAGAAGGGAGGATTGTGTGTAGCCACAATGCTTGTATTTGGTCCAATAAATAAACCATGGTCAGATATCAGATCAAGATCTTTGCACCTGAATTGGACCCTCACAAAGAACCTAACCCTCACAAAGAACAAAACTGGCAATAATGTTAAAGTAACTGTTATACGCAAAGTGCTTGAGAAATCAGTATTAGCAAATAGCACCAACTACAAATGTTTGCAGAAATTAAAAAGCTGTCATTTATAAAATATATGTTTGCTCTTTGTAGCCCAAGCAAAAGGAAGGGATCGTGGTTTTTATTAGGAAACCTTGTATAAGCAAATGCCCCAATTAATGAAAAAAGAAACCCTGCATAGTTGAAGATTCAGCTCCTTGAAAGCAGTGGAAACTGAGAAGCAGCTTTGCCAGATACTTTTGCAAAAGGTCAGCTGGCTGAAAAGGAGATGGGCTGGTCTCCAGAATGCACACACAGGCCTCCCACACAAGCCTTCCCAACCCATTTCTTCTCTTCACTCTGGCAAATCCTACACAGCACTGCCTATCAGCCTCTTCCCCCAGCTTCTTTCCTTCAGGTAGCTGAATGCCTAAAACAGAGTACCTGTACCTGAGAAGGAGGCTTGATTAAAGTATTATTTGACTATCTGTATACCACCACCAGTGTGTGATGATACACTGGCGGTATGCACTAGTGTACAGGACAGGCCCCCGGCCCCAAAGAGCTTACAATCTGAAATCTGACATGGGAAAACAACACAGGGTGGGTAGGGAGCTGCAGGGGCAGGAGAACATGAAATTATTTCTGTTACACATACTTAAAAGCTGGTTGCAGGTTTATTAATTAGCACGTCCCCATTAATGTAAAATATTATCTGGTGCTTCTATATCCACCGGTTAGAAATTCTAATGATTAAGCAGTATATAAATACCTTAAATAAATAAAATGCATGTGTTGTTGTTGTTTGCAATGGGAGGACATTTTGACGTATCAGTTGGGATCATGATGTGGCTTCTATTTAGTTTTTACGAATCCCTCAAGTTATGACTAGGAAAACACAGTGATACATATTCCATCTATAACTTAACTGGAGGGAATGGAAGAAGCCACAGTGCTATCACTCAGGCTTCCCACTAATCATCTTGTCCCCAAATTTATGCTGCACTCACAGGCAATTTGTTGCTTTGGCTGCAATCATAAAGAAAGGGCTTGCCTAAAGAGAGCAGCAGAGTTCTGTAACTAATTTGCTGTGATTTGTGTGTGTGTTTGTGTGTGTTTCAAAGAAAGGACACCAGAGCCCTCGTCTTCAATGCTATTTAAGAATTCTTTGTTCCCAGTTCCATCACAGCCCTCATTGATTCCTTTCAAGCTAAGAAATTCAAGGCAAGGCACAGCAGTTTGTTGAAAGTGAAAATGAGATATGGGTTGGACACTTATACATTCTAGCAAAGCATACAATGAAAAGAAGTTGTTGATTACCCCGATTTCAGAATACTTCAAAACGATCATCCCAAAACACCAAAACAAGGAACGTTTAAGCTCATGCATAATCTAGTGACACTAATCTGAGATGATGATAATGCATTTGCCAATTACTATTTCTTACTCAAGACAAGTGACAGTCCCCATGAGTGACAGTGTGAAATGTAGTTATCGTTCATTTGCACGGCATCAATACAAACAGATGTGTGAAGCTTGATAGCTTATGCATGCTTTGTGGAGCTCTTTAGAGACCAAATATATACAAATGCTTTGTATGTGGCCCTGCTGGAGAAGCAGATGCATTCAAGGATAGAACGTGATAATGGTTTAATGGGGTAGATAGATATGTATTCCATCTCCATCCTCTTTAGTTCAGCCTATTTATTTCTCCTTGGCTTTGTACATTATTTAGCATGTTGCATTAATAAACTGCAACAACACACATCACCCAACACAACCCATTATGTGTGTAATTTTTTATTTAAAAAAAGCCAAACACCTCACTTAATAACTTCCGCCTCTGCCCCCTTTAATAACTGCTTTTAAAAATATTATCTGAAGAAGTGTGAATGCACACAAAAGCTCATACCTATGACAAACATAGTTGGTCTCTAAGGTGCTACTGGAAGGAATTTTTTTATTTTTTGTTTCGACTACGCCAGACCAACACGGCTACCTACCTGTAACTACTGCTTTTAAAAAGACATTTATTTAACTATGCCTGCAGCTTAAACAAACCACTCACCTAAGTGAAATGGCACCAAAGTCCTGACTATCACCAATGTATCCTTTTCCCCCTCTTTGGGAAATTCAACTTTCCTGATTTATGGAGACAGAATGGGTTCATTTCTCACTGGCACATTCTGTCCTCGGGGGGGGGGGGGGCTCAAGGGGGGCAGCGTTCATCCCAGCATCTCTTCTTGCCAATGGGAGGAATAGTCCTCTTGCCCTCAGAATAATGTAGGCTAAGTGGCTAAGGGAACAGCACAAGATACAAACCAGGACAGGGAGGGTTAAAACCAGTGGACTGCAGGTGTAGCGATGGCAGATGTAGCACGACAGGCTAGCTTTGGAGGCAGAGTGCAGCTGGCAGTGGAGGACCGGCACTTCCCAGATGAGCATGAAAGGGCAGCTAATGTTGGCATGAGATGCTACCTTAACAATGGAAATGGACTGGACAGAAACCGTGATTTTCTTTGCTGCTCTGAGCCCTGAAGGCACGAGAGGTAAACTACCAATGCAGTTGCTTGTTACCACATTGTATTTGGAACTGACAACAGCAAGTCCCATGACCGCAAAGAGGAAAGGTTTCCAGGCCCACATCTGTCCCAGTTTCCTTCAGCTGCCAAATTGCTCATAACCACCATTCATCAGAAAGTCTTCCAAGCCCTCTGAATCTCAAGTTGATTTTCCTGCCCGTTTTTTAAAAATCCTACTACACATTCTACAGGCCCCTGGGTCCCTACAAGTATGTCTGTGAGCTTCTTTTACCCTGATCTGTAGCGAATAATCATAATCATAATAATTTATTATTTATACCCCACCCATCTGGATGGGTTTCCCCAACCACTCTGGGTGACTCCCAACAGAACATTAAAACAGAATAAAACTTCAAACATTAAAAACTACCCTAAACAGGGCTGCCTTCAGATGTCTTCTAAAAGTCAGATAGTTGTTAATTTCCTTGACATCTGATGGGAGGGCGTTCCACAGGGCGGGCGCCACTACCGAGAAAGCCCTCTGCCTGGTTCCCTGTAACCTCACTTCTCACAGTGAGGGAACCGCCAGAAGGCCCTTGGCGCTGGGCCTCAGTGTCCGGACTGAATGATGGGTGTGGAGACGCTCCTTCAGGTATAACTGAAGAGAACTGCCCTATCCTCTGGCTGTTGCCTAGCAAGTGTTGACGGTGCAACCAAAAGCAGATTTATTTACTTACTTCCCAGTACACACGTAGACTGGACTTAATTTTCAGAAGGCTCTTCAGGTCCTTGCTTGTGATCTTTCCCTGAACAGGAAGTGCTGATCTGAGGTTCAGCCCTTTTCAGGTGACAGATCAAACTGCTAACAACTAGAGGAGATTATCCACATTTATCAAGGGGTACAGCAGTAGCCTCTAATGGACTGATGAGGAGGAGAAAACAGGAAGCTTTTAAGAGTCATTCATCCTGTTCTGCTTTGAAGACATAGGGTAGGATGAAGAGGTCCTATGTGTGGAATTCTGCACACAGAACATTCCCGTTCGTGGGAATAGGGGTGATGATTTCCCCCTAATCCCCTGCAGCCCACAGAATTTTGCACAGGAGGGTTGAAGGGTCATCTGGGACAGTGTGAAAATCATCTCCCCAATTTTTTTCTACGGGCAGCAACGTATGCTGGGGCACCACTCCTGCAAATGGAAGGAGCTCTTCCTTTCACAAGCATAGCTCAGAAAGCAACTAGAGAACTGAACAGACAGAGAACTGAAGAGACTGCTTATTTCAGATATTCACAACATTTGCATACTATTATTATTATTTATTGCATTTATAGATATATCACCCACTTACATTCTATGCAAGCTGCAAAACCCCAGGTAGTCTGTATCAAAAGTTACGATTTCTACTATAATCTAGTTCACAGAAATGGAACAGAAAAGGGAAAAAAAACAGAAAAGCGTACAACAACATTTTTAAAAAGTTTTCCTCCAGAAAGCAAGCATGAAAGGAGGGCAAGCTTATGAAGTAATGAATAAACTGTGGCTATAATAATGAAGGTACCTCTTGCCTTTTCCTTTCTTCTTGGCTGATGGTCTGGTATAGCCCATTCTTCTTCACCTGAAATAAATGATTAACCATTTACATATATTTTTGCAATACACATGTTTCTCCTCTATTGTTTTTCATTGACTGAAATTTTCATTTGGTTGGGCCGAAATTTCATTTGGATGGACCCCATTTAAAACAAGGCATGAGCCCATTTCCCAGACATAGGAACCACCAAGCCATAGAACCTTGTCAGGTTTTAGACTCAGCTTATTGGCACCCACCTAGACCAACTCCAGGCCCTGGTTCAGCACCTGAACAGCACCACCCAATTCAATGGAGACATACAACTAAGTGTCATCAGCATATTGCTGACAAAACACAATGCCATGATAATAGCACTCAGTGGTTAAACTGCATGCAAAATAGAATTTAACCTTGCACGATCCCACAGCACAGTCACCATGAGGCTGAGGAAAAGTCTTCCAAATGCTATTCTCTGAACCCCGTCCTGCAAAAGTAGGAGCATAACCACTGTAGAAGACAACACCCCTATACTATCAGTCAGCATCATTCAAAGATAAAGTTAAATAGGTTCATTTCAGTAACTTCTCATTCTTCGGTATAGAGCTTTATGACCTACTGTCTTATGAAGGCTCCTTCAATGAAGGAAAGATGTAAAAGAAAATGAAATCAAACAAAACAAACAGGAAACGGTCTGTTTCAATATTAAGAATAAAGAATTTATGAAGGTAGCTGCAGCACTCAAGAGTGGAAATATTCCTGCACACATTTTAAATAAAAGGACACATTCTACTCATGTAAAAATATGAGTAGAAAGAAGAGAAAGAAGTTAGTGCTTGCCTCCAAAATACGGTCCAGAATGTCCCTCCTTTTCCCCCTATTACATCCTGCGATAAAATGGGAGAATATTTGCTTTACTTTAGAACATTTTGGCATTAACACTGTGCTTAGCTGTGTGCCAACGGAGGTATTCAGCCAGTGAACCTTTTGCTTTTCTATCCAGGATGAAAAACTGAATAAGTACCTGTAGTTCCAAAACAATCTCAAAATACAAGTTTGGCCTGAAAGTACAGGCACATGTTCAAAATGTCAGGTTAATTAATCAACAATTTGAGACATTAAACTGTGCTTACAAAATGAAAGTTTTAGATTTAACAAATCATTGTCTGGTGCAAATGTCTACTTTGTTTGTGTAGTCCTACGCTTTTATACATACAGTGGTGCCTCGCAAGACGAAATTAATTCATTCCGCAAGTTGCTTCGTCTTGTGATAATTTTGTCTTGCGAAGCGCGGTTTGCTGCGGCAAAAAAAAAAAAACAGGGAAAAAACTTCGTCTTGCGAGTCACCAAAAACATTGCAAAATGCTTTCGTCTTGCGAGTTTTTCATTGCACAAGGCATTCGTCTTGCAAGGTACCACTGTATATAGAAGCAGCACTTCACAGTAGGTTTACCTAGATTATTGGTGAAAGCATGCCCATTTTACAGCCATTGAAGGAAATATCTGTATAGTTGTGATTTTCTTCAAACAGTTTTATCTGAGCAGTGATGTGTGATAGTGATTTGCACACACCCCACTCTCCAGCTGGTTTCCTTCCAGTTGGGGCTTGTTTCCTGTGTGCAAGCCTGGCCAGAGACACTCACAAGCATGCACAACAAGTATCCATGTGTACATCAAAACATACAATAGAACTTTTTTTAAAAAAGGTATTTTCAGATCTATGAATAAAAAGCAACACCTGAGAGATGGGGGACATGTCCAACTTCCATCAGCCCAAGCCAGCATGGCCAATTTCCAGGGATCATGGGAGTTGCGGTCCACTAACACCTGCATGACTTTTTGTTGAGTCAGGAGGAAGCGGAGGTTTCAACAGATGTTAAGATATGGACCCATCCAAAAGATTCCAAGTTCAGAAGGACAACAGTGTTTTTCTTGACCTTTAAATCTTTAATACAGTGGTACCTCGGTTTATGAACTTAATCCATTCCGGAAGTCCGTTCTTAAACAGAGGCGCACTTTCCCTAATGAGGCCTCCCTTCCACCATTCGGCTTCCGTTCTTAGATCGAGGTAAAGTTCGCAAACTACTTCCAGTTCTGCGGAGTTCGTAAACAGGGCTGTTCTTAAACTGAGGTACCACTGCAACTGGAGACCTGAACACCTCAAGCAGCACCGCTATCTACCTCAATGACCCTGCTGCTTGACCATCCTCCAAATTAAAATGTACAAAAGGGGCAGCGTAAGCTCCCAGGCAGAACCAACCAGGAGTTTGTGGCTTTGCACCTGCACAGCCCTGACCTTGTTGCAGCCTCATCCTTTCTGGTAAGCAGCAGGACCATTGCTGCCAGGAAGCTATTGCTGTACCTCTGACTCCACCAAGTGACCCATTCCTAGCCTGGGGGGGGGGGCTCTTGGGCCAAAAGGCAGCATAGAAAGAAACTTGGAAATGCAAGTTTAAAAGTACCGGGTATTCAGCTAACTTCTACTCAGAGCCAATCCAATAGAATAAATGATCATGAGTAACCTAGGTACATTAATTTCAACAACTCTACAGGCACGTGTTCAATATGTGCGTGACTGTGTATACGTGCATCACACCAAATCCTGAAGTCACCTGGAAATGTCAGAAGGATGTCACTGAAACATCACTCAAAGGGCGGAACGGAGCCGGGGTATTTGCCAGCTTTTTCAGTGGGTTTCAATTATATACAATTTCACCCATGCACACGGTGCCTTGGGACATAACCCACAGACTCTGAGTGTTAGTTGAATACAATCCACTGAAAATGAGTGGGAGCTTACACGGTTATTTTTTATGAAAAGAACTGAGTTTGCCAGTGATATTACAACACACGTTTACTCAAAATTAAGTTCCACTGAGTCCACTGGTGCTCCTAGGAAATTCAGTATAGAATTACAGTCCATTTACAGGAATGCAGTACACATTTTAGTTCTGTTTATAATCCAGCCCAGTTGGTTCCTTTCAACTTAATACTGTGGAGTGTATTTTCACTTCCACATTTCCAGTGTAAGTATCACACACAGTTCTCTCTAGCTCAACTGGTCGAATGAAGCTATTAACGTTCAGCATCATTTAAAAACATTCCAATATAATTTCCCCTTCACTTCCCATATAGACTTACATCTCATGTAATCTCTCTCATACACAAGTTACCCTCCATTTATTGCATACTGTGGATGGCGCATAGTAGCATTTATTAGTTCTCCAGTTATAGCCACAGAACTGTAAACAAAGAAGGCTTTAAAAGGGGGGGTGGGGAGGGAATGCTTTAACTGTATCATGTCTCAGAGGCCTCGGAATTGTTTTCAAAAGACTTTCTGTTCCCATCCAATGCTGCTTTTTCCATCAAGTCAATTAGGTTGAGAGAAGTAGAGAGAAGCAAACAGCTAGATTAAACATACTGCATGAAAACTGCAGCACAGTGGTAAAACATGCAAAGAGGTTCGAGTCTAAGTGGTCAGCCTCCACCCATACAACCCTATCCATACTTCAAGATTGGTTCTGATATTTTTGAGATCCTTATGTGAGATCAATTAAGATCAGGGAGCCCAAGGGAAATGTCCATTTTCTGTAGCGGCACCACACCTCTAGAGTGCTAGACATGTGCACTGTATTTACACAGGCTTTGGTGCCTTTATTTTTGTAGCTGTACCACATTGTATTTTAACTGGGAGCGCGCGCACACACACACACACACACACATACCACACACTTAAAGGCAGCACTAAAATATTTTAAATGAAGACATGTCTGCTCATGACTAAGGTGAGGTCCTAATTTCAATAGATTTCCCTCCTCCATACACAGGCCTCATGCTGCACATCTTGTTCCTATTAAGCCCCTTGATTTTTGGGAGGGAGGTGTGTTAATTATGCTACTGCAGTAGAGAACGGACTAGAAAAATCTTTTCCAGAAGCAGAAGTCCATTTGTTCTTAGGATCCCAATAAAAAAAAATATTTATTTATATTTACATTTCACACATGCACACGAATGATTTGCATATCATTGGTTGTTTCCCGCTAATTTTATTCAGAGTAGACCCACGGAAACGAATGGACCCAATGTTTTCATCACAACATTTTCATAGAATCGTAGAATTTTGAGTTGGAAGGGGCCTTAAGGATCATCTAGTCCAACCCCTTGCAATGCAGGAATCTCAACTGAAGCATCCACAACAGGTGGCCATCCAACCTCTCCTTGAAACCCTCCAATGAAGCAGAGTCTGCCACCTCCCAAGGGAGTCTGTTCCACTGTCGAATAGCTCTTACCATCAAAAAGTTATTGCTGATGTTTCATCAGAATTTCCTTTCTAGTAACTTGAATCCATTGGTTCAGGTCCTACCCTCCAGAGCAGGAGAAAACAAGTTTACTCCATCTTCCATGTGACACCCCTATCATATCTCCTCTCCATCTCCTATTCTCCAGGCTAAACTTATCAAACTCCCTCATCAACCATTCCTCATAAGGCTTGATTTCCAAACCCCTGCTCATCTCGCTTGCCCTCCACTGAACACATTCCAGCTTGTCAATATCCTTCTTAAATTGTGGTGCCCAGAACTGGACACAGTTCTCCAGGTGTGGTCTGACCAAGGCCAGATTTTATTATGAACAGATGAGTAACAGTTTGCTTTCTCCATTCATTCACAACATTAACATGTCATTTCACAAGAGAAGTTGCCCTAACGCATGGGGGTTTTCTGCTCATCAGCTGATCACACAAAATCACGCACTTTGTATTAATTGTCAATGCACAGTGCAATGCAGAGTTGAAGCTTTCCTTTCTATCTCAGCCTTATGATCTTGCTCCAAGCAACTACATCTATTGCAGAATTTATGACCCAGCAAACTAAAATGCACTCCACCAGCTGTGTATAGTGCCAAACTAAGATTTCAGCAAATCTTCTGGCTTTAGTCCTTGCCTTAAAACTGTAAGAATGGCGTGCAGAGGATGGGAGAGACTGCCAGGCACCTTTTAGTCCACAAAACATGACTTGTGGGCTGTCATGTGGCTTCCTGTATTATGCACTGTGTAGGTCTGACTGTGAAACATGATATAAAATGAACCCCCCAAGCATCACTGAATGGGTTCCCAAGGATTCATGTAATTTATCCCTGTCCGATTCCTTCCTTGAAATTCTACTCTATCAAATAATTCAAATAAGACACACTAAATATAGCCATTTGCCACCATTTTAAAAACTTTAGTAAACTGAGGACAATTCTTCACAGGGAGTGAAGTCATAAACCTGTTCTTTCCTTGCATTCACTTATTTTATTTTATTTTATTTTAGCTTACTGCTAAAAACTGTTGCAAAGTTTTAAAATCATATATAAGAAGCCAACCACAAACCTCTTGAGTGTTTAATTAAATTGCACTTGTAACCATAGCTGACTACAGTACACAAACAAGAAAAAAGAACTGTGACCTCTTGCAGTTTTCTTCTGCTTAACCGTTTCCTTATCTGTGAAACTGCAGGGAAACGAATATCTCTAGCCTATCATAGGTGCAATTCCAATGCCATTATCTCAATACTGGGTTCACACACGTGGCAACTGCACATGTGTCAACCGAGGTCTTCCTCCGCACCTGCAGGGTCCCCTCCACTCCTCTGAAATTAGGCTTGAAAGAAGCCTTAGACAGTGGAACAGATTGTGGTGTGTGTTTGGTTGGGATGGTGGGGGGTAGAATGGTGCCCACAACGTTTTCTCTAGCACGCAAATTTTCACTCCAAGAAAGCTGGCGACTTCTACCTTAAGTGGCATGGCTGTTGCTTCAGCACGGTCAGTTCCCACGCTGCTCTACCGGTAGTAATGTTGAGCCTGCCAATACCTCAGGTGATATAACATGGTTGCTTCCCATTACAGAATCCCAATCCACATGGAATGGTCTGATGAGCAGCCACATGAAAGTACCAACCACAGTACTAAAATGTTGCTTGGTACTATGCCAACAAGCAGCCTTGGGCACGAACACCCTCTTCTCTTCTCTTCTCTCCTCCTCCTTCTCCAGCAGACAGAGAAGATAAGAAAGTGACTCACCTGGTGGGGTGGAGCTGCAAAAATATTCTCCTAGCAGCACTGCAGCTTACCAGAGGGGCAAGGTGGCAAAAAGCTCACGGCCCATGTAGCCCCAACCACCCCATCCTTACACAGCGACGCTGCTGCTTTGAGGCTATTGCTATGGCTCCACTCTGGTACATATGTGTATTACAAACTATGATTTGCAGAGAGCCAGTGTTTGTCTGTACTGGCGTGTTGTGAGACTTAAATTTCCCGCAGAACGACATTAGAATAAACAAGCCTCTTTGCTTATCCTCTCCATTTTCAAGATACTTATTTTCATTAATTCTCTCCATATGGCTATTTCACTGAACATGGCTCTAAGGGTTGCCCCCTTCCCTGCAATTTAAATACCAAAGTAGAGGGATCCTGAAGTCCTAACACAGTTGGCGACTTGTGGCTTGCTTGCATTAAAAAAGAAAAACACAAGGCAAACAAAATTAGGAATGCAAGTCTAGCAGCTGTACCCCTTTACCAATTACAACCATTGGGTATTAGCTACATACCCATAAACACTTCACTTCAGGAAGTAGTTCTGAGGTCAAACGAAAAGCTATAAAACGTTGGGTTGAAAAGGACACTGGGAGATAAAAGAGACTCGCTTATAAGCACTGCTGCATTCCAGTTTGGCTTCGGGCTATTTAACATTATGACACTTACCGCAGACAACTGACTCCACGTTGATCTCAGAGGTTTGTACTGAATAACTATTTTTTCATCTGACTTCTGTTCTTTCAATTCTACCTCTTCATCAGAATCTATATCCAGAGCCTTTTCTTTGTAGTTCTGATACAACACAGCATTTTCTACAACAGCACGAAAAAGAAATCGATTTAAGGAGAGGTTCTAAGTAACATTATTATGAATATGCCTCTCAAACCCTGCGGACAAAGATAGAGGCTTGTTCAGGACAATGGGAGAGCATAGTACATATTAAAGTAACAATAGATCACTGTACCACCAAAAAGACGCCTTCCACCCGAATTCATTAATAGCCTGTGTTCTTTGTTAAGGAAAAACTGGAAACACTTATTTGAAAGCTTGCGCTTACTAGAGTACGAAATGTTAGGGTGAAAGACACCTGATTTAACTACAGGAAGTTAATAAACTAGGCTCTGGGTATTTCCAAGTAAGCACACAATTAAAAAGCAGGGATTTTGTTTTAAGTAAGAACTCTAGTCCTCAGGATTGTAAAGGTGGGCCTGAAACATGTGCATGCAGAGTGTGATAACATCTTAAGGAAATTCCCAGGAAACAACTTTGATGCCACACATTTATTCTCCCCCTGCCCCACAGATGATAGTGGAAACACCAAATAAAAAACAACAACATGCATGTTAAGCAACCTGATGTGCATTTGCTTGAGCTGCATAATTTACACAGGTTATTAAATACAGCTTTCCTTGATTTTATTTTAAATGCAGATAATAGAGTAACCTAATAAAGAAAGTTAACGGTCCAATCATTTATTAATCTTATAGTAACTTGCTGCAAGCCACTAGCTGCATAATCAAATGGAAAGTGTTACTGTAAATGAAAACTAGCAGTTTTAAGGCCTAAGCACCTAAAATTCTCTACCAGAAATACCAACTACTGAAACCGCAAAAGCCGAATTCTGGCACCAGTATATATTACAGTGGGACCTCGAGTTACCAACGCTTCAGGTTACAAACTCCGCTAACCTGGAAGAGTTACCTCAAGTTGAGAACTTTGCCCCAGGATGAGAACGGAAATCGTGTGCAGCGGCACAGCGGCAGCAAGAGGCAGCAAGAGGCCCCATTAGCGAAAGCACACCTCTAGTTAAGAACGGTTTCAGGTTAAAAACGGACCTCCGGAACGAATTAGGTTCATAACTAGAGATACCACTGTATTGAATATATTAACTTAATCTAGTTTCATCTATTATTTCATTTATTCATTCTGACTGCAAGTTCAAAGCAGCTTTTGAGTTCTGTTTTCAAAATATTTAAAACTTGTTCCGTTATTTTGTTAGGAGTCAAGGAGATAAGGTTAACACACAACATATTTAGGAGGGGAGGTTGCAAGAGCACCGTGCCTCGAATCTATAAAGGTAAAGGGACCCCTGACCATTAGGTCCAGTTGTGACTGACTCTGGGGTTGCGGCACTCATCTCGCATTATTGGCCAAGGAAGCCGGCGTATAGTTTCCAGGTCATGTGGCCAGCATGACAAAGCCGCTTCTGGCGAACCAGAGCAGCACACGGAAACGCTGTTTACCATCCCGCTGTAGCGACACCTATTTATCTACTTGCACTTTGACATGCTTTCGAACTGCTACGGTAGGTGGGCAGGAGCTGGGACCAAGCAACGGGAGCTCACCCCGTCACGGGGATTCGAACTGCCGACCTTCTGATCGGCAAGCCCTAGGCTCAGTGGTTTAACCCACAGCACCACCCGCGTCCCTGGAATCTATGCTTCCCTTCAGAAGGAAGGGCTGGATATAAATTCAATAAACAACAATAAAGAAAGCATTCCACTGCCCTTAATGTTGGAAGACCTCTCAGCCTTTTATCCAGCATCCCAAATGATTATGCAATAAATGCATAAGGAACCCCTTTCCCCAAAGACTTTCTCCATGCATTTCAACGGAGGGACAACTCTATAAGCTGCAAAGGAAGCCTATACACATTATCAAGCCTTTTCCATTGAAGTGAAAGGGAAGTTTGAAAGCCACTAACCAGTTTCCCAATTTGAGCAGAACTGGTGTACTGCAGTTTGCTGACTTGTATGCCCACACACATGCATGAAGGGAGGAGAAAAGTGGTTGCTTGCAGGCAGCGGCGGAGGAAGCCGCTTGGGCGCCTGGGGCGGCGTGCCTAGGGGTGGAGCGAGCCACCCCTAGGGGCGGGGCAAGGGCGGGACGAGCCACCCATAGGGGTGGGGCACACCACAGGGCTTCCGTATCCAGTCAGAGGAAAGTTTAATAAAGGATGCCGTATCCAGTCAGAGGAAAGTTTAATAAATTTTCTGCACATGGAAACTTTGAGAAAACAATTTTTACTCTATGCCTAAATTCAAGGAGATAATAACAAGTTCTTATATGGCAGAACTCAGCACTACTAGCAAGAAAATGTTATTGTAAACGCTTCCTTGTGGTTTCAGACCCTTACCACTAATGAACCATTCTGGTCACAGAAGCAAGGCCTCCACCCTGTGCAACACAGAAGTTACTGCCATTGCGAACAAGAGTCAGAGGGCTTTAAACTACTGCCAATTCTCCTTTTCATTTTTTTTAAAAAAATTCTCTAAGCCCATGGTTTGGTTCCAAACATCTGGTCTGCAAAAGGATTGAATTTAGCACTGGGTTTTCACACTTTCGCTGCCATCATATATTAAAGCAGAGGTGGGGAACCTCTGTCAGGCTTAGGGCCGCAGTTCCTCATATGCAAGCTTCTGAGGGCCGCATGCCAGTGGTGAAAGCAGCCAAGTAGGTGGAGCGAGAGTTCGATTCTTACTTTTCCATAGTAGGCTACATGCCAACCACGCCAGAGGTTTCTACATTTACCTCCAGCCACTTCTCTGCATCCAGGCAAGCAGGAAGCACTACCCTAAATTCATTCCTGCTACTCAACAGTACTCAAGGAGAGCATGGAGCAGGACTGGTGAAAGGTGTAGCCTAGGAAGTGGGAAAGGCCTGAGGAGAGTCGCATGGCCCGAGAACAAGGCTCGGAAGCCCACGTTCGGGCCCAAGGCCTGAGGTGCCCCTATATTAAAGCGACAAAACAGCTAAAGGATAAAATACAAGAGGGAATGTTGATGCCTTCTGTTCTGAGGCATAATACAGACCCACAACGGTGGGAAATTCAGAAGAGGCCACATGAAACAGTTTTAAAGTTTGAAGACAAGACATGGCCAGAGAATGGAATGGTACAGATTATAAAGAGAACCAAGTTCTTCTTCTTGTTGCTGTTTTTAACTTTACAATGGATATCCTGAGTAAGAACAAATAAGTTTACATTGAGGCTGCAACTTAAATCCCTAAGCCACTGCACTGGCCCCTCACCCCACAAACAGATCCACCAGCCCCCAAAACAGGGTGCTTCAGTGGCAGGGAAGCTCTGAGCCAGTTTGAGTGCCGTCGTTTGATGGTACTATTGTAGCAGTTCCAGGCTGGCATAACTGAAAAAGCGTTTTGCCTGCATCCCACCCTCCACCCTGGCTGGAGGGTGCAGGTGTGAAGGCAATCCTATGCACATTTACTTGGGAGTAAGCCTCCGTGGACTCTGTAGGAGCTACCTCTGAGTATTTTTGCATAAAATGGGGATATGTGTGTCTTCATCTATCACTGCTCTCCCTTTATTTGATTTCTTTGTTGGGTGGAGGCAGCAACTGAACTTGACCCTCTCAGTGGCCACAAACTCACTTCTTTCAGTTTCCTATGTCACATTTCCAGCTGTTGTGCCCTTTACAGTTTAGCTTGAAAGCCACCCTAGAGATTATAAAGTGTGGGAAAATACGTATCATACATAAATACATAATGATGGAAACAGCAAATGGCTTAAAGCAGGCATGTCCAAAATCCGTTTCGGGGGCCTAATCCGGCCCACCGTTCGGTTTAATCCAGCCCCTGTGGCAGTTTATTTCCTGGGGTAAAATCCTAAAAAAAAAAAAACCTCAACAACTTCAACCCTAAAAAAGCAACATTGGGGTAAAAATCTTTTTTAAAAGATCAACAACTTTGGTCGGCCCCCACAGCCCTTCACTTCATCAAATCTGGCCCTCTTTGAAAAAAGTTTGAACACCACTGGCTTAAAGGCTCTGCCAAACAACTGAACCATTGTCCACTAGTCCAAAAGGCATTACCAGTTGATTAACATCATAGAATGGAACATGGCATTGTTTCAAAGTACTGTACTGTAATAAGAACTGAAGCATTGCAAGAAGGAACTAGATCAAAATTGATACTGAAAGCTGAATAAGGAAAAAGAGCCTGGTTGAAGTTGTGACAGAGCCAAATTGAAATATAGCACAGGTAATAGTTCTGAAAAGTAAACCATCACTATGCCTGAAATTTTTGAATAGGTCCAGCCCACAAACAAAAGCAAAGGATGGTATTCAACTAAGTTTTTCTCAGGATAAATCCATTGATATTAATGGCCATGACTAAGTTAGGTCCATTAATTTCCATGGATCTGCTCTGAGAAAAACTTAGATGAATACCACCTGAAGTGACCAACGAAATAGTATGGAAGAACAAGAGGCAATAGTGATGGCAAACAGATCTTCATGATAGAATTTAGGGCGAATGCAATAAGGGGGAGGAAATTCAGAGGTATTCTACTACAGCCAAGACTGATGGCTTGCAGTATTTATAAAGAAGCAACTGTGATATTTATTTGTTCAATTATAAGTCACCTACATAGAAGGTTCAAAATTAGCGGGGCACCAGGCGCATTTAGCACCTAAAGATTCTCCATTTGCAAGCACCTCAAAAAGTCTGGGCGCCATTTTTTGTGCCTGGCTGACACTCAAGGGTTACTGAAATGTATGTGCTTTGAAGCCTCGAAGTATAGGTTAAGGATAGACAATATGTTAAGGAGTTTAACAATAAGTGTAATGTTTTGAAAACTGAAGTATGGTGCCAATATTTTTATTGTAAACGGCAAATTTAACATGTATTAACAATTTCTGTTACAAATGTGAAATTAACAATTTGTCACTTATTTGAATTGCATATTAGTTCATTCTTATCAAAATAATAGATAAAAAGTGTTGCCAATGGCGACTAGACATTCTGTTTTGGCGCCCACAACCCAGGTCCCAAGAGCCATTTGGCTCCTAGTTTTTCTATCCGGGTTTCTAAGACTGCCTAAATCATATTATCTAGCCAACTTAAAACAAAAACAGCAAACAGCAAAATCACAAAGCAGGAACTATCAACAACAAACTAATATCTGACAAGACAGATAGCTAAATGCAAGAGGCAGAGAAACACAAATTTTGATATCACATATTTTGCAAAAGGTGATTTCACAATCACAACCTTCCAAAACATCAATATACGGTAATGTTGGGAAAACTCTGCAGGTGCATACAATCCCATTTACTTTTAGGCCTACCTCAACAAGCTGAATTCATTGGAGGTCCTTTTTTTAAAAAAAATGCCTCTTAAAAAACATATTAAAGACAATTTAGTTATACATAATTTTGCTTAAAACACACAACTCATTTGGCTCAGTTTCTCCATACATCCTTTTTTTGAGGTTTCACATCAAATTGTCCCCCCAAAAAATGTTCTTACCGTCTCCATCAAAGGTCCCTTGTCCTTTTGGCATTTTCTTCTAAGATTATTTTAAAAGAGGGGAGAGAAAGGGAAAGGAAACCAGTGAAAACAAGAAGGTTCAGCAAATAGCAAAAAAAGACTAAAACTGAGTTTCAACTGAGCTTTGCATAAAAAATAAGTTCAAATCAAATTATTTACTTTAAATATGCCACTTCCCTTCCTGTTACAGGATGGATCATCAAGTTATGTCAGAAGTCAGCCATATCAAAAGGTCTATGATGTTTGGGAAGTTGTGGCCCTCAATTAGACCCCTTCAGGGGGAAATGTGCACATGTTCTTGCTACCTTCACTAAAATTAATTTAAAATTAAATTGAAATTGAAAAAGGAGGAGGTTCGCGTGTATACCAGATTATATCACATGATGCATTTTAGTAATGAATTTTCTATCATTACATAATAGAATAAAGTCTTCAGATTTAAAACAACAACAACAACCACCCGAGAAATATTTCCATTTAGTAAACATGCAAGTGACTTCATTTGTTTGGAACAGTCTTTGAAGTTGATGACATTTGTCTAAGACAGGCAAGGTTGTCTTCCATTTGCTGTAGTTACAGCTTCTTCTAGTGCAGCCTTCGCATCAATCTGCTGCCCTGCATATGCCACTGGACTGCAATTCCCATCAACCCCAGCCAGAATGGTAAAGGATGATGGGAGCTGCGTTCCAAAGTGTTTGGAGGCACCAGGCTAAGAAAGGCCGCTCTTGAGCAATGGTTTATAGACGTTTTGCTGATGGCCACTTCACAAGATAATCCACTTACCGTAAATAGGTGTACACTAGTGAAAAACAACCAACTATGTATATCACCATGAATGCAAAACAATTAAGTGTCCACTCTGCTACATGGGCGTGTGTTTAGATGCATGACCCCTAATTATGGTTAGCCCTTGAGTGCTTCACTATGCAATCTTAAGGCATCCTGCAGAAATTTTAATCAAATGTTTGTTATTAAAAGTATACAAGACCCATAAGGTAGGGTGTAAATTAGAAACATCAAAATTATGACACGTTCAGGCAATCAAGGGTTTCCGCATCATCTTAAACATTCATTTAGCAGCATCTTAATGCATCATTATCTAGACACAATATAATTAAGCCTGAAATCTTATGACATTTACCTGGGACATAAACCCACTGTGTGATCAGGCTGTAGAAGGCTAAGCATTCTACTTCAGCAAAGACATTAGAGTAAAATGACTACTATAAATGCTGCTTATACATAACTGCTGTTTATATACAGTATGTTTAACCTAACTTTCCTCATTAGACTTCTCAATGGTTTAGCTTAGGTGCAAAAGCAGTGTTGTGGAAATGCTGCCTGCACATGGAATTATTTCCTTTATTCACATACAAAAGGATGTGGTAAGTGGGGTACAGGTGACAAACCTGTATTCAGCGGTGAGTAATGAATGAGAAGTAGCTATTGGGTCCTATTTCTGTACAGTGGTACCTCTACTTACGAATTTAATGCGTTCCGAACACACATTTGTAAGTCGAAAAAAATTGTAAGTCGAATCCCATAGGAATGCACTGGGAGAAAAAATTCGTAAGTAGAAGCAACCCTATCTAAAAATTCGTAAGTAGAAAAAATCCTATCTAAACCGCATCCAAGATGGCGGACGGAGCTCTGTTCGTAAGTAGAAACTTTCGTAAGTAGAGTTATTCGTAAGTAGAGGTACCACTGTATTCTTGTCTACAGGGTGGATTTAAAGGGTAAGTTCATCTGGGCACATCTATGCCCTGCAATGTCCCCCAATCAACAGTTGCAAGTAGTCCTTGCCAATGAGATCAGTGCTGCCTGTGCAATCTGCACAAGCTAATGCACTGGAGAAAGAAGGGTGTCTGCACCTTTTTTTTGCCAGCTTCTCTTGCCCCTGAAAGCGGCTTTTGGGTATGTCATTGTACTTGACCCATCTGATTCACATAGAAGTATGACTGAAGTGCAGTTACAAAGATCATACTTCCATAGAGGAGTCCAACCAAGCAAGACCCAGTGCAGTACAATAGTCAGAGCTACAGCAAGCCTCCACCCACCCTCCTTCCTTCAGCACCGAGGGAAAATGCCCCCCTCTCTCCCCTGCTCCAATGCCTGCTGCATTTCAGACACACAGCACAAAACCAGGAGCAGAAGGGGTTCTGGGTGACAACCAGTTTTCAGTTGAGTAACTAAAGCCAGCCAAGATTCGTGTATGAAAAATAATTCACAATGGGTTTCTTAGCCAGGGGCTTCCCACCAACTTCACAAATGAAACAGCACATCTTAATGTGCCCCTTTAAGAAATAATTTCAAAGGGCCATATTATAGGCTTCCTCAACCTCGGCCCTCCAGATGTTTTGAGACTACAATTCCCATCATCCCTGACCACTGGTCCTGCTAGCCAGGGATCATTGGAGTTGTAGGCCAAAAACATCTGGAGGGCTGGGGTTGAGGAAGCCTGGTCAAATTATGTCAAAGAACTTCCTTGGCTTGACAGAATAGGTACTGCAATTACACTACAGCTCAAAAGAGGATTAAAATGTTACAAAAAAATCTTCCCCACTCTAAGAAGATGGCATTCATGTTTAAGTTCTGTTTGCTTTCTGTTCCTATCATCGCTGCAAAGTTGAGAACCACGGCATTCAAGTGCTGGATGGAGAAGACTATGCAGGAAGAAAAAGAAGTGCCCATTTGTTTCCCAGCTGGTGCCAATAAACTGAAGGCAGCTGGTAAGTTTTTGGACACGTGCAGCAGCAAAACACACGCATCACAATACAGAGCTGACCCTGGAGAACGCACTACCCCTCCTTGCCACAAAGCCTCCAACTTTCCTTTAGAATTCAATAAACCAGGAGTCAGCAAACTTTTCCAGCAGGGGGCCGGTCCACTGTCCCTCAGACCTTGTGGGGGGCCGGACTGTATTTTGGAAAAAAAATATGAATGAATTCCTATGCCCCACAAATAACCCAGAGATGCATTTTAAATAAAAGGACACATTCTACTCATGTAAAAACATGCTGATTCCCAGACCATCCGCAGGCAGGATTTGGAAGGCGATTGGGCCGCATCCGGCCCCCAGGCCTTGGTTTGGGAACCCCTGCAATAAACCCTTCTATGGAGCGGGTTAATCTCCCATTCTGCTTCCAGAATGGATCAGAGTCATTTGTTCATGTGTAGGAAGGAGAGGGCAATTATTCTGTCCAGAGAGAGTTGTACCTGCCACCATACCAATGAGCCAATATAGCTCACAGAGGGACACAGACTTGACAACCTGCTCCAACTTAACACTAAGCTGCCTTATAAAGTGAGATCACTGGGCCACTCTGCTTAGTGTTTTTGGCAAAGACTGGAAGCTGCTTTCAGACAAACTGGAGCCTTTCCCAGCCCTACCCAGAAGTTCCATTGATAGAACACAGGACCTTCACAGATGCTCTACACCTGAAGTATGTCTGTTTCCTGTGGAAACATGAGGTTGCATCCAACATTACTTTTATTCAGAGTAGACCCTTTGAAACCAATGACCGACCTAGGTCCATTAATTTCCAAATAGAACTTAGTTGGATACAACCCATAATTTCTGTCTGCGGACTTGCATCTTCCCTTCATGCTTGATGGTGTGTTGAACACACTAAACATAAATGCAGATTAAAGAATGGATTGCCACTGAATTTACCATGAGCAAGTCACTATCTCTCACCTATATCACAGGGTTGGTATGAAGTTAACACACTACTTTGAACTGCTTGAAGGGTGAGCAGGGATGCAAATTTTGCATATAAATAAAACACATTTTTTTCATTTTTAAAACCTATATATCATTGCAACTCATTAACAAGGCAAGTTTCATCGATTTCCTTACCTTTATTCTTCCTAAGCTAGAGAATTTCTCCTTATCTTCCACAACCGCCTTCAGAACTGGCTGGGACATCCTGTTTTTTGTCTTAAAGCTGGCACTGCTGTCAAAGTCAATGCCACTCACAACAGCCCGCCGATAGGAAGTAGACCTCAAACTACGTTTCAGCATCCCTGGGCTGTCCACATCCGCTTCTGCTTCTTCGCCTCCACCAGCTACCAAAGGCAACCCAAGGGTCTCCACCATGCTACGGACCTTGAGAGCCCTCCTGCTTGGTTCCACATTCTGGCTATTAGCTTTGTTGGTTACTTTTATTTCAGTAGCCAAACTCTTAGGGATGATCTGCTGCTTCCCCACTTTCAACGCGACAGGACTGTGCGTACTCAGAACCACGGGCGGCGTTTCTGCCAGCTCATTCTGATTTGACGGCAGTCTTTGGAGAGGCAGATGCTGCTGTTCCAAGGGAGCAGACAGGCAAACAGATGCCTTTTCTGAGCTTTTAGGAAGCTGGCTAGGTTGCAACGCTGAGGCGGTGGTTGTGTTGTTATTTGGCGAATGCACGATTTCCGTAGGCGACAATCCAAGGCTTGATGAGAAAACAATTTGTTCCTTCTCTGGACAAAGTGCTGCTCGATTGGAAATCCTCCCTGGGTGAGCTAGCTTGCTGCTTGCTGAATTTATAGGACCACTGGCTGTAAAATTTATAGAATTATTTGAAACCATTTTCAGGACTTGGGGTGACTGGTCAGAAAGCCTAGGGGAGAGAGCCTTATGCTCCGGAAACCGAACCGTTCCATTTGGCACAGAACCAAGGCCGCAGCTGAAAAGCAAAGGGCTCCTTTGAATGGATCTGCTGTCCAGAGAAGTAATTATAGTTTCATCAGGCTGAGTTAAAGTAAACGTATCCTTGTCTTCCACTGGGAAATCTGTGAAGAGAACCCCACTGGAGCTCTGATAAGACTGAGGCCTGGGTTTGTTCTTTGTGTGCAAATGGGTCTGGTGGGCTGACCTCCTCCTCCACAATGGTGCAATGTTGTTGTTGGAAAAGTCCACTTCATTTGGACCATCCATAACCAAGGGCTACGGTCAACCCAACATCGGGAGAGGAATGCAGGCGGCCCTTTTTAACAAGAAAACAGAAGCAAGTAAAACTTCAATCATTCAGTAGCCTGATTCACACATAACACAAAACTATTACGATTAGGTATGAACCCTACCTAGCAGCTTATATGTGATTTGTTTACTACCAACAAACCACAATCGGAAGCAATGGTTTGCTGTTGGCTTAGAAATATTGGTTTGTTTTAACTATGGCATGGCATTATGTCTGAACCTAGCACCCTTCCTTAACCATGGTTTGTTTGAGCAACCCAGGCACCAATTGGCTGGCAATGTGGTGAAAGTTAAAGAGCTGGAAGCATTTAAAGCAAAGTACAAGGTCCAGCTTAATTTTAAAAACCTGCAGAGTAGGGAGTTTCTTATCCTACATGTACATTAGCTGTTAAACAACAAAGCAGAGGAACTATTCAATTACAGTGGTACCTCGGTTTATGAACACAATTGGTTCCGGAAGTCTGTTCATAAACTGAAGCGTTCATAAACTGAAGCGAACTTTCCCATTGAAAGTAATGGAAAGTGGATTAATCTGTTCCAGACGGTCCGCGGGGTACTTAAACTGAAGCGTTCATAAACTGAAGCGAACTTTGCCATTGAAAGTAATGGAAAGTGGATTAATCCGTTCCAGATGGGTCCGCGGAGTACTTAAACTGAAGCGTTCATAAACTGAAGCATGGGTGTAATTGGTTCCGGAAGTCTGTTCATAAACTGAAGCGTTCATAAACTGAAGCGAACTTTCCCATTGAAAGTAATGGAAAATGAATTAATCCGTTCCAGATGGGTCCGCGGCGTTCATAAACCGAAAATTCATAAACCGAGGTGTTCATAAACCGAGGTTCCACTGTACAGAACTAGAACGCTTGCAAAAAATAATTTAGTATAGGTGGTTGCTGCCACAGTGGTTTTAGAAAGAGAAATAAAACAGGTAAAGTTATTGTTTTTGTTGGACCAACTTCTGTTGATGTGCCATGTCAAGTTTTCATCAATCATACAGATAAAGAATTCTCCATCTTTCCTACAAGCAAAGCCCTCCAAATAATATTTCCTGCAATTAAAACACTCTGAATGGTATTTTATGAAGTTCTGAAGGCAGAGTGAGATTACAGTAGGCATGCCCTCCGTTTCACTTTTTTCAACATGCACCTATGGCCCATAGGTACATCTTGGGGTAAGGTAGAAGGAGGAAGTCCGCACAAGGAAAAAACAAACAAACCAGGGCCTGGGCACATGGTGAAACAAGCAAAACTATGCCATCACTCAGCATTCCTAACCATCACCCCATTTAACACATGTGAAAATAGCCCAGCAACTAGAGGCAAATCCAGGTCATGAATTGATGACTGGGGAAAAGGGAGGGTGGAGCTACTTAAAAACTAGGGCTGGGGTCCAAAGACACACTTAAAATGTTTTTTTAAAAATAAAAATAAAAATAAGAGAGCAGCAGACCACCATGAACATCAGAAACTACCTCTTTAAAAGGCTTCCCAGACACTGCAAATGAGGATCCTATAGCCAAGCAGCAGAAGGTACAAATGAAAACGGAGTGGCACAGTTCCTTAGTTCCTGCCTCAAGTTCAGGTCAAAAGCCTGATCTCCAACCTGATAAGAAAACAAGGAAGTGCAGTGACATCTAGCACACTGAATACAGGAGGGACTTCTGCAAGCCAATTCCTACTGATGCATTTGACAAAGCAAGTACTTGCCTTCGAAAACTCACACCAAAATTAATGTGCTGGGTTTGTTAAATATATATACTGTATATAGATTGTTCCTATCCTTCTGCAGACTAAGCAGCACAGTCCCCATGCAGCACGTTTCCTAAGAAGCAAGTCCCCACACTGAGCCTCGGGAAGAAATCCTGAGTGCATGTTTGCTTGGAAATAAGCTAGTAAAAGGGAAAGGGAAAGGACCCCTGACAGTTAAGTCCAGTCCCGAACGACTCTGGGGTTGCGGCGCTCATCTAGCAACACGAGCTCACCCCGTTGTGGGGATTCGAACCGCCGACCTTCCGATCGGCAAGCCCTAGGCTCTGTGGTTTAGACCACAGCGCTTTCTTTCCTCCGAGTGCATATATGGAAGAGGAAAGAAAGCCCATTAAATGCTGCGAGGCTTGTTTCCATGCACGGAGTTGTCCTCCTCAAAAGTGAACCCTCTACAAACTACCCGCCACCGGAGGCGAGGAGGGAGCTATGAGCCACTTAAGTCCCCTGAACTGGATTGTCACCGGCTAGTGACATGTGGGCTTCCTCGCGCGGTTATCTTTTTTGAAGACTTCCGAGATGAAAGAGATCACACCTTTTTTAAAAAGAAAGGCCGCCGCACTTTCACCTCCCGGGCTCTGCTGGAATTCCCACGCCTTTCTCCTCTGCTTCCATGCAGAGCCCCTGGCCCCGTTCCCACCGCCCCCTTCCATTAGCATTCTCGCGGGCTTTCTTCCCCGCCCGGCTCCTGCGACCTCCCCACCGAGGTGGTGGCGGCGGCGGCGCGGAATTGGGAACTCGACTAAGAGCCGCTGCTGTCGGCAAAACTTTTTTCTTGTTTTTCACAGGTACGAGAGAGGAGAGCGCGGGACTCCCTGCCTGCGCCACGGAGGTCCCAACCAAGCGCAGGGTCCCCGCGGCGCTTTCCCGCCAAGAGCCCCCCCACACACACACACCCCACCCAAACTAAGCGCAGTCGCTCACCTCATTTCAGCGCGCGCGCGAGGCGAGGTCGCCCCACCTGCAAAAAAAGAAGCTCCCTCCGCGCCGTGCCTCCTTCTCCCAGGACTGAGGCGGCGAGGGAGTCCCGACGCGGAGCCAGAGCGCACCGCCCGGCGGGAACTTGACCTGCTTGCCCGCCCCAGTCCCCGTCCCTCCTCCTCCTTGCCGCTCCGTGCGCCCAGCGCCGCGGTACCTTCGGCCCCACTCCGCTGCCCTTAGCGCCGCCTCCCCGAGCGGCGAAAGGCGAGGCTGCCTCCCCGCGGGCGCACGGCCAGATGGCGCCGCGGCCGTTGCCAAGGTCCCGGCAGCAGCCGCTTGGGTTTGCATGCAAAAGGCTGAGGCTGAGCCCTGGCGTCGGAGCAGAGGCGCGGGAAGGGCCGCCGAGGGCATGTGAACAGCCCCCTTCCCCGCCGGAGCATCCGGATAGAGCGCGCGGAAATGGGAGGATGGGGGCTTTCGGGTCCACAAGTCGCTTGACCCTTTCCCAAAGAGCCTCACCTTTTAGAATTAAGTCATGATTAAGGAACCTGTGTCTCTCGATCTTGCTTGCGGGGCACTAACTGAACTGTGTTCGTGCTTAGCCAGATACCTGCATGGCGTGATTCCTTTAAGATAAGGGGGGTGTCGGTGAGTAGGTCAACCTTTGGCCTTCCGGATATTTGCTGAACTTCACCCCCGACTATTGGCTGGGGCTGATGGGAGTTGTAGTTCAGCCACATCTGGTGTGCCTCGATTGACTACCCACCCCTGCTTTAAGAGGAACAACTAGCACCTGGAATTGAAAGGGGGGAAAGGCAATAATAAGCTTTGTACACCAAACCAACCATTGGCCTCAATGTGTAGTGTTTGTAGGGAAGGGGGATTAGAAGGAATCCCCCCCCCCATGCCATTGGAATGCCTTGGCTGCTTGCAAGTGGCCCAGGACAAAATTCCCTTTGGGGGCTTCAATTTCCAAGTGGCTACATGTCAGTGATGGATATGGCCTGTGGGCTACCAACATAGCTGCCAAGTTATCCCTTTTTTACAGGGATTTTCCCTTATGCTGAATAGGCTTCCTCGCAAGAAAAGGAAAAACTTGGCAGCTATGGCTACCAATCCCCCACAAACACAACACTCAAACACATGTATAGTACATACCAGTACATACAGCACATACCATACATGCATACACACACACACACACAGAGAGAGAGAGAGAGAGAGAGAGAGAGAGAGAGAGAGAGAGAGAGAGAGAGAGAGAGAGAGATCTAATTCAGGCATCCCCAAACTGCGGCCCTCCAGATGTTTTGGCCTACAACTCCCATGATCCCTAGCTAACAGGACCAGTAGTCAGGGAAGATGGGAATTGTAGTCCAAAATGTCTGGAGGGCCGAAGTTTGGGGATGCCTGATCTAATTGATGATCTCCACCTTCAATTCTGTAACACCAAGGTTGCAGGTTCAATCCCCGTTTGGGACAGCTGCATATTCCTTGCATTGCAGGGGGTTGGATTAGATGATCCTCAGGGTCCCTTCCAACTCTTTATTGCTGTCATTTCTGCATCCAAAAATAAGCTTAAGACAAACACTGCATAAAGGATAGAACTATTTGGTCATAATACCAGAGGAAATAAAGAGGAGCGTTGTTGGCAATTTTTATAAATCACATAAGCATGGAAGCCTGTGGTTTGAGGGATGTCGCAATTTCACAAGGATTTGGTACACAGTGTGACTTCAAGGAGGAGAAAAACATCTTCTTAGGTAATAAACACAATGATCAAGCCTTCTGCTTCTCACATACTCCGCAAAAGACTCCCTACTCATGTCTCAGCATCTCCCCATTGCCAGTTGCAGTCATTAGAGGACAGGCAGATTTGTCAACTCTCTGTTTCCCAGGACTTTTGCTAGCCAGAAATCCAGCAGGTGATGTTTCTCTCACTCACTGAATTTCATATGATAAATTCCTAAGAGTCCTGCCTCTGTCTGTTAAAGGCACCAGATTCTTAGAGGATATTTCATCTATCTTAACAGTGCAGAGGCAAGATCCTGTTCCTGAGGCAGTGCCTGCAGTTGCAACTCTGTAGAGCAGGGGTAGAGAACCTGTTTCAGACCAAAGACTTCATTTCTTCATGGGGAACCTTTAGGAATCTACCTACATGGCAGTGGTGGGTGGGGGCAACTGATAGCCAGTGTCCACATTAAAATGTTCAGGCACCTTCTCTCACAGTTTGTAAATAAGAAGTAATGTCAAAAACATACCGTAATTATAGGATTTAACTTAGTACAGGAAAAAGGAAATGCTGTTACTGTTCATTTAGATTTAGAACCAATCCTTTCCCTAAGGGTGGATATGGCTGGCATTTCTTTTCTCACTTACTGTCTCAACAGCTGTTGATTATTCCAGTTTTAGGGAAGTAGCAGAAAGCTAGACTACATAGATCTTTATGCTTGCCCAGGGATTTTTCAGCTGGAACTTGCCAGAACTGAGTTCTGGCACCTCTCAGCTGGGCGCCATTGCCATTATAAGAGAACAAGGGAGGTGTTCATGGTGAATTCCGGCACCTCTTTTTCTAGAAAAATAGCACTGGTCTTGCCTCAAGTTTTTGTGGCTGGAGCAGATTGTGGGCATAGGCTTCTCCTCAAAGCTCGGCCTTCCCATTTAAACACCAATCAGTGTCATTAACAATACACCAAGGATAGGGAAACCCAAGTCCCCTCAGACATTGCTGGATTGCTGCTAAATGCTTTTTGGATGCTCTAAATGCTTTTTAATGTTTTTAGATCATTCTGATTGTATTTTAAAATGTTTTTAAAATGTTTTATTTTAATTAAATTGTATTGTTTTAACATTTTGATCCTTTGGGGTGAAGGGTGGGGTACAAATTTAATAAATAAATGAATAAATACTCAGTCCATCAACCCTGACCATTGGTCACGTTGGCTGGGTTTGATGAGGGTTAGACTAACAACATGTGCATCTGCTCCTTCTCTGTGGTGTCCAAGAAGACAAGTCCAAAAAGGAGATAACTAATCCCATGGTCCTACAGTTGTAATCTAGTGTTAAGTTGTGTAGTTTTCCGACTCATTTTCCTGGAGTGCTGTAGAGAAGGAGAAGATACGCACATTGTATATACCAAAGCTTCAAGGAAGCCACGATGATCATTATGCTTTGGTCCAAGGTTGGAGGAGCAGGGGGGGGGGGAGGCTGGCTAAGCATCCTTGAATCCAGGGATCATTCTTCCTACTGAGATAAACGCAGCAATGAGCCCTATATGTTCCTTTGAAGATGGCTGTCTGCATGGCTGACAGTTCTCTGATAATAGCCAGCACCAAATGAACCCCTAGATGAGTGAATTCTGGTTACTCCCTCTTCTAATTGAACACAAGAAAAGGAGAGAGTTCATCTCTGTGACCCACTCAAACCTGAGCTGGAACAACACATATTTTTTTGGTTAAATTGAGAGTGAAATATATTATTACTTTCAACCACTGCTACTGTGTCCTTTCTTCTAGCAGATCAAGATAACCAGGTGACAGCAAAAACTGCAACGAATTTAGCAGGGGCAATTATAATAAGATCTATTATTTGATTATTGTTGTAAACCTCCAGGATGTATTTTGTATCGTTAAGTTTTTACCTCTATCTTCAGTACATTATGTTTTATTTTATTGCTGTGGCCAGTATCTGATGCAAATAAAGAGTCTTCTTCCTGTCTATCTTATTACTTTCATAGAATCATAGAGTTGGAAGAGACCACAAGGGCCATCCAGTCCAACCCCCTGCCAAGCAGGAAACACCATCAAAGCATTCCTGACATATGGCTGTCATACATAGGGTACCTTTTAATTTTACATGTTTCCTGTTCAGAGTCAAGAGTTACCTATGTCTCTGCTTGATTAAACCTGGAACCAGCTGTTCAAGGAAGAACACTGTATAGACTGGGCTATGCCAAGGTCTTCCCTTCTCAGCTGTGTGCCTTTATGTTAAACTCAAGAATGAAGATCACTTAGAATGCCCTGGCTGGTCACGGAATAAAGCAAATCACCTTTAATTAGTACATAGTTAAAAGTTTATATAGGTCCTGATATAATGTTGAGATGTTTTAAGCTGAAGTATAATACCAAACACAGGACGGGGTGGAATTCACCTATAGTGGTAGCTGTGCTCTTTCTAGCTGCTGGGATGAAGTATTGGGCACAAGAGACTGGTGAATTAGCTCTGGGACCTAGGCTAACTTTTATACAGTAAGAAACCTGGGTTTGTCACTGGGAATACACCTAGCAGGGAACTGTAATCAATCCTAGCTCTCTCATGACTGTATATATTCATTTGCCAGCAGGTGTTTGGACGATTCACATGCTACATTGTTTGGTGCACCTAAAAAACTGTAATGTGAAGAAGATGCCAGAATTTCCCGTAGGAGTAGAAAACTCCAAGTACCTAGGGTTGCCAGACTCAATAGAGGACAGGACTTCTGTGCCTTTAATTGCCCTGCTCTCTTTGAGTCTGGAAACCTTAAAGAGAAACCAGCAGACCCTTTGTTTAATTCCCAAGCAAAGGGTCTGCTGGTTTCTCTTTAAGGTTTCCAGACTCAAAAGAGAGCAGGGCAATTAAAGGCACAGAAGTCCTGTCCTCTATTGAGTCTGTCAACCCTACAAGTACCTTTAAGTTAGGGTGTCTTTCAGGTCCTTTTTAAACTCTGGAAGTGTTAGATTCAAAGCCTTCCAGAGTATATATTCATCTTTGCATCTGGTAGTCAGTTCCATTCCTGAGTTTCATGCAAAGACATTATTTTGGAACATGCTGCACATGCCTTCTGTTTATTGCTGTTAATCTTGGCTTGCACCTTCAAGTTTCCTGCCACCAGAATTCATTCTGAAATATTTAGGTCATTGTTTCTGAAACTGAGCTTAAAAGGAAACGGCAAAAGCGAGTGCACACTAGCCAATCCTTTGGTATAGGTATTGCCAATTTCCTTGTGCTTGGGCAAAGGGCCCTCTGTGAGGAGGAGTTTGCTTTTTGCTGCGAATTTCAACCTCAAAACATACACACACCAAAAGCTTTGAAACAAAGACTTGGGGCCACAGCCAATCCGCCCTTCGGTATGCAATAGTAATTCAATATCAAACGTTATCTGAGAAGTGAAAAATGTGAAGCTTAAAAATGAATTGGAAGTAGTTTCTTTGGAAACTTAGAATCAAAGAGTTGTAGAACTGGAATGAGCCCCAAGGGTCATCTAGTCCAACCCTCTGCAATGCAGGAATCACAACTAAAGCATCCTTGACAGATGGCCAGCCAACCTAAGCTTAAAACACTCCATTGAAGGAAAGTCCACCTTCACTGTTCCTGTTCCTGTTTTGAATTTTATCGTGTTATCATCTTTCTTAGTGGGTAGTGTGGTCTGCTATTCTAAAGAATGCTTTTTTATAGAGCAGGAGAATGGGTTTATAGAACCAAGGGGGCAGTGGTCCAAAAAAGTTTGGGAACCACTGCTTCAGACAGTCACATGTTTCCCATAAGGTGGGGCCTTTTCATCTCTCAACCTTTCCTCCTATGTGGAAAACACCATCTACTGCCAGACAACAGTGACAAGTTTGCTCTGGGCAACTTTGACACAGGCCGTTGAGGATTGGGCAGAAGGGATATTATCTTGGATGAAACCATGAAAATTAAATCAGTGTTTCCCAAACTTGGGTCTCCTGCTGTTTTTGGACTACAACTCTCATCATCACTAGCTGGCAGGACCAGTGGCCAGGGATGATGAGAATTATAGTTCAAAAACAGCTGGAAAATCAAGTTTGGGAAACACTGATTTACAGTAAACTGTAAGCTCCTCAGTGCAAGGGACCTCTATCTCCCTACCTTTCCATTCCCAGTCAAGAGACATCTCCTTAAAAGGAAATTTCTGATTTGGTAGTGGCAATATCAAGAAGGCCTTTTGTAGGCAGTCTATTTGAATGAAAGAAGTTAATAATACAATCAGCCTGAAAGCAATTCAAAGCTAATGAACATGAGGACTGTGTTTGTAATATTCTTATAATAGGAAGTACTTAGCTGTGTCCTTGGAGTCAATCCAAGCTTTTTAAAAGCTCTTGAAAACAAGATAGATTTTTGTTTTTTGTTACGTATTCAGCTATCTAAGATGATAAATCAGTACTTTAAGGCTCCCTCTCTTTCTCTGATCCTCTTTTACCTTCCAAAACAAATTGCAAATAAATAGCCAATTAGCTCTGTGGTTAAATTTGTAGGTACTTATTTTCATCTCTGTAACTATGGTATGTCCTTTAATTTACATGGGAGAGGGGGGAGGAAATGTTACATTGCAAGCAAGAGCCAGCCTTTTGGCGAGTCCCTAGACTTACTAGGCACAATTCCACCTTAGGCAGAAACTCAAAGATAGATTAGGCTCTGTATTGTGATTGATTTCAGCAGTATCTTTTCTTATCGGCATTATTACTCAATAAGATACAGTGGGACAGCATCCCTTCCTTGCACAGCAGATTTCACTTTTACAAATGCCAGCCAAGATCTATCTCCACCCACCACTCACTTCCTATTCATCCTCTTTTCTTGCACTTATGTTATTAATGAGATCATGCTAAGAGTCCTGCTGAATCAGGCCAAAGGCACATCCTGTTGTCTCAGTGGCCAGCCAAGTGCCTATAGGAATCCCGAAAGCAGGACCCGAATGCTACAACACTTTCCCCCACTTGCGATTTCCAGCAACTGGTACAGACCCTCCAAGTGTCCCAATTTTCTAGGGACATTCGGATTTACAGAAGCCGTCCTAGTTTCCGATTTGATGCTAGAATGCTCTGCTTTCCCTTAGGATGTCCCTGTTTTCATCAGAGAAATGTTGGAGGGTAATAGAATGTCCCCAGGGGTTTTTCCCCTGATGGAACTTGCCAGAGCTCAGTTCCAGTGCCTCTGTTCGTGGTGAGCTCTGGCACCTCTTTTTCTGGAAAAATAGCACTGGATGTCCATATTTTCATCTGGGAAATGTTAGAGGGTATGCCAGGGGTATTCTGAAGGCAGAACTTAATCTTCATGGCTAGCAGCCACTGATAGCCCTCAGCACCTATTGTGATATTAAAGAAAGTGAAAATTGTTTTTCTGCTGGGGTTGTGTCTTCTTTTTTAAAAAAATACAGCTTTCAAAGCTTGTGGCTTTTCGTTTTATCCCTGTCTATTTCTAGTCGCATATCTCCAACAATAACAAAAGCTACAGGAACTTAGAAATAAGGTTTTAGACCCAGCCCACATGCTTATTGCCACTGACATCAGAATGAAAATGATTAAGCTTAAGTCCTGTTGATTTCGATGGGAATGCATTGCAACGAACTTGGTCTGAATCCAGGATCCGCATCCTTGTCACTTGCGGAAGCCCCAAACAATTACAGGCACCCCACTTTCAGTACCTAAAACCTTTTGACCCAGCTGTTTTTATTTATTTATAACATGTATATACTGCTTATGTCCACACACAGAAGCAGCTTACAGCAACAGAACATAAAACCATAGAATAGGTAAAGGTAAAGGGGGCCCCTGACCACCAGGTCCAGTCATGTCCGACTCTGGGGTTGCGGCGCTCATCTCGCTCTATAGGCCGAGGGAGCTGGCGTTTGTCCGCAGACAGCTTCAGGGTCATGTGGCCAGCATGACAGCTGCTTCTGGCGAACCAGAGCAGCACACGGAAACGCCGTTTACCTTCCCGCCGGAGCGGTCCCTTTTTATCTACTTGCACTTTGATGTGCTTTCGAACTACTAGGTGGACAGGAGCTGGGACCGAGCAACGGGAGCTCACCCCGTTGCAGGGATTCGAACCGCCGACCTTCTGATCAGCAAGCCCTAGGCTCTGTGGTTTAACCCACAGCACCACCTGGGTCCCCCTGACCATAGAATAAGAACCACAAAAAGTTTAAAACTTTCCAGAGGTCTGACCTCATTGTTTGCAGAGATTTTTTGAGATTAAGCCAAGGATTGTGTAAAATCCAATCAATGGCTACAGGTTCCCCACTGCTCTGGAACATATATGAGTAAGCACCTAGTCTCCAGAGTCTATGGAAGGCTGAAGGCTGAAGCAAAACAGGCCTGGGTCAGATCAATTGCCTGGATGGGAGACTTTCTGGAAGTCACTTGTATGCTGTTTTGAATTCCATGAAGGAAGATGCATGAGATATACAAGAAAGCAAGACAATGAATTAACAAATGAACACACATTCAATCCTACTCGCAATACGGTATACAGAACAAGGAGTACATGCTGTCAGGTGGCAGCGATGGAGTTCACTCCATACAGAAGCTTAATTTAAACTTCTTGTTGCAAAAATGTGATGTTAGTGAGAGACCAGAGAAAGGACACCAGGAACAAGGAGCAATGTCTTAAGAGCATTTGCTGCTCATGTACATGCATACATGACAGATTGCTGTGTCTGCTGTAAATACAAATTAGGGAACCAGGAGTGCGAAGGGACCTAAACAAAGGGGCCTGAAGAAATGAAGGGGTGCCAATCAACCCTCCCATTTTTCAAAACAGACAAAGTCTTTCATGGCGTAGAAGGAAGGTGGAGAAAAGAGGCCCAGACAAACGACACTTGGGGGACCCCTACGGAGTAAATATGCATAGGACCAAGAGCAGCAACTGTTAACATTTACACAACTATGTTCCTATTTTCGTCTGTAAAAACATGTCACGTGGGGTATGTTGAGAATAGCGTCTGACTCCAGAACATTTGGAGATAAAATGCCACATATGCTTTGAATGATCCCCAATGTAGCTCAGCCCCAAGACATGATAAGCATTTTAAAAGCGGGTCGCCGAATGAAACAACGAACCAGGAAGAAAGCGCATGTGAGATATTGTCTGCCATAGTCTGGGAGAGTTTGTGGTTGCTACTGGAAACGGGGAGGGGGAAAGCTTTGGAAGTGGGCAGAACAATATCTGGAAGGGGTCAGGGCTGCCTTGCCATTGAGACGTCTCGTTTTCTGAGCCTGGTCTCTCTCTCTCTCTCTCTCTCTCTCTCTCTCCCCCCCCCCATCCCTCTCTCTTTGTATGCAGAGAGCACATGAGATGACTGTGCAAGGGACAAAAGATGGTGAGAAAAGAAGGGGAAACCCATTTGTCTTGGTAGCAGTGCCCATAAGACACTTGCAATCCATATATATATATATATATATGTATATATATATATATATATATATATATATATATATATATATATGCGCATCATATATATGCATCCAATGTATGGAAGTTAAATGTTGGAGGATTCAGGGCAGATAACAGAAAGTATTTCTTCATGTAGTGCTTAGTTAAACTATGGAACTCGCTCCCACATGAGACAGTGATAGCCACCAACTTGGATGGCTTTAAAGAGGATTGGGCAAATTCACAGGGGAGGAGAGGGCTACAGTCTCCCTGCTTATTTAACTTATATGCAGAATACATCATGTGAAAGGCTGGACTGGATGAATTCCAACTCGGAATTAAGATTGCCGGAAGAAATATCAACAACCTCAGATATGCAGAAGGATGCAGGTGGCACTGTGGCTTGTGAGCCTAGGGCTTGCCTATCAGAAGGTTGGCGGTTCGAATCCCCGGGACGGGGTTAGCTCCCGTTGCTTGGTCCCAGCTCCTGCCAACCTAGCAGTTCGAAAGCACATCAAAGTGCAAGTAGATAAATAGGTACCGCTCCGGCGGGCTAAACGGCGTTTCTGTGTGCTGCTCTGGTTCGCCAGTAGTGGCTTAGTCATGCTGGTCACATGACCTGGAAGCTGTATGCCGGCTCCGTCGGCCAATAGAGTGAGATGAGCGCCACAACCCCAGAGTCGGTCACGACTAATGGTCATGGGTCCCTTTACCAGATATGCAGATGACACAATCTTGATGGCAGAAAGTGAGGAGGAATTAAAGAACCTCTTAATGAGGGTGAAAGAGGAGAATGCAAAATATGGTCTGAAGCTCAACATAAAAAAACAACCTAAGATCATGGCCACTGGTCCCATCACCTCCTGGCAAATAGAAGGGGAAGAAATGGAGGCAGAGAGAGATTTTACTTTCTTGGGCTCCATGAGCACTGCAGATGGTGACAGCAGTCACGAAATTAAAAGACACCTGCTTCTTTGGAGAAAAGTGATGACAAACCTAGACAGCATCTTAAAAAGCAGAGATATCACCTTGCCGACAAAAATTCGTATAGTTAAAGCTATGGTTTTTCTGGTAGTGATGTATGGAAGTGAGAGCTGGACCATAAAGAAGGCTGATCGCTGAAGAATTGATGCTTTTGAATTGTGGAGACTCTTGAGAGTCCCATGGACTGCAAGAAGATCAAACCTATCCATTCTTAAGGAAATCAGCCCTGACTGCTCACTGGAAGGACAGATCGTGAAGCTGAGGCTCCAATACTTTGGCCACCTCATGAGAAGAGAAGCCTCCCTGGAAAATACTGTGACGTTGGAAAAGAATGAGGGCACTAGGAGAAGGGGACAACACAGGACGAGATGGTTGGACAGAGTTCTCGAAGCTACCAACATGAGTCTGACCAAACTGCGGGAGGCAGTGGGAGACAGGAGTGCCTGGTGTGCTCTGGTCCATGGGGTCACGAAGAGTCGGACATGACTAAACGACTAAGCAGCACCAACAACAACAACAAAGTCATGATGGCTGTGCTCTGTCTCCATGGTTGGGATGCAGTAATGCTTCTGAAGAACAGTTCTGGAAATCACAGGAGGGAAGATTGCTGTTGCGTTTGAGTCCTGCTTGCAGTTTTCCCGCAGGAATCTGAATGGCCATTGTTTGAGGCGGAGGAGGAGGACGCTGCCCTAGATGGGCCATTGGCCTGATCCTGCAAACGCTTCTTACATTCTGTTTTTAGATCACTTTCTAATAGTTAACACAGGCATCCCCAAACTTCGGCTCTCCAGATGTTTTCAACTACAATTCCCATCATCCCTGACCACTGGTCCTGTTAGCTAGGGATCATAGGAGTTGTAGGCCAAAACATCTGGAGGGCCGCAGTTTGGGGATGCCTGAGTTGACATAAGATGAGCCCTACTCTAGATCAGAACAAAGGCCTATCCAGTTTAGGGCTGCCATACGTCCAGATTTTCCCAGACATTGCTGGGATTTCAAAGGCGGAATTGATGTCCGGGCGGAATTTCTGAAAGGTGGTGCTTTGTCCTGGATAGTACTACTACTACTACTACTAATCCTATATAATAATGTCCAAGTTGTCCCTGCGTCCAGTTTGCCCCTCTCGGGCCGGGGGCAAAGGCAGGAAGCGGCGCCGGGGAAAGAGAGCCGCAACTCAGCGCCTCGCTTGCCTTCGCCCCGGCGGAGGCTCCTTCGGGCCAGGCAGCGGCGCCAGGACTCGGGCCGGAGACACCGGGGAAGCGGCAGAGACACCGGGAAAGCGGCAGAGTCACCGCTGCCATGTGCAGCTGAGGAGGCGGCGGGCTGAGGAGGGCGGCCCGGGCCGAGGCGGCGGGCGTTGAGCCGAGGGAGCCGCCGGGGAGGCCGCCTCGAGCTCTGGGCTCCTTCCTTCCTTCCTCCTCCTCCTCCTCCAGCAGCAGCAGCAGGAGCGCGACAATGGTGGGACCCCCTCCTCCCATCTCCCGGCAGCTCCGGCCGCCCCTCGCGGCTCCTCACGGGCGTCGCCATAGCCTCTGGCTGGCTGCTGGAAGAGGAGGAGTAGGCTCGCTGGCCCTGGGATCCACCCACCGCCGCCTCCTTTCCGCCCCTTGGCTGCCTGAGCCCCGACACCTCTCCTTTTCCTAGCGGCGCCCATGGTGTCCTGGCCAAGGAGGTGGCGCCGCGGCCCCGGCTTCTGCCGAGACACGCGCTCTAGCGCCCGTTTTTAAACGGGCTGAATTCCACTAGTAATAATAATAATAATATATCATTCCCAGCCACTCTGGGCGGCTCCCAACAGAATATATAAAAAACCAACAAAACATCAAACATTAAAAACTTCCCTATACAAGGCTGCCTTCAGATGTCTTCTAAAAGTCAGATAGTTCTTTATTTCCTTGACATCTGATGGGAGGGCGTTCCACAGGGTGGGCGCCACTACCGAGAAGGCCCACTTCCTGGTTCCCTGTAGCTTCACTTCTTGCAGTGAGGAAACCTCCAGAACTGCCAGAGCTGGACCTCAGAACTGGACTTTGAGGTTTGCCTAAAAACAGCTCAACTGGTTCTGGCTTTTACTTTTTAAAATATGGCAACCCTAACCTAGTTGAGCATTCTGTTATCACATTGGCTGGCCAGATGCTTATGGAAAACCCACAAACTCTCTCTCTCCTCTCTCCACTTTTGTTCCCCAGCAACTGGTATGAAACTGGAAGAAATATATGGCCATCATGACATGGAAATATTTCATGGAAATATCTTGGGTCTTGTGGTGCAGTGGTTGCGCTAATACATTTCACTAGCATGCCCGTCAACTGCCCGCTAAGTGGGACATCCCAGCTTCTGGTAGGATCCTGGTATTTTCCCAAATTAAATGAAAGAACATTCCTATTAATTCCAGTGGGTCTGAGTGAAACTTAACTTAACGTCACTCACTGAAATTAATGAACCTCAGACTTCCGGTCTGTCGCGGCGGAGAGAAGGACGCAGGGACTTCGCGTGCCGAAGTCCCTGGCCTCGCGGAGGGGGGGGGGAAGTCCGCAGAGCGAGCGGACTCCCCGTAAAAACACCGGGTAGAGAGTCCCGGTGACTCACGCGCCCAGCGGCTGCTCCGTTTTGTGGATCCCCCGCTGCCCGAGAGCTCAGTAGAGCGATCGAGAGCCGGCGGGGTGGAACCGCGGGAGCCATTTTGGGCTATATCTTACCTCCGAGAAGCGAAGCTCCGAGTCCTGACCTGGCAAGCGGCGGATTCTTCCGAACAAAATTAAAGGTTTCCATAAAGTAAGTGGAATTTTTATTTGGACTTTAAAATCATCAATTGGAAAAATAGGAGAGACTTTAAAGAAACGGAAGTCGGTCTCTTCCTAATGGCAAACCGGGAGGTGCTTTAAATAAACCTAAGCCGAAAGATGAAAAAGTTTCTGGGACGGTGGACCCGAGAGAAAGAAAGACTTTTTTGAACCTTCTCAGCTCCCGAGTCCGGCACCCCTTGAGGTACAGCATTATTAAGGGGAAGAGCGCTTTGACAGCTGTCAAAAGCTGTCAAACTGTCAAAAGACCGGGTGGATTTATTGTATTGCTGTGAACAGTAAAAATTGACTGAAAATGTGGTAGAACTATTTAAATTGGAATTAAGAATGGATTTGTGATTGAGTTAAAGACAAAGGAAAAGAACAGCCAAAATGGAGTCGATCGTCTAACAGGAAGGAATTTTCCAGCACCCTTTGCTCCCTATCTCCTGTTTGTCTGCGGTTAAGAGAAGTATGAAAACAAAGTATTCTCGAGCCTTCCAGGAGGCTGTGCTGAACTACTTACAAACATGGGAGGACATCTACAAGGAACGGCAACATCCCAATTTATCATCAGTTGAGGCTGAAGTCCAAGTTCAGGACTTAGAGGATAATTTGGATTTGGAGACTGTTGAGCTTGAGACTGTGTGTGAGGAGAAACAACCTGATGAGAATCTTGAAGGGGACTTGGACTATAAAAAATATGTTTGGGATGAAGCAAAGCATGAATTTCAAAAGGAAGAAAAACAAGCAGAGCAAGAAAATGAGAAGCAAAGGAACGTGAAGATCAATGGAACTGAAGACCCTGGAGGGGCTAAAATGTGGGGTGGTGTTATTGAGGGATGGGAAGGACAGGGGCAGGGGGGGACAAAGGCCTGGAGATGGAACTGGGAAAGAACTGGTGTGGGGTGAAAATTTTAGTTAAATGGTTTTGTTTTGGCTTTTGAAAGACGGTTTTCGAAATCTTGGCTTGCTAACGGAAATGCTGATCCAATCGGGGGAAAGGACTTAGGGGGAGGGGATGGAGGGTAACAAAGGAAGAAAAAAGAGATGTGTTTTCTGGAGGGAGTTAGAAGAATGGCTGAGGAAAGAATTTTTAGGTTTAATACTAATTTTTGTGAGTTCAGAAAGGTGTCTGGGCAGAGAGCTGCTTACCCTCCTCTCCTTACTCTGAGGCACCCAGTGGCAGGGGGTGCCCAGAGGGGTGAGGAGGGGGTGGAAAGAAACCCAGACACAACAATGGAACCTTGGAAGTGCTGTGCCCTACGGGTTCCTCTTGTGGCAGGAGGGGGCCGGTGGGAGGGCAGCATGGAAAAGGAGGAGGATTGAGTTAACATTATAAGAAAAGGATTTTGAATTGGAATAGAAAACCCGCCATAAGTAATTAGAGATTGTCAGGAAAACCAGGAGGAAGAGTATCGAGGAAGTCACAATTACAATGTTAAGATAATAAGAATTGGGAAGTTATATTTTTTCCCTATTGTTGTAGTCTTTGTATTTGTTTAAGTATGTTTATGAAAGAGCTGTGGGAAACCAATCCTCAGAGCTCCTCCATTCCTGTCCTTTCAGTGGCAGGGAGGGGATGTGGGGGGAGGAGGGAGGGGGGAGGCCAAACCCAACTTATAATGGACCCCTTTGATTCTTAATGCACACGGGTACTACCGGTGGCAGAGGTGGACCGGTGGGTGGAGGGAAAACGAAGGGACAGTGTTATATTGTATGTTTTGTTTGTCTTGTTTGTATAAAATTAATAAAAATTATTATATATAAAAAAATGAAATTAATGAACCTTACTCAGTCATGCCTATTAACCTCAGTAGGTCTACTCTGAGTAGGGTTGGCACTGGATGCAACCCTGTATCTTCCAACTGTGTCAATAATAAAAGAAATGCCACTTGGATAATAACTTTGTAAAAACAATAACAAGCTGCAGCATTTGATTGTTTAAAAAGTAGGAAGATTAAAAAGAGTTGAAGATTGCCTTAAGAGAGATTTGCTGTCTCTGGTGTGATATGGGGGGCTGGCTGTTTTCCTGTGCCTTCCTCTCTGCCTGGCAGTGGCCCAGATTGAACATGGTTGATTTAATTAAAGAGTGGCAACTAATATTCTTATGCCCCTTGGCTGTATAGTCTGACTTTGCTTCTGAATTAACATCTCCACTTGATTAAAAATGGGATGTCAAGAAAGCGAAGTTGGATCTTTAAACACACACAGAGGCACACACCTTTTAACTGGTATTTCATAAAGAGCTGTAAAAATTTGGCTGTATGTTGTGTTGTGAGTTGTATTTGTGTTTCTTATTTAGTCAGTAAGAAAACCTCACACTACATTCCATGCTAGGGGCAATGGCAGTTGGGTATTTCTGCTGTTTATCTATTTTTCAATAGTGGGCAAAACATTCATAATGTGATCTCTTAAACCATTGCTTCAGGCAGTCAATTACCTGCTGCTCAGGTAAAAGGGACTGCTGGAATCCCATCATCCCTGGAAGACATCTTCATTTGAAATTCTGTGTGGTCCAAGTCTGGTTTCAAGAACCATAAGTAAAAATGGTAAAAGTTAAAGGACCCCTGGACAGTTAAGTCCAGTCAAAGGCGACTATGGGGTTGCTGCACTCATCTCTGCTTTCAGGCCAAGGGAGCCGGCGTTTGTCCACAGACAGCTTTCCAGGTCATGTGGCCAGCAGGACTAAACCGCTTCTGGCACAACAGAACACCATGACGGAAACCAGAGCGCATGGAAACACCATTTACCTTCCCACCGCAGCAGTACCTATTTATCTACTTGCATTGGTGTGCTTTCGAACTGTTAGGTTGGCAGGAGCTGGGACAGAGCAATGGGAGCTCACCCTGTTGCGGGGATTCAAACCACCAACCTTCCAATCGGCAAGCCCAAGGCTCAGTGGTTTAGACCACAGCGCCACCCACTTTCCACCCAGAACCATAAGTAGGGAGAAAGCAACAGGGGCCTTGAAGTTGCCTATCAACAGTTGCCACCTAGACAGCAACCTGAGCAGGCACCAAAGTCACAGTCTTCCCTACTGTGATATGTGTTGTATTTCTATTTAAATTACAGACTTCATTTCTAGATTTGCACCTACACATATAAATTCGTGCGTGCTGATTTTGGGGTTGATGCATTTCTTCTTTTTCGCCGATGAGCAAGTGGTTTCCCTAGCTTGGGAGGAGATCATTGCTGGCCATTTTGCTTATTGGAAAGGCAATTTGACCACGGTTATGTCTGCCAGGGAGAACTGTGGTTCAAAGTTAACTGCTTATTTAATTCCCTGGGGTTTCCTTTCGATAGTGGCCCATATAGTCTGGTGGCATGTCCAGCCAATTGTGCACCAAATTTACCCAAATTGTGGACTAATGTACAGTGGTTGTGTCAGAGGCTCATTATGGCTACTCTAGAGTAACTCCGCTTGAGTCCAGTTTGTCTTTAAAGACTTTTCTTGTGCAAAGTATTTACACTGCAGAGATAGGTTAAAACACGACCTCTCAGTCCATATCAGAATCCGGCAATGGCGTACGCCTGTTTCTACACCAGCAAAGTAGTCTGGGTACCCCAAAACGCCTCCCCCTTGACCTGCGTCGCAGTGCTCTCCTTAACTCTTGCGCCGGAAGGAGCGATGCCCTCTCATCCTCCTCCTGCTCGAGGTGGTGGCAGGGCTCTCCAGCATCCTTGAGCCCTTCCCTACATCTCTCCCCTGAGCTTTCCCATCGTTCCACATCCGAGTCTCTCCCCTCCCCCCTGGCTGCTTCAGACCCACTGCTGCTACCTGTGCTTGGCGAGGTGGACGTTAGGATGATGGGGGCTGGCTCCCTGTAGGGAGTCACCCTTACAGGTTGCTTTCAAATTTTAGCACAAGGCCCACTAGCCCTTTTGGCCACTTAGGCGCATTTGCAAGTCAGAGAAATTTCTTGTGTTTACCGCTTGCACATGCCACAACCATGCACTCACACTCATTATCCCTCCCTTGAAGCAAATTGGCTTGGCAGGGGGGGGGGTGTATTTTGTTTCTCTTTGCCCCAAGCCTAATGGGTTCTGCAGCTGAAAACTTCAGAAAAATCACCCACATGCAAGACTTAAGCTTTTTGGGGAGGTGGGGGAATTTTTTTCTTGTGGTCAAAGTGAAGCGGTTTTCTTTCAAGCCTAATTCCATCTCTGGATGTGTATTGAAGATGCTCCTGGGGTGCAGTTTCTTGTAGGAAAGAAACAATGCAGGTTAGCTAAATGCAGTTGCTTATCTTCTTGCGTGATGGGTAGTCATTCTATTCTTTTCTCCATCCTCACTAGGTTCTTCATCCTGTAAAACCCCCTGTTTCTACCTGATTCAAGTGGACCTGAATACATTTAAAATGCACACCCATGATATATTTATATGCAACAACAACAACAGCAACAGCAACAACAGAACCTGGAGGAAACAACTAATTATCATTATAGTTCAATTGTAAAACTTCAAGGTCTTCAAATTCTTGATTCTGAGAAACTAAGTGTGATGCCAGCAAAGATTTCTATTCTTTCTTTGTTTTCTTTTTCTTAAAAAGAGACTGTAAAAGGGGATTTTTTTTGAAGTCTAAACAGTAAACAAGCAAGTGCATGGGAGCTGCTGAACATGCATAATAGCCTCAATTCAAGCAAAAGAAAAACTCAGCATGCTTTTCTTTTCGGGTTGATTTTATTTCATTTTAAATTAAAATATGCAATGGAAAGCTCTTTTTCAAGCTAAGTGAAGCTGGAGTTTGCATTTCCAACCAAACAAGCAAGCCCCTTTTGGATCAACAAAAAAGACCTTAAAATCTCTCTCTTAAAAAAAAAAAAGAATCTGCTTCCCACAAAGTCCTACAGTATGAGGCATCATTTCACTTACATAAGCTTTCAATTTTGCCTATTTGATTTCCCATCAGTAAACAGACTGCTTCTTATAGAAAGAATTGGAACTGAATCACTGAAAAAAGTGCTATTTAGAATAGATATTATAAAGTAAACTAAATACGTTGAAAATGAAATCCATGCTGAGTAATGGAAAAAATAAATGGAAAAGGGGAGAAAAGAGAGAGAGAGAGAGAGATCAAGAAAACCATTTATATGATGGAGAAATATTTTATCAAAAGGTAGTAACACATCTTTCTTTAGCTAAAATGAGAGACAGTGATGATAATGCAGTGGCAGTAATAGTAGTAGTAGTAGTAGTAGTGATGATGATGATGATGATGATAATGATAATAGATTCAGAAATCTACCAGCATCTATTTGTGGCCATCTAGTTGTGGCCACCATGCATCCTCTTCTTCCCACCATACTCCAGAGCTCCCCGCCCCCCGCCGAGTTAGACTAGGACCTAGAAGTCCCAACTCAGTGATGAAGCTCTCTGGGTGACCATGGGCCTGTCACTCTCTCTCAGCCTAATCTACCTCACAGGATTGTTGCGAAGAGAAAATGGGGAGGAGCTGGCTCCCAGGGGCCAAGCACCTTCACCGCCGCGCCCCCCCACGTGGTTCTGCTTTTTTGTTTTTTTTAGGAAGTTGGGCTCCCTTAATGTTCAGTGAGTGTTCGGCTCCACCCCCCAGCTCTTTGTGATGTTGCATGCGTGCACATGTGACGTCAGGAGGTTGTGTTGGGTCCCCTCAATCATCTTGAGAAGATGGCACCTCTGCTTCTAAACCATTTAGGTAATAGCACAATTTTTTGGTAATAGCAAGCCCTGTGACTTTGCTCAAAAGATATTGCAAATGGAAAACAACAATGTAATATAATATGTTCTGATAAGTGGACTCAAAGCTGTCCATGGAGGCGCAGGTCAATTCTGTGTCTACCAGCTCCCCCTGGTACACAGACTGAGACCCTACCTGCCAGCAGACTGTCTTGGCAGAGTAGTGCATGCTCTAGTTATCTCCCGCTTGGACTACTGCAATGTGCTCTACGTGGGGCTACCTTTGATGGTGGCCCAGAAACTACAACTAATCCAGAATGCGACAATCACTAGACTGGTGACTGGGTGCGGCCACCGAGACCACATAACACCGGTCCTGAAAGACCTACATTGGCTTCCAGTGTGTTCAGTTCAAAGTGTTGGTGCTGACCTTTAAAGCCCTAAATGGCCTTGGGCCAGTATACCTGAAGGAGCATCTCCACCCCCATTGTTCAGCCCAGACACTGAGGTCCAGCTCCGAGGGCCTTCTGGCGGTTCCCTCACTGCAAGAAGTGAGGTTACAGGGAACCACGCAGAGGGCCTTCTTGGTAGTGGTGCCCACCCTGTGGAACACCCTCCTATCAGATGTCAAGGAAATAAACAACTATCTGACTTATAGAAGACATCTGAAGGCAGCCCTGCTTAGGTAAGTTTTTAATGTTTGATATTTTATTGTGTTTTTAATACTCTGCTGGGAGCCGCTCAGAGTGACTGGGAAAACCCAGCCAGATGGACGGGGTATAAATAATAAATAATTATTATTATATGAACACCCACACTGCAGACCTGATCCTTAAAAGAGAATGCAAACCCACCCAGCACAGACCACAACTCAGGGACTGAACGGACTGACCAAAAAAGCATTTCTGTTGACTGGCTTAAGCCTTGTCTTATTAGCTGACATCCAGCCCATCACTGCTGCACCCAGACAAACATTCAGGACCTCAGCACATTCCTCAGCATTAGAAGAAAAGTAGAAAATGCCACAAATGTAATGTCTCAGGATATATAGATATGAAATGCAGCTGATTCAGCTACAGATTCAAAAAGATTGTTCTTTTACGTGGTGATGAGAACTTTTCCTGATTGTTACCACAGACATTCATAGATGCCTGAAAGAAAGAAAGAAATATCACCATAGCAATTTGACTTTCAGGTTTGAAGCCACTGAATATTCAGTTCTCCTAGATTTCCCCCTTGACACCATGTGTTTCTGTACATTCATTACTAGGATCAACAATATGCATAAAAACCTCGGCACATAATCAATCTGCATTTTCCTCTTTCTATGAAGAGCGAGAACAGATGTTTAATGAAAACTCTCTTGGCTAATTATGGCTCTCAGTTACATCTAGGCAATATTAATGAAAGTAACTGAGAGCCAAACAATAAGGATCTTTCAATGAGCCCAGTGCCATAGCCTTTGTAAGGAAAATTTACCATTGACCTGAAGCAAAGTTTGGAAATGTTCCCAGATAGGGAGCATGAAATTGACATGTAACCGGGGGGGGGGGGGGGAGGACGCTGATTGTTACATTATGATTTAGTACTTGAAGTTATGTCAGTTTCAAAAAAAACACAAGAGAAACTAAATAAGTGTGGGGGTACCTCCTCCATCCATTGAGAATAGAAACAATTGAGAATTATTTTGCATTTCAGGATTTAACCACTATGCCTTTCTTACAGGAAGAACAGTATTCAGCAGAAGCTGACGGTGCTCAACTGAAATAAGCAACAATGCCGTTTTAAAGAATTGGGATTTTTCCAGAATAGTGCTGAAATTTGAACTTGTTCTTTTTTTCTCTTTCTTTTTTAGTTCATAATTTTGTATCTGGTGTTTGAACTGGGAATACAGTAGGCTATATTCCAATCTCCTAGCGATGTAAAAATGATTAAAGTTGGAGCTTTCCTTCTGATGATAAGCTGATTCAAACACTTGCAAGAGCGCACATGTAACACTCCTCTCCTCAAGTTCCGGCAGTTGTCACATGGAGGGAACAGTTAAGAAGGAAGGGAAGGGAGAAATATTTTTTATCTCTGCTTGTTAAGCTGTTTTACAGTCAACTTTTCATCAGGCACAGTGGATGAAACTGATAGAATCTATTCCTTTTCACTGATAGCAGTGGAAACTTCAAAGCAGACAGAATTTCCTCCCCATTCCACCTACTATGCACCCTCAACCAGAGCTTGTTACTCTGGCACCAGTGATGTGTCTTTGAAGCGGCCACTAAGGTTATCAAGGGCAAAAATGGAAGATAAAATGCAGGGAAAATATCTGCTCTCACAAAAGCCTTTGGGAACACACATGTGTTTCCTTACAACTTATTCTAAAGGCAGTTAGATTTTTATTTTATTTTTGAGGCATAGCTAGTGGGAGGTGGCACATAGCTTGCTTAGGGTGATCAACGTAGCACCAATTCAAATCATGTGTGATTATTCTCCAGTGACACACATTTTCCTGGATAACGAACTGATCCCGCACCATGAATAACTGCTGTTACTATGTTAAATTTAATCTTAAAACCGTACAATGCAGCTTTCGACAAAATGCACACAATGCAGAACCGTATGTAAATGTTCAGACATCAATTGAATAAAAGACTACCTAGTGGCTTGCATTGGATTCAGATTAATTTGAAATCTTGAGGTGACATGGGGTGCCTCAGCTGGATTTTTGGCTTGATGGGGATGGAAGCAGGATTTGTGCTAGGTTTCACAACTCAAAGCAGGATTTGCTCGAAGCACTTTGTGGCACTTCACCAATCCAGACCTATCTGCCTATAATTTGGTAGGCTTTCTTCCACCCCGGAAGGGCTGCTGAGCCTGCAAATTTAACTCTTTTCTGTCACAAGGGGAAACATTATGGACTGTTTCGATTCCAAATTGTGAATTGAAACAGGGTGGGGTGAAGCAGACTCGATACATATTTATTTTGGTTTTATTTTTAGGTTTGTATTTGTTCAACAGTGATCTATGATTGTATACGGACAGTGCACATTGTCACCAAATCCTGTTTGGTAACATTGTAGTTGTTATGTACTGAGCTGAATCATAGAACAATAGGATCCAGAATCAGCAGTCTGATTGGTCCGCAGGAACCACCCAATCCAACTCCAGGTGGAAGTGAATCCGCAACCCGATTGGCCTGCAGGAGCAGCCAATCAGGTGGCTGGCAGAAGTGAATCCGCAACCTGATTGGCCTGCAGGAGCAGCCAATCAGGCTGCTGGCAGAAGTCAATCCACAAACTGATTGGCCCACAGGTGTAGCCCTGAAGTAGCCCATCACGCAAAGCCCATTGTGTAAATAATGTATATAAGCAGATGGTTTGGGGAAAAGGGAATTCTTCTCTTCTTCTCCTTGATGACTACGAGCTAAATAAAGAGCATGAAATTCACTCTCGACTCCGAGTATATTTCAGTAGTTCTAGAGTGGGTGACACTGTGGTCTAAACCACTGAGCCTCTTGGGCTTGCCGAAACCCCGCAATGAGGTGAGCTCCTGTTGCTCTGTCCCAGCTCCTACCAACCTAGCAGTTCGAAAGCACGCCAGTGCAAGTAGATAAATAGGTAGCGCTGTGGCGGGAAGTTAAACAGCATTTCCATGTTTTCTGGTTTCCATCAATGTGTCCTGTTGTGCCAGAAGCGGTTTAGTTATGCTGGCCACATGACCCGGAAAGCCATCTGTGGACAAACGCCGGCTCTCTTGGCCTGAAAGCGAGATGAGTGCTGCAACCTCATAGTTGCCTTTGACTGGACTTAATCGTCCAGGGGTCCTTTACCTTTTACCTTCTGGACGGTTTTGATTCCGAATAGTGAGTTCAAGTGGGATGGGATGAGGCAGACTCAAATAGGCCCCAACACAAATCTGGCAGCCTCTGCAGCACCTCAGACCTTATCCTAGTGCCAAATCCGGGTCCAAATTGAATCTTGTCATCCTATGATGGCTTTGAATGAATGAATTTATTAACATGGTCGCAGACCAGCATCAACACGCACAATATCACAAATCATAAAACATATCAGAAATACAAATGACAGTACGAATATAACAAGGATTTAAATATAAAAATTAAAATTAATTATTAGCGTACCCCCTGTAGTTAACATTTAGGGGTTTTATCATTATGGGATACCACTTGCTTCCTGTGATTGATTGCAGACACAAAGAATTTGGCTACATTTAATGTGTTCTCGGGATTTTTGTCCTCTACCAGATGTTTTAAACTATGGTGTTTGGATTCTTTCATGGACTTTTGCAAAACAGGTGTAATCGCTTCTCGGCTTTTTGGCTAAGATCAAGTGTAGTATGATGGCTTTGTATCAACAGAAAACACTTCCACTTGCATAGGTCCCGGGGCATGTTTTTTGCCTAACCTCCCTTGCCTACTGAAATCTTCTACAATCTACCCTCTGCTGTTTTCTAGGGTTACCTCGTCCTCAGGATCAGCTTGTCTTCGGGATCAGTGGGTGGCAGTAGGTAGAGGTGAACTGAAGAAGACTAGTTGACCTGCCTTGCACAATTACTTTACACAAGCACAACATCATTTGTGGATAGACTCTCAGCCACTTTTCTGTTCCTCTACCACCAGCAATTTAAAGCATTGAAAAACAGAGTTGTATTATCATCTAACTCCATGGACAAATAATAAAGAATGGCAACCAATTTGTAATGAATTTATTTCACCTTTGTCGTTTGTCTTTAAATATTACAATAGACTATTGTTATAAATCATTAAATGGTTCTCTTTAACAAGTATGTATGCAAAAGGTACAAATCCCGCTGTTTTACAAAAGAAGAAGAAGAAAGGAATTCATAACGATTAAGAAAGTTCTACTGTAATCACTGCCATGACTTCCATGCCATGTGTTAAGAATCAGGGTGCAAGATTGAAAGAGAGAATGAAACCCTTATTGAGAAGAGAGACTGGAAAATGTTAAAGGCTGAGAATTGACTGGTGGCCAAAAAGCATGCCGAGTGGAAAAACAGACATGGGGATTTGCAAGGACTTGGCAGGCACTTGCTCGAGGAGATGCCAAGAGAGAACACACAAAGTGAGTGAAATGAGTCACGGCTTATAAAGGGAGATAGAAGAAAGGGAAGACATTGGAAGGATGGACAGAGCAAAAGCAGGAAAGCTCCAAAACCTCCAGGCTTTAGATTAAAAAATGCAAGATAAAAATAGATGGAAAGCCCAACATATTCGGCCAAAAGGCCAAGGAAATAGCTTCAGGGGCTTACATTTGCAATGAAGTTGGCCACAGCGGAGATCTGTCTGTAGAGAGACAAATCAGGAATCCAGACTTATTTTCGGCTAGTGTTGGGCACAGTTCCACTCTTTGAACCAGTCAGTCCTCAGGCGTGAAAAGGATGTGTTCCTCATTGAAGATGTTCTCCAGAGAGGTTTAAAAACAGAGACTGGTTCTTGCATTCCTTTGAAGCATTGATACATGCATGCATCAGTGTCAGGGGGAATCTTGGGTGTGGGTAAAGAATTCGGGACTGTCTGTGGGATGGGACCGTTTCCCACGGCGAGTCGCAATTTTACTTGCTTGTCACCACCTGCTGGCTGTATATTTCATATACAGTCTCCCTTTGCCAGCGATATAATGATATTTATTTAAACATCAGTAGGCTCACAATAAAGTTGCTCAACCATTTTCCTGGGGCCTTTGGGTTAAAATGAACCTCATGCAAAAAAAAAAAAAAAAGCTGCCAATTGAAACTGTTGGCTGCATCTACACTGATGAAAGTGAGGACTATATTGGCAGAGCAGCCATGTTACCTGTTGTTTTATTCATTTGTTCATTTATTTAAACCAGGGGTGGCCAACTCCTAAGAGACTGCGATCTAATTTTGGGGGGTTCAGGTCAAAGTTGTTGAGCTTTTTATGGGCTGCAGGGCTAAAATGTTAAGCTTTTTTTTAGGGGAGACACTTTTCTTTGGGAGGGGGGAGCCAGTGATCTATCACAGGCGTCCAGTGATCTACGGGTAGATCACTATCTACCTGTTGGACGTTCCTGATTTAAACAATTTAATGTAGGAGAGATGGGGTGGTAGTGGTGGTGGAGATTTACTCAGAGCAACGCCATTACTCCAAGAGGCAGCATGTCTAAACCTCTCTCTGTGAATATTGAATAAACAACATTGGTAAGAACTTTCCTTGTCTTATCCATTCCTTTCAACCTACCCTGGGGGTTTGGATCCTCTGACGCCTGACACATCCACACTTCCATCTGCCCCGTAATTTCTAGGCATGAATCCGAGAGGATAGTCTTTTGTCCTACCAATTTTCCTGGGAAAACCCACTGTTTACTGATGAATTGGAACAAATGCCCATCATGTGGCAAATTCAGGTCACTCAGTGATGGGAAAATGCACTGGAAAGTGTGGGATCAAGGGCGTAGCCAGGATCAAAACTAGGGGGGGGCAAGCCATGATCATGCAGGGGCGGGGCCACAAAGTGGGAACATGGGCGGGGCTACAGGGCCAGCTGGCCTGACGACATCGTGGTGGCGGCAGCGGCGGCAGCGGCCACCTTGTGCTTCTGGGGCTGGCAACGGCGGCGGCTACCCTGCTTGGCTGGAGAGGACAGGAGGGTCGGGCAGGCAAGAGGGGGTGACAGGGTGGGCGAGGGCAAGGCAAGGCACGGCCGCAGTCATGACGGCTCCGAGGCGTTGCTGCATATCAGCATAATATTTCAACCATGTTGTGGGTTCAAGCCCCACCTTAGGAAAAAATTCCTGCATTGCAGGGGGTTGGACTAGATGACCCTTGTGGTCCCTTCCGACTACAATTCTATGATTCTATTGATATATTGCCATAGCATATGCATCATTCTGCTTTCTTGAATTGTCCTACTCCTAGGCATAGCAGCCAACTCCTAGAGGCCTAGGTGCCTCCCCCCCCCCAAATACTAGTAAATACCGTATGTGAAAGAGTCATCCCCCCCATGTTGATGGGCTTTCTATGTGGGGCTTATCTGCCCCCCCTATTTTATTAAGAATGGAAGAGGGAGGGAAGGAAGGAAGAAATAGAGAGAGGGATAACTCATATTTGTGGGTGCCTCTGGGTGACGCTGTGATGCTGGAACTCTGCAGCAAGAGGACGGGAGGGTCGGGCAGGCGAGAGGGGGTGGCAGGGCGGGTGAGGGCGAGGGAAGGCACGGCCGCAGTCACGACAGCTCCGAGGCGTTGCTGCATATCAGCATAATATTTCAACCATGTTGTGGGTTCAAGCCCCACCTTGGGGAAAAATCCTGCATTGCAGGGGGTTGGACTAGATGACCCTTGTGGTCCCTTCCGACTACAATTCTATGATTCCATTGATATATTACCATAGCATATGCATCATTCTGCTTTCTTGAATTGTCCTACTCCTAGGCATAGCAGCCAAATCCTAGAGGCCTAGGTGCCTCCCCCCCCCCAATTACTGGTAAATACCGTATTTGAAAGAGTCACCCCCCCATTTTGATGGGCTTTCTATGTGGGGCTTATCTGCCCCCCCCCAGTATTTTATTAAGGATGGAAGAGGGTGGGAAGGAAGGAATAATAGAGAGAGGGATACCTCATATTTGTGGGTGCCTCTGGGTGATGCTGTGAAGCTGGAACTCTGCAGCAAGAGGGTGGGAGGGTCGGGCAGGGGAGAGGGGGTGGCAGGGCAGGTGAGGGCGAGGCAAGACAGGGCCGCAGTCTCGATGGCTCTGAGGCGTTGCTGCATATCAGCATAATATTTCAACCATGTTGTGGGTTCAAGCCCCACATTGGGGAAAAATTCCTGCATTGCAGGGGGTTGGACTAGATGACCCTTGTGGTCCCTTCCGACTACAATTCCATGATTCTATTGATATATTACCATAGCATATGCATGATTCTGCTTTCTTGAATTGTCCTAGGCATAGCAGCCAACTCCTAGAGGCCTAGGTGCCTCCCCCCCCAAAAGAAATTACTGGTAAATACTGTATTTTAAAGAGTCCTCCCCCCCCCATGTTGATGGGCTTTCTATGTGGGGCTTATCTGCCCCCCCCCAGTATTTTATTGAGGATGGAAGAGGGAGGAAAGGAAGGAAGAAATAGAGAGAGGGATAACTCACATTTGTGGGTGCCTCTGGGTGACGCTGTGATGCTAGAACTCTGCAGCAAGAGGAAGATACCGGTACACCTGTACAGGAGCCTTGTAAGCAGCTTTCTCTCTGCTTGATTTACAGCAGGCACGTCCAACAGGTAGATTGTGATCTACCAATAGATCACTGGATGTCTGTGGTAGATCACTGCTAGATCACTGGCACCCCTAAAAAAAGCTCACCCAAATTTTTCCTCCTCCCTAAAAAGAGCTGAACTATGACCTGAAGCCCTAAACAAAAATGGGCCTCCCTCCCTCCTAAAAGAAGCTCAACAAGTTTGACCTAAACCCCCCAAAACAGGGCTTCCCTTCCTTAAAAAAACTCAACAGCTTTGACCTGAACCCCCCCAAAGGGGGTAGATCACTCCCAGTTTTTAACTCTGTGAGTAGATCAGAGTCTCTTGGGAGGTGGCCACCCCTGATTTACAGTATACAGATGCAGGAGGAGGGGCAGACTGGAACACCAATGCTTTTTATAAACATCACTGTGTCTATCAAAGCTACAGCCCCCCCCCTTCTTATTCACTTCCTTTTAGCCTTGCAGGGCCACCTTAGTCAAATTGAATCCTCTGCACCCTCATTAAATCGCCAATAGAACTGTTGATGCGATCCCTGAATGCCCATTAACAACTCCCACTGAATAACAATAGGGTGAATAGGTGGACCTTGCCTGAAGGGATATTCTGCTCCATTGTCTTAACTGCTTAAGTACTGGTAGCCACTTTGCTTTATTTATTTGATGTGTTTTTGTTACAGCTGTGTTCCCGCCCCCAGCAAGTGGAGAGCTGCTCTTGCTAAAGCAAAGCCCTTTCCACTTCAGTTTTTGGAGGGGCAAAGTATTGGTTATGGTCTGTAAAATACAATATTTTTTTGCTTCTAGGGGGGGGCAGCTGCCCCCTCCTGCCCCCCCCTGTCTACACCCATGTGTGGGATAACACCAGAGCAGCATAATGACGTTTGGGAAGAATGTCACTAAATTTGCAAAATGCCTAGGAAAATCCAGGCAAGGTGGTGGGGTGGTGATGGTGTAATCCACAAAAAAATACCCCAAAGGCCCCCAAGCTCAACCACTTTGTCTGGATTTTCACTTTCGGGAATATAGCAACCCTAGATAACACTAGCTTTCATACATTGTCTTATACCCCTGCAAACAAATTGAGATGGATGCTCAATAAGCAGGTTATTAGCTAACTAACATCTTGGGGAAGAAGAATGGAAAAACAAAACATTCGGAGGTGAGCCATGGAAAGCTCCCTCTTTTTTCCCCTTTTGCTTTACTCCCACTGGCCAATAGAAGGCACCATTGTTTTCCGAGCTGTTTTCATGGCATACTTTTGTTTCAGCGGAGGCATTGTTGAGAAACATGTGCAGCCTGAATTGGACAGGATGTGACAGAATCCCACCCGAAAATAGTGACAGTCTGGAAGCCCCCTTAGAGAAAGAAGCAAAAAGAAGCAGGAAACTCTTCCACTGTGGAACAGACTCTATCTCCAGTGGCAGAGTCCATGCTTTGCATTCAAAAGGTCTCACGTTCAGTCCCTGGAATTTCCAGATACAGCTAGAAAGGTCTTCTGTCTTTAGAGAGGTGATCTGCTGATACCAGATCATGTAAACAATGCTATGGTGTGTGTGTGTGTGTGTGTGTGTGTGTGTGTGTGCGCGCGCGTGCTGTTTTTGTTTTTATTTTTATTTTAACTTGTTTTATTATATTTTGCACATCACCTTGGAACATATTTGAAAGGCAATGAATGAACAAGAGCACTAATGGACGGTTGTTGTTTCTGTTTGTAACTATGTTGAGTGTTTTTGAGTTTTTATATTGCAAACCATCCTGTGTTCCTCAGATGAAGGGCAGAATGGGAATATAAGAAATGCTACTATTACTACAGCAACAACTGCAACAACAACATAGCAGCAATAACAATAGCAATGACATTCGCAATGAATAATAATAATAAGGTTGTCCTGCAAACAATATATTTGGGCTTTAATGCATCCCTTTCTTCTGCATGAAGCTGCACCCAACATGCACCTGGGGGTGGAGCGAGCTGCCCATAGGGGTGGGGTGAGCCAAGGCAGGGTGCACTGAGCAAAGCCTCTCCACCACCTCCCCTTCAGCTGTAGGGTGGCTGAGGGAGAGGCAGCGCGAAGTCTGCAGGTGCCCAAACCACCACTTCTCTCCCAGGAGAGACGCATGGCTCAGGCACGCTGCAGGTCCCGTGGTAAGTGCCAGCCCCCGCGGTGTGGCACCCAGTGCCAGCCACGTTTCGTTGCGTTTGTTGATTGAACTAAAAAGCTTCAAGAGAGCCAATTATTTTATTTTACAGTGGTACCTCGGTTTACAAAAACAATTGGTTCCGGAAGTCTGTACTTAACCTGAAGCGTACTTAACCTGAAGTGAACTTTCCCATTGAAAGTACAGTGGAACCTCGGTTTATGAACACCTCGGTTTATGAATTTTCGGTTTATGAACGCCGCGGACCTATCTGGAACGGATTAATTCACTTTCCATTACTTTTAATGGGAAAGTTCGCTTCAGTTTATGAACGCTTCAGTTTATGAACAGACTTCCGGAACCAATTACACCCATGTTTCAGTTTATGAACGCTTCAGTTTAAGTACTTTGCGGACCTGTCTGGAACGGATTAATCCACTTTCCATTACTTTCAATGGGAAAGTTCGCTTCAGTTTATGAACGCTTCAGTTTATGAACAAACTTCTGGAACCAATTGTGTTCATAAACCGAGGTACCACTGTAATGGAAAGTGGATTAATCCGTTCCAGATGGTCCATGGAGTACTTAAACTGAAGCGTACTTAACCTGAAGTGAACTTTCCCACTGAAAGTAATGGAAAGTGGATTAATCTGTTCCAGACGGGTCTGCGGAGTACTCAACTTGAAGCGTACTTAACCCGAGGTATGACTGTAATTGGTTCCGGAAGTCCGTACTTAAACTGAAGCGTACTTAACCGGAAGCGAACTTTCCCATTGAAAGTAATGGAAAGTGGGTTAATCCGTTCCAGACGGGTCCGTGGAGTACTTAAACTGAAAATACTCAAACCGAGGCGTACTTAAACCGAGGTATGGCTGTATTTTAAAAACTCATATTTTTGCCATTTTGTCACCCCCCTCAGTGATGAGACCCGGGGTGGACCACATCCCCTTCCTACACCACTGCCTCAGCCATGGAAGTTGTAACCACAACATCTGGAAGGCACTAGGTTAGCCAGCCCTGTACTGAGGCAAATCCACATCTGGATACAGCCTGTATATTCCAGAACAAATGTTTTAGGTGTTTGTTGTTTGACTCTTACCTAGGGGTGCCAGAAAGCCAAAAACTGGGAATGGTCTCTTGAAAAAGAATATTTCACGGGGAAGAATTGAATAGTAGAGAAACATCTCATTGAGCCTAGATAATATTACTGCTGATATATCACAGACTGCAAAATACCAGACAGCATTGCATGTTAAATATCAGATAGTGCCAAGCATCAAATACACATCTTTCACAGGGTGAAATCCAGTGGGGTCCCATCCATGAGTCGAGATTCCCATCCCTCTCCTTGGCACTGTAGTCCCACATACACTCACTAAATCTACTCTGGAAGTTTCAAAGACTATCTGGGTAAAATTTGGAGGGCCACGGGAGGCTCTGGGGATAAGGAGAGGAAAGGGAAATCTCATTATAAAAGTGGAAGTCCATTTGCTTGACCCTGGACAGTGCCTTCAAGTTTCATTTGTTTTCCATTTTCCGTTTCTAGTTGCATTACAACTCAGAAGCATTTTCTCTGATTATATCTACCTACCTTGTCCTTTTCAAGAAACAAGCAAACGTTTGCTCCATTGACATTTCCAAGGCAAGATCTGCAGGCTCAAGAGACAATGGCTTACCCGTTGAGAAGCATTCCTATACGCCAGGCTTTGGCTGGGGCTGATGGGAGTTGTAGTCCAAAAATATATGGAGGGCACTAGGTTGAGGAGGATTACTATAGATATTTAATGGGGCGTAAGTCCCACTGAATTCAATGTGAAGATCTTCTGAGTAGACATGTATACGACTGCACACTGCAAGTCACAAAGTTTCAAGCTTTCGGTGCATAGCAAATTACCCCACAAGTTTACCCATTAAACTAGAAAATGATAAGCTCGGTTGCAGACTATCATTCAAATGCTTCATCTATATTCCTTCAGGGTCGGAATTTAAAATATTCATTGAATGCAACGTTGTTTTGTATTATTTAACTCCTTTGCCCTCAACTCACCATTCCCCTCAGGAATAGCTTCTCCTCTTGCTGGTGTAATTACTCCAACTGCCACTAGAAAGAGCTGTGTATCTTATTTTTAACCATTGAAATGTTTAAACCTCTGGTTAGAGGTGTTAAGAGGCTGGTAATTATAAGGAATGTTCATGGCAGGAGAAAAGCTTTTCGTTTTGGGGAGGGAAAATCCCATTAAAACTGTAACGAAAAGTGTAAGGAGGTTTTACTCTCTTTTCAAAAAACACAGTACAATAACTGTTGCTGTTGCCTCTCGAGAATCACAAATGGAGAGGGTACCAGAGAGGGCTGACAAATGAGGAGCATTTGTGTGGTTTTGACTGCTCCGACACAGAAATAATCACTGCCAGCAGCCTAGTGGGTGGGAAAACACTGTAGGGCTGAAAAAATATTGTAATAAAAATACTGCTTTAAAAATCCCAGAGATGATAGCTTTGCCACGGGACAGGAAGATCTCGCAAAGAATGTTTGCAGAGATTATTATTTTGCTCAGGTGAAGGAGTCTTGGTGACTTCAGAAAATGCAACATACAGTGGTACCTCGGGTTAAGAAATTAATTCGTTCTGGAGGTTCGTTCTTAACTTGAAACTGTTCTTAATGTGAGGTTCCAGTTTAGCTAATGCGGCTTCCCACTGCCGCCACGCGATTTCTGTTCTCATCCTGAAGCAAAGTTCTTAACCCGAGGTACTATTTCTGGGTTAGCTGAGTCTGTAACCTGAAGCGTCTGTAACCCGAGGTACCACTGTATTTGGAATGCTTGCAGATATTAAGCCTGATACAAGTCCATCAGTGGAAGGCATTGATGTTCATTCGCTTCTTGGCCATGGATTCTGGCTATGCTGCAGCCTTTAGTGCATGCCTTGGTTTTCATATGATATCATTGCCCAAATGACATCTTTCATTTATATTTGCAGCAGTGGTGGATGGCATGGTGGAGCTGCAGTTCTCGCCTGACCTCCGGAGAGCTGAGCCACTGCTGCTTACTGAAAAGGAGAGGGGGAGGCAGTGGGGAGGTTGGTGTGGTACGAGTGAGACTTACCACAATATGGAATGCTCCTGTTCAGGGTTCCACCCATCATACCTGCCAAGTTCCGGCCTGAGAAATAAGGGACTGGGCCGGAAGTAGCAGACCGGAAGTAGCGCTGTCGCCATTTTGGAACTGGGTGGAGCATGCTCAGAAGCGACTTTTGATGCTGCTCTGCCCTGTTCCAAAATGGCCGCCGCACCAGACGTCGCGCTGCAGCCATTTTGGAACTGGGCAAAGCAGCATCAAAAGTCACTTTTGAACATGCTCTGCCCAGTTCCAAAATGGCCACCGCACCAGACTAAACCGGGAAAAAACAAAAAAATCCATTTTTTCGGCTGGGAACAGCTGGAAAAACGGGGATTTCCCGGGGAATACAGGAGACTTGGCAGCTATGCCACCCATACCTTCCCCCCAGGATGCTCCATTCCATCCTACCATGGTGGTATCAGCATTCTCTGACCAGTGAGCCTGCTCAGTTCTCATTGGTTCCTCTATTGTTGTTTTCTGTTGGAAAAAGAAGTCCACTTCTACAAACCATTGGGTTCCCCAAGCCCCTTGATCTCTCTCTCTCTCTCTCTCTCTCTCTCTCTCTCTCTCTCTCTCTCTCTCTCTCTCTCTCTCTCTTTGTTGGTGGCATCATTTTCATGACAGATGACACCCCCTTCTCCACCAGGGAAGAAGAGGTGAGGCAAGATCTACATTAGAATAATGGTGGGTGGGTGGTGGGTACGAGAAAGATCAACATCAGGATCTGCTGCCCCGGTAGATCCCGTCACCTGAGGCAATCCCTTCACCTTGCCTCATGGGTGGACCAGGCCGGGAAACAGGACTACACCTGAAGAAGTGATGGGTACTGCTTGGACAAAAACAGCCTTAAACTGATCGGCAGAGTACATGAAGTGTTACAGGGAATCTATTGTGTGTCTCTTAAGATCACTGAAACAAGCCCTGCTTCAGGTGCATCTGCTATTTTGAGATTCATAAGTGGTTAGTATACCAAGGGCTTCTCAGTAGTGGCACCATCCTTGTTGAATTCTTTGCACAAGAATGCCGACATCATTCCTGAGTCCTGACCACTAGTCCTGATAGGGATGATGGGAGTTGTAGTCCAAAAACAGATGGAGCCCCAAGTTTGGGAAGCACTGGTCTATGCATTTATCTATCCCTCTTTATAGCCATTGATATTACTCACATCTTGCGGTAGTGAGTTTCAGAGTATTGTTAGGTGTAAACTTCCTTTTGCTTGTCCTGAGTCTCCCACTAATTCAGCTTCACTGGATGACTTTTCATTGAGTTCTAGTATCATGACGGAGGAAGAGAAACTTCCCCTCCTGCCATATAGGATTGCCAGATTGTCTTATGCCAGGCTTCCTCAACCTCGGCCCTTCAGATGTTTTGAGACTACAATTCCCATTATCCCTGACCACTGGTCCTGCTAGCTAGGGATCATGGGAGTTGGGGGCCAAAAACATCTGGAGGGCCAAGGTTGAGAAAGCCTGTCTTATGCTATTATGCTGATGGACTACCCATCCATCCCCAGTATGGTACATATAAATTACTTTTCAAAAAAATTGTGATATGCTAGGATTGCCTCACTGACTGGGACGTGAGGTACACACAGTGTATGAATGCATCAGCACAGGATTTCAATAAATATTCTGGCTCCAATAAAATAAACCTTATCAAGTATCAGGAGGATTAGGGTATGTGTATGTTAATTGCATTTGTTTGCCATCAGGCAAGAAATCTAAATAGGGCAGTTGGGAATATTCTGAGGCAATGATGTGGTGACTCACTTTGAGCGTCTGTTATGGCAACATGAGCGAGACATAGTAAACGGGTATTTTGCAAAAAAAGCAATAATAATGGGGATAATATTGATCCCCCTGTACTTATTTTCTTCACTTTTCGTCCATGGGGCCATCAGTGGAACGATAAGTACCTTGAAATACCTAATGAGTCCAGTGCTGATTACTATTTTCTTTTAACGGGAGAAATGCCACACTCTTCTTAATCTTGTGGAAGCAGACTAGTGCTTGCTGATCCATAGGCTATCAGACCGTGTGAGCTGAAGAGGCACTGTAAAATCAGACGTGGCAGATGTATCTTCATAACGTAGTTTGTAATGGTCCAGTGGTGCAGCTGCTAGCCTTAAACGGCTGGGGAGAGGAACACATCTGAAAAATTTGCAGAGAATTCCAAAAATAAAATCTTGTGCTTGAGAGCATCCCCCCAAGGATGCACGTGGAATCTGCTTTAAAAGATGGCTGACATTATTTTTGCTGCTATTTTTGTATTGGGCTGCCATACGCCCGGATTTTCCCAGAATCGATCCCCGAAATGGTGTCCGGGCGGATTTTCGCCAAATTGGCCAAATGTCCGGGAAAACCCGGACATATGGCAAGTGGAGTGATCTCACATTTGGGAATATGGCAACCCTATAACAAAACCATCACAGTGTAATATGGCCAGGCAGGCAGTCCAGGAACCTGAGACAGCAGGCCTCTTTAGGCATTCAGTGTGAATGCTTGGAAGGGTAATTGTGGATCATGCATTTATGAGACATGCTCCCTGGCCAAACCACAGAATCAAAGAAGCGTAAGGTTGGAAAGGACTCAAGAATAATCTAGTCTGAACCCCCTGCAATCCATGTCCGGCATTCATCTGAAGGGGGATGCCTCAATCATGGGTAGGATTGCCAACAAGGGAACAAGATCCCCGAGTGACCAGTGTTTCTGTCCACAAGTTGGAAATTTCAAGCCTGAGAAAGGGAGCCCCTTCAGATGAATCCTGACTGCCTATTGGCCAGGGAGGGCACCTGATGCATGCCGAGTCACTGAGGTGTTGGGATTTGCCCGGTGCATTCCCACTCTCTCCTTTCCACATTCAGTGTGAATGTCTGTGAAGGGGGCTACCAGTTCTCACAGAGTGGGTGAACACTTTTGCCCAGAGCCTTTTTTCCTAGGAAAAAAAAATAGGTGATGGTACTCGCCATGAAGTTGTTACAGTATAACTGCCACACTTTTTAACAAAGAGAGAGAGAGAAAAGCACTGCTCGTTTTTTTTTACATTGCCACCACATGTGATAAAACGTACCTTCCACTTCTTTACATTTCCAACACTTTTTTTTTAAAAAAATGACTCCACGCTGCAACATTTTGTTGCAGATTCCACTCAGGCTTCATACACGCCATAAATGCAAAGTAAATGTCAAAGCACATAACTTCCCCCAGAGAATCCTGGGGGCCTGCCAATGATGCTGGGAATTGTAGCTCTGTGAGGGGTAAGCTACAGTTCCCAGGGTTCTTTGGGAAAACTTTCTTTTTTAAAAAAAATGTTTTTTATTTATTTCAATTTTAAAAACCTTACAAAAAGGACATAGATACAAAGGGGGGAAAGGATAAGCATTGGAACATTTCGTTGTTGTATACAAAAGAAAAGTTCCATCTTCAAAAATAAAGTAAAAAAAAAGGAAAAAGGAAAAGAAAAGTTACAAAATAAAAATAAAATACAAAACCAAGAAAAGTACAGTCTTCCAATCATATCCTGTGTAATTTATGTACATCCGTCTTATTTCACACACAAGTTTCACCTCTATATCCCCTTTTAAATTTCAGCATGGTTCAAATCTAGTCTGCTTTCAGGATTTGGTTGCTTTATTCATTGTCATATAATCATCAAAAATCATCCACTCCTTTTTTATTTTTTGTTTTGTTTGCCCTCTGATTTTTCCAGTGACTTTAGCTAGCTGTGAATATTCCTTCATTAAAATTTGCCAATCTGTTATGTTTGGTGTGCCACAAACTTTCAATGCCTTGCTCTCTTCACTTTGCCTTCTCTGCAATGGCCTTGAAGTTTAACTTCAGATATTCTAGGAGTGATGGCTTGCCTCTTCTTCTTAGACTGTGCATTATTTAGAATCATAGAGTTGGAAGAGACCACAAGGGCCATCCAGTCCAACCCCCTGCCAAGCAGGAAACACCATCAAAGCATTCTTGACATATGGCTGTCAAGCCTCTGCTTAAAGACCTCCAAAGAAGGAGACTCCACCAAACTCCTTGGCAGCAAACTCCACTGTCAAACAGCTCTTACTGTCAGAAAGTTCTTCCTAATGTTTAGGTGGAATCTTCTTTCTTGTAGTTTGAATCCATTGCTCCGTGTCCGCTTCTCTGGAGCAGCAGAAAACAACCTTTCTCCCTCTTCTATATGGCATCCTTTTATATGTTTGAACATGGCTATCATATCACCCCTTGACCTTCTCTTCTCCAGGCTAAACATACCCAGCTCCCTAAGCCATTCCTCATAAGGCATCGTTTGCAGGCCTTTGACCATTTTGGTTGCCCTCTTCTGGACACGTTACAGCTTGTCAGTATCCTTCTTGAACTGTGGTGCCCAGAATTGGACACAGTACTCCAGGTGAGGTCTGACCAGAGCAGAATACAGTGGTACTATTACTTCCCTTGATCTAGATGCTATACTCCTATTTCTGCAGCCCAGAATTGCATTGGCTTTTTAGCTACTGCATCACACTGGTGTGTGTGTGTTTTTTTGTAAAAAGCTTATTCAAATGACCGATTTAAAGAATGCCAATCTGGCAATTTACTTTTGCAGCACAATCCTTTCAGTGCCCGTTGAAAGGCAGTCGCATAATATTCAGTCCATACAATGTGCTTGTGCGGGAGGGAAGGAGACTTGCTGCAGGGCCATAATCATAACCATGTAGGATATATTTGCTGGCACCCAATGACTTCTATAAGAGGAGAGGATAGGCCCTGCAGTGGATGAAAGGAGGAATGTTCAGCCTGAAAAGGAAACATCTGCAGAGGAGATGAACCTGTCTCTCAAGTTCCACCGAAATTAATGGAGTTTGTAGTGCTCACACAAGAAGCATAAAGCAGCCACGGGATTTGGACAATCATGCATATTTGGCATGTGCATTAGCCAATGGACATTACAAATAAGGGGCCACTTTTCATGAAAAGTATATGGCCCACTATACCTGAAGGAGCATCTCCACCCCATCGTTCAGCCTGGACACTGAGGTCCAGCTCCAAGGGCCTTCTGGCGGTTCCCTCACTGCAAGAAGTAAGGTCACAGGAAACCAGGCAGAGGGCCTTCTCGGTGGTGGCGCCCTCCTATCATATGTCAAGCAAATAAACAACTATCTGACTTTTAGAAAACATCTGAAGGCAGCCCTGTTTAGGGAAGTTTTTAATGTTTGATGTTTTATCGTGTTCTTAATATTCTGTTGGGAGCCACCCAGAGTGGCTGGGGAAACCCAGCCAGATGGGCAGGGTATAAATAATAAATTATTTAGTATTATTATTATTATTAGTAGCAGTAGCAGCAGTAGTAGTACAGTGGTACCTGTACTTACGAATTTAATGCGTTCCGAACGCACATTCGCAAGTCGAAAAAAATTGTAAGTCGAATCCCATAGGAATGCATTGGGAGAAAAAATTCATAAGTAGAAAGAACCCTATCTAAAAATTCATAAGTAGAAAAAATCCTATCTAAACCGCATCCAAGATGGCGGACGGAGCTCCATTCGTAAGTAGAGTTATTCGTAAGTAGAGTTATTCGTAAGTAGAGGTACCACTGTATTTTAAAGCCCGGCTTAAGCCAGCACCGCGGGCTGGGGAAAAGGTGTCAAATGGCCTCACATATGACAGCACCAAGGCCCACTCCTGCTCTAGATACCCCCAAGATCCCAAGGAGAAAGAGCTCTCCTCTCTGCTTCTGGAGGCCTTAGGCCAAATAATCCAAATTACACAGAAGCCAATATGACCAAAGAAGCAAGGCTTAACCCAAACACACCAAAAACAAAGAGGTAGATAGATAGTTTCTTAACACCAATTAAAAGATCTGCATAGCATGAAGTTCCTGGGGTTCTTGCACAATTTGGGCAGACCTGTAAGGGAAGTCGCTTGCGCACTGATGTTTCATGCTGGATCAGGTTGTCTGTATGGCAAGCAATGCCATTTGCATTGTCTGAAGAGCCAAAAATCACCCGGTGACGTGCAAGCAACGTAGAGTTCGCTTGCTTTCTCCCTCCCTATCAGTCGTCTTAAAAACAACAGATGGCTAAAAAATTTTTTTAAATCCTACAGGATCAAATACCACCCACATCCTAAAGCTGCCTCCTTTGAAACATGTTTGCAGTGTAGCTAGAAATGTGATGCTGAAGAATATGAATGGGATAAACCGTTCCCAGTAGAAAGCTCTAAGAGATAGATGCCAGGATCTGCTTGACAAATAGCTTCAGCCTTAATAATAAAAAAGCAAGCCCTGAAATATGGGCGGCATGCCAAAGCCACAGGAACCACAAGCTTCTTTGTTTCAGTAATTCAGCCTCCTATTTTAGAGATAGTACACCCAGCACAGAAACATTCAAACTGAACTTCTGGAACTTCTCATCGGAGTCCAGGTATTATTTTGACATCTTTTGGCACCTTGTTGTGATTAAAAGCGCTCAACGTCTTGCCATCTGTGGAAGCCTCCTTTGGAAATCAGGCATAAGGCTGTACATATGGATAAGGATGAGTCAAAACTGTTTTGTGTGTCGAGGTCCCCAAGACGCCCTCAAATAAATTCACACTTCACACAGAAATTTTGTTTAAGGCTTTGTGAGTGGTTGCTTAGGCCATAGCTGCCAAGTCTCCCGTATTCCCCGGGAAACCCCCGTTTTTCCAGCTGTTCCCAGCTGAAGAAACGGATTTGTTTGTTTTTTTCCCGTTTAGTCTGGTGCGGCGGCCATTTTGGAACTGGGCAGAGCATGCTCAGAAGCGACTTTTGATGCTGCTTTGCCCAGTTCCAAAATGGCTGCAGTGCGACTTCTGGCGTGACGGCCATTTTGGAACTGGGCAGAGCAGCATCAAAAGTCGCTTCTGAGCATGCCCCGCCCAGTTCCAAAATGGCGGCAGTGCTACTTCCGGTCTGCTACTTCTGGTCCGATCCCTTATTTCTCCGACAGGAACTTGGCAGGTATGGCTTAGGCACTGGTTGCGACTATCTGTCCCCGTCTGGATTCTCACTTTTTGAAATATGGCAACCCTGGTTTCTGTGTGAATTAGGATGTGAAAATAGAAATACCAAAACAGATAGATGGAAATAGACATTTTCATTTGGGGGGGGGGATCCGATCCACAAATTAAATTTGTCCCAGTCTCTTGAAAAGTGAAGCAATACATTGTTTACTTTTGCTATTCACATTTGAAACAACACTATTATTTTCCTTAGCTCATTGTTATTAGCCATTCTCTCAATATGTTTATGCCTCGAAGGCTGTAAAGTTGCTAAGAGATGAGACAGAATTGTCCTCATTAGTTCGAATAGGCAAATATCAATTATAGACCATTTCAGGGATAAAGAAATTATTTCTGTCGTCATGTTGTCATGCTTCACAGCAAGAGAACGCCAAAATGACAAATGCTAATATTTTATTGATTGATTTATTTAAAATATTATTGTTCCATCTTTCAGTCGCTGGAGGCCTCAAAGATGGATTATAATAAACTTTGCTGTTTTAATGTGTTGCTGTTTAATTAAGTAGTTTGTTGTTTATTTTATGTGTTTTTTATTGGAGATGTTAAATAATGGCTTTTATTAGCTACTTTCTGCGGCTGGAAAAGATGTGATATAAATATTTAAAGTGAAGGAAAGAACAAACAAACAAAATCTGAAACAGCCCTAATAATATCCATAAAAAGCAGACTGTGGCTGCGCTCATATACCTAAGCGTAGGAGCCAACTCCTAGCGATCAAGGCCTCCACAATAAAATATTTGAGGGGGCTCCCCCCCAAGTTAATGGATATTCCCATTCAAATGATGTGTATGCACTGCATCTTGTGATCGATTATGTGGGGCGGGGCTTACCTGGGCCCCCACAATATTTTATTCAAGTTGGCACACCTGTACCCAAGCAAGTCCCATTGGATTTAATGCAACTCACCATGCATAGGATTGGCTGTACAAAAAGACAAAAAGACGTTTCGGTAAAAAGCAGACTAATCTTCAGATGTATTTACCGAAGGCTCGGGCAAATGAGATGGTTTTAATTTACTATCTAAAAGATGAAAGAGATAGGGTTGTGTCCAACATTTGTCATGCTCAGAAATTAATGGACATGACTAACTGAGGTTTACCCTGAGTAAAACTTTGGTAAAGGTAAAGGTACCCCTGACTGTAAAGTCCAGTCGCGGGCGACTCTGGGGTTGCACGCTCATCTCGCTCTATAGGCCGAGGGAGACGGCGTTTGTCTGCAGACAGCTTCCAGGTCATGTGGCCAGCATGACTAAGAAGCTTCTGGCGAACCAGAACAGCACACAGAATAATAATAATAATAATAATAATAATAATAATAATAATAATAATTTATACCCCGCCCTTCTCGCTGGGTTTCCCTAGCCACTCTGGGCAGCCGCCAACAGAAAAATGAAATAAAAAATCTATTAAACATTAAAAGCCTCCCTAAACAGGGCTGCCTTCAGATGTCTTCTAACAATCTGGTAGCTGTTTTTCTCTTTGACATCTGATGGGAGGGCGTTCCACAGGGCGGGCGCCACTACCGAGAAGGCTCTCTGCCTGGTTCCCTGCAACTTGGCTTCTCGCAACGAGGGAACTGCCAGAAGGCCCTCAGTACTGGACCTCAGTGCCAGGCAGAATGATGGGGGTGGAGACCTTCAGGTATACTGGACGGAGGCCATTTAGGGCTTTAAAGGTCAGCACCAACACTTTGAACTGTGCTCGGAAACGTACTGGGAGCCAATGTAGATTTTCAAGACCGGTGTTATGTGGTCTCGGCAGCCGCTCCAAGTCACCAGTCTAGCTGCCGCATTCTGGATTAGTTGTAGTTTCCGGGTCACCTTCAAAGGTAGCCCCACGTAGAGCGCATTGCAGTAGTCCAAGCGGGAGATAACCAGAGCATGCATCACTCTAGCGAGACTCAGCCTGCACACCAGATGGAGCTGATAGACAGCTGCCCTGGACACAGAATTGACCTGCGCCTCCATGGACAGCTGTGAGTCCAAAATGACTCCCAGGCTGCGCACCTGGTCCTTCAGGGGCACAGTCACCCCATTCAGCACCAGGGAGTCCTCCACACCTGCCCGCCTCCTGTCCCCCTGAAACAGTACTTCTATCTTGTCAGGATTCAACCTCAATCTGTTAGCTGCCATCCATCCTCCAACCGCCTCCAGGCACTCACACAGGACCTTCACTGCCTTCACTGGTTCTGATTTGAAAGAGAGGTGCTTTTACCTTTATACTGTTTACCTTCCCGCCAGAACGGTACCTATTTATCTACTTGCACTTTGAGGTGCTTTCGAACTGCTAGGTTGGCAGGAGCAGGGACCGAGCAACGGGAGCTCACTCTGTCGTGGGTATTCAAACTGCCGACCTTCTGATCGGCAAGCCCTGGTTTAGACCACAGCGCCACCCGTGTCCCATTACTGGTAGTAAAACTTAGTTGGGTATACCGTGTTTCCCCCTTTTTAAGACGTAGTCATAAAGTAAGCCATGGCAGGATTTTTAAGCATTTGAGAAATATAAGACATACCCCGAAAATAAGACATACTTCCACACCGCGGAAACCAACCCCCACAGGCACCTCCACTCACAGAGTCACTCCTTGCAGCCGGCACTGCAGGAGCGCGCTCAGTTGTGAAGCCATGCTCCAGTCAGCTGTTCTGCAGCACTCCGACGCAGCGGAGGCGGCAAGCACGGGGAAGAAAATGGCGTTTAAAAATGCCATTTAAGAGGACCCTGTTTCTTGTCTCCCTGAGGGCAGCGGTCCCGGTGGCGGGCAGCCCCTCTGCCGCAGGAAGACACTGTAAAGTCTCCCTGGAAGAAGCAGTGAGCCCAGCTCCTCGATTCGGCGCCGCTGCGTCTCCAGCATTTTCTCTATGTTCTTGAGTTCTCCACGGCCCGGTTGGGGCTCTCCGAGCCGGGCACCCCGGGGCCGCCCCCCCCCGCTCCCCCGTCCATAGAGAGTGAGAGGAAGAGGGGCGCGCGGGCACATGGCGCAGCGCAGCGGCCGGGGCCCCCAGCTCCTGATCGCGGCAAAGGGCACCACCCCGCACCAGCTACGGACCTGCCCCGCAGCCCGCCGAGGGCTGCCGGGCTACGGCAACCATCCTGCCTGCGGGAGCCTCGGGGAAAGAGCCTGCGGGAGCGCGAGGAAGAGCCGCTACTGCCGCTGCTGCAGAGGCACTGCGAGCGCGCCGCCCGGCGAGCCCAGGGCGAGCTCCAGCCCTGCGGGAGGGGCCAGGCACGGAGCAAAGGGGCGACACCGGAGGGTGGCCTCGATGAATCCCGGCCTGGCGGGCCATCTCCCGGCAGACTCGAGCACAGCCCGCCGCTGAAGGAGGCGCCGAGCGAGAGTCCTCAAGGCTGAAGCACTAAGGAAGGGCTCGCGCTTCCCCTTCTCCCTCCCTACCACCGGCGCGCGCTCCCCTGGGGAGGGGGAAGGGGTCAGGGGTGTTCAGATCACGATCTGGAGAGAAAGGGGCGTCAGGGGCGGGGAGGGGAAAGGTTGCATGGAGTTTGGTTGGGGCGCTCCCTTGGCAACAAAGTTTCCCGAGGCCCAAGACACATCAGAGAAGATGTCTGCAGCTGCAAAGGCAACTGCAAAAACCCTCTCCTTAATTTCTGGCTTGGCTGCGAGGGAAAGCGTCAGCACTGATTTTGGGTGCCGTTAAAGGCGACATGTTGAGAGATGCGCGCTATGAGGGGCAGGAAGCAAAAACTCCTGTGAAGTTCCCCTGCACAAGCACCCTCGAAAGGAGCCACCAGTCGCTGCATCCTGGGAGAAGCGTGGTGTTGCTCCTTCCTCGCCATCTCCAGGGGTGAGGGAGAGGAAAGCCCCCTTTCCTTGACAGCCACTGGGGTCCGATATGGGGGAGTGTTTGCCCACAGACGGCAGCTTGTTTGCCATCTCTTGTCGGTGGCAGATGGCTGGCTTTCTCCTTCCTCCCTCCCTCCCCACGCATGGGTGTGTGTGTGTACCGTAAAAACTGTATCGGTAATAATAATAAAAAGACATCCCACCAAAAGTAAGCCACCCTGTGTTTTTTTGAGAAAAAAATGTTATAAGACGGTGTCTTAAAAAAGGGGAAACACGGTAATTCATAATGCCAGACCAACAACAACTCTGGGTAAGGTTCTCTCCAGATGGAACAATACCCCATGTTAGCAATTTAAGTCAATTAACTTAAATGGTTCTGCTTTGTTGCTCTCCTTAGAATTGAAACTGCTGCTGCTGAAAGGGCCAGTGATCACCTTTGCTCCCTGCTTTGCTGGTCTGATTCCACCTGGCTGGGTGTGTATGTGTGTGCAGACTGACTCCAGCTACAAAAGCTGCTGCTGAAGGGGCGGGCCAGAAGTCATCTTACCTGTGTATCCCGCTGGACCTGCCCTTCTCAATGCTGAGAGACTATTGGCAATGGGCTGTGGTTTAGAAATTTTTGTTGAGGTCAAGGTTTAATTTTGGAGGTGCTTAATTTTTGCTGTTATTGGTATGATGTTTTTCTATCTTTGTTAGACTTTATTATTTATTATGTGGGGATTGTTTACTTTTATTGTGACATTTTCATTTATTGTTTGTAGCTGCATAAATGTTATGTTTCTGTAATTGTGTAAATCTTTTGACGTTGTAAGTCTGGTTTATCAATGGAATGGCAGCAAACAAATAAGCAATGATGCTTTGAGCATGATTTAGTTCAGCGTTTCTCAACCGCTGTTCCGTGGCACACTAGTGTGCCGCGAGACGCTGGCTGGTGTGCCGCGACGTGCGGCGACGAGAAGGGCGATTTGCATTGTCACGTGCCTGGCGGCCGCCAATATACAGCACTAACCCGCTGGAAAGGAAGCCGGCCGGGTCACGACGCGGGGCGAGCGCAGCTCTCAACAGCCACCACCACGGGAGGGTGGTTTTAGACAAACTTAAAGAAGCTGGCTGGATGAGCTCAACCTGAAACTTGCTGAGCAAAGGATTGTGCTGGCAGAGAAATCAGCGGCTTGTGAAGCCTTATTACAGGAGATTGCAACCAACACAGCAATTGGCAAGTGTTTCTTACAGTCATAATTATATAGTCAATATAGGGCGGCACAGAGTTAATTTTTTTTAACTTTTTTAATGGTGGTGTGCCTCGTGATTTTTTTCATGGAACAAGTGTGCCTTGGCCCAAAAAAGGTTGAGAAACACTGATTTAGTTGATTATTATCTGGGAAGCCATAAGACAGAAGGCCTTATTAGGTTTCAGGTTGACACTACCTTCACTTCAAATCTGGAGGAACATGGCATAGGACTTTCAATCAATGGATATCAAAACAATTTTGAATGGGGAAAGGCTTCAGCAGAGTTAAGCTCTATAACTTGGACCTCAACTTTACACTGGTGACTTGTATAAAGAGGAATTGTGCCACCCAAAAAGGGGGTACCTTCCAATAGATGCCTGTCCTTTGAAAAGCAGGACCAGCATGCAACTTCCCTGACTGCTCTGAGCCTTGGCATTTCCCATTTTAGAAATTAAATTGACGTCTGCCTGGGTTTTCACACTGAAAAGTAAGTTGCTTGCAGAAGCATATTTGCCTTTGTCTCAGGAAGGAGACGGTCTTATTTCTTAATTTCACCACAAAGCGGCACTGAAGCAATTTATTTGCAGATGTCACTTTAAAGGGAGCCTTGCAAATGCTTTGTGACAGCCAGCTATTGGTTTGTTTGTTTGTTTTGTGAAGCTCGAGTCACTGTTATTAATTACTCCTTGAACAGAGAGTAATGACCCTGTTAAGGTGTGTGCGATCTACTTCCATGCAGTAGGACGGTGCCCCCCCACTCTCTTACTTAGCGAATGTGCTTTTTATGACGTGTGTCTCTTCTTTGCAATTCTAAATGTTCCTTGAAAACAGCTGGATATAAAAATGAAGATCACAGCCTGCAGTCCAAAGAGCGAGGAAGCAATAATTTACCGAAATGACCAAACAAAGGCTGAGGTTTACGAGCAGTTTACCTCAATTGGCTCTATTGGGATATTTCATAGCCCCTTAGATGCTGTCTAGCAACCCTTGAAGATATTTCAGGTATCTCTAGGCTCAGCAGGAGGGGCCAATGAAATTTCCAATAAGTTGCAAAGCTACATGTGTTTAGTCATTTAACCATGAGAGTCTCTACATGTCTGCATGTCCACTTCCACCCAGATGCAAGTGGGATTGCAGCCTAAATATCAGGGTTGTACCATGAGCTCTGTGGGGTCTCCTGGCCAGGTAAAGGTAAAGGACCCCTGGATGGTTAAGTCCAGTTGAATTTGACTATGGGGTGTGGTGCTCATCTCTGCTTTCAGGCCAAGGGAGCAGGCGTTCTTCCGCAGACAGCTTTCCACGTCATGTGGCCAGTATGACTAAACCGCTTCTGGCACAACGGAACACCGTGATGGAAGCCAGAGCTCACGACATGCCATTTACCTTCCCGCTGCAGTGGTACCTATTTATCTACTCACGCTGGCATGCTTTCAAACTGCTAGGCTGGCAGGCGCTGGGACAGAGCAACGGGAGCTCACACCGTTGCATGGATTCGAACTGCCAACCTTACGATCAGCAAGCTCAAGACCGGTTTAGACCACAGTGCCACCCGCATCCCTTTCCCGGCCAAACCCAACTGGAGTCAATGAAATGTTCACCCAGATGGTTTGAGAGCTATTACTACTGTCACCACCACCATGAGTGGCAGCCAGGGAGGGCTATTGCAGTGACAACTGTCACCCTGTTAATGGTGGTGCTGCTTGCCAGCAGGGAAAAAGCTGGGAGCAAAGCAGCAGTGAGGCTGGTGCTGTTCAAACCAACCCCCATTGGGTTCCATCTTGTAAAAAAGAAACCAGAGAGCAGGTTGCTGCAGAGGTAACATTGCCATTCATTTTAACCATGGTTAAGTGGGATGGGGTGACTCTTACGTTCATCCCGCCCCCTACTAATTCTTCCCCCATGGTTTGTGTGATCCTCTAATCTCTGCTGCTCAGAATTTCCCCTTCCTTTTGTATTTAGCACCAACTGTGGGTAGTATTAATGCTAGCCATTGGTTTAGTTTAAGTCTGAAACTCACTCCCAACCATGGTTTCAATTTAAACATGTCTTAAAGTTAAGGCTGGATCTAGACACATCGAAGAAGCGTTTCCATTAAACACATTGTACACTTCATACAGGGAAATCCCGTTGGCGAAAGACAGGACTCCACAGCGCCATCTGGTGTCACAGTGTTATATAAAATGGTTTTTCTTTACTAATGTAGCTGAGTCCTAACTTTGGTTTGTGTTCAGCTCGGTTCAGATATAACCATAAGCCGAGTTAAGAAAGGAAGGGAGGGATTTGAGTGAAAGAGGCAAGGGGGAAATAAGAGAATGGACTGTGCAAGCCTGAAGTATGGTCCTTAACCCAGACTTTGCCCTCCAGGTGTAACTCCCATCAAACCCAGCCTGTGCAGCCACAGTAGCTGGGGCTGATGGGGAGGTGTAGTCCAAAACATCTGGAGGTCATCAGGTTCGGGACAGCTGTTGCGAAATATTAGGGTTGCATTGAGCAACTGCATAATATTTAACAAGTCCAAGGGCACGTCAGATGTTTTTTGGTGGAGAAAAGCTTTGCTTATGCTCCAGCTCTTCAGAAACAAAGCATGAATAATGCAGGAGGCTCAAGTAGAATTGTGCAGAAAACACAAACCCATTCATGTCTAAAACACCAGCAGTTCAGTTGCTCATCCTCCCCCCCTTCCCCCCCATCAACAGCGTATAAATAAGATTATCCGCCTCCTCACACGAGCCCCTTAAACAGTCCACTGAGTAGTTAGAGGTTGCATCATTGTGCCAATAAGATCACTATCTATTTATCTATCTATTTCCAAAATTGGTTATTTTTTATATCATCTTTTCTGAAAAGTATGTAATTGACTTTACTTTTGCTTTGGGGTCAGATGGAAGTCTCTAACTACATGCACCCAGCAAACGATCATTAACATGTTTAAGTCCCTGATCTAATTTGAACATGAGCATCCTTATGGTGCTCCTGGTTTCTCGTAGTTTTTATTAATTTATATTTAAATATTCTTCTTAAGTAAATATCAAATACAAGACAGATTTTCTTATGAGGATGGTATTTCCTTTGTATTTTCATACTGAAAGATTTATCTAAGCTAACTTGGAGCCGTCCAGATGTTGGGAGCTACAACTCTCATTATTCCTGATTATTGGCTTATCAGTAATCTAAGACAGCTGGATAGCATTACTTTGGCTTCTCTTGGTCTAAGTGTTGGCAAGTAAAGATTTAATATACAGTGGTACCTCGGTTTAAGTACACAATTGGTTCCGGAAGGCTGTACTTAACCTAAAGCGTACTTAACCTGAAGCGAACTTTCCCATTGAAAGTACAACGGTGCCTTGCTAGACGAATTTAATTCGTTCCGCGAGTCGCTTTGTATAGCAAAAAATTCGTTTTGCGAAGCGGCTCCCGTAGGAATGCATTGAAGTGCGGTTTTCCATAGGGTGCCTCGCAAGACCGGGGGGGGGAATCGTCTTGCGAGGCACCCTATGGGACGGAAAAAATTCGTCTTGCGAAGCACACCATAGGAAACTTCGTCTTGCGAGTCTCCATTGAAATTGCATTCGTCTAGTGAGGTACCACTGTAATGGAAAGTGGATTAATCCATTCCAGACGGGTCCACAGAGTACTCAACCTGAAGCGTATTTAACTCGAAGTATGAGTGTAATTGGTTCTGGAAGTCCGTGCTTAACCTGAAGCGTACTTAATCTGAAGCGAACTTTCCCATTGAAAGTAATGGAAAGTGGATTAATCCGTTCCAGACAGGTCCGCGGAGTACTTAAACTGAAAGTACTCAAACCAAAGCGTACTTAAACTGAGGTATGACTGTATGTACGTCTATGTACGCCACTTGAAATGCCACTTGCATTTCAACCCTACCAACCAAAACTTCCCATTCTGTTTACTCTTACCAGCATGATGAAGCAACATATCCACCATTCATTTCACACAGTATGTAATAACTATGTAGAATTTGTTGCCATGAATGTTTGCTGAGACCAGAATGGTGTAGTGGCTAGAGAGACTCGGACTAGGAAAACCTAGGTTCTAATCTAAACCTTGCCTAGTTATCTTCTGCTTGGACTGCTGCAACAAGCTCTATGTGGGGCTACCTTTAAAGTGACCTGGAAACTACAACTAACCCAGAATGCGGCAGCTAGACTGGTGACTGGGAGTGGCCGCCAGGACCATATATCACCGGTCCTGAAAGACCTACATCAGCTCCCAGTATGTTTCCGAGCAGCCTAGTATAGCTGAAGGAGCATCTCCACCCACATCATTCAGACCGGCCACTGAGGTTCATCTCCAATGGCCTTCTGGCAGTTCCCTCACTGCGAGAAGTGAGGTTACAGGGAACCAGGCAGAGGGCCTTCTCAGTAGTGGCGCCTGCTCTGTGGAATGCCCTCCCACCAGATATCAAGGAAAGAAACAACTACCTGACTTTAAGAAGCAGGGCCGTCGGAAGCAGGTCGGGCGCCCTGGCACTGAGGCGCGGGGATCGCTCCGGCGCCCTCGCAGCGCACAGCATGGCTTCTGCGCGGCTTTGCTGCGCAGCGCCACTCTGCCGGCCCAGCGCCCTGGCGTCCTGCGCCACCGGGACTACACCTAGAGCTGGGCCTGTTAAGAAGACATCTGAAGGCAGCCCTGTTTAGGGAAGTTTTTAATGTTTGATGTTTTATCGTGTTTTTAATATTATGTTGGGAGCCGCCTAGAGTGGCTGTGGAAACCCAGCCAGATGGATGGGGTATAAATAATAAATTATTATTATTATTAATAGCCATGAATCTCACTTGTGTGATTTTAGGCAATTCCTAACTTCTCAGTCTAATGACATAGTTTAGGCAGGAAGGAGAGAAGCAGGACTTTTTTTCAGCCAGAACTCTCTGGAACTCAGTTCCGGCACCTCTCAAGTAGGTGCCATTATCATTCCAAGAGAGTGAGTGAGGTCTTCATGGTGAGTTCCGGCACCTCTTTTTTTGAGAGAAATAGCACTGGAGAGAAGCATGTATACTGTACATATACTGTCTTGATCTCCTTAGACGAAAGGTGGGGCATAAATGTATGTAATAAATAAATGACCTGACAATGGGCAATAGCGTAGATCAGGGATGAGGAATCTGTGGCTTCCCAGATGTTGTTGGACTCCTACTCCCATCAGCATGGCCAATTGCCAGGGATGATGGGACATGTAGTCCAACAATATGTAACCAGGTTCCCTGTCCCTGGTTTACATGGCTTCAAAGAGGGGAATGCATGGAAGATGAATCTGTCAGTGGCTACTGGCTATGCAAGCTCAAGGTCCAGAGGCTAAATGGGGGCAATTATGGAACAACGATGGAACACTTTATGCTCTATTTGTATGCTTCCCACAGGCATCCTGAGAACTGCAACACTGGATTATGGACCACTGGTCTGATCTAGCAAGGCTCTTATGACCTTTAAAGTAATAAATAATAATAATAATAATAATAATAATAATAATAATAATAATAATAATAATACTAACTGCTCCACACATCAATGGGGGGGCGACTTTTGCGTGGACGCGCGCAGCCCCCTAGTCCCAGAGGCGACTCCCTGGTTGTTAGGGGCTGGCACTGCCTTCCCAGGTAGGATGCCCGGGGTCTCCGCCTATCCAAGCCTGGCGTCCAATCCTGCCTGGGGAGGTGTTGCCAGGGGATGGCCAGGTAAGGGGAGGGACTGTCCAGCTCACACAAAGAGAAGTTGAATCTTACCTCCAAGCACCAGTTGGTTACAGAGCTTCTCCCACCCTCCACACCCTCATTCAAGTTCTTTTGCAGGTTAACCTTTTCCTCTACAGGTTCACAGGTGCTGCTACGTCAAGGCCGCTGTTGAAGGGTCGGAAAGGAATTTCCCTGCATTGGCATGTTTCGCCTTTCCTGTAGCAATACAACTTTGGCGGTGTCAGGCCTTGGGCAGAATTCTTTGGCAATTTTCCTAGAGGGAGGGGCATGAGGCGGAGACCTCACCCCCTTTGCGGCAACAAGAGCGGGGTATTGGGGGAAGCTTTGACCATGCCAATAGGCGTCATCGCTTCCCCCTTTCCAGCGGCGGTGAATAGGGGGTGGGCTCTCTCTGCTTGAACATATGTTCTCCAGAGCCAGCCCCACCCCCCATACATGTGGACAACCCCAATGCCTCCCAGAACCCCGGCTGGGGACTGGGAAGGATAACGCCCAATGCCTGAGCCAAGGTCTCCCTACACCTGAATCTTAATAAAGTTGTGGCCAATTTGAATCCCATAGCACATTGTTATGCGTCTTTATTCCGCTCAGCGTGTCGCCGGGGTGTGTGGGGGACTCCGTCTGTCCACACAATAATAATAACAAGCAAATATACTATAATAAACAGGAAAGGAAACATAAAGCCCATAATCCATGACATAACTTACAAATTAAGAATGTCAGTCAGCAAACAATGCATTCATCATCTAGGCAACCATTAGCAGCTAATCATAGTAAATACTTCTATCAATCTGGCAAAGAGAACTCTAATTAAGTCTAAATAAATTCATATTTGTTTTGTTTTTATTACTTCTAGCATATATTGTCTTTTCCTTCCAGTATTGAACAAACTTCTCATGTTGTTCTAATTAATCTTTTGGCATAGTATGTCCTTCCAAAAGTAGTTTCAAAGATGAAATCTTAAACATCAGTATTCTGTGCCAAACATTACTTTTCCATTCTCTTAGGGATGGTAAACCTATCTATTTATAATATCCAGCCACTAACATTTGGTAGAAGCATCATTCCTTAAAAAACTTTCTACTAAGTCTTCTACCTTTCTTAATAAAACAACCATATATAGGGTTCAAAAGTAACTGTTATAATCTGAATAGTCCCAATTATCATAACCCAGAATTTATATATATATATATCTTCACACAGCCATCCAACATGTCAAAAATATGTTAAGCCCTGCCCAAACACACTTGGAATATATTGGATGGATTTCAACATAGTGGTAAGTGGGGTATGCATGTGCAGAGTCCACTCTTGCAATGAGATGTCCCCCACCCCACTTCTCCTGTGTGCCCTCTAAATCTATTCTGGAGTTTCCCCCAACTCTTCAGAATAGATTCGCTTGGCAGACAGAGGAGGGAGGAGAGGTGGAAAGCCCCATTGGACCCCAGTGGACCTCATTCTGAGCATGCAACAACTTAGTTGAATCTTGCCCATTACTGTATGCTCTTTTTCTGATAGGTATTTTGTTATGTACAAAATACAGCGGGTGGTGCTGTGGGTTAAACCACAGAGCCTAGGGCTTGCCGATCAGAAGGTCGGCTGTTCGAATCCCTACGATGGGGTGAGCTCCTGTTGCTTGGTCCCAGCTCCTGCCAACCCAGCAGTTTGAAAGCACATCAAAGTACAAGTAGATAAATAGGTACCGCTCCGGCGGGAAGGTGAACGGCATTTCTGTGTGCTGCTCTGGTTCGCCAGAAGTGGCTTTGTCATGCTGGCCACATGATCCGGAAGCTATACACCAGCTCCCTCGGCCAATAATGCAAGATGAGCGCCACAACCCCAGAGCCGGTCATGACTGGACCTAATGGTCAGGGGTCCCTTTACCTTTAAGCTTGGATCCTAGAACAATAGGCCGGTAGGATCCTAGAATGCAACAACTGATTGGCTTGCAGAGAAGACCAATCAGACTCCTGGAGGAAGTTAATCAGCCAATCAGACGGGACTCATTGTGTAAATAATGTATATAAAAGCATGAGGTTTTGGGGAAAATTCAATCACTGTTTTACAACCTGCAATAGAGCATGAAATCACTGCAGGACTCTGAGTATATTTTATATTTGTTGACCAAGCTGACAACAGACAGATCAACAATTAATGGTTGATATTTTCCCACAATTTTGCTGCAGCAGAAACACTGCGAAGAGATGAGCAAGTAACACTCTGCCTGCAGTTCATTCCATTACAGTATGTATAAAAATATATGATCTCATTTTTTTTCCTCCCTTACTGTCCGGGAAAAAAAAGTGTTCCTATTTTTCAGTATTGTTTCTGGGCAAAATTTGGAAGGACACCAGTTCGCCTGAAGACATTCAGTCAACATCTTGCATTATCATGTCACTACAAGAAGCCTACGTTACAACAGAGATTAGTTCAGGGCCACTGTAAGGTCGAGCTTTCCCACATTAGATAGCTTTGCAAACTCCAGACAGTTTACTGTACTTAGGAGTGTGAGGGTGATGCTCTGATGTTTCTGAGAAACACATACTTAAACATAATTAATGTTTTGGCTACGAAACTGCTGGGAAAACAGCGCGCAAGAGCATCGGAATTGGCTGGCTGCAGCCAAGGGGAATTGTGGTCCAAAATAAACCCTCTGGAGGGCACCAGGTTGAGGAAGCTTGGCCCGTGCCCATAATTACATCTGCCACATTTCATTGCTCAGTTGTCTCAAGGGAAGACAAAGCGATGATTTGTTAATGGCCCCGTCGGCCCCAGAGAAGTGCTTCCATATTTTCGGGTCTGATTCTTCACTGCGACAGATCTAAAGATACTGGCTTGCAAACGTTTTGTTCACTGGCTTGGAAACTACTGAAAAGCCTCTTCGATACAAAGGGACAAAATGTTCCTGTTCCATTCCATTTCCTACATGCTGGTTCACCAGCTTGAAGTGAATAAAAAAGTGCTGGATTGCCATGTCTGGATTTATTTTCTGACTTGGCCTTTTGCACTATTTGCTCTTCTCTTTTATTGCTGATAGCTGCAGATAAGACACTGTCAGTTGTCCATTGTACCAGCCTGCAGGCGCTGCCTTCTGTATCTCCCCGCCGGCCCCATCCTTGGCGTCTCATATTCTGATACGAATAATTTGCTGCCCTCAACAAGTGCCTGCTTCCATCTGAACGCTAAGCTTCTTTCTCTCTGGGTACTCTTGTGCCTCTGGCCCCAAACCACTTTGCTGGGGAACACGGATCAGCAGGAAAGCCGTAGCCTCCCCCAGTCTGACCATACATTGTCCACAGAGGAAATCAGATGTCATTTCTGCTTTTAGGCATTAAACATAGCAAGTGATAAGGAGACAAGAATCAAATTGAGAAAGGGGGGAAACTTCCACCAAGGAAACTCAGACAGAACATACGGGGAGGTTAATTAGCAAAGATAAGAGATGCATGGAGATACATTCTAGGGCTGGAACGGACCTAGAATTTAGGCATTTGCCATTGTTTTCCTCTGGTGCCTTTAGCTCTTAGTGCCAGCATTTTGGTCGTTTCCCCCTTGTATTTTAAGAGAGCTAATTCATACAAACCATTTTGCCTGCATGGCCTCATCCTCCTCTTAACAATGGTCTTTTTGTCATGAGAAATCAATTGATTCCATAGGAAGTTGCCATTCTTAAGGAAATCAGCCCTGAGTGCTCCCTGGAAGGACAGATCGTGAAGCTGAGGCTCCAATACTTTGGCCACCTCATGAGAAGAGAAGAATCCTTGGAAAAGACCCTGATGTTGGGAAAGATTGAGGGCACTAGGAGAAGGGGACGACAGAGGACAAGATGGTTGGACAGTGTTCTCGAAGCTACGAACATGAGTTTGACCAAACTGCGGGAGGCAGTGCAAGACAGGAGTGCCTGGCGTGCTATGGTCCATGGGGTCACGAAGAGTCGGACACGACTAAACGACTAAACAACAACAGGAAGTTGCTATAGACACAATTATACCACTGGCCTGCCTAATTCAGTAATTCCCATGCTGATGAGCAGCAACTCTCTAGGGCAGGGCTTCCCAAACTTGGGTCTCCAGCTGTTTTTGGACTACAACTCCCATCATCCCTAGCTTGCAGGACCAGTTGTCAGGGATGATGGGAATTGTAGTCCAGAAACAGCTAGAGACCCGAGTTTGGGAAACACTGCCTAAGGCTATGGATAGGCATTTCCCCAAAACTTGGCTGGAAATGCCAATGACTGAACTTGGACCGTTGTGCGTGCAAAGCACTGAGCTATATCCCTTTCCCATGAGTCAATGGCACCTTCTACATGCTCCATGTGCCCTCTGCATCTACCACTAATTGTGTCATGTCAACTCGTTAGCTTATTTACAGTGCTTTTCAGGATCAGCAGTCCCTAGCTACAAGTGTGTTGTAGGGGCACAAGCTATGTACACAAATTAAAACGACCTTTCTTCAAACTGGAGATGAGATGTGATTGCCTCATGTTAGGGGTAGATCTTCATCTTTAACTACTTGCTCCTAGTGAATGTTAGATCCTAGATAATTTTAGATGTATTATGAATGAATGTGGGACATGTAATTGTGGCCTTCTTGGGATAATTATTTGTGACTGAGTAGTAATTACTACGGCAGACTCCCAAGCACTGTTTCTCTGTGTGCCTGCGAGACATATCCCTCTACTCCCATATTCCAGCCATGCAACAGATATATTTCCTTGATGCTCACATTTGCCTATTGAAGCAAAGCGGTCCTCTCATTTCAGCCAGCCTCCTTCTGTCTTCACTTCCATAAAGACCAAATATATGTTAATGAATCACAGGTGTTCATCCTTTACTCAGAATGAAAGTATGCACCCCTTGTTTTGAAGCTTTAAATATTAGGGGTGGAATCCAACATAGAGCTAAGGCAATAATTCCATCAACTCCTAAATCTGTTCATCCAATCCCCTTGAAGCAGATTTTAGGAAGGGCATGCGGGAGGGAGGGAGGGAGAAAAGTCCTGTTGCACAAGCAGAAATCCTTGCACGGATGGGACTTGTTAGTAGAATACCACCCTAGGGGTCTGCATTGACCACAATATCTGCCTTACATTTGGGGAAGCATCTGGAAGCAATCTAATCTATTTCAGATCCACTGCTGTCATTCCAATTCAATTTGTTATTCAGGACTATATCCGAGTTGTTTAATCTGAAGCTGAATCTAAAAATGACTATGGGTGGAATTTAACTTCATGCTTTTCAAAGCATTCTGACTGCATAAACATTTCAGCTTGCCAGACGGAATGATAATAGAATAATAGAATTGTAGAGTGGGAAGGGACCTGGAGGGCCAACTAGTCCAACCACTTGCAATGCAGGAATCTCAACTAAAGCATCCATGACAGGTGGCCAACCTTTGTTGAAACACCTCCAAGGAAGGAGAGTCTTCAACTTCCCAAGGAAGTCTATTCCACTGTTGAACAGCTCTTAATATTAGAAAGTTCTTCCTGAAGTTTTTAGCGCACCTAATTCTGTTTTTTGGGTCTGCAATGTTTTTCGTGAAGAAATGGGGCAACTGAAAATCTCCTCCCATATTGTCCTTCCTCACATAATCAGCTACAGTGGAAATTCTCCTGCTGTCCCTGCCACTTTTGAACATTGTTCATTAGTACCAGATCAAAAAGGAAGGACCTGCTGGTTAAGTTAGGCTCTCTCTCTTTAAATGGCATGTTCAAATTATTCTTTGCACTGCTTGTGATTATTAACATTGACACTGCTGTCTATTGCTTTGATTCTCAGCTGAGGCAAAACACTCTCTAATATATTTCCAGTGGCTTCATTTGCCCCTTATTATTACAAAGCCAGACTAATTTCTAAAGCCTTATTGTCAAAAATGAACAATACACTGAATCTTTATAAACTCCATCCAATTAATAAAAGCACAAATCAGTTCCATGAAATGCAGCTATTGAGTGTCCTGTGCCTTTTATTTGTTATTATGGTGAAGTTTTGATTTCCGTAAAAAAAATGGAAAACATTTACTGCTTTTCACCAGTGATTAAGAACTCAGCCTTCAAACCCACCAAGTTCATATAGAAGGAATGTTTAGATTTTTGGTGTGTGTGTGTGTGTGTCTCCATATGCTTTAGATTTTGGCTCCAATTGGAACAAATATATTGTCATGAAGAGTTGAAGTGGATGGAAAATGTAATATCTACCCCAAGCATCAGAACCAGGAAACCCCAGGCCTGGGGGCCAAATGTAGCAATTTAATATTTTCTTTCTAGCTCATGGGACTCTTCCTAGGCCACTCACTGGCCCTGCCTCATTACTGCAACTCCTGTTTTTGCCTTGTTGGAATGTATCCTTGAACTGCAATAATGCCTCTTGCATGCCTGGTTGGAAGATAGAAAGCTGTACATGGAGATGTGTGTGAAGACACCTCTGACCTCTGCATGGCTGGAATGCAGCCAATGGTACAAAAGCCTTCCTTGCAGCAATTGTCACAACTTTGGGCAGAAAAAGGTCATGGGTTGGATCCTTAGGCTAAAGCTGAGGGTGTCCCACCCCAAATCCAGGATAAATCTCAAGGTGCCCCAGTAAAGGGGTTCAAGGTAGGGCTCTGTCCAAAAGCTTAGCGGGGGCTAATGGGTCAAAGAGCATTCCTGAATGGCGCCCTGATTGGATTTCCCCATTAGATGTGTGTCAACGTGGGTCTTCTTTCTTCAGGATTGACCTTGCTGGAGCAATCGAGCTGTCTGATTCAGGATACGTACCCATTACTTATGCCAAATCTGACCTACAAATCTGTAGGGTTGCCATATTTTGAAGAGCAAAAAAGAGGACAAATTTGCTGACCGGTTTTAACTATGGATTGCTATGATGAGACTACTGATGAAAAAGAGGGTGTGTCCTGAAAAAAGAGGACATATGGCAATAAAGTTGTGGCCATTTCAATCCCAAACTGGGTGTCATATTTTTTTACAGCGCACACACTGGATTTGCAGCCCCATGAACATTCAATGAAAAGCCAAACTGTGACAAAGAGAGTATCTGCTGTAGAGTCTGCACTAGTCAGACCTCATCTGGGGCACTATGTCCACATCTGGGTCTTGCCTTTTCATACGGATATATGGAACACAATGAAGGCACTTGGAAGGCAATAAAGATGGTCAGTGGTATAAAAAAACAAGCCCTATAATGAAAGCTTGAAGAAGCTGAGCCTTATCCCTATTAATAGATCATTGTCCTTATATTATGCTGCTGCCTTGAACTTCCATTTGATGGGAAGGCAAACTAAGTATCTTCTACAATGGATCTTGATCCCAGGCCTTTATTTATAGAGTGAAATCTTAATGAAATCTCTAAATGATGATAAATGTGTTTTACTGTTTGATCATCTAGATAACGGAAACAGGTGCTGCTCTAGAAAACCTGTGCTTACTTATAGTGTGTGCCCTGTGTTTCCTTGACTAAATTTCCTTAGACTGTTCCCTTAGAATGTCAGAGAATGAGAATGAAAAACCTTTCCCCCAGGATTGTGACCCATTTCTCAGCGTGACAATACAGCTGCATATGTAGGTTATCAGTTCGTAGGGAAGATATAATTAGGGAGTGGAATAGGCCTTGATTATTTTTCTTCTAACATTGATTGACTACGACAGCATATCTTGGTAATATTTATATTGCAGTGAAACCCAATTACTTCCCATTTTACTCATCGACAAGGTTAGGATGACATAAAGCATACAGTGACATTATAAAGGGTAGGGCAGCAAGGACCATGCAATTGCATGCTTAATTTCTTTATCATAGTACACAGGGGAGATTCTCTGCACACAAGTGCCAGTAAACGTACCGTATTTGTATAGCTATTGCCGCATTAATGTTGGGGAATAAACCATATAAAATGCATTTATTGGAGAAAATTACTGATAAAGCTTAGAATGCACTGTTTGTCCCTTAAAACATGAGAGCTCACCCAGCAGTATTAACTTCCTTCCTATAAAGCCAATTTTAGGTCTGATTGGTAGAAGTGTCTGAAAAGGGAAGACTTTGACACTGGATAGTCACATGGCAGGCTCTGAAGTTTAATGCGGATCTCCAGTACAGCCAAGCAATGTATAGAACAAAATACTGGATTGTGTGGGTTTCTAAGTCCCATTTACACATTTCAAACTTGGATTGTTCAGTTGCCCCTTCCCATTGGGAGCCAGGAAAGTTCATCTGCTATGCTCAATGCGGGCTGTAGTTACATTTCTACAATGCAGATGCAGAGAGGGTAACCTCAGGATTGTTACCTGAGATAACCTTGCCTGCATGAACGGGGCATTTTAGGGTGGCTGAGATCTTATTTAGAAGTTGGGCTGTACAGAACAGCTGTGCTTATGTTTACGTGCTAAGTTTCATCCTCACATTTTTCATCTTTTTTCAAAAATAAACACAAAACTATGAAAACTTAAATTATGCTGATTCACCAGATGATTTTTGATTACTGCGTACAGGCAATTTTCTTAATTTACAGATTTTTCCTCCTCTCCTAAGTGTGTTTTACTTTTAACAGATGTTGAGCAGATGTTTTTACTGAGACCAGATGGGAAGAGAGTCTTTATATGGCTAATTATTCAGCATGCCAAAAGCGCCTGTTCCATAACTGGAGCAGCATATTGAAATAATATTTATTCCTATTCCGAAGACACACATTTTATACAAGGGCCATAATCTGAATTATACCTATATTGCTAGGACATTTATGATTCCATGAAGGCCAAGTTACTCTTCTGTACTACATCTGCAACATAACTAACTAGCATAAAACAGGAAAGGAATTTTAGCATGCTTATTTTTAACTTTAGACCTCATGTAGAATTGATGCTTTTGAATTATGGTGCTTGAGGAGACTCCTGAGAGTCCCATGGACTGCAAGAAGATCAAATCTATCCATTCTTAAGGAAATCAGCCCTGAGTGCTCCCTGGAAGGACAGATCCTGAAGCTGAGGCTCCAATACTTTGGCCACCTCATGAGAAGAGAAGAATCCTTGGAAAAGACCCTGATGCTGGGAAAGATTGAGGGCACTAGGAGAAGGGGACGACAGAGGACAAGATGATTGGACAGTGTTCTCGAAGCTACGAACATGAGTTTGACCAAACTACGGGAGGCAGTGGAAGACAGGAGTGCCTGGCGTGCTATGGTCCATGGGGTCACGAAGAGTCGGACATGACTAAACGACTAAACAACAACAACAAAGGTTGGCCCAATGAGTGCTTAGAGGGAGGGGAGAGAGTGGGTGAGTTGCCTTCCATGTGTGATTATTCTGTAGAATAATCAAGGATATTGAAGGATTGCCTGCTTCCACATGAACCAAGGAACAAACCCACAAGCATAACAGAGGAGCATGCCAGAAGCAAAGGTCCAAGGAAAAAAACAAAGGTTACTTCTGTCATAGCAGTTAGGACATATACCAGACCTCAGGAAGAACTTACTACAGTACTCAAGCAAGGCTTAAGTGAAACAGGAAGCTCTCCTACCATATTATCTGGGCTAGGACTATCTATATGGTGGACAACGTTGTTGTGCTTTCATGATGATTCTGCTTATTTTGATATCAGAACAGTTGTGCATGATCCTGTTTCCATCTCCAAAGGTATTGAGGCAGACACACTGCTTCCTTTCTGATCACTGCATGTCCTGCAGCTTCCTGCTGATATCCTGCAACTTTTTCTATCACAAATGCTCTCAGGTGCTTGTTTATTTTGCCCAGCTCTGGTTCCATGACAGTGCAAGCTGGCCTTTCCAGGTGGCAATAACTGGAAAGCATCACAGAACAACTAATAGAGTGGAATGACATGTGGACAGTCCAGCATAAATCCACCATGAATGCACGATTATCACAACAATGGCATGCTGTGGAATCTAATCACCCCCTCCCCCCCAAAACCACCCCGGTCTGGAATGATGCTTTGTTGGCAGATACTGCAATGTGCAGTTTAGTGGCTTACCACATGGGGCAAGCACACACAAGCTCTAAGGTTCCCAACACCATCTGGTGGTAAACAATGCCACAAACGTTTCGACAGATACCAAATTACAGTATCCATGTTATTATGGGTCAAGTGGCCAAAAACGTCTGGATTACCTCTGGCACACAGAACCGCTCTCACACGCCATGCTATGGAGCGTTTGAACTTCCTGTTGAAACTATTGTGGACCTTATATTTCAAGGGAAATGTTTATGTAGTCCGTGGCTGTTTGTTGTGCTTCAGCTTTACAGAGCGCGTTTTCATGAGGAAAGCGCTGGGAATAGAAAAAGAGCTCACTCAGACACGGAGCTTTAAAGCACGGACCTGTGGGGCAAAATGTAAGTGCGGATAAGCCTTTAAACCTGACATTACACTAAACTAACCATTACGCCACTCTAGCTTTCTCCTTCCTAACCTGGGAGTCATTATAATTTAAATTAATGGGACTACATGGTTCTTCGTATTAAGAAATTATCAAATGCCTAAAAGGAATTGTTCATATTCCAAAGAATATTATCTTTTATATTCTTTGCTTGAGAGATGGGAGCAGTTTTGGGTTTCCTCAGTTAACTTTAGATGTCAAACCACAAGAAAGAAACAGTTTTAAAAGATTGTTTTTCTTCTTCAGTAACATGAAGTCATCTCAGTACCTATGCTGCCTCACCAAGATTTCCCTTTCTCAGTCAGGTGGTACATTCCTTGTTGTCCCCCCACCCCGATTCAAGTCTAATTTAAGACCCAAATCTAAACATGTATTACTGCTGCTAGATTGTTGGTTTGTGGGAAAACATCATTGCAGGGAATGTTATATCCTTTGGACGTAATGCTGTGCCTTTCTCCCTCTAGGGTGATTACTGCTGAAGGGTATAACATTCCCGAAATCCACTGACTGCCAGACAGCAGCTTTTATTGTGTTGATCTTTAGATCGGAATATGAACAGTGGACAATGCTGGTTGTGAGCATATGTGCAGCTTAAAGAAGTGCTTCTCAGAGTGTGAAGTGGTCTATCCTTGAGAAGCCCAAGCAGTTGTCTGAGAACGTGCAACCTCCGCCACGATTCCTCACAGCAGAAACCATGATTGGGCTACAAAATAGATGTTGGCATTGAGCACAGGCAACTATGGAGTGATAGTCAAACACAGTGGATAAGTTTGTTGCATAAGCATTATTATTATTATTATTAGTGTTAAATTGGGAGGGAGGCAAAACAAAATGTGGGGCAGAGTGAGTGCAAAGCACAGTGATGAATATTTGCTCATCCATATTAGGATGACGTTATTTGAGCTTTGACTCTGGGCGGTGATTTTCAGTAGAGATTGGGAACCTCCAGATGTTGTGGGACTCCAACACCCAACAGCCTCAGCCAGCAGGTCAGGGTTGAGGGGAGCTGTAGTCTAACAACTTTTGAAGCACCAGAGGCTATTCACCCCTGATTTACAACATTTGACTCTCATGTGCTTCGAGGCTCTGTTTCCTAAATCCACTTTAGACCCTCCTGTAAAATCTACCCATGTAATCTGTCCTAAAGTGGAGAGCCAGTGTGATGTAGTGGGTAAGAGCGGTAGACTCGTAATCTGGGGAACCGGGTTCAAATCTCCACTCCTCCACATGCAGCTGCTGGGTGACCTTGGGCTAGTCACACTTCTCTGAAGTCTCTCAGCCCCACCCACCTCACAGGGTGTCTGTTGTGGGGGAGGAGGGGAAAAGGAGATTGTTAGCCGCTTCGAGACTCCTTCGGGTAGTGATAAAGCGGGATATCAAATCCAAACTCTCCTTCTAAATCCCGTTTGGACATATTCTTGCAGTCACTCGTGCAATTTGCTTCTTGTTGCTCACCACTGATGTCCAACAGAGGACTGAAGACACAGAGAGTGAGTCCCATAGTACTTCCACAGGATGATCATCCCAAATACAACTCTCTAGATGTTGCTATCCTCAGCAAGCACTGCTTTTGAACATGAGTTTTGAAGAATGTAGATCCCACAGCTTTTGTTTCCTCCCAGTGAGTTAACATAACCGGCAAACACTTTCACACACTCCCGGCTTGGCAGCTGATATTCTTCATCCTCTTGGAAAAGCAGAGAATGACAACACCAGGTCAAATGGCAGGTGTGAAAAGGAGCTGGGACACAGTGGGTGTCTGTAAATACAGTGCTTATATAAATAAATCTCTCGTGTTTTAAGGCTTCCAGTTAAAAAAAGTCACAGTGCTTGCTAAGAAAAAGCCTGGTGCTCTTTGGAATCTAAAGAATGTAGCATGTAGTAAAGCACCAAAGTGAAAAATAAATAAACTTATTCATAAGAAGAGTTTAAAACTTCAGTGCGTGCACATCCACAGCTATTTAAAAGCGTAGTTACTTACACATACTGGAGCAGAAAAATAGAAAATAAATTTCCCAGTTATTCAAATGCAATAAATGTAGGGAGTGGGACAGGGAAGCAAATAAATGTCTCCAGGTTGGGTTTTTAAAATGAGAAAGATACAGTGGTACCTCTACTTACGAATACTTACAAATGTTTCTACTTATGAATGGAGCTCCGTCCGCCATCTTGGATGCGGTTTAAATAGGATTTTTTTCTACTTACGAATTTTTAGATAGGGTTGCTTCGACTTACAAATTTTTTCTCCCAATGCATTCCTATGGAATTCGACTTACAATTTTTTTCGACTTACAAATGTGTGTTCGGAACGCATTAAATTCGTAAGTAGAGGTACCACTGTACATTAGAAATACCCCTCTTGGGATAAAATATGTATAAACGCACATATTTTAACGTGAATTCTTGCGCAGATCTTTTTTAAAAATCCATTTGCAGATTACCATGGAAATAGGACCAAATGGGTTTATGAATGAATATACATGAAGGTGACACACTGATCTGTCCATCACTATGGGGGAAAAATAAGGCTGGGCAAGCTCCCTTCAGCTCAACTGGAAACTGGGCCAGCAATTGCAGCATTGCTGAAGAATGATCAGAGGAATGGTGCTCAATTGGTAATAAGTCTGAACAGTAGGAGCTGAGGAAAATCCAAACCAGGTAATTACAAGCTTCAGCAGCAGCACTATTAAGATTTAATATTCAGGTATAGTCACATTTCCAGAAGTCTTCCAGCTGGTGAATAGATGGTGGCGGTTCTTCTTGGGGTATGTCCCGGGCCCACACTGTTCTCTAGCTCCTCCTATTGGAGTCATGGTTTTGATTCAAATAAGCGAGGTAAATCAACGGCAGCATCTTTGCCTCTGCAGCTCAAAGTTCTCTTTGCCAGCCTTGATCAACAATGAAGACTCCAATCACAACCGTGCCTACTCAGAAGTAAGTACCATTGAATTCACTGGGGCTTTCTCCTCCACAAGTGGGTTTAGGATTGCAGCCTTTGTTATGAACGGTTTCCCTCGCGAGGCTGTAGACTCTTCTTCCTTGGAGGTTTTAAAGCAGCAGTTCGATGGCCACCTGTCATGTATGCTTGAGATGGGAATCCTGCATTGTAGGGGGTTGGACTAGATGATCCTTGGGATCCCTTCCAGTTCTACAATTCTACGATTCTATGAAGCTGCTTCAAGAGAACCTATTGATCTCTTTAATTCTTCTGTTACAACTAGGGATTGGGGAGAAAATTGACCCAGTTCACATGTAAAGGCAAATCTATCAGATCTGCAGTCTCCAAAACAAATATACAACTGATGGATTTTCATGAGGATTTTTTAAAAATATATTGCAGCAGGAATGTGGAGAACTGAATTTAAGATTGGACAAACGAGAACTGAAATTGGCAGATTGTACTGTACTGTCCCTTGTCACAGCATTCTTTGAAGGGATCTGTACTGCCAAGATCTGTTCTAGAAAAGTGATTTTGGACTGTTTGATCTTGATAATTTAGATGAACAGCTTGAAACAGAACCTGGAGAGCATGTGGAAAGAATCCCCTTTCCCTGCTCCCATGCCAGCAATAGCTATCCATTCTATGGCAGAACAGCAAACTGAAACCAAGTTGCAATTTTCCAAAACACTACATTTTCTCCTCGTTTCTGAGAGGCCGCAGAGTGGGGCCCAGGAACTCCCTGACACCACTTGATCTCCACCTAGGAAATCTGCCAGGGAGGAACTCCCCTTTCCAAAGGAATATACAAGAATAAACACCAGATGGCTGGACTGGTAATTTTCTTTTAAAATACCACTCAGAAGTTATTCGCACATAGCCATTGGTGGTGAAACAGTGGGAACGAACTGCTGAGATGAGCAAACAAACCAGAGCCTGTGTGGGAAAGAGGAAGGAGGAGGAGGAAAGGAAAATGACCCTGACACACAAACACACACACCATGCTTCATGTTTAAGAGGAAAGATTGGGGGAAGCAAAGGGCTGGGAACATGGGGTTTTGACTTCTTGGAGAAGAGTGAAATACCCCTGAAAATACAGGACAATAATATCTGATATAACAGTGTCTGAGCGTCTCATCAGACACAGGAAGGTAATTAAAAGCACACTGAAAAGATATACCTTCCAAGGAATGTGACAAATTTTATGCCATTTGGTTCAGTTGGATTACTTATGCAACGACATGGGCATAGACCACTGGGCTCTCATGGAAACCTTTAGGAGGACACTTTTCAAAGGTAGAAATGACTGATGGAATCACTTCACTAGCAGAGAAGTGCTGGAGATGTAAAGAGGTGGAGGGAATGTTCTTTCATATGTGATGGACTTGTAAAAGGGTGAAAGAGTACAGTGGTACCTTGGAAGTCGAATGGAATCCGTTCCGGAAGTCCGTTCGACTTTCAAAACGTTCGGAAACCAAGGCGCAGCTTCCAATTGGCTGCAGGAAGCAGAGGCGTAGCAGGGTTTTTTTTTTGTAGAAAGACTTGCATTGCAAAAATAAGAGCACTGATTACACATATCTGCAAACAACAACACACCAATAGCAGGGGTGTGTGCAATCGATGACAGATGGGCGGGCTAACAACGACCAACTCGGTGCTAATCGGGGGGTGCAAGCACCACCAAACACGTCTCAGAGAGACAGGGTGAACAGCAGCAGCAGCGGACGCAGTGGGAACAAACCACCCACCGCCAGGCCCCGGTGCAGGGCGCCCCTCAGGCGGCTGGGAAGGAGCCGGCGCATGAGCTGCTGCTCTGCTGACATCCCTCCGCTGCTGCTGCTGCCGCCGCCAACTCTGCCACTCATGACACCAGCCCAGCCAAACTCCAGCCTGCCTGCCTGCCTGCCTGGACGACAACGACGTGCCTTCCTTCCGGCGGATGCGCGACCCAATTGCCTGAGCCACGAGGTAGTGAGCCAAAGTGAGGGAAGCCAGGAGACATTACAGCCGTAACCCTTTGTGCACTGGGCTCCAGGAGGCAGAGTGGGAAACGCAATGGCCCGCTGTTGAATCTGCGCAGCGTGTGCGCCGGCGTCATGCGGGCCTCCAACTCCCATCATCCCCATGTCAGGATGACAAATGCTCAGGGATGATGGGAGCTGGCCGCTGTGGTTTATAAAATAGGGGGGATGTTAAGCAAGCACACAAACACACGCTCTTGAGTTTTCCTCCCCTCTAAAGAACAGCAATATCATATAAACTGAAAGGCAATAAATCGGGGGTCAGAGTGCCGCCGATCTGGGATGTCAGTGCCACCGCGGAAATACACCCAGTCAGGATTTTGTCACCCCCCCCCCCTTTGGGATGGCACCCGGGGCGAACCGCCTCCCTCGCACCCCTCACGGCACCCCTGGCAGCCAGCTCCTGCAGCCAATCGGAAGCCATGGAAGCCCTGTCAGGCGCTTGGGTTCCATTGAACATTCACAAACTGCAACAGTCACTTCCAGGTTTGCAGTGTTTGGGAGCTAAAACGTTTGACTCGCAAGGCGTTCAGGATCCAATGTACAACTGTATTGGGAAATGATCTATAATAAATTGAAAAAAATGTTTTAAAGTACTTTCCCACCCAAAAACCCAGAGTCCTTTCTCTTGGGTATAATTCAGACTGAAATTCCCAGCTGCCAAAAAAGCTTATTTATGTGTGCTACTACTGCAGCCCGTGTTTTGTTAGCCCCAGAATGGGAAACAAGCGAGGTCCCAACTAAAGAAGAATGGCAGCTTAAGGTGACAGAATATGCACAACTTGTAGATTTAATATATAGAATAAGAGAACAAGAAGATTGGAAAACGTTTATTGAATATATGGAAAATAATTGTGTACAGCTGAAAACACTGGCAGCATTAAGATAAATTCAACAGTGTAAATAAGTTTTGATGGATGCAAGAATGGAATACTGAATGGTACAGTTTTTGTAAAATATGCAGGGATTTATGATATGTAAAATGAACCATGGAAAGAGAAGAAGGGAAGTCATTGATATCTTAAGGATGTAAAATGAATATTTTATATTGTAAAACAGAACATTTAATAAAATCTATCTGTCTGTCTATATCTATCTATCTATCTATCTATCTATCTATCTATCTATCTATCTATCTATCATCTATGAGAATAATTTCACTAGAACTGGCTAAAACAGACCTCTTTCTGTTTGTATGGTATCATGCTGTGCTGTATTGTTTGATATTTGAAAAATGAATATTGTTTAGTCGTTTTGTCGTGTCCGACTCTTCATGACCCCATGGACCAGAGCACGCCAGGCACTCCTGTCTTCCACTGCCTCCCGCAGTTTGGTCAGACTCATGTTTGTAGCTTCGAGAACACTGTCCAACCATCTCGTCCTCTGTCGTCCCCTTCTCCTAGTGCCCTCAATCTTTCCCAACATCAGGATCTTTTCCAAGGATTCTTCTCTTCTCATGAGGTGGCCAAAGTATTGGAGCCTCAGCTTCATGATCTGTCCTTCCAGTGAGCACTCAGGGCTGATTTCCTTAAGAATGGATAGGTTTGATCTTCTTGCAGTCCATGGGACTCTTAAGAGTCTCCTCCAGCACCATAATTCAAAAGCATCAATTCTTCGGCGATCAGCCTTCTTTATGGTCCAGCTCTCACTTCCATACATCACTACTGTACTGGGAAAACCATAGCTTTAACTATACAGACCTTTGTCGGCAAGGTGATGTCTCTGCTTTTTAAGATGCTGTCTAGGTTTTTCATCGCTTTTCTCCCAAGAAGCAGGCGTCTTTTAATTTTGTGACTGCTGTCACCATCTGCAGTGATCAAGGAGCCGAAGAAGGTAAAATCTCTCACTGCCTCCATTTATTCCCCTTCTATTTGCCAGGAGGTGATGGGACCAGTGACCATGATCTTAGTTTTTTTGATGTTGAGCTTCAGACCATATTTTGCGCTCTCCTCTTTCACCCTCATTAAAAGGTTCTTTGATTCCTCCTCGCTTTCTGCCATCAAGGTTGTGTCATCTGCATATCTGAGGTTGTTGATATTTCTTCCGGCAATCTTAATTCCAGCTTGGGATTCATCTAGTCCAGCCTTTCGCATGATGAATTCTGCATATAAGTTAAATAAGCAGGGAGACAATATACAACCTTGTCGTACTCCTTTCCCAATTTTGAACCAATCAGTTGTTCTATATCCATTTCTAACTGTAGCTTCTTGTCCCACATAGAGATTTCTCAGGAGACAGATGAGGTGATCAGGCACTCCCATTTCTTTAAGAACTTGCCATAGTTTGCTGTGGTCGACACAGTCAAAGGCGTTTGCATAGTCAATGAAGCAGAATACAGTGGTGCCTCGCTAGATGAATTTTATTCATTCCACGGGTCTTTTCTTATAATGGAAAATTTGTCTAGCGAATCCTATAGGAATGCATTGACCTTTTTTTATTTTTATTTTTGCCCATAGGAACGCATTAATTGAATTTCAATGCATTCCTATGGGAAACCGCGATTTGCTAGATGAATTTTTCATAAAACGAATTCGTCTAGCGAGGCAACCTCCGCTCGAAAAATCCTTTCGTTAAGCGGAAATTTCGTTAAACAGGGCATTCGTTAAGCGAGGCACCACTGTACAATACTTTTTTAAAAAACCTGATAATCCTCTTCTGAATTTGAACCAAATGAAGTTCAATGCTCTTGGGACCATGTTGTGCTTTGTCTAGCCTAGAACATGCCTGGATCACCTGCCTCTATGGGTTGATGGGCATTTGTGTAAGACCACCCTAAGACACCAAGGAGTGTTTTGTGTGTCTGTCTATTTTGGGTATAAAGTGTCGGGTACCTCCTCCTCCTTGTTTAGCTGCTTTCTGTGGAATTCTCCAAAGCATATCATAAAATGCTGAATCTCTCTCAACCATGCTTGTCTCCATTAATAATTTGTTGTGCTTCTAGGTATAGTATAACTTACAGGAGTAACAACAGCGACCTGCAGTGCTTTGGATAAATACTTTGGTGGACACCCTCCATATGTGCTCAGCATGCAGTAACATGACTTTTAAACTTTATATCATATTTCTAACATGCTGGAAAGCTAACGCCTGAAAATATTCATTCTCTAAGAAAATAAGGTGGGAGTGTTCCAATGTCTGTAATATTACTCATAAAAGCAGCTCTTAGCAAAGAAAACATGTTTCAGTGTTCAAAAAATGGAATGGGTTGTATTCGATGTTCATTTGAGCCAGAGTAGATCTATTAAAAATTAATAGGCAGGATTCATCTAACAAAACCCATCAATGGATTCCTGGTTAAAGGCCTTCCTCTTACCAGTGGGGCTTTCCCCCTTCTTCTTCTCCCCTCCTCAGATTGATTGGGGGGTTTAGGAGAAACCCCAGAACAGCGCCAGGTGGACCTTGCAATCCCTTCTCTTCCCTTGTGTGCTGTATTGGGGGTTATCCTGACCCTCCTCCCCCTGAGCCAGTCTTGGAGTGCGCAGGGGAAAGAGATGTGGGAAAGATGTGTGGTATAAGCTGAAGTCCTTCTGACAGGACTGGTGAGGTAAATGCTGAGACTTGCCGCATTTACTTGTAGGGATGGGTGAGTACGTCAATTTCGGTGTTTCTCATTTTTGCAAGCTGAAATTCAGATCTCTTGAAAATTCGCCAGCATTTTAGTGTGAATTGTTCCCAATGCAATGTAATTTCTGTATGCTGTTTTCACTAATACAGTGGTACCTCGGTTTAAGAACAGCCCTGTTTACGAATGATTCGGTTTACGAACTCCGCAAAACCAGAAGTAGTGTCATGGTTTGTGAACTTTACCAGGGTCTAAGAACGGAATTTGAATGGTGGAAGGGCACCGGAGGTGGGAGAGCTCATTAGGGAAAGCGTGCCTCAGTTTGAGAATGGTTTCGGTTTAAGAACAGACTTCCAGAATGGATTAAGTTCGTAAACCAAGGTACCATATGCATTCATGAACATACTTTGCCCAAGTATATGCATTTTTGTGCACACTACATGACTAGGGCATTAAATGTCTATGGCCATGATACCCTGAACACACCCGGTCTTGTCTGATCTTGGAAACTAAGCAGGGTCAGGCCTGGTTAGTAGTTGGATGGGAGACCGCCTGGGAATACTGAATGGCTTTGGTTTTTCCTCCTTTAAAAGAACTCAGGATAGCTCAGTCGGTAGAGCATAAGACTTTTAATCTCAGTGAAACTGCAATTCGAAGAAGCAGTTTGAAGGGTGGTTGTGTTGTGCTTTGAGATAGTTTCAGAGACCGTGGATTTTGCATGTAAATGCAAATTGAATCAGATTTCTCCCCTATTTACAACCAAGTGTAAATAGCCTAGGGCTTGCCAATCAGAAGGTCGGCGGTTCAAATCCCTGTGACGGGGTGAGCTTCCATTGCTCAGTCCCAGCTCCTGCCAACCTAGCAGTTTGAAAGCACGTCAAAGTGCAAGTAGATAAATAGGCTACAGTGGGAAGGTAAACGGCGTTTCCGTGCACTGCTCTGGTTTGGCAGAAGCGGCTTTGTCATGCTGTTCACATGACCCAGACGGAAAAACTGTCTGCGACAAATGTTGGCTCCCTCAGCCAGTAAAGCGAGATGAACGCCACAACCCCAGAGTCGTCTGTGACTGGACCTAACGGTCAGGGGTCCCTTTACCTTTACCTTTAAATCTTATCATGCATAGGATTAGGCTGCCTATGTTGTAAAAACAAGTGTTAGCTGAGTTGAGAGTGTTTTATTTTGAAGTTGTTGTGTGAAACAAAATGAATAATCTGAGGTTCAAGGCTACAATCCTTCGCATCCTTTCCTGGGAGTAAGCCCATTGAACATAGGGGGCTTGCGTCCATGAAATATTCATAGGACTGTAGTATAAGAAGTCTCACCCAGCTGAAGAGACACTAAAAATAGACCAACTGAAATGAATAGGAGTTGCCAAATAAGTACTGTCATTCCTCTCCACGGCTAGTATGTGTGCCGAAGAACTGATTGCATATGGCGAGATTCCCTTTTAATTAGAATCTTGCATTTGGGGGCCATGCCAATTTGACAGAGCACACACTATTTTTATTTAAGTGGCTCCAGATGTCTTCTGCCCAGTCTTAAGGGGCTTCCCTTTGAATTTTCTATTAAAATATAATGTAAGCAAATGCAAGCAAGTTGTGGTTTGTGTGTGATAAAAATGGACACGCCGTATATATTTCTCATGCACATCTGACATGAGAGTCAGGAGGTTGCGTTTTAGCCAGAGTTTCCACTGTAATGTGTTGCCCGTATTTCCTCATTAATGTCCTGGGATTCCCAAGGGGGCTAACTTAAAATATTAATAATGCAACATAGTCTTTGCTTGCTATGATTGTTGCATGAGAGGGAGAGAGACGGGCGGGAGGATGTATGTTCTTCTTTGCTCCAAATTAAAATCTGTATTGGGAAATAACTTTCAGGGCCATAATGCTTGCCTCACAGAGCCACTGAAATTCCTTTTTCCAAGATGAGAGAGCCCCATTTCAGTATCATCAACCTGAGCGGTGTCCAGGATATGAGAACTGAGATGTTTGGCAAATCAGGAATAGGCACCATGGTGCTACGTAATGCAGGGTTTCCCAAACTTGGGTCTCCAGATGATTTTGGACTACAACTTCCATCATCCCTAGCTAGCAGGACCAGTGGTGAGGGATGATGGGAATAGAAGTCTGGAGACCCAAGTTTGGGAAACCCTGGTCTAATGGAAAATGACTCAGATAGTGTAGCAACATGGCCGCAGTTTATCTTATTTTTAAGACGGCACATAAAAAACGAGCTCATTGGTTGAAATGATATTGAAAGGGGAAATCAGGAGGGTGGAATCTCTTCACAATACTTTGAGGTTATTTCGAAGAGCTGAGGCAGGCAATGGCAGAGGTTTATAAAGTTGGTGGAGAGGCATTTTTCAATTATTCTTCCTCTCTTGTAACACCAGATTTTGCAATGAGTCGTGCTGGCAGCAACAGAATGGCAAAATAACACCGTTCCTTGAACAGTGCTTAATTAATTTGTGGATATATATATTTTGCCACAAAATGTGGTGAGGACACCGAATCAGATGCCTTTAAAATGGGAGGAGACAGATTCATGAAGGATAAGTTAGTAGTAGCAGCAGCAGCAGCAACAAGAGTTAAATCAGGCGTCGGCAACGTTTTCCGGCTGTGGGCTGGAGAATTCCCACGGACTATTGTCCATGGGCCGGACATGCGCAGAAGCTATTTCCAGTGCTGCGCTGTCCATGTCCGCAGCGCTGTAAATCACTTCTGTGGCTGCGCAGATGCCAGAACTCGCGCTTGTGCAGAAGCGATTTCCAGTGTCTGGACATGTGCAGACGCGGTTTCCGACATCTGCGAAGGCGCAGGCGCAATTTCCAGGGCCACTCGGCGAGTCCCCGTGCCGCGCTGTGCCGGTTTAGCGCAGCATGCAGGGGACTCGCCGAGCAGGCGGCTCAGTTCACGGGTGGTCCGTGGGCTGGATAAACAGCCTTCGTGGGCCGCACCTGGCCCATGGGCTGGACGTTGCCGACCTCTGAGTTAAATGCACCCTCCGGGGTCCAAGGCACTGTATCTCATCTCCTCCCAACAAGCTTTCATTAATGAAACAGCATGGTGATACAGCATGATGGCACACAGGCAGGAAGGTGAGTGAGCAGCATGTGTGGCAGGTGGCCCAGGTGAACTGTTGGGGGGGGTGCTTCACAGAACAGTTTGGCAAACCACTCTGTGATACGTCTGTCCCTCTCCATTAAGCTTGGCTTAGTGAGGAGGGGCAGGCTCCTCATAAAACAGCTCTCTGAAGCACCTTTGTCCTTGTGGCAGGATTGGGATAACCTTTGAAGGAAGTGGGTTGGGGTGAGCTGTGGGGCAGCAACATAGATACTTGAAGGGAGATGAGGGGAGGTTCGAGTGAGCTGTGGGGGGAGACGTGAGGGGTAAACAAGGAGGGGTTGGCCAGGTATGGGGTTGGCAGAGGGGATGGCTGCCTTGAGTCTGTATGAAATTTAAGATTCTTAAGAAATTTAACAAGTATTAATTAAGTAGAATAGTAACACAACCTTCTGGAAATACATGATAAATATCCTCTAATGACAGTTCTTAGGAGTTTCTACGCAGTCCTCCAAGCTGTGTTTGATTCATTAAAAAAAAATTTTTTTGGGATACTCCTAAAAGTCTTTTTACACCTGCAATAATGCAAGATCTCATCCATTTTTAAACAAATATTGCCGAGTGAGTGCTGGTGCACTGGAATCACACAGGAAGAGGGAGGAATAGACTCCCTGGCACAAAATTAAAAGTAAATCCCCCCCAAAAAACTTTAAAAAGTTATATATCAAATGTGTGCCTATCAGCCTGGAAGTGAAATGGGGTCACTTCCAAATAAGATAGTAGCCTCTGCATATATGGGACAATTCCTAGGCATTTTTTTAAAAGCAATTTTCTTACATTTTTACCCTGGCTTTCTTCCATCATGGACCCCAAAGAGTTATACATGTTGGATTTTGCAGAAGGGATCAAATTGCAAACTGGAAATTTAGGTTAGGGCAATTAAAGTGAATTGTTGGTGCAACAAACCACTAAAAGCAAATGCAGAAAGATAGAAAAAACACGACTTTTTTGCGATTAGGAAGATGACAGGGAAATGCACCAAAAAGTGTGGGATTGGTGGGAAGATGTCTCACCTTCTTGCAAACAAATCAGGATGAATGCTCATTGTTGTGTAGCTTCCTGACAAATGAATGAGAATGAATGTTCAACAAGGAGAGGGCAGAATATAACCTCCATGCAAGCTTTGTGTTAGCTTATCAGTCTGAGTGCTCAATAAAGTCGAGGAGCCCTTAATCATGCAATCGGTTCTGAATTCCATGTTATACAGGTATTGTTCCCTACGGCTCAAGAGGCACAACCCACTGACTGACAATGGACTAAAAAAAATGCCAATAAAAGAAGCTCATTGCTTCATCCACAAGTTCTCTTTTATGCTAGCTCAAAATGAATGATTAGGTAGTGTTTCTAGTTGCACAAGCTTCCTTAAAAAAAAAAAATCTCCCTAATGTAAGGTCCTGTGGGTAGTGTTAAAGGACACTCAATGCAGCTGCAATGTTTACTCAAAAAGAGGAGGCTCTTTTCCTACGAGTGCACTAGCATTGACCTCTTGGATCATGCAGTATAGATGTTGGCGTAGCAAAGGAGCATGTCGTTTTAATGTGATATCACATGGTTTGGGCCAGACTGTGGAACTGTAGTTCTACTTGGTAGCAAGGCTACTCTAAAATGTAAATGCTACAGCTGCTAAAAATGGTGTTAAATAAATCTGAATGACCCAGAACATATTCTTCTCGTTAGACCAAGGTCTCCCTAAGTCATCTTCAGCCTGCTGCATACAAGTGCATTGTTTCCTTTGCAAAACAGACATAACAAGTATAAGAGCCAGCTCTAGGGGCCTGTGGGTGCTTGGGCACCCACAATAATATAATTGTGGGGGCCGGGCACCCACAAAGTCAATGAGAAAAGCCAGCAGGTGGCAGCGGCGCTGCCTCCAAGAGAGAAGCAAGATGGTACCCCTGATAACAAGGATGTTCATCATAGACTCGTAGAATTGTAGAGCTGGAAGGGATCCCAAAGAGACGTCTAGTCCAGCCCCCTGTAATGCAGGAATCGCAGCTAAATCATACATGACAGTCATCCAGCATCTGCTTAAAAATTTCCAAGGAACTCCAAGGAGCCAGCTCCCGAGGGCGACTGTTCCACTGTCAGGCAGCTCTTACTGTCAGAAAGTTCTTCCTGATGTTTAGTCAGAATCTCATTCCCCTTAACTTGAAGCTATTGATTCATGTCTTCCAGAGCAGGAGAAAACAAGCTTGTTCCATATTCCATATGGCAGCCCTTTAGATATTTGAAGATGGCCTTCAAATAACTCCTCTCAGTCTCCTCATTACCAGGTTAAACAACATACCCAGCTCCCTCAGCTGTTTCCTCATAAGACTTGGTTTGAAGACTCTTTACTAACCCTTCCCCAGCCACACCTCTATTTTGCATCCTGCTTGAGTTGGATGTGATATGCACATCCTGGCTGGAATGTGCAATTGAACTAAAATAATAGAATCATAATAATAATAGAATCAACCTTGATGGCAGAAAGCGAGGAGGAATTAAAGAACCTTTTAATGAGGGTGAAAGAGGAGAGCGCAAAATATGGTCTGAAGCTCAACATCAAAAAAACCAAGATCATGGCCACTGGTCCCATCACCTCCTGGCAAATAGAAGGGGAAGAAATGGAGGCAGTGAGAGATTTTACTTTCTTGGGCTCCTTGATCACTGCAGATGGTGACAGCAGTCACGAAATTAAAAGACGCCTGCTTCTTGGGAGAAAAGCAATGACAAACCTAGACAGCATCTTAAAAAGCAGAGACATCACCTTGCCGACAAAGGTCCGTATAGTTAAAGCTATGGTTTTCCCAGTAGTGATGTATGGAAGTGAGAGCTGGACCATAAAGAAGGCTGATCGCCGAAGAATTGATGCTTTTGAATTATGGTGCTGGAGGAGACTCTTGAGAGTCCCATGGACTGCTAGAAGATCAAACCTATCCATTCTTAAGGAAATCAGCCCTGAGTGCTCCCTGGAAGGACAGATCGTGAAGCTGAGGCTCCAATACTTTGGCCACCTCATGAGAAGAGAAGAATCCTTGGAAAAGACCCTGATGTTGGGAAAGATTGAGGGCACTAGGAGAAGGGGACGACAGAGGACAAGATGGTTGGACAGTGTTCTCGAAGCTACGAACATGAGTTTGACCAAATTGCGGGAGGCAGTGCAAGACAGGAGTGCCTGGCGTGCTATGGTCCATGGGGTCACGAAGAGTCGGACACGACTAAACGACTAAACAACAACAATAGAATCATAGAATTGAAGAATTGGAAGGGACCACAAGGGTCATCTAGTTGAATCCCCTGCAATTCAGGAATCTTTAGCCCAGCATGGGGCTTGAACCCACTGCCCTCAGATTAAGAGCCTCATGCTTTACTGATGGAGCTATCCTCTCATTTGCCTGGGTGGAAGAGAGATGGGTGTGTGAAAGTGTGCATAGAAGCTAGTTTGCAACAAATGGTAAAATTTATTTCTGTTGCTCCATCCACTTTTGCTGCCACTAACATGTGTCTCCCCCCCCCCCCCGAAGATTGCGCAGGAGGAAATGTGGCCCTCAGGCTGGAAAAGGTTCCCAAACCATAGACTAAACCATGCCAGGCAAGTCTTGGAGGGGAACCAAATTGTGTTCCATTGCAGGCCCCTTAAATTACATTCAAAATAGCTTGGCCAATGTTCGATCAGGCTTAGAGTTCTGCTGTGATTGCTGAACGGAATGACAATCAGCATGTAAAATTAGCAAAGGAACATTTTGCTTGAATCTTGGGAATACGTAATCCCCTTCTGATGAGCTACATTAGCTAATCTGAGCTCTGAGGTAATTTCCCCTGTGAAATGGTAGAAAGATAGGATGGGGGAAAGCTGGACACGCCACATGTAATCAGCCTTCGAGCGCTGCCCACAATCAAGGTTTCTTTCAAGCTATTAAGCTCCCATTTGTTTGGAATGGCGGGTCTGCAGCAGCCCATCACATTACAGCGCTTGTAAAACTACCTTCAAAACTCAGAAGGTTCAATTGACAGCCTCTCCCCATCCATTTCTATAAAAAAAAACTATGGTACTTGTGTTCTGTTCAAATCTCCTCCCTGAAAAGAGAGAGAGCTATAAATCACAAGAGATTATGATAGCAGGCTAATCTGATGGCATCACAACTCTGCATCCCATTCCCCCTTCTAATACATTGTGTTTGCCCAGCAGCATCCAGGTCCCAAAAGCTATCTATCAAGATTAAACAACATCAGTTCCCAGGGCATTTTACACCCATTATTTTACTGATGAAAACCCCTCAGATCTAAGTCAACTTCCACCAGTTTCTTTAATAAGTGGGTGAATGCCATTTTGCTCTTTTTCTCCTAATCCGCTACCCCGCTGAAAGCTTGTCCATGCATGGAAGAGGGACTTTGCCCATTCATTTGATTATCCTTAAATGCCTTTGATAAGGTTGCTCTGACTGACATTGACACCTCATTAATAGAACATGATGTTCTGTCCAGCTACTTTAAAGGACCGATTAAGCTTATATCGGTGGTGCTGTGGGTTAAACCACAGAGCCTAGGGCTTGCCAATCAGAAGGTAGGCGGTTCGAATCCCCACAACAGGGTGAACTCCCTTTGCTCGGTCCCAGCTCCTGCCAACCTAGCAGTTCGAAAGCACGTCAAAGTGCAAGTAGATAAATAGGTACCGCTCTAGCGGGAAGGTAAACGGCGTTTCTGTGTGCTGCTCTGGTTTGCCACATGACCTGGAAGCTGTACACCGGCTCCCTCGGCCAATAACGCGAGATGAGCGCCGCAACCCCAGAGTTGGTCACGACTGGACCTAATGGTCAGGGGTCCCTTTACCTTTAAGCTTATATCAGCTGAAAACTGCACAGTAACATTACACATTTATAGTGATTGCATTCAGGCGGGCATCCAAGACTTCGACTGGACCAAAAGCAAAAGCATATACTGTATTGATGAAGAAACAAATCATTCCTAATAAGTGTGGCAATTGGTGTCCACACAGGTTCACACTTCCCAGCATATATCCTTTGGCTGTTGTTAGGCTCCAGTTTTCCCCAAACCCTGCCAGAATAGCTGACAGAAATTTCGAATGATGTCATTCTGCAACATCTGGAGGGCCACAAGTTCCCTATCTCTGGAAAATGTCTGCCACAATGGCTTTTGTGGTCAAATTCTATCCCACTCAGAATATAGCTAGCATTCTATAGAGCCTGTTAAAGTGTAAATAGAAGCATCACTGGAAAAAATAAAGTTTTCGGAAGGATGACTTTTGTATCGAGGAGATGTGAAAAAAGGGTGGCATTTTCTCTGCAAAAGTCCTTGTCTCCTACTTATTTCTTATGTGAGTGATCGATATATTTAGTGTTTCAACAATCAGGACATGGTTCATATTTCACCCTTAGCTTGTTAACTTTATCAGCCCACCAATGTGCATTAAGGGAAGTAGTACTCCTCATCTTCAACCACATGCCAGTGATTTTTCTAGTACGTTTCATAGATCTGATTAAATCTGGCTCTTGCCAGGGGCCCTTTACAGCCTTATCCCAAGCATGTTTACTCAGGAGTAAGTCTCACTAAAATGGCATTGGCTCTGAAATCAGTTCCCTCCCATGCGCTGGCAGAGTTTGCCAGTGTAACTGTGATGCTAGTGGTAGCCTTTTGCTCATGTTGCTTGTTAATTTTTCCACCTGGGTACGGTAGCTTTAGGCTGCATTGGCACCAGATGGTTTCGAAAAGACCCCTCTCTTTTTAGGAGGTATAACTTGAGGATAGGATTACTCTGCAAAAATCTCTTTTATAATTATTGCGGTTCAATTTGTTGGGGGAGGGGAAAGCCTCACATGCCGTACTGTAAACACCATTAACGACGTGAGGATTTTAGTTTAAATCATGCTTTCGATCACACAGTCTAATAAGCATAAAAGGAAAATAGCTTCTAATTTTGCAGCCGTCTGGGATTTGCATGCCCTGTTCTATTACCCAAAGGCATAATAACACTCATAGCAATTATGATTATGGAGAGGGATTCAAAAACAGCATAAAAGGAATCTGAATTAAATTCCATCAAGTGCACAGATTGCAAGGGATGCAGATGTTCTTGGTAGAGAGGGTGAATTGCCCATAAATACAGTAATCATATTTTTATGTAAAATAATTAATGTAATTCATGGAAATGATCCTGACCACACACTTCTTTCATCCAGCTCATTTGTGCTGAGCTGATTCTTCTCTTCATGGCTGATTTAGCCCATTCTACTATGATTACTTTAAAATGGAGTCAACTATGGACCACCTTCCTATTATTTCATTTTGTCACACAATTCCAGTTTTTTGTTTTTTTTGCACTAAACTCTTCCATTTCGGATCGGCAAGCATAAGATTGCTGTACATAAGAATAAATTACGGTGCCCTGGAATAAAGCACCTGTACAGACATTTTGGGTCTGCTTATTAGGGTGGCCATGTTCCCTGCTATACAGATGGGAGTCCTTTATTTGGAGGGCTGACCAGTCCTCGCCTGGTTTAAAGATAACCATAAGAAGAGAAATCAAGGACCTTGAAGCTGCTCAGCCACAAAGAGCATGTTACATGAGGCTCTGTGGCACCTATGATATATGGTTTATTTACACACATATACAACCTGAGGTGGAATCTACACACATATAAAAAAAATGCTGTGAGAATGCTTTTTAAAAAAAGTTTTGAAAAATACATTGAATTCAGCATAGCTCACTGTCACCATCTAGTGTCACAGTTGTATCTTGCACTTTACAACACATGTAAAAAGTTTCATTTGCAGCTGTACAGCTGAGTCCCCAGTCTACAATAGAAGGGTCTCCAACATTGAACTCCATTAGGGTCTTGCTTTCTTTATAAGCACAACATCCAGTTTAAGCAGACACTGGCTATTTTTCTCTGCCTCCTGCACTCTGCTTGTCACATAACCTCATCTTTCTCAGCTTCTGGCCCACATTACATTCTCTGTTCTAAACCTCTGGCTTTTCTAACACAGAGAGAGGCGCTTCTCCCTTCTCTTGCCATGTTAATGACCCACTACCCCGGACTACACCCTCAAGGAAATTAGTCTGAGTTAATCAGCACCAGCCTGCCTTAATCACTTGCTAATTCAAGAGGGTTTAGAAAAGTCTAACACAGAGATTAAATACCCACATGGGTCTAACGTCCCATCTTAACACACAAATGCTTATTAAATTCTAACATTTACTGAGACCAGACATTTAGCACCCACAAACCTAACAACAGCATCACTCATGGAATTTAGTGCCGCAGGAAGTGGTGCATGGGCGTACCCAGCACGGGGCAAGTGAGGGCAGCTGCCCTTACCTAGAAGCAGGGCTGGCAGGGTTGGTGGGCAGAGGTGGAGGCGGAGCACAGCCCGGCGGAGCGCGGGTTCGGCATTCCCGCCCGCCGCGCTGCGCCCTCCAGCTTCCTGAGAGGTGGCCGAGCTCCATGCTACAGCCTGCCCTCGGCCTCCCTCCACCGCATGGTTTCCCCGCGGCCGCCAGGTGCGCCACTGACGCTGCCGCGCTCCTTGGGAGCTCGGCAGGAGCTGGGAGGGAGCGCGGCTGCTTCCGCCCCGGGCTTGCTGGTGGGGCCGTCGGCGCTGCGGCGTCTCTGTAGTTGCCAGAGGCCGCGCTCCTGGGTGCCTGCCCTGGGCCTCCCTCCTCTGCATGCTTCACCTGCGGCCGCCAGGTGCGCCGCCGGTGCTCCTGCACTCCTTGGGAGCTCGGCAGGAGCTGGGAGGGAGCGCGGCTGCTTCCGCCTCGGGCTTGCTGGCGGGGCCGTCGGCGCTGCAGCGCTGTCTGTTATTGTCAGCGGCCGTGCTCCTGGGCGCCTGCCCTCCACCGCGTGGTTCACCCGCGGCTGCCAGGTGTGATGTCGCCGCGCCCGCCAGGAGTGCTGCTGCCGCCGCCGCAATCTTTAGCGATTGCTGGCACCCACGGAAGAGGAGGCCCCAAGCCTGACGCCCCGGCGGAGGGAGAAGAGAGAGTTGCCTCAGCGCTCACTTCCAGGCCGCCTCTGTCGGCGGAGAAGGCCACCCGCCGCCCCCAGAAAGGCTTCCTCTTGAGGAGGAAGGCGCCGGGCAGGGAGGAGGAGGAGGAGGCCGGGCTGGCATCTAGAAGGAGAGCCAGGCGCTGCGAGGATACGTTATTTTTATTATTTTCATTTTTATTCTTACGTCATCATTACCATCATCATCATTCTTCGTAGCCCCGCCCACGTTCCCACTTTGTGGCCCCTCCCCTCCCGTGCCTTGCCCCCCCCTAGTTGAAGTGGTGGCAACCATTCATGCTGATGGATTAATAATAATAATAATAATAATAATAATAATAATAATAATAATATATTTATACCCCACCCATCTGGCTGGGTTTGCCCAGCCACTCTGGGTGGCTTACAACAGAATATTAAAATACAATAATCTATTAAGCATTAAAAGCTTCCCTAAACAGGGCTGCCTTCAGATGTCTTCTAAAAGTCTGGTAGTTGTTTTTCTCTTTGACATTTGGTGGGAGGGCATTCCACAGGGCGGGTGCCACTAACAAAAAGGCCCTCTGCCTGGTTCCCTGTAACTTGGTTTCTCCCAGCGAGGGAACCGCCAGAAGGCCCTTGGCACTGGACCTCAGTGTCTGGGCAGAACGATGGGGGTGAATTTAATAAATTAAATAGTGGGTTGGACAAATTCATGGTGTGCAGGCCTGCCAGTGGCTGTTACCACTGATACCACTGAATTCCAGTTTGCTGGAAGGCAACAGCAGGGAGAGACCCAGTGTAGTATGGTGAGAACCAGTGTGGTGTGGTGGTTAGAGTGTCGAACTAGGAGCTGAGAGATCAGAATTCAAATCCCCGCTCATCCATGAAACTCACTGTGTGGGTTTAGGCTTGTCACTGCCTCTCAGACCAACCTATCTCACAGGGTTGTTGATGATTTTTGCCACCTTGAGATCCTTGGAGATAAAGGTGGGGTGTACCTGTAAAAGATAAATAAATATTGCTTTCATGCACTGCCTGTAGGCTTCCCTTGGCTTCCATGTGGCTTATGTTTGTGGTCAGTGAAATGAGAGCTTAGCGTTTTGATTTGTGGTTGAGGCAAACCTTGGTTCAGCTCGGCATGGCACCGCAGTACACAGGGAGGAGCAAAATGGCTGCAAGCTGCTCTCCGGGAGCCTGCACGTTGACAAGGTCTCTGTAGGCAAAAGCTTAGCTGGCTGTGTCATGTGAGCCAGGTCAATGTTTCTTGACATTTCCGACAACCATGCACACGTGGCTTTACTCCATTTATATCAAAGCTGGAATAAACTCGTCTGGCAATGTGAAGCTATCACTTTCAGTTGCTTGGTGAAGGCCGCTGGTTTCAGCAGCATTCCATGGCACCAAGAGACAAAACGTTCTGCTGACTCAGTTCTGTTCTGAGAACGCGCAAACCAAACAGATGATTAAAAAATGTGTCTTGTTCTACCTCAAGGCTATTTTCATTGGCATGAGGAATGGGTCTTTATTTACCAGCTTGTCGGTGGTTCAGAGGTCTATTATCTCAGATTCTAAGGCTTCAAGGCATGTTGTTTGTGATGAGCTGGCCTTGCGTTCTCTTGTCGTGGGAGGAAAATTGTCTTCTGAGCTACGTCGTTCCGGAAGCCAGTAATTTATAGTTCTGCAGAACCTGTTTAGATATTGTAGCAATTCAAGAACAAGTGAGAGATTTGCAGCAGGGAGGTCGAATGTTACTGGCAAATGAAACAATGAAACAGGCACCCGGAGCCTCTGGTCATTCAGATGTTGTTTAATTGCAACCCCCTTAATCCATTAACCATACTGAATGAGGCTGACGGGAGCTGCAACCCAGAAATATCCAGGAGGGCAACACAGATTCCCCATGCCTTTAATAAAGCATTATTTAATATAGTGATACTATCTAGGTGCTTTATCAGAACATCAAGATAAACACCAGTTAAAAGAAGATATAAGTAAATGAAAGAACCCCAAAGTTTGTAGAAGTACAGAAACAAACCCTCAGTGCCATAAGGATTGAGCATGTTCAGTGGCACATAATGTTGAGTGTCTGTAGTGAGAAAGGGCACTAAAAACCCAGCCTTTGTGGGGAATGCAATGGAGTATCACGGGAAAGGGCATGGCTGTCTTCAACCTTGAGCAGAGCACCCCACACTGGAACATATTGCTGCACAGAATCATGGAATTGTAGAGTTGGAAGCGACCCCAAGAGTCATCTAGTCCAACCCCCTTCATTGTAGGAACTAATGCATCCATGACAGGTGGCTGGCCAACCTCTGCTTAAAAACCTCCAAAAACTACAAGAGCAGATCCCACTTGTATAGTTCTGAAAACTCCCTGTGTCGAACGTGGGCCACTGAATTCAGGCTAAATGCAAGTGCTCTTGGTAACTAAGGTATTTTATTCCTGAGGATTATGTAAGTTATGTCCTTTGCCAGGGAGCTGCATGGAGATAAGCACAGGCCCACAGCAATTTTTTCCTGGTTCAAGGGAAGAGACGCTGGTGGTGGTGGCAGCGGAGGCTGAACTATATGTAAGAGGAGAGTGCACAGTTAATTCATTGTTCCTTTGTACAACACCCCTCCCAGCTGTGATTTGAATGGCATTAATGGTGTTTCGAAAGAAAGAAAAAACAAACTGCATGTAGGCAGAAAGCTGTAAAAGTGTTGATAAGCTGTTGCCTATCTAAACATAGCTCCTGTGCCTTGGCTAAGGTTAGAGGTGGGTGGCAAATCTCTCCTCTCAGCCTTCCTTTGGAGGGCTGTGGTCCAGTATGACTCCACGCACCCCAGCCTCTTGCATAAAAATATCTTGCAATTTTGCTGCTATTTACTTCTGAGAGAACTGAACCAGATGCTTCCCACATTTCACTGCAGAAAACAAAACAAAAAACCCTGATGCATCGTTTGTGATAAAATTTCAAATATTCCTGTCTTTCTGCCTCTCTCCTTCATCTGTCCATTTCCCCTGGGATGTAATGTGCCAAATCATTTTCACCGTATTGTAATTTTCCAGTGTTAACATGCAGCAATTCTTCAGCGTTAAGCATTTCCTGACTTTCCAAATAAAAGGAATTGGGGGGGGGGTATAAGGAAGGGTGAGTCTTAGAGGAGCTGATACACTGTCTTTAGACACTTAATTAATTGGATTTGCCTTTTGTCTCTTTATATTTGCCATTCAGAAACAAACATTGGGGAAGTGGCAAAGTGCATCAATACATTCTGGTGTCAATTTTCTTGGGTAGAGACTCTGTCCCTAATCACATTTAGGGATAATCCGTAAGTCCTATTATGTGTGATTAGTATATTCAGGGGAGGGTTCTTCATATCTAACAATTCAGGTCATGAAAAGAGGCCTGCTGAATCAAAGCAAAGGCCTTTTGCATCCAACATCCAACAGTGGCCAACGAAATGCCTATGTGAAGTCCACAAGCAGGATATCAGTACCATGGAAATCTCTCACTCAGGATCCCCAGGAACTGTTATTCTGGGAATTTGTTGGCATCTGCCTGTCTTGAGAGACAATGGAGTGAGCCTCCGGGGGTTAAGTCCAACTGTGCATTAGTGGCACCAACATGACCTCCTTGAGGTGCAAGCCTGGGCAGTGTGTATGGCGGTCCAACCATCTTAGGGACCCCACTCAGGATTTGTGTAGGCAGCAGAGGTTTAGGATCAGAGTTTTCCTTCTCCTAGATAGGCTACCTTCATATCTGCCCCCTTGTTTCCCTCTACAGCATGTGCAGGAACCACCTTCTTGATGTCTGGACCCACTATTGGTCTTGTCCGCTCAATCTGCCACTCAGTCTGCCTTTGTACACAAGGGTAGTCCCTACCTCATCAAGCGTTTGAGATCCATCGGCTACCCTCACCTGGTTTAGCTGGCCAGTGGATGCTGTTTCTGGGGTGTGGCTGCTGTCACATGTTGGCAGCTTCTTGGAGCCACAGGTGAGAGCTGAGTGTAGGGTGGGGACCCAAGGTCGGCAAAGTACCCCAGAAGGAGCATGACGTGTCCCCCACCAGTGGTACTACCCATCCCTTAACACCCTATACATACCTCAGGGGCATGACTAGTAGCCATTTGTCTCTTAAGCTTTCTTCTTCCACATATGTATTTTTCACCTCAAAATAGCCCTTGATTTCTGTGTAACTTTAGCAATAAGCAATGCTCTGTCCCATTAAATGCATTGCTGCATTTAATCTAGGGGGTTCTTACAGTGGCTAAGTAGACACCTCTGGGAAGCACAGAAAATGGACATGGGTGCAATAGCACTCTCTCCCTCCTGATACACCACCATAGCAAGTAGCCATTGATAGCCTTATCCTCCGTAAATTTGCCTAACCTATGAGTTTGGACAGCCATGTCAGTTGGTAGCCATCACCATATCTTGCGTATTGTGCAAAGAAGTACTTCGCAATCATTTTTCTCAAAGCATCACTGGAAAACTGCAATGCACTCTATGTGCGGCTATCCTTGAGGCTACAGTGGCTGTAGAACGTGGTGGCTAGGTAACAACAACAACAACAACAACAACAACAACAACAATTTATTTATACCCCGCCCATCTGGCTGAGTTTCCCCAGCCACTCTGGGCGGCTCCCAATCGAGTGTTAAAAACAATACAGCATTAAATATTAAAACCTCCCTAAACAGGGCTGCCTTCAGATGGCTTTTAAAAATAGGATAGCTGCTTATTTCCTTGACATCTGTTGGAAGGGCGTTCCACAGGGTGGGTGCCACTACCGAGAAGGCCCTCTGTCTGGTTCCCTGTAACCTCACTTCTCGCAATGAGGGAACTGCCAGAAGGCCCTCAGTGCTGGATCTCAGTGTCCGGGCTGAATGATGGGGGTGGCCATTTAGGGCTTTAAAGGTCAACACCAACACTTTGAATTGTGCTCAGAAACGTACTGGGAGCCAATGCAGATCTCTCAGGACAGGTGTTATGTGATCTCGGTGGCCACTCCCAGTCACCAGTCTAGCTGCCACATTCTGGATTAGTTGTAGTTTCCGGGTCACCTTCAAAGGTAGCCCCACATAGAGTGCATTGCAGTAGTCCAAGCGAGAGATAACTAGAGCATGCACCACTCTGGCGAGACAGTCCGCGGGCAGGTAGGGTCTCAGCCTGTGTACCAGATGGAGCTGGTAGACAGCTGTCCTGGACACAGAATTAACCTGCGCCTCCATGAACAGCTGTGAGTCCAAAATGACTCCCAGGCTGCACGCCTGATCCTTCAGGGGCACAGTTACCCCATTCAGGACCAGGGAGTCCTCCATACCTGCCCACCTCCTGTCCCCCCAAAACACCAAAACAGTACTTCTGTCTTGTCAGGATTCAAGCTCAATCTGTTAGCCACCATCCATCCTCCAACCGCCTCCAGGCGGTTCACAGGACATTCACCGCCTTGGCTGGTTCTGATTTAAAAGAGAGGTAGAGCTGGGTGTCATCTGCATACTGATGAACACCCAGCCCAAACCCCCTGATGATCTCTCCCAGCGGCTTCATATAGATATTAAAAAGCATGGGGGAAAGGACAGAACCCTTAGGCACCCCACAAATGAGAGCCCAGGGGTCTGAACACTCATCCCCCCCCCCCACCACCACTTTCTGAACACAGCCAGGTTGATTGTGGGGGCAAACAACTGCAAGTATATGACACCTTGCTTGAGGGATTTACCATAGCTTCCAATCTGCTACTGAGCTAAGTTCAGTGCTTTGGTACTGAGGCCCATGTTAATTGAGAGACCACCTCCCCCCCCACTTCATTTTATTATTATTATTTTTGCATTTTCTATTTTACATAAACAAATGAATTAAATACATAAACATAGAATCCCTTTTGACTTCCCTCCCCTCCCATTGTTGATCTTTATGTAATGATTTCCCCCTCTGCATCTCTTTCATAACTCTATTTTTATAAATCCTTTGCCAATCCATAATTCAAAATTTTACTACAAGTTTTCTGTCAATCCTACCAATGTATGGAATTGTTTGCAATACCGTTTCAAATAATTTTTTTAAAAAATCTCCATTCTTTATTAAACACCTCCTCTTCCTAGTTTCTAATTCTTCCTGTAAGCTTTGCCATCTCTGCATAGTTCATCAGTTTTGTCTGCCACTCTTCTTTGATTGGAGTTGTACCATCTTTCCATTTCTGGGCTAATTTCTGGGCAGTCGTGGTCACATACATAAATAGTTTTGCTTGGTCCTTCAGGATATCTGGTCCTATAATACCTAAAAGAAAAGCTTCTGGTTCCTTAGAAAAAGTTATTTTCAACATTTTTTTCAGTTCATTATATATCATTTCCCAGAAATCTTTTATCATCTTACACGGCCACCACATATGATAAAAGTACCCTCATTTTCTTTACATTTCCAGCACCTTTTAGACTTTGATTAGTCTTAGCTAATTTGCTAGGAGTTAAATACCAACAATACATCATTTTCATATAATTCTCCTTGTGTAACATGCTGTAAATTTTAATCCTGTTGTCCATAGTCCCTCTGCTAATTCAATTTGGGAGACCACCTTACCCCTTCTATACTCAGGAGGTCATTGTAGCTTCTCCTTCAAGTTTCAAATATACCAAATGCACCTTCCACAGTAACTCGAAGCAGGGCTTTTAGTGTGGCTGCTCCAGTTCTGTAGGACAGCATTCCTGTCAAGCAACTGAATATATATTTGTTCTGACAAGCATTCCCAGATGGATGAATGAGTCTCAGAAATGGGTGTCTGTTTGGTATTCTTTCTTATTTGCTCTATTGTCTGAGTTGTTTCAATTTTTCAATCTGTTTTTATTGCTCTGGTTACAGGTAGGTAGCCGTGTTGGTCTGGATCGAAGTAAAATAAAAAAATTCCTTCAGTAGCACCTTAAAGACCAACTAAGTTTTTATTTTGGTATGAGCTTTCGTGTGCATGCACACTTCTTCAGATATCTGAAGAAGTGTGCATGCACACGAAAGCTCATACCAAAATAAAAACTTAGTTGGTCTTTAAGGTGCTACTGAAGGAATTTTTTTGTTTTTATTGCATTTTGTACATCACCTTGAGACATCTGTGGAAGGCAATAAAAAATAAATAACTACTGAAAGCCTTCAGAAATATTTGCTTCCCCCCCCTAAAAAATAATACCTGATGCTGCTAAGCAACTCTTGTTAGAATTATCTAACTCTGAAACTTTGTACTGACTTCTACATTTGAAAGTTTTAAAAAGGGCCAGAAAACCCCACACATTTCTGTGATTAATTAAATTAATGAGTAGAAATTGTCAGTACTCTGGGACTTCTGAATGTATAAGTCTACCTCACTGATCTCTTTGAAAATAGGTTAAACTTCTTACCGCTTGCCCCAAATCTCACATGAGAAGATTGGTACATCTGTTGTCAACTAGGCAAAACTGTTTTCTATTTCGTCAAGGAACGAGAAAATCTAGAAAGTTAGGGACTGTGATGACAGGGCTTGCAATAGTCATGCCTATTAGGCTCCATTCGGTAACAATATAAGAATATGTTTAACATCACTATATGCAGGATGGCAGCCAATAATATGCTTAAAGTAAGTACAGTATACCCTTTTTGCTAAACCTAGATTTCATCCAGCCGAACATTAAGTAGAGGAAGGCAGTTGCTGGTGCCTCTGGCTGCCCTATGAAAATGACATAAGCAATTCCTAGAGGCTGAGCAGCATGAGACAGGCAAACCCTTTTTGTGAGGAATGATATTTGTGGGGTGTGGCACAAACAGATCCGGCCCACTCATAAGACAAGGTGAGGTGACCGCCTCGGGTGGAAGGATTCACAGGGGCAGCAGATCCTGATGTATTACCAAATGGAGTCGCCATTTTGTGGTTTGCCTCAGGTGCAAAAATGTCTTGGGCCAGCCCTGGGCCAAAGAGCAACACACAAGAGGGAATTAAACAAAGAAAGCTGCCTTATTCAGATAGTAGGACAATCTAGTTCAGTTCAGGATTGCCTACCCCGACTGACAGGGCTGCTCCCAGTTTTCAGCCACGAGTCTTTCCCAGCCCCGCTCAGACATGCCCAGAACAGACCCTCCAAGCATCCCTATTTTCAAGAAACAGTGCTGGATTTACAGAAGGCATCCTGGTTTCTGATTTGATCCTGGAATGTCCTGCTTTTCCTTAAAGGCAAAGGTAAAGGTACCCCTGACCATTAAGTCTAGTCGCGGACGACTCTGGGGTTACGGCACTCATCTCGCTCTATAGGCAGAGGGAGCTGGTGTTTGTCTGCAGACAGCTTCCGGGTCATCTGGCCAGCATGACTAAACCACTTCTGGTGAACCAGAGCAGTGCACGGAAACACTATCCCGCCAGAGCAGTACCTATTAATCTACTTGCACTTTGATGTGCTTTCGAACTGCTAGGTGGGCAGGAGCTAGGACCGAACAATGGGAGCTCACCCCGTCACGGGGATTCGAACCGCCGACCTTATGATCGGCAAGCCCTAGGCTCTGTGGTTTAGACCACAGCACCACCCGAGTTTCCTTAGGAGTGCCCTATTTTCATCGAAGAAATGTTGGAGGCTATGGAATAGGATGTCCTTATTTTCACCAGAGAAATGTTGGAGGGTATGCAAGAATTGAACTTGGGTTTTTGTTTTGGAAAGCATGTGCTCTACCAAGGAGATCCAGCCCCACCCCTAATGAGAGACAGCATTGTGGCCAGTCTCCTCTGCTCTCTTGACAGGAAAAGGGAAATCAGGGGCACCTCATTGTGCTATTCATGAGCATGCCTATGATTTCACAGTAAAATGTCCTCAATTCATTCCCACCCACCCACATACCAAGGCAGGCAAAAACCTTGCCAGCTGCTTTCTAGTGCCAGGAAAGCACTCACCAGCTGCTGAAGAGGTCCTTGGGTGATGATGATGGGCATTGCCTTGGCACCTATGCAAATCTAGAGGCTCGACATAAGAAAGGTAGCTTCTGATACCACCTCTCTCTTCATCTCACCATCCTTCCCCTCCTGGAAGTCCTTCCAGGAGAATTGTTGCTCCTACAACTTGCCATCTGATCCTCTGCATGTGTATGCAAGTCCCAGTGAGTTCAGTAGTGGCGTTTCGTATTCCCACGGGAAGTGCGGTTGCAGAAGGGTGCTGGGAATTCTAGCTCTGCAGGAGTAAACTACAGTTCTCAGGATTCTTTGGGTGAAGCTGTGTGCTTTAATTGCATGGTGCATATGCAGCCCAGCTCTCTTATGTGTATATATGGCTGCATACTTACCAGGGACTTGCATGCACATGCACACGGGGAAGCCATGTGTTTAAATGCGCTTTAAATGTATGATGCACTTAGCCTAAGTACCATGCAACTCAACGGGTGTTTCTTCCGAGTACAAGTGTATAGGATTGCAGTGCTGGAATCCCATTCCTCAATATAATGGGAGATCAATATTAGATCAAAAGCAAGGTGGAGTCTGGCTGTCTCCAGTTGAGGCTATTACTATTAAGAGACAGTGGGCGACTTAAAGGGAATTGCTGTACTTTATGGGGAAAGGGGTGGGCAACCCAAACTGAAATCAATGGAAAATGTAAGGGAGCCATGTTACGAATTGGTTACAATACCACCAGTTACATAAAATGTTTAAATTAGATAGAAAAAAATGGTTTTTCAGACCAAAGCTCACAATTCGAAAAATAACAAAGAGAAACTTTTGTCTAAAATGTATAATCTGTTATTAGACTGGGAAACAAAAGACAAGTTTGTTAAAGCCTCAATGACACACTGGGCAATAGATATAGGACACAATATAGATTTTAACCTCTGGGGGGGAAACTCTTGAAAAGTGACTTGAAGTTTACAGCATGTTATTCTTTGAAGGAGAACTACCTGGAAATGATTCACAGATGGTATTTAACACCAAGTAGGCTTGAAAAGATGTATAAGACTGAATCAGATAAGTGCTGGAGATGCAAAGGGGTGGAAGGAACAGTCTTTCATAGGTGGTGGACTTGTAAAAGGGTACAAGAGTATTGGGAAATTATCCATAATGAATTTTAAAAATGTTTTAAAGTACCCCCCCCACCAAACCAGAGTCCTTTCTCTTGGGGATAATTCAGACTGAAATTCCCAGGTGTCAAGAAAGGTTACTTATGTATACTGCTACAGTCATACCTCTGTTCTAAGCAAAAAATTGCTCTTATTCCCTTATGGGGTACACAAGAGCCTTATTGGGTTCTCCATCAGTCGGAGAATATATAACAGAGGCCAACCAGAGGAGTTTGAGAAGCAAAGCCTTTATTTGCTGTTGCAACAGGGTCCTTCCCCTCACGCAGGAGAACAAGGAAGGAACCCAGAACAAAAGAGAATCTCCACTTTTATCAGTTTCCCCATCACCAAGAAACGCCCCCAATACATCATTCCTATATCACAGCTATGTAATCAATACCTCACAAAAAAGGAGGGTTCAAGGTAGAAATCTGAGCACTTTTGACACCTCTCCTAGTCCTCCTATCACCCCTCCCAGGTGTGAATTCCTAAACACAAAGAGAAATTAACATTTTCATAAGAGTTGATCACTGTCTTTTGTTCAGAGGAGTCTTCCATTGTGAATGAGATACCATTGACAGGGAATTATGGCTCCCAAGTTGCTAGTCATGTGGAAATGTGTGCATATGCTGATCCTTAAGCCTTCCTTAAGGCAGGGTTGAGTCCAAGCGGGAGGGGTGAGGGTCTTTGAAGCGGAGCGAAGACGGGGAAGATGGCGTTGAACAGGATTCTGGGTATTGCAGCTGTCAAATTCGGTCACCCCTCTCTGTTCATTAGTAATGGTGTCCTGCAACACACACACACCCAAAATATGATTTTATAACACCTCGGTTTAAGTACGCCTCGGTTTGAGTATTTTCAGTTTAAGTACTCCACGGACCCGTCTGGAACAGATTAATCCACTTTCCATTACTTTCAATGGGAAAGTTCGCTTCAGGTTAAGTACAGACTTCCGGAACCAATTGTGTTTGTAAACTGAGGTACCACTGTACTGCAGCTCATGTTTTGTTAGCCCCCAAATGGAAAATGAGCAAGGTCCCAACCAAAGAAGAATGGCACCTTAAGTTGACAGAATATGCACAACTCGCAGACTTAACATATAGAATAAGAGAACAAAAAGGACATATGTTTAAAGAAGATTGGAAAACGTTTATTGAATATATGAGAAATAGTTGTGTACAGTGTAACGGTGTAAACAAACAATTTAGAGGTTAAATGCATCTAGACCGCAGTGTGCCTGCCATAAGTCAACATCACTTTCTTCATTTTGACCCCGATTTTGCCTCATTGCCTCAGTTTCTGCTGGGTTGGCCTTTTAATTTCATAGTCACATATTTCTACAGACAACAGAACATTATAAAATGTGGGGGTTTTTTGGGGGGGAGGGGGTTATTATAAACGGGACTGTGTGTGTTCTTTTAAATCACCTCAGCACGAATCCTTCCATTAACAATGAGAAAAATATGCCATAATTAATTCACAAGAACCACTTTTAATATGATTATAGGAGCATCTATTTCTAGTTTGGTGGGAGTGACAGTGGAGGAAAGAGGGAGGAAGGGAGTGAAAAATGAGAGAGAGAGAATTTAATTATGCGTCCAACTATGACCCCAGATAACTTCAGCATCTTTTATTTCCCTAGCAACCACATTATACTAATTTAACAAAATGTTACAATGAGCATTACACCAATGCCTGAGGGTTTGTTTGTTTGTTTTAAAAGAAAAACAAAATACCCCAACCCTTCCCTGAGATTCAGGCTCCCCCCCCCCGACTAATATTTCATGTTAATTAATTCCACTATGAGGTTGGGTGGGTGGGAGGTGGGAGAATCTATTGAAGGATATTTGTGCAAAAGGCAATGATAATGGTGTGTTAATATGGATAGATGTCAGCAAAACCAAATGTAAAAAAGTGGATGCGTTCAACCAGGGCAGAGTCAGAGAATGCCACATTCTTACTCAGAGATTCGGTGGGCAGAGAGGAGGAAAGGGAGCTTATAAATATTTCAACTGGGAGGGAAAACACTTGAAAGACTGTTTTGTGTGAAAGATTGTTCTCCCCAGAATGCTAAGAAGCAAGGCAGTTTTACAGCAGTGCTAATGCATGTATCCATATTGATCTAGCAATTAAGCCAATTTTTATGACTGGAGGTAATAGGGGCTCATTATTGACATTTCCATTTGGTTTCATTCCCTTTGCACCTCCCCTCATGACAGCTGAAAGAGATCCCCCCTCCCCGGTTATCTTTTCAGTGTGTTTAGCTGCACAATCTAGCTAAATATAAGCTTTTTGAAGTCCCACTGGATCCAACAGGAGAGCGTTAAGAATGGCACTGGGCAGGTTTATTGGCACCTCAGTCCCAGATGGGGGTGGAGTGGAATAATAGAATGATAAAATTGTAGATTTGGAAGTCACCCCCAAGTGCCATCTAGTCTAATCTTCGGCAGTGCAGGAATCACAGCTGAAGGATCCCTGACAGATGGCCACCCAAACTCTCTTTCCAAATCTCCCATGAAGGAGTGCCCACCACTTTCCAAGCTAGTTGGTTCCACCATCAAACAGCTCTTACAAGCAGAAATTCTTCCTAATACAGTGGTACCTCTACTTACAAATTTAATTTGTTCCGAACGCACATTTGTAAGTCAAAAAAAATTGTAAGTCGAATCCCATAGGAATGCATTGGGAGAAAAAATCTGTGTCGAAACAACCCTTTCTAAAAATTCGTACGTAGAAAAAATCCTATCTAAACCGCATCCAAGATGGCAGACGGAGCGCCATTCGTAAGTAGAAACATTCGTAAGTAGAGTTATTCGTAAGTAGAGGTACCACTGTATTTAGCCTTATGCCCATGTCTTTCCCCCTCTGTGGCTACCTGCAGTTCTGCATGTGGGGTGGGAAGAAGTTGGGAAATTGGGTCAGGAGCTAGAAGTTAATTCCATCCCCACTCCCCAAGCTTGTTGCTGCCTTTTTGTAAAAAAAAAATCTGGAGTTCCAATCACATAAATCTGTTATAATTTTCACTTTGGTCCTGAGTGAGCAAGAACTCACTGAGTGAGCATCGACCACAGCAGTTATAAACCGTTCTGGATGCAGAAACGTTATCAATGTAGGTATTAAATGCAGACAAAGTGGCTGACCTTGGAGTCTCAAATTTCAGCGGTGCAACACCAAAATTCGGTGTCCTTGCCTCTCATGCTCCAGTCTAAATAATAGTTGAGGCATCCCCACCTGCGACTGAGCTGGTCACGCTTCCCTCAATCTGCCTCCACCAGGCATCCCAATGCATGGCTCAGTGAACTCAGCACAAGATCATTCCAATGACCAAAATGATTTTGGATTCTTGGTACATTATGTTAATACAACCTGAATTTAATTCACAGGTGCTGGTTGTATCTTGATTGGCCAAAGTCAAACTTCACCAGCCTGGTGCATAGCTTTCTGGGCTGAAAGGAGTTGTCGTCTAAAAATATCTGGTGGCAAAGGTTGGCCAAGGCTGCTCTAAGCACACATCTTCACTGTAGCTATTGGGGCTTATCATTTTACTAGCACAGAGCCAAACAAGAAGCTTAGAACAAGATGGCACATTTTACAAACTTCAGAAACAGGAAACGGGAAAACTGCACAGCCGGTGCCAAAACCTGAATGACCCTCCTCTGTGATGTGGAATGCCAGTAACCAAAGGTGGACAGTTCACAAGCATATCCGAGCTATTTCTGAACGCTTTAGACATCCCCATGTAGCTGTGACCTAAATGTTTCAGTTTAAAGTCCCCCCAGATAGCAGATGTTGGCACACAAAAAAACAGAGCCAACAGGAACCTCCTACCCTGTGCTGCATCTTTCTGGAAGCTGTAACAAGTGCTATGAACGAAGCAGTGTCACTCTAAGAATGATATTATATACAGAGACTTCCCTGGCCAAGAAAATAATGGTGGTTTTTTGGTACCTTTTTCTGAAACTATTGATTCACAGTGCAGTCCTAGGCTGCATACACATCAACCCATTTGTTGCACAGAAGTATAGTTTATCTTAATCCAGAGTTCTTGCTCATCTGCAACATGCTGTTTTTAATCCAGTTTTTAATCCATGCCTTTTCCCTCCTGGCACATAACCCAATGAATGAAGATGGGCATCTCAAGGTAAAGCTGGGAAAGTCTGAAACATCAGAGAGCCACTGCTAAATCAATGCATGCCCAACTAAATGGTCTGACTTGGTGTAAGGCAGCACCCTGTGTTCCTACAAAGATGCTGCTGTTGCCTTCTTCACCTTGGACCCTTCCAGATGTTTTAGACTACAACTCCCATTGTCCTTGATCATTGGCCCAGCTGGTAAGGGCTTATGGGAGCTGGCATCCAAACATGTGAAGGACACCAGGTTGCTGAACAATGGATAGGCATAGGGCTTATCCACACCTGCCTTTTGCCCCTCTTTTTCCAGGCACAGGTCCACAGCTCTTTGTCTTTTGCACCAGAGCTTTCTCAAGAGAAAACCTACCTTTTAGAGCTCAGTTGCAGCAAGTAGAAATCCGGGTTTTCCGCGAATTGCCATTTGCTCTGATGCAGCTTTAAAGAGTGGGTTTACACGAGGAAAGCTCTGGGGCAAAATAAAAACTAAAGCCCTCAGACATTGAGCTTTAAAGTATGGAGTGTGCCTGGAGAGAACAGAGGAAAGTTAAGTATGGAGAATCCCATAGTTGTCATAAGGCCCCATGGAGGACTTGCTCTTTCAGCTCAGTCAAATAGTTTTCAGCCTCAGAATAACTGTCAATAATAGCACAGGCAACTGAAAAAAAAATATGAAGCCCCAATATATTCCATCTATTACTATTGATTGGCAGACCAACTCTGCATTACAAAGATGTGTGCAGGCAGGACGAGAAGGCCAGCAACATCAACCCTGTTATGTGGGAATCCCTTGCAGATGACCACAGTGCCTGGAGACAGGAGGTCAAGTCACGCATCCATAGCAGTGACCAGAGGAGAAATGACCTCTGGGAGGAGCACACAGACATGCATTTTGCAGCAGCACAGCCAGATGCCTTCATCTGCTCCAGCTGCAACAAAACATGTCTCTCCCATGTCGGTCTCTTATGGCCACAGCGGGATCTACAACCGTCAAACAACTTGACCTCACCTCCAAAGGCACCCTTTTCCATTGTCCCCTAAGACAGATGGATGCCAACACAACTATCATACTATTGTATGAGTGTGGCATCCCTCTAGCATTCTCTCTCAATGGGCAAGTTCTTAAGTTAGTAAAAGTTTAGGATCTAATCCAAAAACTCTTAATGAAGTTTCACATAAATGCAGGTAATGCAGTTACTGTTGGGAACATCACTGAACATGTTCCTTAATCCCCCCACAGCTATGAGGGAGCTCAACTTCCAATTTTTTAATTAATTGATAATACGAAATAAAAATGACCCTTAAACTATAATATCTGGTTGGCATGAAATTAATTTCACCTCTCATAAGGTGACCTGCTGGGGTAACTCATTGTGGACATGAGTGGCACAACAATTGCCTCCAAAAAAGTGAATGCGGCCAGAATAGATCTCAGTCAAAAAAAATGAAACTATGGATAAATGTATTGCCCACTCAGCGAGCTCTGTTTTACTTTGGTTGAAAGCCTGTCCTACTAGGCTGGTAATTTGGACAATGAGCCCCATGTTGCAGAAGCTGGCTCCTTCTCCAGAGGACTTTGTCCAGTTTGACACGCAGGGCCGTCTTAGGCACCTTTGGTGCCCTGGTGCTCTGGTGCGATGGATCCCTCCGCCGCCCCCTGCTGCCCCGTTTTCTAGCGTGGCGGGCGGGCGGGCTTAGCGCGCAGCGCTTAGTGCTGTGCGGCGGAGCGGGCGGCGGGCAGGCGGGAGCAGCTGCATGGCACCCCCCCGGCGGGCCGGCGACGTGGCACCCTGCGCCACCCAGCCTGGCCATAGAGCCGGCCCTGTTGACACGTCACAGATGCCAATTTTAGTATTTTGTTGGGAGCCGCCCAGAGTGGCTGGGACAACCCAGTCAGATGGGCGGCATATAAATAATAAAATTAGCATCATCAGCACCATCATTATTGTTATCATTATCATCAGTTTATGCTATCTTTATAGCATGTAGCAAACTGCCAAAGTATCTATACAAATGAACACAGGAACATAAGAAAATCCTGGCTGGATCAGGCCAAAGGCTCATCTACGCCAACATCCTGTTCTCTGAATGGCCTGCCAGATGTCACAAGTAGGAGCACAACAGGTGCGATTCCCAGAAACTCGTATTAAGATAAGATAAGATAAGATAAGATAAGATAAGATAAGATAAGATAAGATAAGATAATCTTTATTGTCATTGTCCCCTTGTGGGAACAACGAAATTACTCTGTTACCACATCCACTCAGATAAAGCATTCCACATATGTTATGGAGAGTAAATATGAAGTTCACGGCATGTATAGGAATAAGAGAAAATATATTAAAAATGGTGTATAGATGGCATCTGATGCCGGAAAAAATTGCAAAAATATATAAAACCAACACGGATAAGTGTTGGAAATGCCAAGAAAAAGTGGGGAGTTTTTATCATTGTTGGTGGAAGTGCATCAAAGTAGCTGAGTTTTGGAATGAAATTTGTGAAAAAATGAAAAAAATGCTGAAGATTACATTTGAGAAAAAACCAGAGGCCTATCTTCTAAGTATGACCCCCCCCCCAAATATACCGAAAGACAGAGAAAATATTTTTCTTTACGCATCTGCGGCAGCTAGGATATTGATAGCACAGAAGTGGAAAGGGGAGAATCTCCCGACAATCCAGGAATGGCAAGTTAAATTGGTAGAATTTATGGATTTGGCAAAGTTAACGGCGACAATTAGAAATATCCTGAAGCAAAAAATAAAGGCTGAGTGGAAATTCGTAGAAGAATGTTTGGAAAAAAAGAATATAAAAACAAATTTAGTGATATGCCTATGACTAGCAAATCCCTTTCTTCTTTGTATAAAGATTTAGGCAGGAATCACTATGTGTGTCATGATATAGAACCAAGAGACACATATTGGCCACTAACGTTCAAATTAATAGTTAATTACTCTTTAAAAAAAGAGGCCAATAATTCCAATGGTAATAGAAGTCACACAAAATCATTAGAAGCTGGGGCACATTGTGATTAATCACCCCAGTGTTGTATTCTGAAGTTTCTATTTTTACATTGTGCTTTCCCACCAGCTTTCAGAATCCTGATTAGAAGAAATGATTTCTTTGGCTGCATGCATGAATCATCTTAATGTCATCAACAGCTACAATAGTAGCCGGCTAGCCACTGCTTAGTCTTGATTGCAAAGCAGTGTTTTGAGTGTGTGCATTATGTTATGTCAAAGCTAACATCAGATATGTGGTGAATATTGCTGTTCAATCAGGATTGCTGACAATCTTCAAAGGATGTTGTGCCTGTCCAAAGCCCAGAGATACACTCATGAAGATTGACAGTTGCATAAATGAGACTTCATTGTTCACCACTATGTATGTCTGATAAGCAAGGGCATCTAGTGCTCTGCAGATATTCACAAAAGCTGCCTGGCTGGCATGGTCAACATTTACACATGAACGTTGACAGTCTCCAAATTTCAAGGACTCTTTGCAATGTTGTATGAAGCTGAATGTTGGAAGATTGAGGACAGACAAAAGAAAGTGCTTCTTCACACAACACATTATGAAACTATGGGATTTGCTCCCAGAAGGGGCAATGTTGGCCACCAACTTGGGTAGCTTTAAAAGAAGATTAGGCAAATTCGTGGAGGAGAAGGCTATCAATGGCTACTAGCCATCATGGCTGTGCTCAGCTTCCACTGTTTGAGGCTGTATGCCTCTGAATCCCAGTTCCTGGAAATGGCAGGAGAGGAGAGTCCCATTGTGTTCAGGTCAGGTTTGCAGACTTCCTACAGGCATCTGGCTGGCCATTGTGAGAAAAGGATGCTGGATTAGATGGGCCACTGGCCTGATAACAGCAGGCTCTCCTTATGTTCTTGAGATGGTTGAGGCCTCACTCTCTCTGTTTCCAAATGATTATTAGACTTCCAGTATAGGTAGAAAGTTGAAATTTTGTGTGCAAAAGTTCAAGGCACTCTGGTTACTGGAAAACCCTGAAAACAAGACATTCTTACAAATCTCACTTGTAACATCCATGGATACCAGGGGAGCAGCCTGGAATGCAAGCTGTATTTACTAGTGTAATACTATGTTTCTTACTATGGAAACCGCAGTGATATACTTTGCCAGAGAAAACATAAAAATATTTACACGCCGCCATGATTTTATGAAGACACTGGTGAGGCACAGGAAGATGCAAAGGTAAGAACTTGAGAAGTTTCTGCAGTAGCGTAAGATAAGACTCAGCAAAAGAGGATTTTAAAAGCAACAGGATTTGCTTTGCAGAACACCAGACTGAGGAAAAGGCTCTTGAGGGTGATAAATAGGCTCATGTTGTAGAAATCCTAGAAGGATGAATACAGAGTCAGACTTTAAGTAGAGCTTTAACAGAAACGTTAAAAAAAAAACTGCAAACAAATGGGTGTAGTAAACGATGAGATGGCTGCTGCTGTTACAGATCTGGGAAGGGGACATTTGGAGAAGCGGTGCTGTAGGGAGTACTTAACCCTTTTCCTGCACACCACTTTTCAGCTTCAACTTCTCCTGTGCTGCTTCCTTACCATCATCCCATTCCACACATTCCTGGGATAAAGGTGTATCTGTAATCTGGCAAATGCACATTTCAAAGCAAGCAAGGAAAAAGCAGCTTGTAGAAACAAAGTTGCCATGAACAAATGGCAGGTGATGGGAGGAGGGTGGATTAAGCACCGCACCCTTCAGCCTTTCTCCGTTGCAATTTGCCCCTTCAAGACTATTTTCCCTAATGACTTTTTTAATTCATGCACTCAATATTTTTGGAGCACCACAGTCCTATTGGCTCCTGGAAGCTTTCTTTACGTTTTAGATTTATACCCCATGTTCCCAATATTAGCCTTAAGGCAGCTAATGCAATAAACAAAGCTAAAAAGTAACAAGTTAATGACAACAAGAAAGCCACACACTTTACCAGTAAAAGCAACAATAAAGCTGGTAAAATGAATTAAAGTATCAAAACAGCAATTAAAATTATGTCCAGCATTAAAAGCTATAAAAAGAATGAGATGGATCAGGTCAGGCCCAGGTCAGGAAGTCAGCATTTCACTGTGAATTTATTGCAATATACACCTTGTTCCAAAGCGATTTCCCTTACTATCATGCATTTATTTCCACTAATACATGCATTTACACAGACACATTATGCTAGCACATGCAATTTTGTACGCATCACTTGGCTGGACAACAGCCCTGCGAAATTCAGAGAAGTGCAAGTTTCTGAAGGAAATTTCTGGTTCTCATATAATTTTGGAACATGAGAATTAGGCAAGTTCACATTTATTTATTTTTTAAAACTGCTTTGAGGTGTTTCATAATTAAGCAGCGCACACACTGTATGAAATAAATAAATTTAAAGGCACATCATATTGAATTTCTCCCCTTTTGTGGAGGATGCAAGGCTGTGGGAAGACCCAAAACATTCCAGAAGAAATGGAACAGGCAAGTGAAGCAGAGGCTGTAACCAAACTCAGTTCTCTTCTCTAACTAAAATGCCACTTACCCAAGTTAGTTAAACCACAGTTGAAATGTTATTGTTCAGAACAGTAGTGCTACAGTTACAGAGCACTTTGGACCTCACACAGCATTCTCAGATAGGAAACACTTCAAAGCGACCTTTTGTGAACCATTTCTTTTCTTTGTAACATAACAGCGACAATAATTTCTCTTTCTGTTTTTCCATCCTACAGTTAGAAGAGTCCTCCCCATCTCATTTTTTATAGACAGCAATATTGACACAAACGTATTGCACTCAGAAGCTTAAGCGACAAGAAGCCAGCTAGAAAATCTGTTCCAAATGATATAGTGACAGACTTGGCCTTTCTGAGATAGCAAGAAAGGACTAAATCACTACTTACCTCTCCAAAAGCCATTCTGACATTCCTCCCCCCTCCCTCCGTCCTTTGAATAAATGTCAGAAGGGAATGCATTCAAGTGTTCCCAGATAACCCACCTTGAAACCTTTTAAAAAGTAGAAAGAAATCTAACAACAATCTTGGTTTCTTTTGTGAGCTTGAGATAGTCAACCTTTAACAAGTGGAAATATAGAAGATACCTCCATAGATGCATTATCTCCTCTGATATTTTTATTTTTATCCACTCCTATTCCAAGTGTTCAGTCTAAGAATATTTCACATTTGAAATGCTAAAGGATTCTGACACCAGACTAGGCCTTCGTTACCCATTCATTAGTTACCTGCTCCCCTAGACTAGAGTACTCTAGAACACTTTACATGGGGCTGCCTTTAAAGTTAGTTTGATAAACCTCACTTGGTGCAAAATGTGGCTACCTTAATCGAAGGGGACCAGAAAGTCTGAGCACTTAACACGGTTTTTTTGTTTTTGTTTTGTTTGCCGCATTAGTTGACAGTATGTTTCTGAGACCAATTCAAAGTGGTAGTGTTAACTTTTAAAGTCCTAAATCAGGGATGAGGAAACTGAGGCACTTCAGAAGTTGTTGGACTACAACTCACTGGCCAGATACAGAACTAATGGCAGCATCTGCCCTGTGACTTATTTATGTATCCATTTGCTTATATGCTGGAGTCTCAGCAAAGGGCATTGAAGAAACCGATTGGCTTCTTTTTACTTTGCTAAATTTAAAAAGCTTTGACACCCACAGGGCGCTAAAATGAAAAGAACAACAGTTGTTGTTGGCTTTTTTCTTCCCAACTTTGTTGTCTGTTCTTTGCTATATATTCTTTCATACTCTCAGGAACATTTCTTGGCTGGAACGTAAGCCTGTGCTACCTATTAATTTGCTGGCACACCTTCTCCCACAGTTTCAGCTTTTCACTATTGCCCATTATGACTCTGCAAGCCATTCTAAGCTAACAAAAGTTTGGGGAGCTATTTTCCAGAGGGAGAGAAAGCAATACGTATCACGAGGAAAAAGCTGCAGTTTTTTTCATCTTCTTTCTTACCTTAAAATACCAGCAAGCCCAGAATTCACTGGCTTAAAAGCCTGAACCAAGCACAAGTGAAACAATCTGAACAGTTTGTGCTGTTTTGTTGCAGTTCAGTGGAAATGGGATGCAGGTGGCACTGTGGGTTAAACCACAGAGCCTAGGGCTTGCTGATCAGAAGGTCGGCGGTTCAAATCCCCACGATGGGGTGCTCCCGTTGCTCGGTCCCAGCTCCTGCCAACCTAGCAGTTCGAAAGCACATCAAACTGCAAATAGCTATGACTGTAAATAGGTGAAATAATTTGAAATAATTTTTATTTGATTTTACAAATAATAGTTTATAACAATCCAAATTACATATCCATATTTAGAGATTTCTCTAAATCTCTGGACTTCCCATCTTCCCCTCCATAGGTCCTACTGTACACCCTCTTGACTGCATATTATTCCACAATCCATGTTTTGTATCTTTCCATCTTGTCCACAATGATCGTAACATTACAATTGTCATTAAAATCCTTCTAGTGTTTTCATCTGTTTACATGATCTCCCAGATAAATTATATTCCCCCCCCCCATTCTTCTTGGTTCCTGAGTCTTCTAGTCAGTTTTGCCATTTTGGCATAGTCCAACAGCTTGATTTGCCAATCCTCTTTGGTAGGGACGTTATCTTCTTTCCATCTCTGGGCTAGTAGCATCTGTGCGGCTGTTGTCACATACATAAGTAGTCTTTAACCCAAAGCAACTTTCAACCAACCAACCAACCGAAAAACAGAACAGGATGCTAGACTAGATAGGCCACAAACTTGATTCAGCAAGCTCTCCTTATGTCATTATGGTGCTTCTGTTCCATAGGCTGATGTGGAAGAAGAATCAGATCATTCACATGTTACCCACCACACATTCTTCAGGACTTGATCATTTCACACACACACACACACACACACACAAAGACGTTTCAAGGCAATTGTCATGAAACTGATCTTCACAAAATACTTCTGGAATGTGCAGCAGTCATCTCTCTCTCTCTCTCTCTCTCTCTCTCTCTCTCTCTCTCTCTCTCTCTCTCTCTCTCTCTCTTGCTAATTTTCACAGTTCTGTCTCTTTCATTATCTAACCAGGCACTATAGCTTTTGATTCTGAAAGGAGAGTCAACTGCCACTGCTGTGGTCAACCAGAGCTGAAGCCAAAACTCTCGTTCAGCAGAGTGGGTGTCAATTACTGTGGTCAGCTTTATGACACTAGATGTTCCAAAACCCCCTATGATGTATTCCTTTATGAGACTTATTTTTTTATTTCATTTAAATAACCGTAGAAAGTAAAGATGGGAACATAATTTGCTTAACAAGATGTCAAAACCTCTATTATTTTAACGTGTTCTTTAAAAATCTGACATTCTTGTATCCTCAGAACTCATTTAAGTAAGAAAACTAAACATCCAGTGCCACGATTTTTAATTAGCTCGTTATGTTTTGTGAAGCGCATTTTATACAGTAGAGAATTAGGCACGTTAACTGGACAAAGGGGGTGGCAGTCAGCTGAAGGGTTACACAGAGTAGAACCACTGAAATTCATCAGAATGACTAAATTAGAGCCATTAATTTCAGCAGGTCCGCCCTGAGTAGCTGGATATCACCCAGGGTTCCTCATTTTAGTCACTGGTGCATTGGCACAGTTGAAGGACTGATTTTAGTCAGGCAAAAACACTTTAGGTGATCATAGAATCATAGAGTTGGAAGAGACCACAATGGCCATCCAGTCCAACCCCCTGCCAAGGAGGAAACACCATCAAAGCATTCCTGACAGATGGCTGTCAAGCCTCCGCTTAAAGACCTCCAAAGAAGGAGACTCCACCACACTCCTTGGTAGCAAATTCCACTGCCGAACAGCTCTTACTGTCAGGAAGTTCTTCCTAATGTTTAGGTGGAATCTTCTTTCTTGTAGTTTGAATCCATTGCTCCGTGTCCACTTCTCTGGAGCAGCAGAAAACAACCTTTCTGCCTCCTCTATATTACATCCTTTTATATTTTTGAACATGGCTATCATATCTCCCCTTAACCTTCTCTTCTCCAGGCTAAACATACCCAGCTCCCTAAGCCGTTCCTCATAAGGCATTGTTTCCAGGCCTTTGACCATTTTGGTTGCCCTCTTCTGGACACGTTCCAGCTTGTCAGTATCCTTCTTGAACTGTGGTGCCCAGAACTGGACCCAGTACTCCAGGTGAGGTCTGACCAGAGCAGAATACAGTGGTACTATTACTTCCCTTGATCTAGATCAGGGGTCAGCAAACTTTTTCAGCAGGGGGCCAGTTCACTGTCCCTCATAACTTGTGGGGGGCTGAACTATATTTTTTTTGGGGGGGGGGGAATGAACGAATTCGTATGCCTCACAAATTACCCAGAGATGCATTTTAAATAAAAGGACACAGTCTATTCATGTAAAAACACCAGGCAGGCCCCACAAATAACCCAGAGATGTATTTTAAATAAAAGGACACATTCTACTCATGTAAAAACATGCTGATTCCCGGACCGTCTGTGGGCCGGATTTAGAAGGCAATTGGGCCGCATCTGGCCCCCAGGCCTTAGTTTGGGGACCCCTGATCTAGATGCTATACTCCTATTGATGCAGCCCAGAAATGCATTGGCTTTTTTAGCTGCTGCATCACACTGTTGACTCATGTCAACTTTGTGGTCTACCAAGACTCCTAGATCCTTTTCACATGTAGTGCTCTCAAGCCAGGTGTCACCCATCCTGTATTTCTGCCTTTCAATTTTTTTGCCCAAGTGTAGTACTTTACATTTCTCCTTGTTAAAATTCAACTTGTTTGCTTTGGCCCAGTTGTCTAATCTGTTAAGGTCATTTTGAAGTGTGATCCTGTCCTCTGGGGTATTAGCCACCCCTCCCAATTTGGTGTCATCTGCAAACTTGATCAGGATGCCCTCAAGCCCATCATCCAAGTCATTGAGAAAGATGTTGAATAAGACTGGGCCCAAGACAGAACCCTGTGGCACCCCACTAGTCACTACTCTCCAGGATGAGGAGGAGCCATTGATGAGCACCCTTTGGGTTCAGTCAGTCAGCCAGTTACAAATCCACTGAATGGTAGCATTGTCTAGTCTGCATTTTACCAGCTTCTTTACAAGAATATCATGGGGCACCTTGTCAAAGGCCTTGCTGAAATCAAGATAGGCTACATCCACAGCGTTCCCTTCATCTACCAGGCTTGTAATTCTGTCAAAAAATCAGGTCAGATTAGTCTGACATGACTTATTTTTCAGAAACCCATGCTGACTTTCAGTGATCACAGCGTTCCTTTCTAGGTGCTTACAGACTGCTTAATGATCTGCTCTAGAATCTTTCTAGAATCATAGACAGGGCTGGTGGACGGTGTAACCCAGGGAGCCTTTTGAGGGCCAAATAGAGAGGGTTAGAGAGGGTGGGGTGGATGCATTTGGCTCCCAGGCCTGAGGTCCCCCCCTTCCTCTATGGACCAGACTCCAAAAGTTCTAATCCCAGAACTAGCCATATCTGGAACAACACTTCCTGTCTGTTTCCAGCTGTCTTAAGTCCTAATGTCAGTATTTCAAGAGTTTCCTGAGCATGTGAACTTTGACTACCACTGAATCAGAAACCATCATACATCCTGTTAAGCTCCTTAAGGGGATGTCAGTTCCACTTAACTTTGCAAATATGGAAATATATGCAATCTCTCTCTCTCTCTCTCTCTCTCTCTCTCTCTCTCTCTCTCTCTCTCTCTCTCTCTCTCTCTCTCTCTCTCTCCCCCTCTCTCCCCCCTCTCTCCCCCTCTCCCTCTCTCTCCTGAACACTTCATCGGCATGTTTTCAGAAGACATTCATTACTTTTAGCAATGCATGTAAAATACCTAGAATTTGCAAAGCGATATTTCTGCACATGGGCTGTGCTGATCTCACGACCCAACCTCTTCAGCCACAGCTATTCTAACCATCCTTTGCACCAAAGCTCTCCAGCAACTTCTACGAGCAGATGCGGAACACCCAATTACAGACCAAGCAACTTGCATGTGTATTGCTGCGTTCCCAACCTGCTTCTTTAAATAGATCTGTGGAAAGCACACAGGTGGGCCCTCCAACCAACTGTCGCCATGTCAGTCCTGCCGATAGCTGCCGGCATGCTGGCAATTAGCAGTTTCTCAGTGCAGGCATTGTGCTCGGCTGCATTGGTTGGCCATCCCTGGTGAACTAAAACAAGTGGGTAGTGACATGAGATCAGAATTACATACTATGGATTACAGTGCCCCGGAATCAATAAGCATAACCACAGGGCTTGCCAGTGTGCTACTGATTGCATTGACATTGCTGTTGCTGCTAGTGTAATTTGGGAGGTAATTGTAGTTTCGTGGGAGGGAAAAAAAAACCTTAATCCACTTCATACCTATTGAGACACTCTGGTGGGATTCAGGTTCTTGGAAGCATTAAAAAGCACTCCTGATGCTTAAGATACTTGTTCTTGCAGGCTAATTAAACCATGTTTTTCTCCATTGTAAATGGACGTGCCTCTGAGGGAGGTGTTCCTCTTTTTGCAGGCTGAAAATGAGAATACCAGTGTTACTCTGTGAATATATAAGCTTGGTATATGGTATATACCATGGGTAGGCAAACTAAGGCCCCAGTCGCCTTCTAAATCCGGCCCACGGACGGTCCAGGAATCAGCGTGTTTTTACATGAGTAAAACGTGTTCTTTTATTTAAATGCATCTCTGGGTTATTTGTGGGGCATAGGAATTCGCCCCCCCCCAATATAGTCCAGCCCCCCACAAGGTCTGAGGGACAGTGGACCGGCCCCTGCTGAAAAAGTTTGCTGACCCCTGGTATATACAGTGCTTTTTCCCCTGGGGGTACGCAGGGGTACGCATACCCCTGAACATTTTGTGAACGTAGGTTTGGCCTCATTGAGGGGCAGTATTTCAATATGAGGAGGAAAATGAGAGTTCCCCTAACATATTTTTTTTAAGGAAAAAAAAGTACTGCGTATATATGTTTCTGATTTATGCACGTCCGATTGACGTGCGACTGACCGCATGCATTGTGGTGACCCAGAAATGGAAATGGCTGGGCAAGGGGGTCGCTTAAACAACAGGAAGAACCCATCCTGTATTTATTTATTTATTTATTTTAAAAAAACAAAAACAAATGGACAACAAAATTGCATACAATTTTTGCAAATTGTTTTTGAAACAGCACACCCTCCTCCACCAGAGGAGAAGAGAAGCAACTGCAGCAGCTTCCAGGTTCTGGCAAGATCTCACAAAAGCCTTGAGAGATTTTATAACAGCCTTGTGAAATCTCACAAGATCTTGCTGGAACCCAGAAGCTGCATGACCCCTGATGATCCTTGCCTTTTGCCTTCTACCCAGGATACACTGGGCATTGCAGTACTGTATAACTTTTGCAAAATGAGCAAAACCATCACCACGCCCGGAAAAAGAAAAAGAAACTCAGCTGTGTCTGTGTGTTCTGCTAGTGTGTTCCAAACATACTGATGAAACATTACAAAATCTTTACTTCTGGTGAAAAGCCTCACAATTTAATTTCTCCTGAAATAGCCAGCAAAATGTATCTGCAATGAAAGAAGAATTGGTTTAAGGACAGGGTGCCCTGAGAGTATTAACAACGAAATGTTAGGAGACTTTCTCTCCTATTGATCAGATTCTTTTATATTGTGCCTAATACAGTATTTTACAAAACAAACATGCCTATATATATATATATATATATATATATATATATATATATATATATATATATGACAAGAATGCCATAGTTCAGTGGCAAAGTTTAGCACATGAAGAAAGTCCCAGCTTCAATGTTTGGCATCTCCAGGTGGGACTGGGGGGGGGCACATGAAATCCTTGAGAGTTTTGCCAGTCAATGTAAACTAGTGTTGAATGCAACCTTCACCTACTTGATACTGGACTGCAACCTTAATCATTTCTTCCCATTGCCTTTGTTGACTGGGTCTGAGACTGAAGAAGGCTGGTCTACACGGTAGACTAGGGAAGGAGAACATGGACCCATCTAGATGTTGCTGGACTACCAATCCCATGATGTGTATGGGGTGTTAGGGGAGGGGAGTACCTTTCGTGAGGGACATGCCATGCTCCTTCTGGGGTAGTCTGTCTACATTTGGCCCCCACCCTGTGCTCAGCTCTCACCTGTGGCTCCTAGAAGCTGTCAGCATGGGACAGTGGCTACACCCCAAAACGGTTTTAATTGGCTGGCAAAACCAGGTGAGGGTAACCAATGGGTCTCAAACCCTCAGTGAGTTAGGGTCTTCCCCTGCATGTAAAAACAGGCTCAGGGCCATCTCAAGCAGGTCAGGCGCCCTGGCTCTGAGGCGCGGGGATCGCTCTGGTGCCCTCGCAGCACGCAGCGTGGCTTCTGTGCGGCTTTGTTGCACAGTGCCCCCCTGCTAGCCCGGCACCCTGGCGCCCCGCGCCACCGGGACTACACCTAGAGCTGGGCCTGAACAGGCTCTGGCAAATTGAGTGTATGAGACCACAGTGGGTTTAGAGCTGTGTGATCTATTGATTAATGTTCTGAAACAGGTATGACATTCAGATCGCAATACCGGTTTCAGACAACTTGAGCTGGCAATAAATCGTGCCAGCTCAAATCGCTTGCAGATAGCAGAGGCGTAGGCAGACAGGCAGATGAAGCGTGAGAAGATTCTGGGTGAGCACCTTCTCAGACTGTCTGCCTGCAGCTTTGAGGAAGACCCCTGGCCTGTGCCTTTGAAGCTTTTTGCCCCCCCCCCAGCTGCACAGTTCAATGGAGCCCCAATACCCCCCTGTCTCACGTGGATGGATGCTTTGTGGTTAGGATGTCCAGCTGTGTTGGACCAAGAAAAGTGCATGAGTCACTGTGGCTGAACCTGATTACCTGATTCCACTCTCCTGAACTTCCAGAACCTAATTTGGAAGTCCAGCAGAAAGAGTTGAAATATCCTTTTATCGACAGAGGAAGACTTTCAGGCTAATCAATTTGTTGCAGCTTCTAAAGGATCCTGGGCTTACTTACTTGAGGATTCAGTATGTGCCTGAAAAACCATAACAACAACAACAACAACAACAACAACAACAACAACAACAACAACTTGTTCTTATGTGATATTCTGTAGGCCAAAGGCACTCTGATGGTCCCTTACCTCAATGTGTTAGACTACAATTCCCATTATCCCTGACTACAGACCATGCTTGCTGGGGCTGCTAAGAGTTAAGAGTCCATCACATCTAGAGGGCAACTAGGTCCTTGCTCCTGGCAATCTTAGGGAATTTGTTGGGCTGTGATTTCCCCTATGATATCAACTTATTGCATGCTTCACAAAATCTGTATGGAGTGAAGCCATTTATTTTCAGTGCTTTTCCTACCCCCTTCTCTTTTGGAAGAATTTCAATAATATCAATTACATCTCTATAGATCCTTGTTAAGCCAATTACCATTCATTTAACTGCGACCAAATGTTTAGACATAAACGTTCCAGTTAGGGTTTAAAGTACCATTTATATGCATGGCTGAGCAGCAGTTCTGAGCCATTTATCCATTTTTATAGGGCAATAATACTGGGAAGGACAATGAAAGCTGCTCATTTACAGTACATAGTTGTCAGAATACAAATCCCGGTACCTTTGCAGAGAGCCTCATCCCAATTGGCCTGAACCCAATTACATGTCCCATATAATCAGGAACCATATGACAACCTGACAACTGTGAGGTGGACATTAGTGTACAGTCCTTGCAGATGTTTTTTAATAGAGGAATGCCAGTGTCAGTCCCTACTGGGTGATTAAGCAGCTTGAACATTGCAGAAGACAATCCAATTTCGGATTGTTTGGAACCAGATTTGATAGGGTCCCTCGACACATGGAGATAACCTACACAAATACAGAACTCATGTGCCTAAGCTCTATACATCAGGGTTGGGGGCCATATATCACCCTGCGGACCACATTCCTCTCTGCACTACCTTTTGGGAGTCAGAAGCCAAAGGTGGGCCAGAAGCAAGAATGGGTGGAGCACTGGATATAAGTTTTATGTTTGTACAATACGTGTCAGGGACCGTGCTGAGGAGGGCTGCACAGATGAGGAATGGTGGGAGCCTCCCCCTCCCCCTGCTCCTGATCAGGATCCTGAATCTTCCCAAGAGCAGTAGGACAGTATAGATTTGGAACGGTGGTTTGCAGAGGGGCATGGTTCAGAAGACAAAAGTTGGGAAGAACTGGGTGGTGAACAGCTAGCAGAAGAAGAACCGGGAGAGAGAGAGTTAACAGATTCTGGCTCACTGGAAAGTGTCCAGCTGATCAGTCCAAGGTCAATGGGATTAGATAAGGTAGCTCCACAGAAGGCACAGTGGGTGTGAGATCAGGTTGCAAGACAAGGAAGTGATGAGGGTGAGACGGGGGAAAGTGGGTGGAAACCTTAATTGGGAAGAGCACCTTTACTCCGAGAATGGACTCTTTGGTCTTTCACTGTGATCATTAAAATCTCTTTATTTGATAAGAGACTATTTTTGCTTTGTTCTGCTTATCCACGGCCAAAGAGAGGGCCTCTCCCCCAAAGCCTGATAATACAGTAGTTTCTACACAGTCTCACACAACCCGCTCTGTCTTCTATCCAGGCAAACAAGAGGCATTATTAGAGTTCAATGACACAACCCAGCCTAGGAAAAATCCTTGAGGTGCAAAGCAAGGCTGGGGAGAGGTGTGGTCTGGGGAGAATTCTGAGGGGCACATGGTGAGGGCCTTGAGGGCCACATTCAGCCCCTGCGCCTGAGGTTCCCCACCCCAGTATATGCACACAGAGCCAGTGATCACATGGAAGTTGGAGGCCGGGAGCGGGGGTTTGGTCCTGTACTGGGGCTGCTACACAGCTACATTGCACGTGCCTGAAACATGCCTTTAGTATTGCAGAAATACACTCTGTGCCCACACATTGCAAGATGCGCTCCGTCACCTGAAAAACAAAATCAAGTGAGAAATGTGAGAAAGCTAATAATATCAACTTTACTACTGCCATGGCCTTTGAAGCTAATAATAGGAAGTTCTTCACACATTAATATCCCTGGATCACCTTCCCAGGATCTTCCACCTACCCAAGAAATTAGAGCTGTCAGAATTCTGTCAGAATTCAAAGTAGGCTTTCTCAGCTGTGTCCTCACCTCCCTCTCCCACCATGAGTTGAAACTTCTCTGAAAGCTACCTAACCTTTGCGTTCTTCAGAATTTTGGCAGAGGAATGAAGCTTTATTTTTATTTTATAATCAGTTCCCTCCTCCCTCAATATTTGTTGTTATATATTAAGATCCCTGTGGCTGTATAGTGTGTTAGATTTCATTCAACTTTTTAAAAAAATGTTTTACGCTTTTAGACTTTATTGTAATAGTTGAATAGTTATATGTTGTTGTTGTTGTTGTTGTTTAAGAAAAAATCATTTTTTAAAAAGAGGCTAGTCCCTTTGAATCCATTGGTTCAGGTCCTACCCACCAGAGCAGAAGAAAACAAGCTTGCTCCATTTTCAACCATTCATTATATATATTCTAAATTGTAAAACAAAAAATTTAAATATATATATATTTAGAATATTCATTTAAACAACCTTAAAATGTCAATGACTTCCCTTCTCCTCTTTCCATGGTTCATTTTGTATATCATAAATCCCTGCATATTTTGCATAAACTAACCCATTTAGTATTCCATTATTATATCTATCAAAACTTGTTTACACTGTTGACTTTATTTGAAGGCGGCCAACGTTTTCAAGTGTACACAATTTTCCTTCATATATTCAAGAAACATTTTCCAATCTTCTTTAAACATATGTTTTTCTTGTTCTCATATTCTATATGTTAGGTCCACAAGCTGCACATATTCCATCAGTTTAAGTTGCCATTCTTCTTTGGCTGGGACCTCGCTCGTTTTCCATTTTGGGGCTAACAGAACATAGGCTGCAGTAGTGGCATACATAAATAACCTTTTTTTTGACACCTGGGAATTTCCATCTGAATTATCCATAACAAAAAGGACTCTGTGTTTTGTTTTGTTTTTGTTTCTTTGAAAGGTACTGTTAAACACTTTTATCAATTCATTATGGATTATTTCACAATACTCTTCTACCCTTTTACAGGTCCACCACATATGAGAGAACGTCCCTTCAACCATTTTTCATAAGGCTTGGTTTCCAGCCCCTTGATCATCTTGGTTGCCCTCCTCTGCACACTGGACTTGGCACCCCCTTTTTTTGCTGCCGCATCACTCATCTGACTCATATTTCCCCGGGGCCGTCTCAAGCACGTCGGGCGCCCTGGCGCCGTGGTGCGGAGATCGCTCCGGCACCCCTGCCCCGCTCCGTTTCTTGCCGCGGCTTGTGGGCGGGTGCAGCGCGCAGCACGGTTTCCGCGTGGATCTGCTGCGCGGTGCCCCCTACCGGGCCAGCGCCCTGGCGCCTTGCACCACCCAGACTACCCCTAGAGCCGGCCCTGCATTTCCCCCTTGTTAGTGTCTTGGATAATCTGTCCTAGTTATGCTATTACCATACTGATGGGACATTGTATTGGGAGTTGTCTGTGGACATTGCAATATTGGGAGCAGCAAGAGATTGGAAACTCAGCACAAGGAAGTAGCTAGGGAAGGGCTTCTCTTACAGTCCACCAGGTGGTTGAACGTAATGAGAGTCCTGCTAGATTGGCCAATGAACAATCTAGTCCAGCACCCTGTTAAGAGTGGCTTGTAGGGAACCCACAAGCAGGACCCCACTGGAGGAAAAGTGAGCAGAAATTTGGATCCCCTGGTAAAAGTCTTATTCTCCGTCCACTTTAAACTTTATATTGTCATTCCCCCCCCCCCCCCGCCCCCGGTTCAGATGAGGGGGAAACTTTTATGTTTCTCCAGGGGGCAGGGTTGTAGCTCAGTAGCAGAGCATGGGCTTTGTGCTCAGAAGCTCCTGGGTTCAAATCCTGTCTAGAGAGCCCCTGCTAGTCGGTGCAGACAATAATTATGTAGATGGGCCAATGGTCTGGGTCAGTGTAAGCTTCCTATGGTCCTCGTGCCGATGAAATAAATTTGTTCTCCAGAAACCACAAAGCTTTACCTTGGCTTTGATTCGTAACATAGTCACAGTAACACTTCATTATATTATGATCACAATCTTCTGCCCTCATTTGGGTTTACTTCTTTATTTTTCTTTGTATGTGTGCTAATGAAAGAATCAGGTTGCTGCCATTTCCATAAAATAAAATAGCTCATTATACTCGATACATAAATAAAAATCAAGTTAATATGTCACATACATGGCTGGGTAATCAAGGATGACATTGAAATCTCATTTGCACAGCATGTGTATTCAGGTTAAAAATATTTCTCAGCACAGCAACAAAAGAGACTGTGGTAATTAATACATGTGCCAAGGATTTATTTATTTTTACAAAAACACTTTATGATAGAAAATTCGTCATTCAGAATTAGCTATACAGATAAGTTCTGCCTTTTTCTTTTAGCACACCTGTGATTGATTTGAAACAAGGCATTTTATTTTCTCAGCTCAAATCACGATGCATTCAAGGAGATTGCATTTTCATTGTAAAAATTGCTGTCTGGGTGTCATAAGAGGAGCCAGTGTAGCGTAATGGTTAGAGTGCTGGACTAGGACCTGGGAAATGAGGGTTCGAATCCCCGCTCTGCCTTGAAGGTCACTGGATGACCTACCTCACAGGGTTGTTGTGAGAATAAAAGGGGGAAGAGAAGAACCACATACTTTGTATTGAGCTCCCTGGAATAAAAGGTTTTATATAAATGTAACAAACAAATAATATAATATAATATAATATAATAATAATACAGCTTTAGTTCATGGCATGTAAGTTTAAAATGTATAAAAAATGACTCATGCTCCTCATCGCAGGATTTCTAGAGGCATCCCATTGGCCACTGTGGAAAAATATATATGCAGGAGTGAGTGAGCCTTTGATCTGGTCCAGAAGAACTCTTCTGATGGTCTTATGCATAGAATCATAGAATCATAGAGTTGGAAGAGACCACAAGGGCCATCCAGTCCAACCCCCTGCCAAGCAGGAAACACCATCAAAGCATTCCTGACAGATGGCTGTCAAGCCTCTGCTTAAAGACCTCCAAAGAAGGAGACTCCACCACACTCCTTGGCAGCAAATTCCACTGCTGAACAGCTCTTACTGTCAGGAAGTTCTTCCTAATGTTTAGGTGGAATCTTCTTTCTTGTAGCTTGAATCCATTGCTCCGTGTCCGCTTCTCTGGAGCAGCAGAAAACAACCTTTCTCCCTCCTCTATATGACATCCTTTAATATATTTGAACATGGATATCATATCACCCCTTAACCTTCTCTTCTCCAGGCTAAACATACCCAACTCCCTAAGCTGTTCCTCATAAGGCATCGTTTCCAGGCCTTTGACCATTTTGGTTGCCCTCTTCTGGACACGTTCCAGCTCATAAGTATCCTTCTTGAACTGTGGTGCCCAGAACTGGACACAGTACTCCAGGTGAGGTCTGACCAGAGCAGAATACAGTGGTACTAATACTTCCCTTGCTCTAGATGCTATACCCCTATCGATGCAGCCCAGAATTGTATTGGCTTTTTTAGCTGCTGCATCACACTGTTGACTCATGTCAAGTTTGTGGTCTACCAAGACTCCTAGATCCTTTTCACGTGTACTGCTCTCAAGCCAGGTGTCTCCCATCCTGTATTTGTGCCTTTCATTATTATTTTTTGACCAAGTGTAGTGCTATTTTTCTAGAAAAGGGGTGCCGGATCCCACTGAGAATGCCTCTTATAATGGCAATGGCACCCACCTAAGAGGTGCCAGAACTGAGTTCTAGAGAGTTCCAGCTGAAAATAAGCCCTGGTCTTAAAAGAGACCCAAAAGCTCAATTCACACATCATATTTCTTCAAGGAAGGAATCCGACTCATACGGACAAAAATGTGCATAGTGTGAATTGGCTTGATGTTTGCACCTGGTGCAGGATGTCGGCTTTGTCAGTCAAGGCCTATATCTTAAAACTGTAGTGTAAGAAATGTCCTGTAACTCAACAGAAAGAAAGGGGGGGGAAAACATTGGTAGTTGTAGAAGAAATCATCTTGCTCTCAGTGTAAACAGGATGTGTGTAGGTGTGCTCAGCTTGTCCGTAGTACAGTACATGCAGTACTATACAGAAATAGCAAAAAATATATCCCAGATATCAATTGTAGGCTTGGGTATCGCTATTGTATCAAGGAGCGAAATATACTCTTGCAGTGTCAGTTTGTGCTTTTGCAAGCAGGAAAGGAGCATTGTGCAGAGAGCCATCCTTTGTGCGGGTGAATGCCTGGGGGGGGGGGACAGGAGCGTGTCCCCAAATCCCACACTTTTCCAAGTTCCATTTGCATGGGGTTTCCCTATTCATTACACTGACATGCAACATCTGTGGCTCTCAGCAGAGCAGAAGATTCTCTGTCCCTACTCTATCAGATGAGAATCTCTAGCTCAGGCATTCCCAAACTATGGCCCGTGGGCCGGATACAGCCCGAAGGACTAATTTATCCAGCCTGTGGGAACCCCTGCCACCCGGTGCCGCCACCCGCTCTTACAGGCGTGGTGCAGTGTGATGCAGCTGCCCACTTCCGGGTCACAGGAGCACCGGAAATAGCTTGCGCGCATCATTTCCGGCACACTTCTGGGTCAGAGGAGGCCCGTGCACATGCACACAAGCTATTTCCGGTGCTCCCGCAACCCAGAAGTGTGCCAGAAATACCGTGTGCGCACTTGTAAGGGGGGGCTCTCCCGCGTGCTCCCAGGGCTGGCTCTAGGGGTAGTCTGGGTGGCGCAGGGCGCCAGGGTGCTGACCCGGTAGGGGGACGCTGCGCGGCGTAGCGGCACGGAAACCATGCTGCGTGCTGCAGCCGCCCACCAGTCACGGCAAGAAACGGAGCGGGGCGGGGGCGGCAGAGCGATCTCCGCACCACGGCGCCCGGGCGGCCGACGTGCTTGAGACAGCCCTGTGTGCTCCCCCGACCTCCGGCTCGCCACGCGATCGGCTGCAGGCACCAGCCAGAAGAAGAAGAAGAAGAAGAAGAAGAAGAAGAAGAAGAAGAAGAAGAAGAAGAAGAAGAAGAAGAATGGTTGGAAAAGATCAAGTTTTGGTGTCTGCAGATGTTGATGTGACTTCTTCTACGACAGGCATAGGCAAACTCGGCCCTCCAGATGTTTTGGGACTACAACTCCCATCATCCCTAGCTAACAGGAACAGTGGTCAGGGATGATGAGAGTTGTAGTCTCAAAACATCTGGAGGGCTGAGTTTGCCTATGACTGTTCTACGATCACTGATTTTTCTAGGTCACTGTGATAAAAATCCCCAACCCAACGACCTAATCCACTGAAAGCTTGGTTTTCGAGTGAATCGGAATCCGAATGATTCGGAATCCGAATGCCAAAAAACCAGAAGTAATTGCTTCCATTTTCGAACACGCTTCAGAAGTCAAACAGCTTCCGAGGTGTTTTTCTCCATTTTTTCATTGGATTTTGCCAACTGACCATTGATCCTCAGTTTTTGAACGTTTCAGAAGTCAAATGGTCTTCCAGAACGGATTATGTTCGGAAACCAAGGTTCCACTGTGCTATAGGTAAAGGTAAAGGGACCCCTGACTATTAGGTCCAGTCGTGGCCGACTCTGGGGTTGCAGCGCTCAACTCGCGTTATTGGCCGAGGGAGCCAGCGTACAGCTTCCAGGTCATGTGGCCAGCATGACAAAACCGCTTCTGGCCAGAGAACCAGAGCAGCACACAGAAATGCCGTTTACCTTCCCGCTGTAGCGGTACCTATTTATCTACTTGCACTTTGATGTGCTTTCGAACTGCTAGGTTGGCAGGAGCTGGGACCGAGCAACGGGAGCTCACCCCGTCGTGGGGATTCGAACCGCCGACCTTCTGATTGGCAAGCCCTAGGCTCAGTGGTTTAACCCACAGCGCCACCCACGTCCCCACTGTTCTATAGACTGTGTTAAATCTGGGCTCCTATAGTAACTGTTGCTACCATTGTTAAACAATTGAGGTTTAGAATTCCTAGTTGATCTACTTCAGATCTTCCAGAGATCTATCAGTAGATCCTGAACATCAGGCTTATTCTGCAGGCCATATGTTTGAAAAGCTCTGAAGAACGACGACAAAATTTCGCTTGGCATGTGTAATATCTGCCAAGTCTGCAATCCGATGCTCATTTACCTGGAAGTAATCACTGCTAAATCTAGTAGAGTTCCCTGTACCAAATCTGATCATTTAATAGCCTGAGAACGATGTTATATTCATACACCATACATTCAAAGCACTGTGCTATCTCTTTAAGCAATCATGCTGCCCCTGCCCCCCCCCCCGGGAGCTTTACTTTCCTTGCGCAGAACCACAGTTTCCAGAGTTCGCTGGGAAGAGGGATTGGCTGCTAAACCACTCTGACAATTTTAGCTCTGTGAAGGGTCTCCTCACAACTCTCAGCACCCTTCACAAATCACAGCTCCCAGAATTCCTTGGAGGAAGCCATGAAAAGTGGCATCATAGTGCTATTGTGTGAATGTGGCCTAAGCATAACTGCCAAGTTGCTGTCGGAGAAATAAGGGATCGGGCCGGAAGTAGCAGACCGGAAGTAGTGCTGCCACCATTTTGGAACTGGGCGGAGCGTGCTCAGAAGTGACTTTTGATGCTGCTTTGCCCAGTTCCAAAATGGCCGCCGTGCCAGAAGTCACACTGCAGCCATTTTGGAACTGGGCAGAGCAGCATCAAAAGTCGCTTCTGAGCATGCTCCGCCCAGTTCCAAAATGGCCGCCGTGCCAGACTAAACTGGGGGAAAACAAAAAAATCCTTTTTTTCAGCTAGGAACAGCTGGAAAACGGGGATTTCCCGGGAATACGGGAGACTTGGCAGCTATGGGCCTAAGACTGAAAAAGATCTCATCCCTTTGGACAATCACTCTTTTTGCTGCTGCTCTTGACAACTGGGATGAGACGGCTGTTCAAACCTAACCGTTACTGCCAGCCAGCATGCCTTGAACCAAGAGGCAGCACATTCACAATTCTTCTCTTGGAAGCACAACTCCTTAACCAGGGAAAGTGGCTTTCTTTTCACCCCGGTTCATTTGTATTCTGGCTGACAAGTTTGTGGTCTCAGGCCCTGTTGTTTCAGGCCGCGTTCAGGCTAACAACCAGTTCAATGAGGATTTTCTCTGCCACACAGAAAGTGATACTCCTGTCTGGTGACTTGCTGTAGTGTAGTACAAATTGTGTCATAAAAAGCTGCGGCAGTTCATACTGTTTCCTGCGCAGATGAGTAGAACAGAAACGATTGCTCCGCACAGAACATTTCATTCCAGTTAGTCTGAGACAAGAAAGGGAGGCTTTGCTTGCACAGAGCAGAGGTGCTACCCTGGTTTTTGATTAGAGCTCATGGCTGATGAGCATGTATCTGGTGTCCGAATGCATACAGTGGAACCTCGGTTTACGAACACCTCGGTTTACGAATTTTCGGTTTACGAACGCCGCGGACCCATCTGGAACGGATTATTTCACTTTCCATTACTTTCAATGGGAAACTTCGCTTCAGTTTATGAACGCTTCAGTTTATGAACAGACTTCCGGAACCAATTACACCCATGCTTCGGGATAAGTACGCTTCAGGTTGAGTACTCCGCGGACCCATCTGGAACGGATTAATCCACTTTACATTCCTTTCAATGGGAAAGTTCGCTTCAGTTTATGAACGCTTCAGTTTATGAACAGACTTCCGGAACCAATTGTGTTCATAAACCGAGGTACCACTGTACTGTTAACACTATGAAAAGTAGCAGCAACATAATATAGCTTTGTAATTGACTGTTCATGTTATGACTTTCAATGTGCTCTATTAGGGGGTTGAAAAGCAGCATTAATTCATTCATCTATTTATTTATCCTGCCCTTCCCAGGGCGAGAAACATCAAAATGTTAAAAGCAATACAATACATATTTAAAACTTTTCAGATACAATGCATATTTATTCAATACAATACGTATTTAAAACCCAAAAGAACGATTGAAAAGACATCTAAAAAACATTCAAATAGCAATCACATACCTAACATGTCCATGTTTCTATTAGCAAACAAATTATCCTCTGAACTCTGACAGCATTTGAACAATCGTTTGTGTTTACTTTAGGGATGTATTGCAGGGCCTTAATTTATTAGCGGTATTTCTTTATCTTTTTTTTAGTGCTGGTGTATTCCATTTTGTGATTGAATTGTTGCGCACCACCTAGAGGACTTGGTTAATAGACGATTAAGAAAGATAAATGATAAATAAATCTTTAACAAAGATAAATGTATTAAAAATTGCCTCCTTTCTTACTGGCCATTTTGGGTGTTAATATCAGCAGAGGGAGCCCTCTTGGTAGTTCTAGCTGCCCCAGATTTTTGAGATGTCGGTGTGCAGCCCAGGAAAGGAGCAGCTCTTAATGTGTTCATTTAATGAGCAATTAATTAAAATTTGGTACTGTGTTGAATCCAAGTAGCTTCCGCTACCGATTTGGAATGGCTTGCAAATGGCATTTTCTGCCATGAAGCCATATAACAAAAAGAACTTGAATAAGGTGCTGCCCTTTCCCTTTTTTTTCAACAATCACAGCTGACTGAATTTGGACAGGAAACGCTTCCTCAATTGGACCAATATAATGTCGACATAATTATTCTACACTTTACCAAAAACATCCTGGATAAACACAATATGTCAGCCTTTCCTGGCACAGCCAAGAATGGTGGCCTAATGATTAGTAGCACAGGATGGGGACCAATATATCCATGTAAAAACCAGGAGGCAACAGATGGTGGGGCAACACTAAGACATTCAAAGCATCATTAATATGTTTACCAATAGACATTGTTTATTGTTTAGAAATAAATAAGATACTTACCTACCCTGTTGTCCATAATAGTCTCATGAAATATCACTAGTTATAACTAGAGCCATTTTTTCTACTTTAGAATCTTTGTTGGGTGTAAACAAATATTGGCTATGTGTATTTGCAGAACTGGAAATAGAGTTTGTTTACAAATGGATGTCCTCACTAGAGGACCATGGCAGCCTTGGTGGTAGCTTGTATATCCACCACAAACTAAACATTCATGTCATCCTCACACCAGCTCAAATGCAATTCAGTAGCAATCCATCGAATAGTGAGTGATGAAAAAGCTGGCAGTGTTGGTATTTATGTATACTTAACACAGATACATTTGGTTCCCTTAAACCACCTACATTCATTCATTTTAAACCCGATGCAGCTGAATCCAGTGGGTGTTGTTTAGTAAGTTCTCTTGAATTGACCTACCTGAATAGAATTACTTCCAAGGAAGCGTGCAGGTGCTACTGTATTTTTTTCAGATTTCTTCCACATTCTGGCTCTTGATCAGGGGAGAGGCTATAAATTATCGGTGAAGCACATATTGGTGAAGCACATGCAAGATGTCTTAAGTTCTGTACTTAGCCCATAAGATTGAGAAAAAGATCCATCCGAAATCATGGGGAACTGCTAGCAATCAGTGTAAGGAAAAGGTAAAGGGACCCCTGACCATTAGGTCCAGTCGTGACCGAATCTGGGGTTGCGGCACTCATCTCGCGTTATTAGCCGAGGGAGCCGGCGTACAGCTTCCGGGTCATGTGGCCAGCATGACTAAGCCGCTTCTGGTGAACCAGAGCAGCACACGGAAATGCCTTTTACCTTCCCGCCAGAGTGGTACCTATTTATCTACTTGCACTTTGACGTGCTTTCGAACTGCTAGGTGGGCAGGAGCTGGGACTGAGCAACGGGAGCTCACCTCATCGCGAGGATTTGAACCGCTGACCTTCTGATTGGCAAGCCCTAGGCTCAGTGGTTTAACCCACAGCGCCACCCGCGTCCCAGCAATCAGTGTAGAAAATGCTAAACTGGGTGGACCCATAATGGTCTGATTCAGGCAGTGCTGTAGCTATGGGGGTGGGGCTAGCCCGGGTTTTTTGTCCCAGGTGGAGCCTCCAGAGGTGGGTCATTGAGGCTCCCGGACTGTGTGTGCATGGGTGTGTGTGCCAAACTGGGTCTTTGAACCAGATAAAATAAAGCCTAGTTTTGCCCCTGGATTCAAGGTGAAGCAGCTTCTGTTGATGATGATGCGGACAGTAACTTCCTTAGGTCAATATTTACTTTCGTTGCTTTCTTCTGTTAATTAGTTGTTCAGTTATCTAATTTCTCCCCCTGAGCAAAGATTATTCTGGGCGGACAAAAAGACCACCCCCACCCCCACCCCTGCTATGTTTTCCACTCCAAAATTTTCAGTTTTGCTACCAATAGGAAGCCCTGGCTTAAAACAGGTGAAAGGAGAAGCAGGGAGTATTGAAAATAATTGGCCTCATGGGTTCTGGGTAGTATGTGTTTGTTTGGAAGCTGTGCAACAGGCAATTCCAGATGGGAAATTTCCTAGGAAGCTGTCTTAAGCCAGGTCCGACTCTTTGTTCTTCTAACTCGATATTTTCTGCTCTGATTGGTAGCAGGCAGCACTTTTAGGTCTCGAGTAGAGGTCTTTTTCGTTATCCTCTACCCATAGCTGCCAAGTTTTCCCTTTTCTCACGAGGAAGCCTATTCAGCATAAGGGAAAATCCCTTTAAAAAAGGGATAACTTGGCAGCTATGCCTCTACCTAATCCTTTAAACTGGAGATGCCAAGAGTTTAAGCTCTATCATTGAGCTAGGGTTTCTCCTCAAATGCACTTCTTGAGTGTACAGCTTGCTGATTCAGTGCATCACTTGCCCAAATAGGGAGTAGTACAGCGAGCATAGATGGGAAATTCCACCACTGAATTTGGGGTCACGTTATTGCAAAAAAAGAGAGAAAAGAATTGACAGTGCCAAAAGCTGCCATCCAGATATGGGTCCCCTTCAGATATATCATACAAGTGAACTATATGGACTTCCTCTTCCTCTCTTATGGAAAGATTTCTTGTCTAGCGGGACACCAGAGTTTTCCATTCCATCCAAACTGTGCAAATAGTGCTTTTTCTGTAGTTCTGATGCAACAGCAATAGTTTGCCATAAAAGGGGCACTTAAGGAAGGGATTGGAGCTCAGGAGAAAAGAAGGAGGTGTCCAAATGTCCAAAGGCCAAATATGACCCATGTAATGCCCGGCCCAACTTGCTGTCACATGCAGCAAACAACATTCTGTTGCTCTTTTCCACTAGTGGGCCAGTTTGGGGGGATGAGCCATAAGGCACATTGCCTTTTGTTGATTATTCATCCTGGTGTGTGGATAATAAGGAGATAGTTAAAGTTTTATCATAGTACTGAAAGTGTTTAAGAAGCAGTCTTCTTCCCCTTGCAAACTGACGTGGTATGAAAAGAGACTGCATTCACTCAAGAGCCAAGTGGGGTGATGGCGGGGTATTTCAGGAATCAGCAAATTCCTGATGTCAACCAAGTTAACTACCACACACTTGGACCATCCAGTAGCTGGCTTCAGCACTCCTTGAAGCTTGTGGGAAAGGACATGGCAGGAGAGCGCTCTCCTTTATTGTCATGCATAGCCCTGGCCATCATGCTCCCCCTAGGAATGCAAAAACATTCTGCCCCAAAGAGGTTGACTCTTTGTGAACATTCCGTAGAACTGGAGCATAAAAAGTTGACTTATACCAAATCACGCCATTGGTCTATCTAACTCAGTATTGTCTACACAGACTGGAAGCATTTCAGATTCTCTAGGGTTTCCAAGAGGGGCCTTTCGCAACCCTGCCTTGGGATGCCAGGAATTTAACCTGGGGCCTGTTGCTTGTGCTCTGCCTTTCCCACAATGCCCTTGTGCACTGTCAACATTGAGAAAGCATGAGTGGAGGCTTCCTTTTCAACATTCCTGGCACACGAAACATCTGTCCTGCTAGAGAGTCCCAAGTTCCCCTGGCTGTTTTCTTGTGACATCCTATTATATCTCACCCCTAGCCTTAAGCTGAACTACCTGAAGCCATTGCTGCCAAATTTCACATAGATATGGACACCAAGAACTCAAACAGCCAAGCGGTTTAGGTACCCCAGCACCTGCGAACTCCACAACCACAGCCACACACCATCCACCTGAATAGGACAGAGTGATAATCAGCCCTTCTTTCAGGTTGGCCAGGTTTCCTACGCTGCAGAGAACAGTCCTCTATTTGGAAGCCTGCCTGGTCTAAGTCTCTCTTAAAGGACGATAAAAAAGGAGAGCAGCAGGGACCTTGAAGTTGCCCATCGACACAGCGGCGGAGCGAACCAATCGGGCACCCGGGGCGGCGTGCGTGCCCTGCGCCCAGGGGCAGGGCCAGCTGCCTGCAGGGCGAAGCTAGCTGGGGCAGGATGCTCTGAGGGACTTCCGAGGAGTCTGCCCTCCTCCTCCCACTCAGCCACCCTACAGCTGGTGGACCATTTGGGGCAGCGTGGAGCCTGCGGGTGCCCAAGCCACTGCATCACTCCTAGGAGAGACACGTGACCTGGGCACGCTGGAGACCCCGTGGTGAGTGCCACCCAGCATTTTTTTCACCCCCCCCTCAGTGGTGACCCCCAACACACACCCTTTCCTCCGCCCCTGCATTGACAGCAGATTGAGCAGGAACACAGGTCACTTTAATGATTGAATTTCCATTTTTAATTATAGTAATTATTTCTGCATTTGAATATACACATTTTATGGAAACTGATGCCCTCTTTTGAAACCCCCCCCCCCCAAGAAGTGGAAACCAAGCTTATTATGTTCACTGGCAGGTAGTCAGCCTTTTGCGCTGCCCCCCCCCCCCCGCTTATCCTACGAGCCAAAGAATGTTATATTCAGGCTTTTCCCTTCCTGTAACATATTTAAGATGCAGTCTTTCTGCTTCAAGCCAAGTAGCATCTGCGTGATTAATCCTTGTGAAAGTAAGGGGCATTTGGGAAGAGCGGTTTCAGCCTTGCAGCCTACGGTCTCCTCATTATGATTTTCAAGATCACTGATTCTAATTATTCAGCGCTGCATTGCGAGTGTTCTGTACTTTGAAGAGGAGGCAGAATGGCACAAAGGTTTCTAAGAAAGAAAAGAAAAAGGTGTCTCCAGTATCTGAGACGTTTGGCAGAACTGATGGGAGAGCAGAGATCTGCTTTTGCTCATCAGTCCCTGGCAACTAGCTTTGCACCGGTGCACAAGAATTTGTCAGATGCATAGGCTAAAACCAGGGCAGCAAACCTGACACATTGCTTCCAGCAACTGCCTCGGGATGCCCTGTCCCAGGCACTTTACATTTTAGGTGTACATCTGAAATCTCCCTGTGATTTTTCACTGTGTTTTTGTAATTAGATTTTAATTGTAATAAAAATAAACCAAACTAAAAGTAAAATGCAAAGAAGACTAGAAAGCACCTCAAACAGAGGACCAAGTTTGCAGATGACACCAAATTGGGAGGGGTGGCTAATGCGCCAGAGGACAGGATCACACTTCAAAACGACCTTAACAGATTAGACAACTGGGCCAAAGCAAACAAGATGAATTTTAACAAGGAGAAATGTAAAGTACTACACTTGGGCAAAATAAAAAATGAAAGGCACAAATACAGGATGGGAGACACCTGGCTTGAGAGCAGTACATGTGAAAAGGATCTAGGAGTCTTGGTAGACCACAAACTTGACATGAGTCAACAGTGTGATGCAGCAGCTAAAAAAGCCAATGCAATTCTGGGCTGCATCAATAGGAGTATAGCATCTAGATCTAGGGAAGTAATAGTACCACTGTATTCCACTCTGGTCAGACCTCACCTGGAGTACTGTGTCCAGTTCTGGGCACCACAGTTCAAGAAGGATACTGACAAGCTGGAACGTGTCCAGAAGAGGGCAACCAAAAGGGTCAAAGGCCTGGAAACGATGCCTTATGAGGAACGGCTTATGGAGCTGGGTATGTTTAGCCTGGAGAAGAGAAGGTTAAGGGGTGATATGATAGCCATGTTCAAATATATAAAAGAATGCCACATAGAAGAGTGAGAAAGGTTGTTTTCTGCTGCTCCAGAGAAGCGGACATGGAGCAATGGATTCAAACTACAAGAATGAAGATTCCACCTAAATATTAGGAAAAACTTCCTGACAGTAAGAGTAGTTCAACAGTGGAATTTGCTACCAAGGAGTGTGGTGGATTCCCCTTCTTTGGAGGTCTTTAAGCAGAGGCTTGACAGGCATATGTCAAGAATGCTTTGATGGTGTTTCCTGCTTGGCAGGGGGTTGGACTGGATGGCCCTTGTGGTCTCTTCCAATTCTATGATTCTATGATTCTATGAGGAAGACAGATCTTCATGGAATTATCAATCACATATATATAAAGAACTATGCAGAACTCACATCCTCCCCCAAAGTAGAAATCAATTAATATAAGCCATGTATCAACAACAGGACGTGTCCTGGAAAAAGAGGGCACATGGCAACCCTACCAAACAAATCACTGCACTCTACAACTGAGGGCCGTCTTCAGATACCTTCTTATCAGGATAGTCCATTCCACTCAAGGTAGGAATCAAGGCTTTAACGTCATGGCACCCACCCTTCGAAATTCCCCCCTGTTAAAAGTTAGACAGGATCTAGTCTGCATCTGTATTGATTTTTTAAATGTTTCTATTGTTTTGTTGCTTGCCACCCTGGCCTCCTTTGGCAGGACATAAATTTAATCCACACCAACCACAACTTACATTGTCTAACATTTCTACTACCAATATTGTTTTGGTTCCTACTTTCTGCTGGGAAGAGAAATGAGATGGCATCTGCTCTAAAGTAGCACCGGCAGAGCCATGATGCAGTAGTTTAATTTCATTTCATTATGGATGTTTATATTTTAATGTTTGCATGACTGGCTTTCAAACTTTGGAAATGACTTGGAAGCCATTTTGGCATTAAGTGGTGAATAAATCAATAAATCAATAAATAATAGCCAGCCTAGCAGGGGAAAGAAGATCAGGCTGCCCGAACTTTCATATGCAGTTAGAATGCTTTTCTTTCTTTCTTTTAATTTTAGGGGGTGGGGGGAGGAATCGTGTTTGCTAAAAAATTCCTTCGGCTTTTGAAAATGAAAGCTTTTTTTTTGGAAACCCCATAATAATCACTTACAAAAAGAGATCAAAACACTAAGATTGATAATTGAGACAAACAAATACATGGCCATATTTATTTTCTTCATTCCCCATACATGCCGTTTTATTTTATTTTCAGGGACAACACGCTATTAAGGACCTCGAGTAAAAATACTGTAGCAGCCTAGGAAGCTAGTACCAGTTTGCTCCTTTTCATTTAACTTACATCCCTCCTCCAGAAACATCCTTTGCACGTTATTAGCTAGATGTAATGTGGGTGGGAATGTGTTGTTCAGGTTGCCATGGCAACTCTTTTTTTAATGAGTTTGGAGACTTTATTATCAAACTTAATACATTCATAATTACAGCCTCTCTCTCTCTCTCTCTGTGTGTGTGTGTGTGTCTGCATAGAAGCCCTTTTCTTATTCTCCACCCCTGTAAAAATCAGGTTGTGGAAGCAAAAGGCGACACTTGAAAGATGAGGCAACACAAACTGAAGGCGCTCCATATTGTTGACCAGAGAGAGAGAATCACTATTACCAGACTTCCGGAACGATCCCATGCTTATGGTGCACTCAGGTCACTGATAAATATGCAATCTGTGGTTTTAATATGCTGGTTTTAGAATTCCCAGAAACATTCAAAAGTGAGAACATTCGCTGCCACAGTTTGTTCCAAATGATTAATGGCAAAAGTATTAAGGACTGCAGATAATTCTCTCTAATGAATGGCATGAAACTTTTATTATTATTATTATTATTATTATTATTATTATTATTATTATTATTTCATTTCTATACTGCTTTATGGGGACCCAGGTGGCGCTGTGGTTAAACCACTGAGCCTAGGGCTTGCTGATCAGAAGGTCGGCGGTTCGAATCCCTGTGACGGGGTGAGCTCCCGTTGCTTGGTCCCAGCTCCTGCCAAACTACCGTAGCAGTTCGAAAGCACATCAAAATGCAAGTAGATAAATAGGAACCGCTACAGCGGGAAGGTAAACGGCGTTTCCATGTGCTGCTCTGGTTTGCCAGAAGCGGCTTTGTCATGCTGGCCACATGACCTGGAAGCTGTACGCCGGCTCCCTCGGCCAATAATGCGAGATGAGCGCGCAACCCCAGAGTCAGTCACGACTGGACCTAATGGTCCCTTTACCTTTACCTTTATACTGCTTTATATTTTTCAGAAAAATCTCAAGGCAGTTTACTGCATATCAAACATCAATAAAACAATGCAGAATAAAACATTTCTGAAGGAAGTCAAATATAAAGTGCACAGTCAAAGCAACACAATTAACAGGAAACCAACATACATTCTCAAATATTTCAAAATAAAACATTACAAAGGAGGCCAACTACAGAATACACATTTAACACAAAGTTAACAAAACCTGGCGCAAAATGGAGGCAGGGAACTGCCGTGGCTGCATTAAGTGCAGCTAAACCCCGCCCCTACTGGCTGGCTACTGGAGGCGTGGCGCGGCAGCAAGGGCAGGTAAGGCAAGGGGCTGACACGCCCCCTTGCCAACGCAGGAGCGGCTTCCGTTCACAACCCCTCCCCTCTGCAATGAGGAGAGACTTTATAAGCATGGCACGGCTGTTTGGGAGGCACAAAAAGATGGGGCAAAAGAATCCAATAATTAGGATTTGTTGTCAGGCATAGCGATGTGCCTCTGGAGCTTCTTTAGTAGAGCTGGTGAGTCTGGGTCCCCCCAGGGGCAGAGCAAGCGGGGGGTGGGAGGGGTTCTGCCCCGGGTACCGCCCTGGAGGGGGTGTCACTCGGGGCTGTTCCCCTACCCCTCGCATCGGCCGAGCGATTGGGCACCGCAAGTGTGCCTGCTGGAGGGGGGTGGTACTCGGGGCCGCACCCCCGCCCCGCGATTGGCGCCTGAGCCTGGACGCTCCATTTAGAAGTCGCGGGGGCGCGCGATCCCCCTCTACTTGGCACACATGTGCAGCATCCCGCTGCACATGCGTGCTAGGTAGAGGGGGATCGCGCACCCGCGACTTCTAAACGGAGCGTCCAGGCTCTAGGTAGATAGCCCACTGGTGCAGCAGGCGCGCCACACGAGTGGGCTATCTACCTGGAGCCTGGACACTCTGTTTAGGCTCCGTTTAGAAGTCCCGGGGGGGGGTGTTATGATCTCCCTCTACGTAGCGACGCTGCGCCCCCCCGGGGGCATGGCAATTTGCCGCCCCCGGGTGTCGCGGCGCCTCGCTACACCCCTGGGTCTCGCTCCCTAGGCCAGGTGGGAAAAAAGCCTTGCAGGGAGCAGCCTTCATGACTCACAGGCATCAGGTGATTTTATTCAGCAAGGAGTCCATATCAAAGCACAAAATTCCCATCATGTGATTATTTATTAACGGTCTCTCTCTCTCTCTCTCTCTCTCTCTCTCTCTCTCTCTCTCTCTCTCTCTCTGTGTGTGTGTGTGTGTGTGTGTGTGTGTGTGTGTGTGATGATAGGTGATTACCAAATCAACGCAGGGTCAACCTCACCATTAGGAAGAGTTCCTTATATTCCAATTGTGAACACTTTATGTTTAAAAGCAAGTTTTTGGTCCTCATGATTTGCAAAACGACATTTAAAAGCATAACTGTTTCCTCAAAGACTGTCTTGCAGTGTAACCCAATACATATCTACTCAGAGGTAAGCTCCGCCAAGCTCAATGGAGCTTCATACAGGTAAACAGATATAGGAATGCATTTTGATTTGAACCCCTATGGTTTACAAAGAGATGTTTCTAAACATTTGAGATGCCAAGGTTGGCATTAACATAACTGAAGATACTTGGCCAGCAATGTTTGTGGGGGTGGGGACCTCTTTTTCATAATACAGCAGCTAAGTGGTACATGGCTCTTAGAATATAAAAAGAATATAAAGGTCAATTTTGTACCTTTTTGGTCTAACTTTATTTCATTTGTAAGCAAGGACAGACATGAATCAATGAATATGACTGATGAATGAATATACAGTGGAACCTCGGTTTATGAACACCTCGGTTTATGAATTTTCGGTTTATGAACGCCGCAGACCCATCTGGAACAGATTAATTCACTTTCCATTACTTTTAATGGGAAAGTTCGCTTCAGTTTATGAACGCTTCAGTTTATGAACAGACTTCCGGAACCAATTACACCCATGTTTCAGATTATGAACGCTTCAGTTTAAGTACTTCGCGGACCCGTCTGGAACGGATTAATCCACTTTCCATTACTTTCAATGGGAAAGTTCGCTTCAGTTTATGAACGGTTACTCCGCGGACCGTCTGGAACGGATTAATCCACTTTCCATTACTTTCAATGGGAAAGTTCGCTTCAGTTTATGAATGCTTCAGTTTATGAACAGACTTCCGGAACCAATTGTGTTCATAAACCGAGGTACCACTGTAGTGAATATAGTGACTCGGAGTATTTTAATACTTTAATTCAGGCATGTCCAAAGTCCATTTTGGGGGCCTAATCCTGCCCACCGGCTGGTTTAATCTGGCCCCTGTGGCAGTTTATTTCCTGGTGTAAAATCCTAAAAAACCTCAATAACTTCAATACTATAACAACTTTCATTGGCCCTTTGGTCGGCCCCCACAGCCCTTCACTTCATAAAATCTGGCCCTCTAAGAAAAAAGTTTGGACACCACTGCTTTAATTCATGGGTAGGCAAACTAAGGCCGAGGGGCCGGATCTGGCCCAATCACCTTCTAAATCCGGCCCGTGGATGGTCCAGGAATCAGTGTGTTTTTACCTGAGTAGAATGTATGCTTTTATTTAAAATGCATCTCTGGGTTATTTGTGGGGCATAGGAATTCATTCATTCCCCCCTCCCAAAAAATATATAGTCCCCCCCCCAGGGTCTGAGGAACAGTGGACCTGCCCCCTGCTGAAAAAGTTTGCTGACCCCTGCTAATTCCTTTCCTTTGGTATAATAGAGTTCATGTTTTGCAATGTTGTCTTGTTTAAATAGTTCTAGTCGCTACCTTCCATGCATTCACATACCTGTGGTTTATTTAGTTTGGTTTTTATTTGATGTCTGTATTTGTTCAACAGTGATGTATAATTGTATATGGACTATATCTATTGTTTGATAAAATTGCATTTTGCAGAATCCGGTTTAACCTTTATCTGACTAGTAATAAAGTTAAAATTAAGATTAATAAAATTAATATTCAGATAAAGGTTAAACCGGATTCTTAATAAAAATAAGAAGTAGACGAAATTAATGATCTACGCAGAATTGGACAAGATGACAAGAAGAATTTGAAACCGACAGGACCAGAAGTTCTTGAAAGATTGGACTAAATTTGAAAAATATTTGAAAGACAATTGTAAACATCAAATCATGCTAGTAGGCCTGCAGGAAGTTTTGTAAGGAGAATTATATGAAATATTACATAGAAAAATTAGGAGATTAATAATTGGTTATGTTAATTAAAAGTAATAGTGAATTAAGGAATACGAGAAGAAATTATGAAGATTGAAAATCTCTAGACGCTGTTGATGGAAGTCCAAAATATTGTATAAGATATGAATGTGAAATGATGTGTTTAAAAATATGCAACAAACCAATAAAAATATTTTAAAGAAGAAGAAGAAGAGGAGGAGGGGGAGAAGGAGGAGGAAGTAGAGATGAAAAGATGGAGAGAAGACACGTTCCCTGCCAGAGAAGAATGGCAAACCAAGCTGATGGACTATGCCAAAGCAGATGGAAATATGGGCAGGATTTTGATTTAGTTTAACAATTTGTAGTTTAACAATTACCATGGATAATATGGACTGATATAAAAGTTAGAGTATGGAAGAATATGCAGTTCCAAATGTTGAAAATGGGACCCCAAGGAGGGGGTGGGGGAAGTCCATATCTATATGGATAGATATTTGGATTTTTATAACTTTGTATTTGTAAAACCAAATAAAAAATATTTCTAAAAAATAAAAAATAAGAAAGGCTCTTGACCATTTGCAACAGGCTGAAAATTCCAGTGCTTTAACCAGATTAAAGCAGCTGCATGGCAGGACAGATAAGAACATAGGTAGCTGCCTTATCTTGAGTCAGACCATGGCTCCATCTAGCTCCCTACGGTTTATACTGACTGGCTGTTGCCCTCCCAGGATTTCTCCCAAGCTCAACCGGAGGAGATGGAGACTGAACCTGGGACCCCTCTGCACGCAAAGCGGATGCTCTGCCACTGGTCAAAACTATTAATGTATTAATTTTTCACTCTCCTTCCTTGGAGGCTTTTAAGAAGAGGTTGGCTGGCCACCTGTCATCGTTGCTTTAGTTAAGATTCCCGCATTGCAGGGGGTTGGACTAGATGACCCTCGGGGTCCCATCCAACTCTACAATTCTATGATTCCGTTTAAAGCACTCAGCAAATCAGCAAATAAGCCTTCTCCCTTCAGTTCACGGTTGGTTCCTAGCATGATCTTCCATCGGGAACAGGCTTCCAACCTCTGATTCACAAATGTGTGTGTATTCTTAGCAGCAAGCAGCAGGAAAAATCTTGAAGTAGACGTGAGGTTAATTGGGGGAATGCAATTAATGTTCATGTCTTTTAAAATGTAAAAGAGCAGCTGCAGAGATCCAAGCAGAAGCAGAGCTGCAGGGAATGTGAAGGGAACGTTTCCCTCCCACTCAACCACCTGGTCATGGTCCTGACAAAAATCAGGTCTCCTTGCCTATTCTATTATTATTATTATTATTATTATTATTATTATTATTATTATTATTATCATCATCATCTTCATCATCATCAAATTTGTTTACTGCCCTTCATCTGAAGATTATAAGGTGGTTCACAACATAAAAATACAAAATGAGAACACAAAACGAATAATAAAAACAAAAACAAACACATACCAATAACTCCCTTCCCACAATAATAATACTATTATAATATTTTATTATTTATATGCCTCCCAAATGGACATAGAATGTTAATCAACCAAAGCCTGGTTATAGAGAAATGTTTTCAACCGGTGCCTAAATATATGTAATGAAGGTACCAGGCGAGCCTTTCTGGGGAGAGCATTCCACAAATGGGGAACCACAACTGGCAAGGCCTGTTCTTGTGTTGCCATCCTCTGGACCTCTGGAGGAAAGCCTCAGATGATTATTGCAGCATCTGGGTTAGTTCATATGGGGAGAAGCAGTCCTTGAAGCATTGCAGTCCTGAGCCATTTAAGGCTTTACATGTCAAAACCAGCACTTTGAATGGAGCCCAGAAACTAATTGGCAGCCAGTGCTGGAATCCCTGCTTAATAAGTGTGGAACCTTATTTATTTAAGGGACGCGGGTGGTGCTGTGGGTTAAACCACAGAGCCTAGGGCTTGGCAGTCAGAAGGACGGTGGTTCAAATCCCCGTGACAGGATGAGCTCCCTTTGCTCAGTCCCTGCCATAGCTGTCAAGTTCTCCTTTTTTTAAAAGGAAATTCCCTTATGCTGAATAGGCTTCCTTGAAAAAAAGGGGGAAACTTGACAGCTATGGTTCCTGCTCCTGCCAACCTAGCAGTTCAAAAGCATGTCAAAGTGCAAGTAGATAAATAGGTACCGCTACAGTGGGAAGGTAAACAGTGTTTCCGTGTGCTGCTCTGGTTCGCCAGAAGCGGCTTAGTCATGCTGGCCACATGACCCGGAAGCTGTACGCCGGCTCCCTCGGCCAGTAAAGCTGCAACCCCAGAGTCATCCGCAACTGGACCTAACGGTCAGGGGTCCCTTTACCTTTACCTTTGTTGTTGTTTAGTCGTTTAGTCGTGTCCGACTCTTCGTGACCCCATGGACCATAGCACGCCAGGCACTCCTGTCTTGCACTGCCTCCCGCAGTTTGGTCAAACTCATGTTCGTAGCTTCGAGAACACTGTCCAACCATCTTGTCCTCTGTCGTCCCCTTCTCCTAGTGCCCTCAATCTTTCCCAACATCAGGGTCTTTTCCAAGGATTCTTCTCTTCTCATGAGGTGGCCAAAGTATTGGAGCCTCAGCTTCACGATCTGTCCTTCCAGGGAGCACTCAGGGCTGATTTCCTTAAGAATGGATAGGTTTGATCTTCTTGCAGTCCATGGGACTCTCAAGAGTCTCCTCCAGCACCTTTACCTTTACCCCACCATTTTCCTCCAGAGAGCTCAAAGTAGCATACATGGCTGTCCGTCTCTTTAGTTAATCCCTACAACAAACCTATGGGGGTAGGTTAGGTTGAGAGGCAGTGACTGGCCCAAGGTCACTCATTGAGCTTTATGGCCAAGTGTGGATTCGAAGAACCCTGGTCTTTAGGGTCTTAGTCCAACCAACAACTAAAGCACAAGAGCAGAGAGGCCAATAGGATCTGGAGAACACGAGGTTGGATACCCTTGCTATGTGCAAACACATGGCTAATTGCACGGTTGTCAGGACCTGGGACCTGGGTACAATCCCATTCACCCAGCTCCATTCATTCATTGAGCATTCATTGATCTTCAAATGAAAGATAGTATCTATATTTAATAAATAGTAACTATAGTAATAGTAAAAACATCATTATCAACAACCACAATAGATGCACCTATGTAGTAAATGCACTATCACCGAATGTTGCAATTGTTATGTGGCATTTAATAGAGTAGCTTACTGTAGCTAATCTTAGACCATTGTTAAACGTACAAGCCTCCCCACAAAAGAGCTCATCTCCTTGACAATAAAGACAACATTTAATTGTAAGGTTGGAACCTTACTAGTTATTAGAAAGCCTTTGAACAGGGCTTCGCACTTCACATCCCCAAGTCTTAAAAGGCTACACTCTTCTTAAACTGAAGGGTTAAAATGTTTCCCGCTGATATGGCTTAGAGCTCATGTTACAGCTTAATTGTATAATATGTAATAGGATTAAATATCATAAGCTAAGCTTTAGGTTAAGTAGCAAAATGTAATTGGAAAACAATAGGAAATAATAGGCCATGAAACTCAGCAGAGGAGACTCTTGCATCACAAGCATAAAGGGGTGTGTGTGTGTGTGTGTGTGTGTGTGTGTGTGTGTGTGTGTGTGTGTGTAATGAGGGCTCACATAAACATCTGTCTGAAAGAGACCAAACACCAATGGCTGCAGAGACACAGAAAAGCACAGCATTGTCAGATTGTTTATAGCAGGCAGAGGGCCTTCTCGGTAGTGGCACCCACCCTGTGGAATGCCCTCCCACTAGAGGTCAAAGAGAACAACAATTACCAGACCTTTAGAAGGCATCTCAAGGCAGCCCTGTTTAGGGAAGCTTTTAATGTCTGATGGATTTCTGTATTTTAGTGTTTTGTTGGAAGCCGCCCAGAGTGGCTGGGGGAACCCGGCCAGATGGGCGGGGTATAAATAATAAATTATTATTGTTATTATAGCAAGAAGTTCCTTGTTCCCCTACAGGTGTTAATGCAATCATCTCAGCAATATCGGGTAAATCCCCCCCTCCTCCTCCTCCTCCTCCATCTCCTCTTCCTTTTTTCTTCTTTCTCCCCCTTTTCTCCCTTTCCTTTGTTGTTTTACTCATCAAAATGACTCAAAGCAACTTACAAACAAATGCCTGTTTATGGACTTGTATCAAGATAATATCAATCTGAAATTTAGCCATTCTGCACAGATGATTCATTTCATTTGAGTATAATGTTCTTTCCTAGAAAATTGGATCATCTCTGCATCTCCAATAGCAATCATAGTTTCTCTTGGCTTACAACATCTAGTGCTCTTATTCCTTGTGTAATCAGGGAGTTATCACCAACCCACTACTGGAAAAGGTTAAAATTCTTCTCATTTATCATCCATTTAAGCTCTACTTCTCACTGGCTGTAATTTTTGCATCTTACTGCGATTCAACGCCCACCAAAAATTTTCTCCTTTATATACCCACCAACTAAGATTTTACTTTATGCTCCTGACAAAGAGGATTTAAGTCTATGAAAGCTTCGTGTAGGCAGGCTGATAACCAGCTGATCATTTTAATCCTTTTATACTGCTTTTATGGTGTTTTATATTTTCTTGTCATTGCTAGTGTACACAACCATGTTATGTTGTAAGGATATGAAGTAAAAAGGTAAGGTAAAGGACCCCTGGAAGGTTACGTCCAGTCACAGACAACTATGGGGTTGCGGCGCTCATCTCGCTTCAGGTCGAGGGAGCCGGCGTTTGTCCACAGACAGCTTTCCGGGTCATGTGGCCACCATGACTAAACCACTTCTGGCGCAACAGAACACCATGACGGAAACCAGAGTGCACAGAAACACCATTTACCTTCCCACCGCAACGGTACCTAGTTATTTACCTGCATTGGCATGCTTTTGAACTGCTAGGTTTACAGGAACTGGGACAAAGCAATGGGAGCTCACCCCATCACAGGGATTCAAACCGCCATCCTTCTGATTGGCAAGCCCAAGAGGCTCAGTGGTTTAGACCACAGCGCCACCTGCATCGCCTTGTAAGGATACAGAGACACAGCAGTAAAATAGTTTTTTAATCAAATAAAATCTTGCCAATCAATCAATCAATCAATCATTTTATTTGTTAGCCACCTTTCTAAAGTTTAAACCATACAACAAACTCAGTTGTTCTGAAACTTCAAAGAAATAGGCAGGGGGGCACTTTTAAAAGCTATCTTTATGAAGAAATGAATAAATAAAATTGTCAGGAGGCATCTGGGGCTGCGTAAAATAAAGATGGAGGCTTAGTGTGGATTCTGGGCCACACGTTGTTCATCTGCATCCCAACAAACTCTATCGGGAGACATCAACTTAATCGTAGAGAATATTATTCAACTGTGTGCCCGATCTAGGAATCAAGATGGGGAAGAAATTGCATTAAGTTCACATTTAAAGGCAAACCTTCCCAATTTGTGTCATATTAGGAGAAACTACTTTGCAAAAAAATGTGCATATTAGAGGATATTGCAACCAGACGTATATATTCAGAGAGATTTCTCACTTAATTTTTGATATATTTTCAGCAGGACTTTCAGATATAAATCAGGAACCGATGTGGATACACGGAGAACTAAATTTTAATACTGGGAAAACGAGAAGCTGAAATTGACAGGTTGTGCATCCCTAAAAAACAAATGGTCAGTCAGGTGGTATAAGTGTATTAAGTCTAAGATCTCAGTCAATACAAATATTGTGATATATAGTGGTACCTCTGGTTAAGAACTTAATTCATTCCAAAATAGGAGAGACTTTAAAGAAACGGAAGTCGGTCTCTCCCTAATGGAAAATTGGGAGGCGCTTTAAATAAACCTAAGCCGAACGACGAAAAAGTATTTGGGACTGTGGACCCGAGAGGAAAAAAGATCTTTTCGAACCATCTCAGCTCCCGAGTCCGGCACCCCTTGAGGTACAGCATTATTAAGGGGAAGAGCCCTTTGACACCTGTCAAAAGCTGTCAAACTGTTAAAAGACCGGGTGGATTTATTGCATTGCTGTGAACAGTAAAAATTTGATTGAAAACGTGGTAGAACTATTTAAATTGGAATTAAGAATGGATTTGTGATTGAGTTAAAGAACAAAGGAAAAGAACAGCCAAAATGGAGTCGATCGTCTGAGGAAGGAATTTTCCAGCACCCTTTGTTCCCTACCTCCTGTTTGTCTGCGGTTAAGAGAAGTATGAAAACAAAGTACTCTCGAGCCTTCCAGGAGGCTGTGCTGAACTATCTACAAACATGGGAGGACATTTACAAGGAACGGCAACATCCCAATTTACCATCAGTTGAAGTTGAAGTCCAAGTTCAGGATTTAGAGGATAATTTGGATTTGGAGACTACCGAGTTTGAGACTGTGTGTGAGGAGAAACAACTTGATGAAAGTATTAAAGAGGACTTGGACTATAACAAATATGTTGGGGATGAAGCAAAGCATGGATTTCAAAAGGAAGAAAAACTAGCAGAGCAAGAAATTGAGAAGCAAAGGAACTTAAAGATCAATGGAATTGAAGATCCTGGAGGGGTTAAAATGTGGGGTGGTGTTTTTGAGGGATGGGAAGGACAGGGACAGGGGGGGGGGGCAAAGGCCTGGAGATGGATTTGGGAAAGAATGGGTGTGGGGTGAAAATTTTAGTTAAAAGGTTTTGTCTTGGCTTTTGAAAGACGGTTTTCGAAATCTTGGCTTGTTAACGGAAATGCTGATCCAATTGGGGGGAAAGACTTAGGGAGAGGAGATGGAGTGTAAAAAAGAAAGAAAAAAAGCTGTGTTTTCCTGAGGGAGTTATAAGAATGGTCTAGGAAAGAATTTTTAGGTTGATGCAAATTTTTGTAAGTTAAGATAGGTGTTTAGGCAGAAAGCTGCCTACTCTCCTCTCCTTACTCTGAGACACTCAGTGGCAGGGGGTGCTCAGAGGGGTGAGGAGGGGATTTAATGGAACCTTGGAAATGCTGTGCCCTACAGGTTCCTCTTGTGGCAGGAGGGGGCCTGTGGGAGGGCAGCATGGAAAAGGAGGAGGATTGAGTTAATATTATAAGAAAAGGATTTTAATTTGGAATAGAAAACCCGCCATAAGCAATTAGAATTTGTTAGGAAAACCAGGAGGAAGAGTATCGAGGAAGTCACAATTACAATGTTAAGATAATAAGAATTGGGGAGTTAAAACTCTTCCCTATTGTTGTTATGTTTATATTTGTTTATGCATGTTTATGAAAGAGCTGGGGGAAACCAATCCTCAGAGCTCCTCCATTCCTGTCCTTTCAGTGGCAGGGGGGGGATGTGGGGGGAGGAGGGAGGGGGGAGGCCAAACCCAACTTATAAAGGACCCCTTTGATTCTTAAAGCTCACGGGTATCACTGGTGGCAGAGGTGGACCGGTGGGTGGAGGGAAAACGAAGGGACAGTTTTATACTGTATGTTTGTTTTGTTTGTTTTGTTTGTATAAAATCAATAAAAATTATTATATAAAAAAAGAAAAGAACTTAATTCATTCCGGAGGTCCGTTCTTAACCTGAAACTGTTCTTATCCTGAGACACCACTTTAGCTAATGGGGGCTCTTGCTGCCACTGCGCCACTGGAGCACGATTTCTGTTCTCATCCTGAAGCAAAGTTCTTAACCTGAGGTACTATTTCTGGGTTAGTGGAGTCTGTAACCTGAAGCGTTTGTAACCCGAGGTACCCCTGTATAGTCTGGTTTTCTTGGATTCACTGCAATCCTGAGTCATGCACGGAACCAGAGAGTGGAGACTTAAAGGGAGGAGAGGATCCACAATATTCCCTTTTACACACATGGAGTGGTTATAATCAGGGCCGGCCCCACACATTTTGGTGCCTGATGTTTATTAGAAATTGGGGCATTTGGTTCACAGCAGCTGTGTCTCCCACTCTAAGGGAAGAGGAAGATGCAGTGACAATAACGCGGTGCAAACACACTGGCAGAGCCAATATGTTGCTATGGCCCCAACCTCACTACCACCTCAGTACAGAGACGGAGCTAGCTGCTCTGGCACCCGGAGCGGCACACATGCTGTGCTCCCGGGGACGGGACAAGTGTCCCGGGGGCACCACCCAGGGGGGTGGCGCAGCGATGTCACCCCCCTCAGGGATGACACCCTGGGCGGACCGGACCCACCGCACCCCCTTCCTCTGCCAGTGTCTCAGTAAGTCACAGCAACAGTGACCAGAGGTCAGGTGAATAGTCCTTCCCTCCACCAACCATTCCTGCCAAAAAGAAGCCCCAAAGAGCATATGAGAAAACATGGAGAAAGAAGAAAACATGTCAGATGGAGTTGGGGTGAAGAACGTCTAAGCTTTCCTATTTGAACTATGTCAACAGATGGTTGTAATCCATGTTCCCAGAGGGCTGGGTGGGTGGAAATATAGCAAAACATATCGCAATCGCAACCTGTTACGCCACTTCATTCCAAGGCAGGTTTACAACATAGATGGCTTGATATATATTCCTGGCTTGATTGTGTGGCAGATCATTTACAATGGGCCCTGCTTTTCAGCATATATGTGCCATCTCTCATTTTGTGACTGCAACATGTTTTCTTGCTGCCTTCTGCAACGATACAAGAAGGCTCTGCAAAAAGTCAGTACAGGGAGCGAGGGGGCGGACATCTGGAAGCATCGCTCATCTCTGCAAGAGTTCCTGCCATTCCCTCCGGTGAGATGCACGTGCCAATTTTTATGTATACAAATGTTAAACTTTCCAATTTCCTAACGTTTAAGCCAAGTTTTAAAATAGCTAAGCAGAAAATAGGAAGAGGGGGTAGAGGTGTGTGGGGGATTGCACACAGCTTCTGGCCAAGAGAAATCTTATTTTAGGTTGCAACTGAGCCCCCCCCCCCAAAAAAATGAAGATTGCTTGTAATGTATGTGCAGGTAGAGAAAGAGAGAGCTGTCCTCAATTCCATGTGTTCGTGCCGATTTTAGAAAGCACACATACAAGCAGGAACGACTTACTTGTCTCATGTGACAGAAGAGGATTAATGGATCCAGAAGGACTTGCGAAGGCCTGTTCTGCCACCTGTGCTCATTCTGTTTGTGTATAAATAAAGTAAAAAAAATGGCATAATGCTTGCAAAGAAGCATCTTTATAAAACAAAAGAAGCCTGGGAAAGTGCTGCAATCCCTGGGAACTTCTCACCACCCATGAGTGGAGAGTGAGCATAACAATGTCTACACCGTTGGAGTCAGTATGCCTCTGAATACCTGTTTCTGGGAATCCCAGGTGGGCAGACTCCTGTTATGCTCATGTCCTTGCAGGCTTCCAAGAGGCATCTGGTTATCTCCTTTGAGAACAGGATGCTAGACTAGATGGGCCATTGGCCTGATCCAGCAGGCTCTTCTTACATCCCTGTGTGGCATGTGCAGTTGAGCGAGGTGGAAATGAAGATGAGCTTGCTGGATCAACTCCGTGACCCATCTAGTTCAGCATCCCTGCTCCTCACAGTGGCTGACTAGAAGCAGGCTAGAAGCAGGACATGAGCACAACAGCCCTGCCTCTGATGGTGGAGATGGAACCTACGTAGCTATTGTGGCTAGCAGCCATTGATAGACTTGTCCTCCCTTAATTATTGTTAGAACAGTGGTGGGGTTTTAACTTGGGTGGGTATGGGTGCTATTTTATTTGGAGGGTGGGGTTGTTTAAAATTGTGAAAAGAGGTTAATTTGGATTTTTGGATTTGCTTAGGAGCTTTTATTAGGCAATGTATTGTTTATGAGTGTCTATACCAGGCATCCCCAAACTTCGGCCCTCCAGATGTTTTGGACTACAATTCCCATCATCCCCGACCACTGGGCCTGTTAGCTAGGGATCATGGGAGCTGTAGGCCAAAACATCTGGAGGGCCACAGTTTGGGGATGCCTGGTCTAAACATTAGTATTGTTAATTGTTTTGATTATTTTTTATGTTTTGATTATTTTGATTATGTGTTTTATGCTTCATATGTTGTAACCGTGTGTTGTGAACTGCCCTGAGACCTACAGGCAGAGGACGGTATAAAAGTTTTAATAAAATAATATCACCATCTAATTCTCTTTTAAAGCCATCAGGAGGGTTCTGGGGCAGTCAGAATCTCCTTTCTTGTAATCTGAATCCATTGGTTCAGGTCCCACCCTCTGTAGCAGCAGAAAGCAAGCTTGATCCCTCTTCCACGTGACAGTCCTTAGGCGATCTGAAGATGATTTGAAGAATTAGAATATTAAGAGGATCTACTGCTAGTATATTCTGTGATTCTCCAAGTGAATGACAAGCTTAAACATAGCAGTATAAACTAATGAGTAAATTAAGATTTTGTTATTCTATTTTTGTAACATCAGAAGTGACATTTTGAAGGCATTTAAATGGCAGCAACAGTGTGTTCTGACTATAGAGCCCATTAGCTAAACCAAGAATGGCACCTCTTGGCAATCCACAGTGGCACCCCAAACAATAATCACACAATTAAAAGCTGATGAAGAAATCAAACTGTTTAGTGACAGTGCTTTTCAATGGGGGAGGCAGATACTTTTGACTGTATCACAGATTTCAACCCACCTGTTCTACTCAGAAATGCAGCTAATAAGAAAACTAGTTCGTGAACTGAAACACAGCTATCCTTCAAAATCCACACTTTCCTGAATTTTCTGATGCAGTTCTCCAACCAAATAATATGTAATAGATGCCTATATTGGGGAAAATGCATATTGTTGCATGCCATCCCAATTGCAGAGCAGAGAGATGTTCCAGGGGTTCCAAATGCTTACCCAAGATTTGGGTAAAGAGACTGTGGTGTCATAATATATAGTTTATTTACACATATATACAATCTGAGCCTACAATGGAGGGGCTCACAGCATTAACACCTCTGTAAGTTTTGCTTCTCCCATAATCACAACCTTGGCTTCAATCAGAAGTCAAGCTTGGCTCTTCCCTCTCAGGCTTCTGGCTGCTCCTAGGCCAGCTCTCTCACCCCACTAGCTATTGTCCTTCTCACTACCAGCTGGGTGAGGGAGGGAGGGGAGGGAGGGGAGGGGAGGGGGCCGGTGTGGTGTAGTGGTTAAGAGCGGTAGACTCGTAATCTGGGGAACCGGGCTTGTGTCTCCGCTCCTCCACATGCCACTGCTGGGTGACCTTGGGCTAGTCACACTTCTTTGAAGTCTCTCAGCCTCACCCACCTCACAGGGTGTTTGTTGTGGGGGAGGAAGGGAAAGGAGAATGTTAGCCACTTTGAGACTCCTTCGGGTAGTGATAAAGCGGGATATCAAATCCAAACTCCTCCTCCTCTTCTTTTCTTTCTTTCTTTCTTTCTTTCTTTCTTTCTTTCTTTCTTTCTTTCTTTCTTTCTTTCTTTCTTTCTTCTTCTTCTTCTTCTTCTTCTTCTTCTTCTTCTTCTTCTTCTTCTTCTTCTTCTTCTTCTATTTGTCCTCTGGCATGCAACAGCTTCCCTAAGAGGCATTACGGTCCTTGCCTGGCTAATTTAACAATGGGCTCCTCCATTATATTTTAACTCTTACTGGATCCCGGAATTAGAAGGGACTTGGACCTCATACACCCTAACCTCCCCACGAAACTCACAACAATTTATAAGGGAAAAGAATAGTGGAATCGCCATCCTGATATGATGGTATTTACAGGAGGCCCTCAGCTGTAGAGCACAGCAATCAGTCGGGTGAGAATGTAAGGGGTGAGATTATCTTTCAGTTATCCTGGTCAGTGCCGGATTTACATATAAACTAAAGAAGCTATAGCTTAGGGGCCCACTCTCTTGGGGGGCCCAAAAAAATCAAAGGAAAAAAACTGGTTGTACATTTCTAAAATATAAGATAAAAACAAATAAAATAAAACCTACATACAGCAACAGTGTTTTGTGTTGTGTATTAGGGCCTCATCAAACCTAAATCTGGCCCTGATCCTGGTGCCAAGCTGTTTGGGGCTCTATACACCAAAAATAGCACCTTGAACCTAGTCCAGTATTTCACTCTCAAAGTCTTATGCGACCAAGTACCTCAAGCTTTTGGATTGCGTCCATCTACATTCTCTCTCCAAAGCCTAACCTTGGGCTAACAAAGCTACAAGGTTTCCCTTTCATGAACTTGCAGCGTTCAAACAAAAATTATAAGTGACTCTCACCGATGGAACTATGCAGAGGGAAAGGAATAAGAGGGAAAGTTAAGAGTGGAATGCATGGCATCTCAAATAGATGCATCTGTCACATGATGTTTGCCCAGAGTGACTGACACGAGGCTCTCATCAAGGGTCAGCAGGGGATGGCCAGGCATCTGGTGACAGTCCACATTCGAGCAGGGGGCCCACCGAAAAGAGACTCCTGGACCTGCTTCTCCTCTTCACAATTGCAACTTGTCTGCTTGCTCACCAGCCTCTCTCCGGCCTTGACAACAATGGGGTTCAGAAGGAGGGGAGGTGTGGGTGCAAATTAGTCAGCTGTACAAAGATAAAAATTACATTAGTTCCGCTACCTCCTTTTGCCTCCGGCCCTTGGAATGGTATCCGGAAGGAAACGTAGCGGGCTGAAAAAGTTTTCCTGCTTCTTCTCTACTAGCAGATCTCCTAGAGCCAGTGTGATATAGTGGTTAAGAGCGTTAGACTCGTAATCTGGGGAATTGGGTTCGCATCTCCGCTCCTCCACATGCAGCTGCTGGGTGACCTTGGGCTAGTCACACTTCTTTTGAAGTCTCTCAGCCCCACTCACCTCACAGAGTGTTTGTTGTGGGGGAAGAAGGGAAAGGAGAATGTTAGCCGCTTTGAGACTTCTTAGGGTAGTGATAAAGCGGGATATCAAATCCAAACTCCTCCTCCTCCTCCTCCTCCTCCTCCTCCTCCTTCTCCATCATCCTTGCAAGGTACATTGCTCTGATGGTGTTATTATTGGGGTACAATTTGTGTGTGTTCAAAGGAGCCACTGAGATTTTTCTAAGAACTGTATAGGAGCAGAAAACCACTTCCTGGCACCAATCACTAGGCCTATGTTTTAGGTGGATTTTTACATACTTTAGCTGGATTTTATTTTATTTTTTTTACATATTATAGATATTTTAAAACGTGTTTGTTGGTTGTCCTGTCATGTCCTGTGTCTGTGTGATATTCCTTCCCCTCAGTCACACTTCCCAAAGAACATGCCACCAACTGAGGCAAAGAAATGTGTTTTGTCGCTTTTAAAGGTTGATGCGTTTGAGTAAAACTATTGCATGAAGATGTATTATCTCAGCGGAGCAGAAGGCTGCCTTCTAGTCAGCTTTCCAGGCAGCAAATTGCATGCAATAAATTTTACACGGCAGTGTACTGTACTCCATAATGGAATAAAATAAAATAAAAATACAATCACTTTCACTTTCACTGTTTCATTTTACAACAGAGTTTAGCTTCATTTTATGCACATGAGTTAGCTTATATGGAAAAAAAAGGTTCCATATTTCATGCTGTGGCTCTCTGCTTACCCTTTACAGCTGTTTAAAAGGAGAGGTGTGTCTGCAGCACTGTTTAGTTTATCATCAAAATCCTGAGTGGATACATCCAGTGATGAACAATCAAGTGATGCGCATGCACACATATGAGCCAGCCCATGCTCTAATGCAGGGGTGGTCAACTTTTCTACAACCAGTAACCCATCCCTCACCATGAATCTCGAAGCTGTCCTCTTTCCTGAAGGGCAGCCATAAGTCTGACCCAAATCCCACAGACCATCTCCCCATCCAAGAGATCAGAGTCTATAAAATACATTCCACCCTGCTATAAACACTCCCAGGCTCTGGATACTGCAGGGTAATGCAGACTTCTACAATTAGGTCTGCAACTGACTGGAAGTCTGGCCACAGCTTTGAATCAATGACGCATCACTAGTGAAAGCTGTGCTTTTGTCATTCAGCACAAAAGTCTGGCAGCCACCTGTGTGCCCAGGGATGGCATGAGCTTCCAGGGTGAAAGCCCAAAATTTGAGTGCATGTCCTTTGTGGATTAGAATTTCAGCAGAGATGCCACTATCCCTGGAGATGACTGTTATAATATACATACATTTACTGACTCACACTTACATGCATGAAAGGGTTAACTGGAGCCCTGAGTGCAAGTAACCAATGAGTACGCAGCAGGCTCTCCCCCCCCCCCCCGCCTCTGCTTCCTGGAACAAGCAAGGAGCTGCACCATGACTCCCAGCTGAAAGAGAAACCAAATGAACTGAATCTCCTGAAAAGGATATTTTTACAACCTGCATCTTTGCTAAGCCAAAGATTGCATGATCATTTTTGTAAGGAAACCAAGTTCTTTTCTTTTTAAGTGGTTTGGAGCCATTTTTCTTTGTTTTACTGCTAACATATGGAGACTTCTTTGCTGTAACTTCAGAAACACTGTGAGTAAAATCTTATTTGCAAAGCTAAATGTCTGTGATTTATTCTAGCCTAAGTATTTCTGTAGGACGCGGGTGGCACTGTGGTCTACACCACAGAGCCTAGGGCTTGCCAATCTAAAGATTGGTGGTTCGAATCCCCGTGATGAAGTGAGCTCCCATTGCTCAGTCCCTGCTCCTGCCAACCTAGCAGTTCGAAAGCATGTCAAAGTGCAAGTAGATAAATAGGTACCGCTCTGACGGGAAGTTAAACAGCATTTCCGTGTGCTGCTCTGGTTCGCCAGAAGTGCCTTAGTCATGCTGGCCACATGAGCTGGAAGCTGTCTGCAAACAAATGCCAGCTTCCTCGGCTTATAGAGCGAGATGAGTGCCGCAACCTCAGAGTTGTCCGCGACTGGACCTAACGGTCAGGGGTACCTTTACCTTTAAGTATTTCTGTGGGGAACGTTTGATTAAAGGCAGATGAGGGTAGATGTATATTTAACCAAGTTTAAACATGCTTGGAGCAATCACCATTGTGTTAAGAAATCACAATGGGAGAGTAAGAATCTCTCTCCCAAACCTATCTCTCCAACAGCTTAGTAAGAGCTTCTCCTGCAGTTTGGTGCCTATTATGTGACCAGCATGGCAGTGAAGTTGATTGCATAAAGCAAGTCAAGACCTAGTTGCTTTATTAGTTGATTAACATTAAATAGGTTTTAAAAGACCAGCTAAGTTGGTACTTCAGAAGTCTGTTTCATTCCCAAGAAGGACTGAGGCTAAATGGTAAAAATGATGAGGCTATATGAACACAGTCCCTGTCAAAGCATTTAATTGCAGTTTTCAGAGAACAAGCTCTGCTATTTGAACTAGTAACATTCACAACACAGAGATAAGATATTAACTTCCCCACTAGGCAAACCTATGACAATCTGAGACATTTGCCAACCCAAGTATTCATATGAAGATTGTGTTTGGAAGTCAATAACCCCGTATTTCATCTCTTTGTGCTTTAATGGACATGTTTCACTCCACTGTGAAAGCATATGCACAATATATGCCACAAAAAATGGATGGAAATGACAAATAGGTGAGCTGCATAATGGGCTAAGGAGACAAATGTGTCAATATGACACGCAATGAATAAACATGTGCCAAAGACAAGACATACCCATGTTTTATTGCAATACTCAGTGCTATTATTTACACATTTTGTGTTTGGGACACTGTCTTAGGGAAACACTAACAAAGTGTTTTAACATTAGCCTTCTGTAAAACTACAGTGGTGTAGAGTAAAGATTTAGCTCTCAAAAAACCAGTGCAATGCAACAATGAAAGAGAGTTGTCAAAAGAAATTCACCGCAAAAACAGAGAATAGCAAACTGAAACTGACACATTTTCCCCCGAGGATGCAGAAAAGGGCCTGAGTATTTCCTCCCGAAGCAAAATTTATTCAAGGAAAGAGCAGCAGTGTAGACAACTTGGAGGTTAGAAACGACAACTTCTAAACTTTATCTGCCAGCCAGTTAAAACGGTCACCGTTGTGGGTTTCAGATAAATCAAATGCACAAATGAGGAAGCAATCACTTAAGAGACATGGGGTCTTCTAGTCTTCTGCAATCTTTCAGGTGGGATTCCATCACATCCTGGCAAATTCCAGTTGCACAATTCCAGTTGATTGGGAGGGCTTGCGCAAAAAACTCCCTTCCCCCCAAAATTAGACGCCTTACAATAAGAAAAGTGACACAAAAATGCACTGGAAAGTGTGGTTTGTTTGTTTTTCCATAATAGAGGATTCTGTGATATGGTCCAGGACACACATAGTTTGAGGTGGTCACTGGCTGGCCATCATAGCTGCCAAGTTATCCCTTTTTTACAGGGATTTTCCCTTATGCTGAATAGGCTTCCTCGCGAGAAAAGGGAAAACTTGGCAGCTATGCTGGCCATGCCCAGTAGAGATCAGTATCACCCAATGTAGCACACACCATGTGTTTTCATTTTTCAGGGAATCATGGAGCTGGTGGGAGGCCTTGTTAATGCCATTGAGCCCAACCTCCTGCTTGATGCAGGAAATTCGCATCTACAACATATCTAGCTGATGGCTGTTCATCCTTTGTTTGACACCTTTTGGTGTCATAAGATCATAAGAAAAGCCTACTAGATCATGTCAATGACCAGTCTAGTCCAGAATCATGTTCTCACAGTGGCAAACCAGATGCCCATCAGAAATCCACAAAGCAGAACCTAAACACAATAGCTCTCTCCCAACTTGTGATTCCCAGCAACTAGTTTTCAGAAGGATATCGCCGCTGACGGGAAAGGTAGAATAGACATCATGAATAGTAACCATTGATGGCCTTATCCTCCAGAAATTTGTGAAATCCTCTTTTGAAGCTATACAAGTTGCTGGCCATTACTACATCTTGTGGAAGAAAATTATGTAGTTTAGGCACTGTAGATACCTCTACACCAGTGTGGCATAGTGGTTAAGAGTGGTAGTAATCTGGTGAACCGGGTTCACGTCTCCGCTCCTCCACATGCAGCTGCTGGGTGACCTTGGGCTAGACACACTTCTTTGAAGTCTCTCAGCCCCACTCACCTCACAGAGTGTTTGTTGTGGGGGAGGAAGGGAAAGGAGAATGTTAGCCACTTTGAGACTCCTTCGGGTAGTGATAAAGCAGGATATCAAATCCAAACTCCTCCTCCTCCTTCTCCTCCTCTCCTTTTTTCTAAACCTGGGTTTCCCAAATTTGGGTCTCCAGCTGTTTTGGACTACAGTTTCCATCATCCCTGACCACTGGTCCTGCTAGCTAGGGATGATGGGAGTTGTAGTCCAAAAACCATTGAAGACCCAAGTTTGGGAAACCCTGCCTTAAACTTTAAAGCTCCAACTGTTGTAACCTTTTCCTGTTAGAAGAGTTTCTCCACCCCCTTGATCATTTTGGAGATTCAAACCACGAGGTGATTTATAAACATCTCAGTCCACATAATGCCCCTTTTCTTCAAGGACTCCCTGATATTGCCCTGAAAATGGACCCCCAAACTGAAATCTCAGGGTAAAGCCTGAGACTTGGCAATGCAGATCACGAGTCCTTGGTTATGTGGCTGGAACATGAACCTTGTTGCTATGCTTTTATTCTATCAAAACAGTGACATCACCACATTTTAAATAGGCTGACAACTCAGGCAGCTTGGCAGCAGTCTGTGAATGAGCCTGTACATCAAAGGGGGTTCCGAACATCCTATTTGAGGAAGGAAGTTTGGCTTTAACTGGGAAGCAATGACAATACCTACTGGTTTTCCTCACACACTGTGGCAGAAAGCATGCAAGCAAGAGCACAACCCTTTTGTTTTGTGTGCATATTAAGAGTTTAAATATTCTGCACAGTATTGGTTGATTTTGATAGCCTTTGCTTATGAGTACACTTACTTGAGAATCATGTGCTTTTGATCTGCAAACTCTTGATTCGCAATAACCCTGCAATGACCTTCCTGTCACTCATTTCTCCCTTTCACAGGATTTCCTTTAATTTCTGCAGGATGTTCAGTGCTAATGGAGGAAGATTGCCACATTTCCCTCTGACTGCACAACACCACAAGCAACTTAAAATAGTGCTGAGGCTTCCGTGGTATGGCTTTCAAATGTTGTGGGTGGCATTTTTTCATGAGCTGCATGTATTTCAGTTACTCAGATATCCCTCCCTCCTATTTCAAATGAAAAGAAAAGTATCAAAGTATACTCGCTTCATCATACTCAAGAACGTCATCTAATGGCAGTTCTTTTATGTATGACTCTCTTTTTATATTCATTTTTAAAGAAAATGTACCGCTTTGTTCTTACCATTGTTGTTTGAGGCTTGCTGTTGTTTTTCTTTGAAGTTGCAGCTCTAAAATACTTAATAAAAAGATAAGGCAATATCATCGCTAGTCATGAGATAGGAATGCAAGAAGGCAGCAATCTCCATTGTGATCTGTATTTGTCACAATCAGAGGCGTTTCCATTCTACTGCAGTTCAGCTTTTGTCAAAAATAACGTTATTCTTCTTGTCCACTATGGTTGAATTCAACATAATTAATTACATACTTAATGATAAAAAATTTCCTTCAGTAGCACCATAAAAACAACTAAGTTTTTATTTTGGTATGAGCTTTCGTGTGCATGCACACTTCTTCAGATACACTTGAAACAGAAGTCAGACCCTTATGTATATACAGAGGGCGGTGGTGGTGGGGGGAATGGGTGATGGGCTGATGGGAGTGGTAAACCTGTAGATGGCTGTTAACGACTGCTGATGACTGCAATTGGTCCTGCGGGGGGAAAGCAAGGGCTGAGGCACTAAAGAAAGCTTGATCATGCATAATGAGATAAGAATCCAATGTCTTTGTTCATCCCAGGTGGTTCCATGGTTTTAAGCTTGGTAATGAGTTCCAATTCAGCAACTTCTCTTTCCAGTCTGTTCCTGAAATTTTTCTGTAATAAAACAGCTGCTTTGAGATCTTGTATAGAATGTCCTGGGAGATTGAAGTGTTCTCCTACTGGTTTCTCTGTCTTGTGGTTCCTGATGTCAGATTTATGTCCATTTATCCTTTGGCGTAGGGTTCGTCCTGTTTGTCCAATATAGAGAGCTGAAGGGCACTGTTGGCGTTTCAAGTGTATCTGAAGAAGTGTGCATGCACATGAAAGCTCATACCAAAATAAAAACTTAGTTGGTCTTTAAGGTGCTACTGAAGGAATTTTTTTATTTTGCTTCGACTCAGACCAACACGGCTACCTACCTGATACTTAATGATGTCATTAATGATGTAATTCCATATAATTCATTTAAATGCAAAGGAAACATCCAAAAAATGCCCGTGCCCGTGGGTGTGTGTGTGTGTCATTAGTTACTTATCATTTGTGGACTAAAAATCAACAATAGAAAATACCGATTGCCTGATTTCTATTCCTCACCATAGAACACGTGAACTGCAGCAATTTTCACTCCCGTGTCTGCTTAGAGTAGAATTCTCTGCCATCTCTACTCACAGCAAACCCCTTGAAATCAATGGACTTAAACAAGAAGAGGACTTCTCAGAGCAACCGGGCATCTGCCAGAGATTGAACTTGGGATCTTCTGCATGCCAGGCATCTTGCTCTACCACTGATGCCAAATCTAAACCTGGAAGAAAAGTGAGGGAAACATCTTAGGATGGAAACAGCTAAATCCACTGCTAGCAGTGCATCTTTAAATATTGACTAGCTCCCACCCACCCCCTTCCAGTACTAATTTAAAAGGAGGTCATTTAAATTTTTTATGCAGGTGACATTTAACACCTGCAACATTGAAGCTGTTGTATGTTCCTTCCTTTTATTAAAATTTATCTCAGCTCTACTTCACCGAGCTCAGTGTAGCAAGTATGGAATTCCCAGGTGGTGCCCATTTCAGGGACTGGCCATGCACACATATCTGCTTAAGCTATATAGAAGCACACCAGGTGTCTCCAGACACACTAGAAGATGCAGGAAACCTGAGTTATAGCATGCAGATTTTACCTATTGGTGGATTTGTCTGAGGCAGGCAGGTAAGCTGACGCACAGGTCTTCATTTAATCAGAAGCAATTCGTCTAGGACTGTAGGGTATTGCATGCTCAGAACAACAAGGTAGCAGAAATGCCTTAAGGAAGGTCATACAAATTTGTAATAGGTCGTGCATTACTGTAATTTGGCTGTTTGATCTCTGGCAGCTCTGAAAAGACAATCTGTCAGTGGGACAGGATTGCCGTTAAATAAAATGATGATCATTTATGTTTTTTAATCTTGTTTATATGTTAGGTCTAAATTAGACGTGACATTAAATGTGCGACTGAATCAATGTGTCTTTTTTCTAAATTGCAGCTGTCAAGGGAGGGCAATCAGGACAGTGGAGGTTAGCCACAGTCTCTGTGGAAAATCATCTCACTTTGGGAAAGGAGAGTCTGTTGCTACGGTACTAATGGCAACTCACCTTTTACACTGCTAAGAGTAGCTTGAGGAACTCTGATTTTCATCAGGACTTGGGTAGAGCAGGGATTAAACTCTCCTCTCTTCATGCCATGGTCCCTTATTGCTGTCACTAGAAGAACAAAGAACAGAGACATTGGGTGAGAGTCAGCTGAGGACTACTTACAGAAGACCCATCGAAGTCAATGGGCTTAAGTAATTATTTCTACTATTGTTTGCAATAAACAAAATGGACTCCTAACTCCTCTTGTCTCTGAGTTTTATTGGCCTAACTCAGAAGATAAGCCATTTTTGGCTTGTAACAATACCTGCCATCACCAATGTTGCTGGGAGAAAGAGGGGAAGATGCAAGATGGCAGTGAGGCCAGTGCGGAGCAAATGCACCCGTGTAACTCATTGGGTGTTCCCTCCAGTGTGTTTGCACTGTGTCAGGCTTGCTCCGTCTACCTAGCTGCCATGCTGCCAGTGACAACTACTGCGGCCTACTTGGAGTGCAACTAACATTGCATGTTGTTGTTTAGTCATTTAGTCATGTCTGACTCTTCATGACCCCATGGACCAGAGCACACCAGGCACTCCTGTCTTCCACTGCCTCCCGCAGTTTGGTCAAACTCATGTTTGTAGCTTCAAGAACACTGTCCAACCATCTTGTCCTCTGTCGTCCCCTTCTCCTTGTGCCCTCCATCTTTCCCAGCATCAGGGTCTTTTCCAGGGAGTCTTCTCTTCTCATAAGGTGGCCAAAGTATTGGAGCCTCAGCTTCAGGATCTGTCCTTCCAGTGAGCACTCGGGGCTGATTTCCTTCAGAATGGATAGGTCTGATCTTCTTGCAGTCCATGGGACTCTCAAGAGTCTCCTCCAGCACCATTAAAAGCAACAAAGCATTCAGCAACACATCTGATTTCCCCTCTCGTTTGATTCCTTCTGTAAGAGCCTGCACACTTGCTAGGTCTAACAAGTGTTTTATTGTGTCCTGCCTGTGTTGAAAGTGTGCTTTCTTGAGACAAGAGAAAAGTTCTTGACGGTGGCTGTATTCAGATGATCACATAGCTTGCCTTTGTAAGGTTTGTTTGGCTTAGCCATTTTCCACTGAGGTGGTGAAAAGGTTCCTATTCCGACAAGCCTAGTTGTAGATTTTACGGTGGCTGAACCCATGGCAGGGAATTAATATTACTCCATTAATGAGTGAAAGTCTAAGATGGGAAATAGAAAAGCAGATGAGGAGTTTTGTTTAATTTTTTTGAAAACCATTTTAAGTGAGTTTGCACAATTTTCTGACCTTCTGTCTTCTGCAGACCTCAAAGGGGGAAGCAAATGAGTGGTGAGGATGTGTTCCAAAACACTTCTTTTAGGCAACAGGTCAGTGTGGTGTAGTGGTTAAGAGCGGTAGACTCGTAATCTGGGGAACCAGATTCGCGTCTCCGCTCTCCACATGCAGCTGCTGGGTGACCTTGGGCTAGTCACACTTCTCTGAAGTCTCTCAGCCCCACTCACCTCACAGGGTGTCTGTTGTGGGGGAGGAGGGGAAAGGAGATTGTTAGCCGTTTTGAGACTCCTTCGGGTAGTGATAAAGTGGGATATCAAATCCCACTTTATCTTCTTCTTCTTCTTCTTCTTCTTCTTCTTCTTCTTCTTCTTCTTCTTCTTCTTCTTCTTCTTCCTCCTCCTCCTCCTCCTCCTCCTCCTCCTCCTCCTCCTCCTCCTCCTCCTAAAATGATTTCAGTTACAGGTAGGTAGCCGTGTTGGTCTGCCGTAGTCGAAACAAAATAAAACAATTCCTTCCAGTAGCAGCTTAGAGACCAACTAAGTTTGCCATTGGTATGAGCTTTCGTGTGCATGCACACTTCTTCAGATTTCAGTCAGGTTATACAACATATTGATACTGGAATTATAGAGGTGGAATGTAAATGGCCACTTTTCCGATCACCAGTGGCAAGCAGGATCGTATTCACAAGACCAGGAAGGGAAATTTTGCCACGGAAAATTCTTTTTTCCCAGGCCATGAAGAAAAAGAAGAAGATGAAGAGGAGGAGGAGGAGGATATACAAGCGGACCGGCTTGTATTTTCTCTCTTGAGCTAGTAACTTCAGTGTGCTAAGTTTGAAGTCTGGTTTATTTAAATTTTAAATTCATAGGATGCTAATGTTTACAGCACAGCCAATTCAATCAGGGAGGTGAGAATCCCCATGAAATAATCTTATGACTTACATCAGCGGGGTGTTTCTTTTCTTTTTTTAAAGTATTCTGACAACTTAGTTGCCGATGTACGAAGGCAGCATAATTCCACAGGGAGAAGCAATATTAGCTCTGCATCATGCTCGCTGTGCTAACATCTTGGTCTGCAAGCAGTGGGGGGTGGGCGGCGGGAGGGGTTGCGGAACACACAGTTATACTACAGAGACGCACAGCAAGCTGATGCGCTGCTGAGATTAGGTGCCATTTTAATATATTCTGCTTTCCGTAGGTGGCATTATCACACTGAGCCTTCCGTCAATCAAGCTGTAACTAGCACCAACCACGGCATGAGATTTCACCCTTTTGTGAGTACTGAAAATATTGCTGCTTAGAAAGCGCCAGAGTCAAAACAACTTGCACAGCTGGAATTTCTGCCACAATTGCGACGGACAGCTGGGTCCCGGCATCGGCTGTCGATGTGACCAGGGCATGTGTATCGAGGCTTCATGTTATTTGTATACAAAACAAGAGTTCGCTTCTCTGCTGGCCTCCCCTTGGCTATGAGACACCAACTGTGAATGCGGGGAGCGCCGATTTCTCAGCCGTCGTGGCTACTTTTCAAAAAGGTAAATGTTCCACATGTCCATTTCCCCCCAGCAGAGATGTCGTGGCGGGGAATGCTTTCATCTGCCGAGTTTCTGCACACCATGGAGGTGTTCGTACACATGCTATTCAAATTGTACATTAAAAACAACAACAACAACCCATTTTCAAAGGGTTCAAAGGGAACCCCAGGTCCAGAGCTCAAATGTGGCCTTCCAAATGTGGCTCTCGGGACTCTCCCCAAGCCACACTCCCTTCCTGGCCTTGCTCCTTGTATTTCTTAAGTGGTTTTGCCTGGCTGGAATGTGCTCTTGGACTGTAATCATTTATCTCGCTTGTTTGAATGGGGGCTGTAGAGAGCATAGAACAGCATAGAAGCCTCTGGCTTCGGCATGGGAGGAATGTAGCCTATTGTACAAAGGACAATTGCTCTGCCCAATTTTGCTTCTGACCTCCCACCTAGTCATGGAATTCCACCCGGTAGGTGCATGAAATAAGCAGAAGTCTACACAATTCTATGTTGCCCTTTGCATGTGGTTAACTTCGAACAGTAACCAGAGATACTGAGCACAAACATAGTTCCTTAAACGCTAGTATTTGGTGGGCAGATACTTTTGTATGTATCCAGTGGGTTTTTTTTCTGGGGGGTCGCGGAAAAACATTTTGTGGATCTTTGTACTTTCGTCCATTTAAAAAGGGACCCCTGACCATTAGGTCCAGTCGTGACCGACTCTGGGGTTGCGCGCTCATCTCGTATTATTGGCCGAGGGAGCCGGCGTATAGCTTCCAGGTCATGTGGCCAGCATGACAAAGCCACTTCTGGCGAACCAGAGCAGCACACGGAAACGCCATTTACCTTACCTTCTACTTGCATTTTGACGTGCTTTCGAACTGCTAGGTTGGCAGGAGCTGGGACCGAGCAACAGGAGCTCACCCCGTCACAGGGATTCGAACCGCTGACCTTCTGATCAGCAAGCCCTAGGCTCAGTGGTTTAACCCACAGCGCCACCATTGACTATATGTATTTTTCATGATTTGAACTATAATATGGTGATTTTCTTGAGTCCTAAACATTTTTAAAGGAAAAAAAGCACTGTATGTTTCGGTATACATTTCCCTGTGTATGCAGCCATCCTAGTAATAAAGGTTAGGACCATTTTTGACCATATGCTTACAAAATTTCATAGGGGAGTCTCTCACCTTGATCCATAGCCACCCGCAAGCTACACTGGATGCTCAGTGGTCCATGGATTGGCATGGATACAGGAAAACATGAAAACATGGTCGCTGCTGGCAACATTGATCACCTGCTGGAGGTAGTATAAGGGGAGGAGAGGCCTGAATTCAGCCCTCACGCTGACCAAAGATGGGAGCATAGACGTGGGATTTTAGGAAATCATTACAGCTTACTCACATAGTCCAAAATAAAAGTTACAAGAACAAAAGTTTAAAGTTGCCCTCACACTTCTTTGCCACGGTTGTTGTTTATGTTGTTGCTTTCTGTGTCTTGGCCATTTCTTGACCCGAGTCACTGCTTTGTGAGATTGTTTGTGCATTTGGGGGGTGGGGGTAAAATGGAATTCAGAGTAAAATGGGCAAATTGTCCGTTCATTCTGGAACTAGCTGGTGAGTACAAACCCTCGATTATTTTCCAAAAGGAAGCTGAGCACATCCTGTGTGGCGACTTATTATCCCATGACTGACTTGGTTACGGAGGGCATAGGGAGAAGGGAGTCTCTTTCTTCCTACATGCACTGAGGGTTATGATAAATTGCAGGGATCAGCATGCTGACTGGGTGACACAGTATAGCAGAGGTTGCCAACATATTACAGGGAAGTTTTTAATCTTCGGTGTTTTACTGTGGTTTTATAATTTGTTGGAAGCTGCCCAGAGTGGCTGGGGCCATCAGCCCTTGCAGTATGGCCAAAGGTCAGGTATTATGGGAGTTGCAGTCCAACAATAGCTGTGAGCCACATTAGCTACCTATAGACACTCTGTATTCTCAGCGTCTATACCAGGGGTTCCCAACAAAATTTTCTCGAGGACTCCTCATCGAGCCGCTATTGTGACAAGGACCCCCATTAATTCCTAATCCTAAAATTAAAAAGTGAGAGCCAAATTAAGAGTATTTTTATAAGAGTCCAGGGAGGAGGGAGGGGAATGGAGAAGACAGGGTACCTGCGCAGTAGCGCACAAATGAAGCCGACGCGCGCAAAGCATCTTGGGGAGGTGAGCGTTAGTAGAATGCGCGCGCTGCCTCTTTGCAAAACAGTAGTGTTTGTAAAGCGCCACCTAACGGCATACAGCAGAACTACTGCCTCATCTAATTCTAGTTTTGTGCTAGACTCTGCTCATGCAGGAAGCGGCCAAAACCAAAAATCTGTTATCATACGAAATATATTTAATATATTTTTTATTCTAATAGCATCTTGCGGACCCCTCTGGCATAGCTCGCGGACCCCTGGGGGTCCGCAGACCTCCTGTTGGGAACCACTGGTCTATACAGTGGTGCCTCGACTTACGAATTTAATCCGTTCCGAAGGCACCTTCGAAGGTCGAAAAATTCGCAAGTCGAAAAACGCCATTGGAAATGCGATTTCCCATAGGAATGCATTGGAAATGGAAAAATTCGTAAGTCGAAGCAACCCTATCTAAAAATTCGTAAGTCGAAAAATCCCTATCTAAAACCACTGCGGTTTTCTTTCGGATGTCGAGACATTCGTAAGCGCACGGCCATTACCCCCATTCATAAGTTGAAAAATTCGGTTGTTGAGTCGTTCATAAGTAGAGGTACCACTGTACTCTGGAACTCCCTGCCTCATGTTATTCACTCTACTGTTTCAGCAAGCCTATCCAGACATGTAATTTTATAATACCCATTTGTTTCTAAAACTGTTGGTTTTATCTATACGGTATTCAAATCGTTTTATTATGTCTTTGCTTTTTTAAAAAACTTATTGATTTTATTTTATTAGGAATATTTTGCATTGCATTATGTAACACGGCTTCTTTATTTTAAATTAAGCGGTATAGAAATCTTGTGCAATAAAATACAATAAATATAGAAGCCACCGGCCTGCCACTTCTCACAACCTCCCTGCCATGCCAAGCCTTACAGTTTTCTTTTTCTTTGCCCTCACAAGCGAATGAAAACACCCATCCACATACACAACGCGCATAAACTGCCCTGAGACCTCTGGGTATAAGGCGATATATAGATTCAATAAATAAATTAATAGTAAATAAATAGTCAACCTGTAAGTGCCTTAGGAACAATTCCTTTAACCTTAGAATCATAGAGTTGGAAGAGACCACAAGGGCCATCCAGTCCAACCCCCTGCCAAACAGGAAACACCATCAAAGCATTCCTGACATATGCCTGTCAAGCTTCTGCTTAAAGACCTCCAAAGAAGGAGACTCCACCACACTTCTTGGCAGCAAATTCCACTGTCAAACAGCTCTTACTGTCAGGAAGTTCTTCCTAATGTTTAGGTGGAATCTCCTTTCTTGTAGTTTGAATCCATTGCTCTGTGTCCGCTTCTCTGGAGCAGCAGAAAACAACCTTTCACCCTCCTCTATATGGCATCCTTTAATATATTTGAACATGGCTTAGCCTTCGGAGCACTTGCTAATGTTGCCACAGAAAGTTTAATTTTGCTTTATACAGACATAGAGAGTACATTTTGTTCTGGGTAATTTATATATCAGCTCAAGCCAATCAGAGTTAAGGTGATGTCTTTGCCTCTCAACTGTGGCCTGTCAGAAGTTTTAATTACAGCAAATGCTTCGGGGGTACTCCTGTAATTCTAATGGACTGGAACAGTCCACAGGCAAGACATGTCAGGTCAGGAGGGAGAATGAAGTGTTGTAAAACACTGATGAAGAAGTAGATGTGTGAAAGAATAAAGGATTCTGACAACAAGGGGGAATAAATGCTGTATTGTGCTGCAGTGGAGTAAACTAAACTCCCAGTATTGTACTGACTTTTCTGGGCATGGTTTTTGCTGTTTTTGCAGTCGCTCCTGCACTGGTCTGATAATATGCGTGCATGTTTCACTCAGTTAAATTGCAGGATAGGCCAGAATCTGTCCTGGGGTGTTTCTTATGTCTCATACCCCTGATGCTTGTGGTGTGAGAGTTTGCCACCAAACATACTTTGGCATGATCATTGCATGTGCACATGCAAGGTCATGGGGAAAGTGCAACAGCAGGGCTCATTCAGTTTGCAGCTCAAGGGTTAATTTTGTTAATGTCAAACTCAACTAGCCAATAGTTGCTTGCGGTGGAGGTGTTGCTTACCAATCAGGCAGAGCAGCATTCTTTCCATCGAGGCAGCAGTTGAGCTACTTGGCTAGATCAAGGTGGTCCAATGCACAGCCTAAGAACTGTATCTAGCCCTTGGTGCATTTTTTGGGTGGCCCTCAGCAACATCTGAACCTTCACAGCCCAGTTCCCATGCTGCCTTCCCAAAGTCAGGTAAGCAAAGTCCTGAGCTTTGGGAAGGAGGCATGAGAACTCTGAACTAGAGTCCACCTTCATCCTTCCCAAAACCTTCCCAAAACCAAGTTAGAACTTTCCCAGCTTTGGGAAGGAGGTAGAAGGGCTCTAGGATCCCGCCAGAGCTTTGCACCTCCATTCCAAAGCCCAGTGCCTCACTTACCCAACTTGGGAAGCAGCATGAGGGCTGGGATGGGGAAGGTGTAATTTTCTGCCTTGCATGTCAAGGCAGTGTGCGTCCCACAGGTTCCATGTCGAAGTAGCCTTGCGGCCCACTTGGCATGAAAAATTAAACCACCCTGGGTAGTACTGAGGGAGATTTCCCTCTGTACATTTGCTTGTATGTCTCCCTACTATGTACAAGAAAGGAAGTAAGGAAGTCAAACCTCTTTCTTTCTCCTCAAATTATACACTGTCTTTGTTCGGTTTCCTCAACAAAGTATTATCAGGATTTATTTCCTGTTTGGACTCTGTCTGCCTTATTTAAGTGGTTTTGCTAGCAATCCCTACCCAGTTCTCCTGCCAAAGAACAAAGATTTACAACAAAAAGAGAGTCAAGCATAACCGGACAATAGTTAGACCAAAGGCCTGCTGCTGCAATGTTGAAGTGGTGAGAGAGGGTATAAGGAAATTCCACGAGTAGTGTGTCATTGGCAACTGTTTTCTTTCAGTTTGTAGCTTCTGTTTAGGTCCTTTCACTGACAAGCAAGAGTTGCCAATTTTTGCATGCTGCGGTTAAGCGATATCTTATACAGATACATTTTCCCCATTCTAAGGTGTTAGTGAAGTTTTCACGGAGTGCGAAAGCAGTAACGTATTCGCTTGAAGTTTCACTGCGGTTGTACCTGCCCCCTAAACAAGCAAAGCACCCATGCTGCAAACTTTGGCATGCCACCACTGCAGGCTAGTTCGCTTGTCCTGCTGCACACAGGTGCAACCTGTCCTGCGCATGTAACAAGTGTTTGCGTGAAGGTGTGTACATTTAATTATTTGTGCACCTCGTATGTTATTAGTATGATCGTCATCATACGTGTTACATATATTGCTAAACATATTACAGTTTTTATCAGGTTCAGTCCATCAAACAGCACATTACATGAAAATAAAGCAAGGGTCTTCCTATACAAATTCCCCTTACTGGTATCTCATTTAGAATCAGTAATAAGCTAATATTTCTGTATATGATCAGACTAGTTTTGATATTTGAGTGATTCATTGTTAAAACATTGGAAACCCTTAACTTAGATTTGGCAGCAGCGCTGTTTGTGTGTGTGTGTAGTGTGTGTAGTGTGTGTGTGTGTGTGTGTGTGTGTGTGTGTGTGTGTGTGTGTAGTAAATTTGCACCACCTAGAGTTGCCATATGTCCGGATTTTTCCAGACATGTCCAAGATTTAATTGGCGAAATTAGCATGGGGTTTTTTTAAAAAAAAATGGCAAAATGTCTGGGGCTTTTTGCCAACAGAACCAGGAAGTGTGTGTTTGAGTATCACCCTTTACCACTTGGGGGCAAATAATCCGCCCCAAAAAACTCAACAGCTTTTGTGTCCGGATTTTTACTTCTTGAAACATGGCAGCCCTGGGACCAACTTATTGTATAGTTGTTGTCGTGTCTTCTGTCCCCAAACCTGAAATCTGAAAAAATGTGCAAACTTAAGCCATTACAACGGAGTCCCATATTTTATCCACTCAGCTATTTGTGTACACAGGTGTACAGATTTTACAGCTATTGAATTATATTAGGGTATAGTACAACTATGGGACCCAGGTGGCGCTGTGGTTAAACCACTGAGCCTAGGGCTTGCTGATCAGAAGGTCGGCGGTTCGAATCCCTGTGACGGGGTGAGCTCCCGTTGCTTGGTCCCAGCTCCTGCCAACCTAGCAGTTTGAAAGCACCTCAGAGTGCAAGTAGATAAATAGGTACTGCTACAGCGGGAAGGTAAACGGCGTTTCCATGTGCTGCTCTGGTTTGCCAGAAGCGGCTTTGTCATGCTGGCCACATGACCTGGAAGCTATACGCCGGCTCCCTCGGCCAATAATGCGAGATGAGCGCAAAACCCCAGAGTCGGTCACGACTAGACCTAATGGTCAGGGGTCCCTTTACCTTTATAGTACAACTATTTCTGTACACTGCCGCACAAATTGTACACACTTTGATATAGCATGTGAACATTTAGAGGGGTTGTTGCTGTTTTTTTACAATCAGGCGGTGTATAAATTTTATGAAAAACTCTAGTTTTTAACAACCACTTTATGGTTTAATGCGTAGAGGTCTGCCCCGGCCATATCATGCATTCATTTTAAATGGGCTACTGATGTGCAAAGGTGATTAAGCAGTGCAACAGTTCCTGATTAAAATCAGCTGCCAGGGAAGGCAATTGGGAGCGTCATTCCCGTAAATTATAATGGAGCGGTTGCATATGTAATCCAATTTGCTCATTTGTGTCAAGCAATACTTGCAGGCAAAGTAAGAAGCCAAGATTATGTCGCACAAACAATCGGCTTCAAATATAATGGGCAGATTCACAGAACTGGAGGCAGTACAATGCCACGTAATTAGATGGGATACGACGTGAAGGCCCTATTTGCATATGGAATAATTTGAAAAGGGAATGGAAACGATCCAGGGAGGGCTAGCAAACAAATGGTGCAGCATGTTCAGGAGGCAGCTGGGAAGGCAACATTTCATACCTGTGCATAGCTGCAGGTGTTTTCTGAAGCGTTTGGATACCCCCAAAGGCAAGGAAATGCAAAACCAAGCAGTTCCTGTCCTCAGGAACCAGAACAATATCCTAAACTTTGTGCTGTGACATGTGGTAGGTAAAACAACAACAACAACAACCCAGAAGTTTGGGACTCATAGATCACCGATAGATCACATGTCTCGCATGCCAAAGATCACATATTTAGTCGCCAACGTGGACAGCTCAAGGATACCAGAGAAGAGCATATACCCTAGATCTTTGACGTCTGCTGCCAATGAGAGCAGAAAATACTTAGGCTTGCCACACATCAAGAAAGTTGCTGACCTGTCCTGGTTTTCAGGTGTAAAAATGGCGTCAGGGGGGGAATTTTGCCAAATCGGCAAAATGACAGGAGAAAACCAGACGTGTGGTTGGAAAAAGCAGCGAAAACAGCTCTGAAAGCTTAAAATCACTATTTTTGAATCAGGTTTCCCCCAGAAAAGCTTAACAATTTTGGTGGTTTCCTAAGAAAAAGAAAGCTGAACCACTTTGTGGGTGTCAGGAATTTTACTTTTTGAAATATGGCAACTGCAAAAAAAAAAAAAAACTGGACTAAATATACCAATATATTTAGTATAAGGCAGTATAAGTATAAGACTCAGTATAAGGCAGTTTCATCTTTCCATATCTTTCTATTCAAGCTCTCTGTAACCCAAGAGTGGGGCACTGGGGCACCTGTAGCCCTCTGGGTGTTGCTGGACTTCAGCACCCATCATTCCTGACTATTGGCTTTGCTGGTTCCAAGTTGGAATCCAAGAAGATCAGGAGGGCCCCACAAGTTCCCTCTCCTGACAGAGGCAGACCTAGAAACCATTAATTTGACACCAGAATTTAAATTTATTTATTTATTTTAAAAAAGCGTTATTCTGTCTCGAGAGATGCTAAAGTGCTCCTCCAGGGATGAAGCCAAACAGCTGGAGAATCGCAGCACCTGCTGTGGCTGCAGAGATTGGTAACTTGCAACAGCTGCCTCCTATGCTGTTTCAGCTGCGTTAGCAGGACTGAAGTGACCTCCCTGGGGCGCAAGTCTGGGCAGCGTGTATGGAGGTCCTGTGCTGCCCCGCCGACAAGACACACATACACACACACACACACACACACACACACACACACACACACGATCTCACTGATGTAGTTCAAAGGAAAGGAAAGCAATACATTTGATGCCAGCTTGGCTACAGGAGTTTGTGCAAAGAGGCGCCATCCAAGCGTCTTCGGGACTGTACTCCAGATTTGTATGGGGTTTACTCCTTAGCCTTTTTTTCTCCCAAAGATGTTCCACAAGGCAGCGGGTAGCATTATACAAAGTTTAACAAAAATAATTCTTCTCCTTGGCCTCCCTGCCTTTGGTATCATGCCTGTTTGCTGGTGAGCTGGTAATCCCTTTATTAGGAGGAACCAGAATGCCACAAAGTCCTGAGCAAGGCTCTCCAGAACTCTTCATCAATCTGGATGGTCAGCAAACCAGGGGGCAGGGGGAGACCAGAGAAAGTTGGGCATTGCATAGGTGCCAAGTTCTGGATTGAAAAAGTGAGAAGAAGCGACTTCCGGCACCACTCTGCCCATTTCCAAAATGTCCGCAGTGCCAGAAGTTGCTTCTACGCATGTCCAGAAGTGTGTAGAAGCAACTTCCGGTGCTGGCGCGGCATCAGAAGAACATGGCCGCCGGCAGGAGCTCCATAATCCGGGGGAATACGGGGTATTTTGCCATTAGGAATACCTGCGGGAAACGGTAAGAAAATATGGGGGTTTCCCGGGGAAAACGGGGTACTTGGCAGCTATGGGGCATGGTGCGGTCCAAAAAGCCTTCCAAACACATGAAGGCCTTGCCATGCAGGTCTGAAGGGTGCTTAAAGGTCTCCCTGGACCAGGGCCGGCCCTACGGCCAGGCTGGGTGGCGCAGGGCGCCAGGGCACCCGCCCGCCGTGCTGGGAAACGGGGTGGGGCAGGGTGGGGGCGCCGGAGGGATCCGTCACACCACGGTGCCAGGGCACCAAATATACTTAAGAAGGCCCTGCCCTGGACTCAGCAACCTTGTGTCATCCGGGTTCCCGACTACAAGGAGGTTTCTAAGTGCATTGGTGTGAATGCCCTTAAAAGCCCATTTCAGACCTTCTCTCTCAATCCCTGAAGGCCAGACCTTCTGCATGCAGCATTGCGACAGTGTGGGGAGGACTGGTGCATGCAGCCCCAGCTCGCTAAACATGTTTTGCTGCACACTTGTGTGCCAAGAGTGGATGACTGAAGAGGACTGAGTCTCTCTAAATCTACAAGCTTCAGCAGTTTAAAAGTGGTGTGCAGGAGGAGTTATGCAGACATCATTAGATTCGTTTACTAGGTGTCAGACAGATTTCAGTGCTCCCAGACATAGTGTGGGATATAAACGTTGCAATAAATAAATCATCCTTTGGCCGTGAAATTCATAGTTTAACTACTCACTGTGTGAAGAAGTACTTGCTTTTTCTGTGAATCTTCCAGCATTCGGCTTCATTGGACTGCCTCAGGTTATAGAATTAGGACAGAGAAAGGAAAACTTCTTTCTGCTCATTTCCCCTACACCAGGGACAATTTTAGACTCCCCTATCATGCCCATCCTACTCACCATTTTGCTAAGCTAAATTATCCTAAATGTTGTATCCTCTCCTCATGCTAAAGTTGTCCCAGCTCCACAATCATTTCAGTCACCCTTTTCCTGAGATTTTCCAGCTCTACAATATCCTTGTTGAGGTGAATGTGCAGGTGAATGTGAGTTGTGCAGCCAGAATGGTGCACAACTTTCTAAGTTCAGTCACACCGTTGACTTCTGGTGGTTCCCTCACTGCGAGAAGTGAAGCTCCAGGGAACCAGGCAGAGGGCCTTCTCGGTAGTGGCACCCGCCCTGTGGAATGCCCTCCCATCAGATGTCGAGTAACTATACAGTATAACCTTTAGAAGACATCTGAAGGCAACCCTGTATACGGAAGCCTTTCAATGTGTAATGTTTTGTTATTATTTTTTATATGTTGGAAGCCACCCAGAATGGCTGGGGCAGCCCAGCCAGATGGGTGGGTTATAAATGTTGTTGTTGTCCTGGTTCCACAGTGGTCCGCCGGATATCTCCAGCAAGCCCAAAAGGTAGGCATGAAGACATCAGTTCTCCCTTCTTCTTGCTCTCAGCAGTTGATATTTGATGGCCATTCAGTGTATCTGGGTGTTTCATAATGCCATTGTGACATTGATAGACATATCCACCATAAATGTGCTTATGATAGATGTGTAGGAGTTCTTCAGCAGATGAATGGAAAGTGACAGTAAAATAATAATAAAACGATTTGATGAAGAAACACTGGTTGAGTAAACTTGTGGTTGAACCCTAAAACCAAATTCTCCTGTAGTCACTAACATAATCCTAATTCTGGCAAAGCCCCAAGCATTTTGATCAAAACTATTTATGGAGTTGTGTTAGCTAATCGATTTAGACTGTTGGCAACATACAGTATATGCATCAAGACTTCCACAATTAGCCCAAGTAAACCAACCAACCAATTGGCCATACCCATTTCACAGGATGGGGAAGGGCTTTGGGGTTTTTTGTTTTGCAAGGGCAGAAAATGTATAAATAAAACAAAATCCACTGAGTTTCATCAAATTCAAAATAAAGTTCAGCGAAAAGGTTATATAAATCTTCTGGGAATTAAGCGAGAATGAGTCCTACTGTCAGCTAAATATAAACTTGGCAGATTGGCTCAGCCTTTTTTTTTCTTGTCTTCTTTCTTTTCCTAAAAAGAAGGTTATTTTTCTCCCTTTTTCACATGCTTTATATTTGGGAACAAGGAGAAAATTATTTTTAATCTTCTCCAGTTTTCTTATTAGCTTTCATAACAGCCAATATTTAAAGGAAGTCTCTTATCCCACGCCTACATAGTGAAATGTGCATGCATGCAATAAAATATATTTACTCCTCTTCCCACGTGTATGCTGTTCTGGGGCACTAGCTGCAATGGGCAGAGTTATGGAGGAGGTGTCAAATAAAAACACAGAAGCAGAATTGCCAAGAGTAGTTTTGCCAAAGAACTAGAAAAAAGGAAGGAAGGAAGGAAGGAAGGAAGGAAGGAAGGAAGGAAGGAAGGAAGGAAGGAAGGAAGGAAGGGACAAATTCTGAAGTAAACAGAGGCTGGCAGTTAGGAGTTCATCTGCAAATGTTCCTTAGCTGCTGTATGACTTGCACTGATTTCACAGAAACTCAGATACCAGAAATTCCAGAGACCTGGCTTCAGTTTCTTGAAATAATCACGTGTGGGATCTATAGAAGTCCTCTTGAAACAAACATGAAGGGGATCAAGGAGAATGAGTGCAATGGAATGCTTCCTTTGAGTGCTTACTTGAAGTGGAAAGTGCAGGATTCACATTCTTAAATACATGAATAGACCATCTTGACTGTGAGCCCTGGAAGACCTGCCACCTGCCTTGCAGGCCTTCCCCCCCCCCACCTGACTTGGGAGGGCAGGGCCCGGACTGACTCCACCTGCAAAAGCTGAGGCTGTTGAATAACCTCTTGGGCTGGAATATTGTTTAGGGGGTTTGTTGGGTGGGCTTGTGGTTGTTGTTATTGATATATATTTTTTTGTATCTTAATTTTAGATCATATTATGATTTATGTGGAAATGGTTGTAATTACGTATTTTTTCATGCTGTAAGCCACCTTCAGCATGGTTTGAACTATGGAAAGGTGGCATACGAATAAATTCATACCCTCCAACGCGACGCAGGGGGAAACTGGGACACCATCTTCCAGGGCCACACTCCTGCACAAGTCACATGACCAGAGCAAGATTGCGGCCTCCCAAAAGTGCTTTTTCGGGGTGAGATCACACCCCAAATTGTGAGAGAGTATGGTGCCCAAAATGGCCACTGTGCTCTTGTGGTGGGAAATGGGACATCCCAGTTTTTCCGAGACAGTTGTTGGATATGTTATGTATTATGTATGTAAATACAAATTAATACCAATGTTTGAAAGGGGCAGGGAAGAGACTGGCTGCCTCTAGCTATGATCAAATGAGAGTAATGCATGAGAGAAATCCTGAGAAAGAAGAGAGACCTCAAACAAGTATCTGGGAAGAGGGACACTATTCTTCTTGGGCTATTGCTCAGCACCCATCCCTACAAGACAGGTGACTGAAATGAACAGAAGACTACACCAGCCCAGCTGGGAGCTTTAGGGACTCAGGTTAGTGAGTGGTGTGGCCAGGGGACAGGTGTGGGCCAGACAGAGAAGCATGGAGGGTTACATTTGCCCTCAGGCCTGAGGTTCCTTGCTTTTCCTTTTCATTGACTGGCACGCATCTGTGAAACCTTGCCTTTCTCCTCACAGAATGGCTACTGGAATATGACATGGCAGATTTAGATTTTCTCCTCAGTTCTAGTGTTGTTATGATGGCATAGCTGCCAAGTCTCCCGTTTTCCCTGGGAAAACCCCGTTTTTCCAGCTGTCCCCAGCCGAAAAAACGGATTTTTTTTGTTTTTTCCCGGTTTATTCTGGCGTGGCGGCTATTTTGGAACTGGGCGGAGCATGCTCAGAAGCGACTTTTGATGCTGCTTTGCCCAGTTCCAAAATGGCTGCAGCGCGACTTCTGGTGTGGCAGAATGGCTGCCACGCTACTTCCGGTATGCTACTTCCGGTCCGGTCCCTTATTTTTCAGAGAGGAACTTGGCAGGTATGTTATGATGGAAAGAACCCAGCATTGGAGGAGGAGGAGGTGGAGGAGGAGGAGGAGGAGGAGGAGGAGGAGGAGGAGGAGGAGGATTTTTTTCTTCCTGGACAAAACGGCATAGGCTGTGACCTTCTCCATGTGGTTCCTTCTAAGTCCTGGAGACAAGCGTTGATTTCCTCTCAGGAGTGGCCTGAACGTTTAGAACCTAAATGTTTACAGTAGCACAGCCCTTCAATCTCTGTGCAAGCAGGATTCCTCTGCCCCCCACCATCTATTTTACTGGGATATTCACTAATGCAGCCTCCTATGGATTCATTAGCTATCTGTTATAACTTCCATGTACATATATAGACCTCAGGAGACATGTTTATAAGGTGGATCTCGCTGTCACCCACGGCACTTCACACCTCGTGGGAGTTAAAAGAAATACATACACACAGCACAGAGATCTTGGAGAATTATCGACTTGCATTTGAGAAAGTAAATAATCGGAACCTGATGCTTCCCACAAATTCTTTCGCCGGCTGCCTCTTTGGCAGCATCCTTCCATTATCCATGGATCTATCACCGTTTTTATTTAAGCACATCAAGGGACACCATCTTTATTCTTCCTAGCAAAACACTTCTAACATTCAAAATTAAATTCATATTTTATTCATGTTTGAAAAGACCTTCCAAAGGAAAAAGTCACTGGAAGCCTTCCAGCCTGCTAATAATGCCGTCTGAGAAAAATCAAACACAGATTTTTCTTTTTCTTTATCTGTGTGAATAAATGCATCAAACTCCTATGGTTAGGCAAACTTCTTGTTAAGCAAAGGGACCAGACCTACTGAGAAATCAGCATTTCAACAGTCTTCTAGAAGAGAATTGGCTCTGATGACCACACAAAGAGTATGGTTCCCTCCCTCCCATACCCAAAAAAGCATTGCCAAAAGGGCAATTTAATGAGAGGCATTCTTTTCCCCCTTAACTTTATTCCTGGCCATGAGTATTTTTTTAATGCAATTGACCAATGTATTCTGAATAACTCTCTCTCTCTCTGTGTGTGTGTGTGTGTGTGTGTGTGTGTGTGAGAGAGAGAGAGAGAGAGAGAGAGAGAGAGAACAGGATTTTTCATTATTTTCCAGAAAAATAATAACTTCTAAATAACAACAGCAATCAATGTGACCAGATGTGTCTGAGGCCTCGGAGGTGTGTAAGATTTGGCCACTTGTATGTGAGAATCCACCAACAGGTAGCACAGAATCATGTTACTGGTTTTTAAAGAAGGTGATTGGTTTGGGGATGTTGGGGATAAAGAAAATGAAGCATCACATAGACACACACTCTACTAGGTTTCCAAAATCTTGATATATTTAGCCATATGGTGATGCTAACATACTGTAATTGCACAATTCCCTTGGCAGGTTTGGACTAGAACCTGGGATGCCAGACTCCAGTGGAAGATGGAGGATTGGGAGAGGGAAGCTGGAAAAGATGACAGTTCTTCCCTCTGCCTTCCCCATGACCCCTTCTGCCTCTCCTTGAGGCAGGGAGAGCATTGTTGGAATCTGAGGTGGGCTCTAAGCTGCAGCCTGGGGTGGCAAAGCAGGATTCTGACAGAATGCATGTGGTGGGTTCATCCGTTTTGACTTTAAAGTTGCATGAATGAAAGGCACAAATACAGGATGGGTGACACCTGGCTTGAGAGCAGTACATGTGAAAAGGATCTAGGAGTCTTGGTAGACCACAAACTTGACATGAGTCAACAGTGTGATGCAGCAGCTAAAAAAGCCAATGCAATTCTGGGCTGCATCAATAGGAGTATAGCATCTAGATCAAGGGAAGTAATAGTACCACTGAATTCTGCCCTGGTCAGACCTCACCTGGAGTACTGTGTCCAGTTCTGGGCACCACAGTTCAAGAAGGATACTGACAAGCTGGAACGTGTCCAGAGGAGGGCAACCAAAATGGTCAAAGGCCTGGAAACAATGCCTTATGAGGAACGGCTTAGGGAGCTGGGTATGTTTAGCCTGAAGAAGAGAAGGTTAAGGGGTGATATGATAGCCATGTTCAAATACTGTATATAAAAGGATGTCATATAGAAGAGGGTGAAAGGTTGTTTTCTGCTGCTCCAGAGAAGTGGACACGGAGCAATGGATTCAAGCTACAAGAAAGAAGATTCCACCTAAACATTAGGAAGAACTTCCTGACAGTAAGAGCTGTTCGGCAGTGGAATTTGCTGCCAAGGAGTGTGGTGGAGTCTCCTTCTTTGGAGGTCTTTAAGCGGAGGCTTGACAGCCATCTGTCAGGAATGCTTTGATGGTGTTTCCTGCTTGGCAGGGGGTTGGACTGGGTGGCCCTTGTGGTCTCTTCCAACTCTATGATTCTATGAGTTGATGTGGAAAACTGGTTGGACTAGCTTCTCAGCTCTCATGCAGTCTTGAACTTATTGTAACTGACCCCGAACCCATGCAACATGGTCATTGTTCCAAGACTAGGCACATCCTAGTCAACCCTTTGCCTCGTGAGAGCTCTGGAACAGATCTTTGCTTGCTGCTGAGTCTCTCCCATTCCTCTGGCTCAATAAATATGCTTTCCTCGCTCACACACATTTACTCTTGTGGTTTTGGGATGGGAGCCAGGACAGGTGATCGCATATGTATTACCTTTCTAAATCTCAAGCAAATACTGATACCTCCTGCTCTCATATCCTCGATACTAAATGCAGATTGCTTCCATTTCCTCCCAAAGGCAAGCTTTCACTATTGGCCAGTTTTCCCTGCTTCTCCATTCAAAATAAGAGATGAACACTGAGACAAGGAGGAGAAGCACAGAGAACGAGAAAGAAACTGATTAGATTCTGCCAACATATTACACCTGAAAGAGCTCCACTGGCTGCCAATTTGTTACCTGGCCAAGTCCTGGGCTTTCCTATAGGTATGTATATAAAGCCCATAATGGCTTGGGACCAGTTTACTTAAGAGCCTAAGATAAAGACAAAAGAGGAGCTTGCTGGATCAGACTATTGGCCCATCTAGTCCAGCATCCTGTTCTCACAGTGGCCAACCAAATGCATGTGGGGAGCCTCTAAACTGGACATGAGCTCAACAGCACTCTGTCCACCTAGGGGTTACATATGTGTATGGTGTTTCCTGCTTGGCAGCGGGTTGGACTGGATGGCCCTTGTGGTCTCTTCCAACTCTATGATTCTATGATTCATCATACGTTCATCAAATATTTCATGGGGCAACAAAAAATTGTGCTGATGGTGCAACTGAATTGTGCAACTTGAGCTGATTTGATCTATCTGATGTGATCATTGGCTTCGGGCTTCTCCAGGCCCTCAAATATGCTGACTTCAATGGGTCTCTCAAAATGCTCCGAGGACATTGCACAAAAGCTGAGGCCGTCATCCCACCTACATGCTGATTAACAAGAAGGAGCATCTGAGTCAGGTTATCTGGAGTTCTGCCACCTCCCAGAAATGTTTATAAAATGACTCTTCTGCAAAAACGTATCTAAAAAATGTCAGCTGCTTTTGTTCTGAAATTTCCAAACACCACTCTGGGGTAAGGGGTAAAATGTGGGAAAGACAGTTAAATCTTTACAAAAGCAGAGGTACTGAAAACATTTATTAGGGTTTTTGCCATATGCCAGATATGACATGTCTCTATTTTTGGCTTCTGCACACATTTTTTTTTCTAGCACTTTTTACAGAAGCATGCAGAACACCTGGTTTGCATGCAGAAGGCACCAGATTCAGTCTGGGCTGAGAATGACTCCTAGCTAGGTGGTCTGACTTGGAATAAGACAGCTGACTTAAAGGTCTGCTTGTATCTTCTCATTTACAGTATATACTTATTGGCTCAAATGTCTTAGGCCAAATGCTTTTAGTGTGTGCATAACTACTACGGTAGCGATTTCAAAGGATGTTAATTGATTTTCCATTAAGGACATTGTGGTGCTCAATTTGCAGAGGAAGCCTGAGGATGATCTGAAATGACTGGCTCTTTTTTTTATTTTTATTAATTTAAATAAATTAATATGTTGCTTTGGGGGAGGCTTTTAACATTCTTTCTTTCTTGCATTTTCCATCAGGAGCCCAAAACTGTGAGAGATGTCAGCACCTGCGCAGGTGTGGAAGCCATTCCATGTGAGAGACAAACTTCAGTTTGCTATAGCAGTCATAGCCGGGGCTATTTCCTCTGTGACCCGAGATCCAGAGTGTAAACAGGACGACTGGGGGAGGCTTGCAGACACTGTTCTTCTCCAACACTTCTTGTGACTGCTAGCAGGAGCCCAAATTGCAAGAGACATCATCATCAACATTGTGGGATGTGAAACACATAGCAGTCAAGTACAACATTCCTACAATGGACATGCTAGGGGATGGCCTGTTTCCTCCTGAGCTGGGACAAACTTCCTCTGCATGTGGGCATGGCCTAATCTGGGCAAGGGGAGCACACCTCCTTCTTTTGTTCTTCTCCATTTTTGTTTTTCTATGTGTGAGCAGGAGTGACTAATTCCCTTATGGGATAGTTCCATATGTATATATACTTTTGTAACAAGTCTGCCTTTAGGAATCCTAACTGTGAACTGAATGAATGTGAGCAAATTACTTTAATATTGACTTTAAGAAGATTGTCCTGTCTATTCTTTTTAAGAGGGACATGAAGGGATCTTACCAGAAATCTTATAGAGAGAGGCTCAGACGAGCCTGCAACAAGGAAACTGCTATGCGTTTAAAGGGGAATGTTTAAACTCTGCTAAGACATGGAACTTGCTAACGCAAGTTAGGAAGGATACCATTAAACAATATATCCTCTCCTGCCTCCCTGAACATTCCCACCAACACCACCATGGGAAAGGAAGTCCTGCCCAGTCACTTCCTCTGAGATCTGTCATAACCCCGAGACAGAGAAGCAGAACAACATCTGGAACATCTGAGAGAATGAAGCTGAACATTGGACGATTCAGGGCAGATGGGTGTAGGGCTGCCAGTATGTTAAAATAAAAACAAAAATAAAAACCAGCACTTTTCTGGAATGCAAGACCATTCATCAACACTGAAGTCTTTATAACTTAGCTGAACATAAGAGTTTGCAGTAGTTGTGCAAGTGTCATCATCTTGCCCAATTTTTTGTGTGTGTGCGTGTGTGTGTGACCTGGTAAATGGGAAGGAAGTGGGATTTGCTGGAGGAGAAACAGAAGATAAGGGGAACAGTGTGAGAATCTATGCTCCAAATTGTCTTTTTGACATACAGTACCTTGCTTTAAAAATGGGGGCCAGAATGATTGGCAGAATTAGATTCTTACCAGAACAAAAACCCTCCCTCATTACAGGGGGAAAAGAGAGAGAGAAATGTTCATGCTGAAATGATACAAAGTAGATGCTTAATGGTATCCATGGAAACTCCCACCTGTCTGAGGTTCTAGTGTGCCCGTCCAAGGTTGCTCGATATTTTAAAAGCAAAGGAAAATGAAAAGAAAAGCATGAACAGAATCAGAATACTAGAATATCAGCTCCATTAACTTGGCTGATTTCCATTCAGCTCTAAAAAAAAAAACAACTTCGAAAGGAGGTTAAAATCTCTGCATCAGTCTTTCGTTCAGATGCGGCACCAAAACTAAATCTATCCTCTCACTCCTGTTTTGCAGCCCACCTGCATGTTCAGAAGTATAACATGGTACAGCCCTCCTGGGACTATTAGGCGTAAGTTTAAAGGCAGGGAGTTCTATGACAGAATGTTCTCCAAAGCCACAGTGGCCCCATCACATAGTATGCTAGCATATTAGGAAGACAGGGTGAGCAAGTAACTTGTACTTTCTGTTTTTAACATACAACACATTCAGTTTCAGGATCATCTTCTATAAAAACAACAAACTTTTATTTATATCCCTCCCTCCCCGGCCGATGTCAGGCTCAGGGCGGCTAACATCATATATATAGCATTAGTATAAAATCACAATACAGTGGTGCCTCGACTTACGAATTTAATCCATTCCAAAGGCACCTTCGTAAGTCGAAAATTTCGTAAGTCGAAAAACGCCATTGGAAATGCGATTTCCCATAGGAATACATGGAAAACAGGAAAATTCATAAGTCGAAGCAACCCTATCTAAAAATTCATGAGTCGAAAAATCCCTATCTAAAACCGCCGCGGTTCCCCCCCCCCAGATGTCGAGACATTCGTAAGCATGCGGCCATTACCCCCATTCGTAAGTCGAAAAATTCAGTTGTTGAGTTGTTCGTAAGTCGAGGTACCACTGTAATTAAATTACCTCCTTAAAAAAAGGTCAAAGTCAAATTAAAGTCTAATTAGATGGCTTTCCGCAGGGTTAGGGTTGGGAATTCCAGCTTGGGAGAGAGATGGGATATAAATGCATTAAATAATTCCTAAATAATAGTAAATAAATTTGCTAAATAGCAGCTATGGATAGGATCAGGTCCAGGTCCATGGTACTGCAGGTGGGGAGAGGGAATTTAACCCATTGGGCTTGCCCTGGAGATTCTTCCCTGATGGAGTGGCATATAAAATTAGTGAAATTCATCCTCCCAAATGCAGAAGGCGTCAAGTTCAGTCTGCAGCATCTCAGGTAGGGCTGGGAGAGATTCCTGCCTGAATCCCTGGAGAGCCACAGCCTGCCAGGGCAAACAATCCTGAGCTAGATGGACCAAAAATCTGTCTCAGTATACGTCAGTTTCCTCTGTTTCATCCATTCTACCAACAGCACTAAGAACCAGGCGCTATAAAGCAGTGGAGTAAATTAAGAAGATGTTGGAATTCAGTAAGAAAAAGGAGAATGGAGAAACCATGCTGCAATATCAGTGTCGGCACAAATTCACAGATTGTCAGATTGGTTTTTATTGCAATTAATGCAGGGCAAGCCCAGCAAAAAGCAAAACAAAATACACATCGGGAACATTCATCCTCCCTGAATCCTGACAGCCTTTCAGCCAGCATAGAGTTAGTTATTGAGCTCCAGCAGGTAGTGAATATTTTATGTTGTTTACTCTGAATACGGGAGGGAGGAAAGATGCTGTTAAAGGGCTGGGATGGAGAGGAAGTTGAAGAGAAACAGGCCTCCATGGCTGGGTCCATTTTGGCAATGACCACAGTCACCTTTTGAGAGCTTGGGGTCTTTCTGTTCTCTTAGTATAGGGGTGGACAGAAGTAAGGCTGAGACCTCTCTGTGATTTGCAGCCATTTGTAAGGACTCCTGACTCCAAATGGTTTAATCTGTTCTGGGTGTTCCCCCAGCCCCAATGTGAGGCACACATGGAGGAAGAGGTGAGAAAGTCCCATTGTGCAAGCACAGATAGCACTGCTTTGGATGGGCCGTATGGGGTGTTAGGGGAGGCGTAGTGGGGACATGTTTGCACACCTTTGGTCCCCACCCTGCACTCAGTTCTCATCTTACCTGTGGCTCCTAGGAGCTGTCAGCATGCAACAGTGACCACATACCGGGAAATGGCTTTGACTGGCCAGCTAAACCAGGTGAGGGCAGCCAATGGGCCTCAATGAGTTAGGGACTGTGCTTGTATGCAAAAACAGGCTTGATGTAGATTGAGCAGATGAGACCAGTAATAGGTCTAGTGCAGGCATCCCCAAACTGCAGCCCTCCAGATGTTTTGGCCTACAACTCCCATGATCCCTAGCTAACAGGACCAGTGGTCAGGGATGATGGGAATTGTGGTCCAAAACATCTGGAGGGCCGAATTTTGGGGATGCCTGGTCTAGTGCATATTTTGCTGCTTGTTGGGAGTGCTTAAGCTGTGTTTCTGCCTGTGCTCATCTTACATACGACCAGGGGTGTAGGAAGGGGGGGGTGTACCACCCTGGGTGCCATCACTGAGGGGGGTGACATTCAGCCCGTCGCCTGCCCGTGACTCCAAAGCCTACCTTGAGCCGTCAGGGTAAGGGGGGAGCTGTGCTGCTTTGCCGGTGGCATTCCCACCGCTTCCTCCTTCGCTTTGACAGCTTGGGGGAGGCTTGGGAGTCGTGGGCAGGCGGCGTGCCGAATGTCTGCCTTGGGTGGCTTGCTCCATCCCAGCTGCAGGGCGTGCGTGACACTCCGGACACCCGAGCAGCTATCCCGTGCCTGGGAGGGTACCTTCCATGCCATGCCCCCTCCCCTCAGGAGCACGCCGACCCTGGGCAGTGAGGGCATATGCTCTGCCGCTGCATACAACTGCCAATTAGCTACCAGGCTAAGTTCAAGCTGCTGGTACTGGTGAATAAGGTCCTATGGAGCTTGGGACCAGGATCCCTAAAAGATCATATCATCTCTTATCTATCCAACCATTCACAGTGCTCTGCTGAATGAATCCTGCTGGTACTATGTTATCAGGAAGTCCTGTCTAGACTGCGTCAAAATGAATCTTTTTGGGTGGTAATGCCTAGCATTTCAACTCTTCCCAGTTGCATGTGAGACAGATGCCATCTCTATTATCTTTTTGCTATCGGTTGAAGCCTTCTAATACCAGGCAGTAACCGTATTGGATTTCAAATTGTGTGTGATTGTTTTATATGTGTTTTTTTTAATTGTACTGTGAAGTTGCTTTAAGATACTTTATAAGAAGCGAAATAAATTATGAATGAAATAAATAAATAAAATATTTGTAAATGAACACCATAAGCTTCCAGTGACAATCCTTCTAGAGGGTACTGGTTCTGGATAAGAGTTGTGTCCCACTTGGAGTATTAAGAGTGTGTGTAATAGGAATAAAATAGACAGGCTAAATAAAAACTTCTCCCGTGCAATAAATGTTAAAATTCACTGTCTGGAGTGATTGGAGAGGGGTAAGGTCCTATGTAGCAGGTTTGCCGCCCATTTAGCAAACAGTAATTTAATGATTTAAGAGATCCTCTCGGAAACTTTCTCCAGCTTCTCAAACTGACAGAATGATAAATTGGAGAATCAGTACATAATCAATGGGAGTCAATCTCCCGCCAGAAGTAATTTTAAAGAAGGAAATGAAGGTTCGAGGTAAGAGCGAGACATCACTGTTAAACAAGCTTTGGTTTCTTGCCTTGTGTTGTGATGGTGGTGAATTAATTTATACCCCACTTTTTCCCTGACAGGGACTCAAGGCAGATTTTTGTGATATTCTTTAAGATAGTGACGTGTTAAAGGTTGCTTAATCTTGTCTATTGGAATGTTTCAAAGTTTTAAACGCTTGCTAGATTAATTTTTTAATATCTAAATAACCTAGAAATATGGCTATGATTTCCAATCCAGCCAGGTCATAGTGGAACTCATTCCATTTTTATCCATTTATTTGTGCTATGGTACATCTGAGCTACAAAATAGGCAGAATTGTTTTCTTGAAAGCATTTGAGAGAGGACAAGACCTGAGGACTTGTGCCCTGGTTGTGAGCCCCTGTTTGGTGTACAAGTCAGAAGGCTGCTTCATTGATGCAGTTGTCTCAAGGCTGACTCCTGTTCATGTGTACGCATCACTTCCTTACTTGATGCCTTGCAGTTGGCTGACTCCATTGGAAAACAGTGTGTCTATAAAATAATATTTATGATGGCTTCTTCATACATACAGTACACTTGATGCTGAAGGCAAATGGTGGACATGTATACACATGAGCCAACCAATGTCTGGCTTCTTCACAGGTGATGTGAGGAATAATGGATAACTACAAAAGCTGGACCATAAAGAAGGCTGATCGCCGAAGAATTGATGCTTTTGAATTATGGTGCTGGAGGAGACTCTTGAGAGTCCCATGGACTGCAAGAAGATCAAACCTATCCATTCTGAAGGAAATCAGCCCTGAGTGCTCACTGGAAGGACAGATCCTGAAGCTGAGGCTCCAATACTTTGGCCACCTCATGAGAAGAGAAGAATCCTTGGAAAAGACCCTGATGTTGGGAAAGATTGAGGTCACTAGGAGAAGGGGACGACAGAGGACAAGATGGTTGGACAGTGTTCTCGAAGCTACGAACATGAGTTTGACCAAACTGCGGGAGGCAGTGCAAGACAGGAGTGCCTGGCGTGCTATGGTCCATGGGGTCACGAAGAGTCGGACACGACTAAACGACTAAACAACAACAACAAAAGCAATGGCAAACAGTTACTATGATTAGCTGGAAATGGCAATTGCTTGCAAAATGACATAGAATTAGGTATGTCGGTAGGAAAAATGGGGAAAGGCCATAAGTTGGTGGAATAGCACATTACTTTGCATGCAAGAAGTCTCAAGTTCAGTCCTAGCATCCTCCAGGCACAACAGTACATGGCTCACACAAGTCACCTGATCATGCAAGAAGTTTGCCTCACCCCTGCTGCCACAAGCGAGCTGCTGGCTGGTAAACATTTCAGTGAAATGGGAACTTGCATGCCTGTGATAAGACCAAAGGGTGCTTTGCATGCTATCCTGTAAGAATGAAGCATTTTAAAGACCAATCTATTTCGGTGGGAGAATCAAGTGTGCATTTAAATATCTCTCCCCAATATCAATGGAACCAAATGGTACTTAAATTTGCAGCTACGTGTCCCTCCCCACCCCACTTTTTTGGCATCCTAATTATGGTATGTGAACTCCTTGATAATACTTTGATTCCAGTGGCTTTCACGCTTGTGAAATTGTCATCGTGGCTAACATTATGCACCATTAGTCTATTCATTCACTTGGCCTAGGGCCTAGGCAGACAGATGCTGCAGTAACCTGAGCAAAATTTCCATGATCAGTGGGATTGAACCACCACCACCGCAGCAATCCTTTCTGTCCCTTCCAATGGCACAGCTAGGTGACACTGTGCAAATATTTACACAGCTTGCTAGTATGCTATAGCCTTCCGTGGAATTTCATTCCTTCCAATGGCAGAGGCCTGGGACTAAAATTGTTCCCTACGTATTGCTTCCTGTTTCCTGCCTGTTGTTAAAACCACAAGCCGGCATCTGATCTCTTTCTTTTGTCCTTTATTTTCAGATCAGATTCAGAAGGAAATCTTGTCATTCATTCCATCAGCCTGTTCTGTACTAGGCCCGAAATAGTTAATCAAAAGCAGGACTTGGCCTTTCTGCAGGAGATGAGATTTCATTCATATTCCTTTGTAAACAAGTTAACAATGAAGTACTACTCTGCTCTCATTCCCATAAAATCACCTTAGCAACACCTATAGCAAAACAGCTTGAGCTGTCTCTCAGAGCTAACCGGCACATGGAGACCAGGAAAGCTTCCAAGGTTAGAAGGAAAGAAAGGAAAAGAGTAATGCTGCTTGCTTTTGTTTTTTTAATTCATCACCAAACCTTGCACATTTATATTTTTATATAAGATTTTTATAATGTCTTCCAATCTTTACAAGGTCCCCCAATGTAGTTTTCATGCATAGAAAATAACCCCCTAAATGTTGAATTTAAACAATAACATAATTCCAATAAAATATTAAAACTCATAAAAAAGAAGATCTATTACTATCAACCCTAGAGTAAAAGCCCAATGGAATAAAAATGTTTTTGTTGCCTGCTTGAAAACCAACAATGATGAGGCCAGTAAAATCTCCCTAGCACTCCATATGGGGTTGGTCTGGGCTCCATAAGCTGCAAGCTACCACCAGCATGCAACATATTGTTGGCAGAATTTGCAATGGTTACCAATCTCCTACCTGACCACCATATCCCTAATATGCCAGTAAGTCACTGCATTGTGCAGGACAGTTTCTCCTTAATGTGCCATAATTATAGGAAGTCTGCTCCACAATAATTTGGAGCACGGCTCTCAGTTTGGTTTCCTTGTTCTATGGAATAGTATCCCTTTTAAGATATGGCAGGTGCATGTATTATGAGGCAGCCTGTTTGTGTTGGTTAAAAGAACAGATTGTATTGGGCAATGCAGACATCTTAGATTTAGAGGGCCATGAACTGAAATTTGGCTGACATGCATGCTTCTGGTATGGGAAGGTTAAAATCTACAAGAGTTTTAGGAACCACATTCTTAGGAAGAATCTGTATAGAGTTTGGGATATATATATATATATATATATATATATATATATATATATATATATATACCTGCTGGGGGAAAAAAACACCTTTATGGCTATCTCCCATTGAAGCAATTACAATTAAGAGAGTTAATATGGACAGATAATGGTCGACTTACATGTTTTGTTAGCCCCAAAATGGAAAGTGAGTGAGGTCCCAACTAAAGAGGATTGGCAAATTAAGTTGATAGAATATGCAAAACTTGCAGATTTAACACATAGAATATTGGAGCAAGAAGAACATACATTTAAGGAAGAGTCCTAAGCGCAGCCAAAAACCAAGGATTTCCTTTCTTTTTTCCATTGCAAAGCTAAGCATGGTCTGGTATGGTTTCAATTTGGATGGGTGTGTGGGTGTGGGTGTTGAGATTCTGGCACTGCAGGGAGTTGGACTCCCAACTCTAACCTTCCACGATAATCCATCTTCTCAATATGCTAAAATAAGTCCCTTTCTAAAGGCAAGGACTCTACTATCCCAATTCCATCAAGAATTCACTCTTTTCTCAGTGAGAAAACAACAGGTTATTAACAGGCCTTCAGTGTCCCTTTACTGAGCTACACAGACCAGTACCAGTACTTTGGCTTGGTGTAAGCCTGTTTCCTTGAAGTAAATTTGTGGGATGCCAGTCAACCTCACAGCTACCTGCATGGGGTATTTTTATCAGCATCACTCAGTTGTCGCTAACTAGGGAGTAGTTCTGGACCTGCTCCACCCCTGGATGCTCAGGTGACCGTAGTGGCCAGGGGTGCCTTTTCTCAATCGAGGTTGATGCAGCGATACCCATGGTTAAACACTGCAGTTCTAGCATTGATAACACATATTTTGGTTAAATAAAACTGGGCGGCTGCAGCATGCTTGGGCCTTCCTGCTGAAAAGTGTCCACAAACACAAATGGATCCAGAATGGGGCAGCTTAGATAATTAAACTGGAGTTGCATATTGGGAACATGCCTGCACACACCTTGAAACATTTACGCTCCCTGCTGATTCGTTTCTGAACTGAGTTCAAAGCAATAGTGATCACCTTTAAAGCCCTTGGTGCTTTGAAACCAGGTTAATTGGAGGAGCCTCTTATCCCACTGGAATGTACCCTTTTGCTGTAGTTCTCAGCAGAGGTTCTTATATGTGTGGGAGACAGAGGATCTTCTACTGTATGGCAAATACCAAATGTCTTAGTTTTTGTTTTGCTTTGAAGTAAGTGTGTGTGTGTGTGTGTGTGTGTGTGTGTGTGTGTGAGAGAGAGAGAGAGAGAGAGAGAGATTCTATGTGAGCATAACAGGGTCAACCATATATATTAAACACAAATATTCGAGATGACATTTCATACCTTTCACAAATTAAGCTCTTCAAAAAGAAATTTCCCAGCTTGAGTTTGAGTGTTATCATCCTAGATCAAGAAAACCTCACATTCCAGAAGGCAGTGTGGAAGAAGGATGAACTAGGATGAATTTGGTGAACTAGATCCATGATTCCCCTTTTAAATATAGGATCTCTGGAGGGGAAAAATGGGGGCCGCATTCCTAGGAAGTGATCCTGTCCAATGACATCTCATGTAAACCAGATCTAATGAACTTGTGTGTGTGTGTTTTCTGCTAGAACTATTTGTCAAATTCTGGCAAACCAACCTTGAACTGGAGAGCTATTTGTGGTTTTCCAGTGCTTGACCATTTCCATTCTGAACACTGTAACGAGGAACCGCAGATTTGTGCCTGGAAAGAGTGGGGCAACAGATAAGTGTGGATAAGCCCTATGATAGCCAAGTGCTTGAGTTTTGGTTTCATTCTAGAATACTGAACCCATCTTGGTTGATACCCCCAATACCAGCAAAGGTTGGCATCAAGACATTTTTCACACAAATATTTTTTTCCTCTGACACACAAAAAGGGATCTTTATTTTCAGAGGATTCGATCAGTATCCATTCCTACTGCAGCAGCACTAAGCATTTCTCAAGTGTGAAGGCTTAATGTGAAGGCTTCTTAGCACAACATCATCTGTGGAGACTTAGAACAGTGTACAGCCTCCTCAGTTTTATATTTATAATGTTTCAAAGGAATAGCCTTTCAGAAGGAACAATGCACAGAGGAATATTAAAATACGTGCTTCACAATCCTTCCTCTTCATCAAATACTATATAATGAGAAAGCATAAAAATTAGTGAAAAAAGAAAAGAAAAAAATAGGCCAAGAACAAGGACTTTGTGGACTTGACAAACAAAGGCTTGCTCCACTGAAAATTCAGCAGAGAACAGAAGAAGTCTTAGAAGATCTGAATCTGTAGCAAATTAATAGTGGCCAGGGTCCAAGGGAGCATGAGATCACTTCTGTGAGGCCTTGTTTTTTCTCTGGCAACCACCATTCATTGCCACATAGCAATCTGCTTTTGAAACAAAGGAGAGTTTCAAAAGCTGCTTTTGCTATACAGTCAAACCTCGGTTGTCGAACGTAATCCGTTCAGCTTCCGAAATGTTCAACAACTGAGGTGCGGCTTCCGATTGGCTGCAGGAGCTTCCTGCACTCAAGCGGAAGCCACGTTGGACATTCGGCTTCCGAAAGTCATTCGAAAACTGGAACACCTACTTTTGGGTTTTTGGCATTCGGGAGCCAAAATGTTCCAATATGGAGGCTTTTGGGAACCAAGGTTTGATTCTATCTAGAGAGTCAGCTGTTCACAAGGGAAACAATAATAGAAAATTCAGATTATCAGAAGTCCTTTGCATGCTATAGAGCTTTTTTGGATCCCACCAGTCTGTCTTTTGAGCAGTCTCTCAAGCAGTAGCTTCCCCCTTGTCAATATGATCTGTTATGATCTGTAGTTACAAATCCCTATTTTCATATAATTACTAGGGGGGGGGGGGGCAGACCTTGAGCAAACTGGCCTCCCTGTAAATTAAATATATAGCATAAACTTGCATCTCTTTGCATGTTTGCATGTTTTCTTGGATAAATAAGCCACTAAGCTTCTTCACTACTAACTATCACCTTCCCCTTAAGTGCATGCTAACTGCTTTCTAGCAGATTTGCATAAGCCTCAAGCTGCAAATGCAAGCAATGGCCACTAACTGGATTCTTTCATGGCCAACTGCCTACAAGGCTAGGAACTAGATCCATGATTCCCAAACTCCCCCTCCCTCAATGGACCATTTGAAAATTGCTGAGGGTCTTGGGAAATCCCTTAATTATATTTTCTGCCTGTTGTAGCAATTGTAAGGCACTGTGCTAGATTGAATTCCACATAATTCAAATTTAAAAATTCCTTCCAGTAGCACTTTAGAGACCAACTAAGTTTGTCATTGGTATGAGCTTTCGTGTCCATGCACACTCCTTCAGATACACTGAAACAAACTTAAAACCGTGGAGAGACCTGGTCTGAATTGGATTCTTATCTCATTATACATGATAAACTTGATATACTTGCTTTTTCCTGTAAGACCAATTGCAGTCGTTAACAGTCGTCAACAGGGTCTGGTGACTTCTGTTTCAGTGTATCTGAAGAAGTGTGCATGCACACGAAAGCTCATACCAATGACAAACTTAGTTGGTCTCTAAGGTGCTACTGGAAGGAATTTTTTAATTTTTGTTTCGACTACGGCAGACCAACACGGCTTCCTACCTGTAACTATAATTCAAATTCTAAGTGTTCTTCACAGGCACACCATGGACCACTTGATTGAAGCTCATTGATCCACTCCCCCATTTTCCCTTTCTTTTCCCCTTTTGTATGGGGCTGCATTTTTAATTTTTAATTTTAATTTTAACGTATTTAGTTTTGTTATTTAATTGTATTTTAACTAGTTGTTTTATATTTGGTGTTAGCCGCTCTGAGCCCAGCCTTGGTTAGGGAGGGCGGGGTATAAATAAAAAGTTATTATTATTATTATTATTATTAACCACTGGTGGTCTACAGACCACAGTTTGGGGACCCTTGGAGGTAGATGCTTGGTATTGTGGAGGCACAGTGATGGTTACGTTGCCCACTGAAAACATTACATAGGTCTTTAGTTGTTGTTTTTCTTCATTTAATGAGCAAGACTGCACTCCCAATGAATTCAGGAAGGTTTGCTTTGTCCTTTAACTTCTTCTTTTTTAAAAAAAAGCTTCTACAGATCTTCAGTGTGCCTGAAGCATACTGTGCTTCCTTATATTCCCTGGTCCCTTGGGAAGAGTAGGGCTGTTCATCACAGGGCTGCCTGTGGAATGCCTGAGCAGTTGAGACAGCCGGGGGGAAATACACCCTGCTTTCTCAGGGAGCAAATGAGGCGGGGTTGGACATAATGCACATAATATTTCAAAGCTTTTAATTGAGACTGCCCTTTACTGAAACTATCTAGGACGTGTACAGTCCAGGTGAATTAAGCCAGTCAGATTTTTATTTTGTTAAGTTCTATAACAATTTGGCGAATAAAAGAATTAAACTGAATAAATATGAGATCCATATGAAATCACAACTTCTGTGCAAACAGAAAAGAAAATATTGAGTTGACTTTTGCTAGCTTCAGAGATTTTAGCATACCGTAGGTTAAATTCTCCCATTGAAATCACTGGGACACTAAGTTAGGACTCATCTTATACAGCTGCAGATGAAACATTTTAAGTGTGTTTTAAGTGTCATATACAATGAGACATTAGGTGGTGGTGGTGGTGAGCCTTATGGAAAATTCAATGCATTTTTTAAAACGCTTTGTTTAAAAAAAAGCATTTGCAGAAGGGTTTTTATATGTGTGTAGATTCCACCTATATCTGGGTCATGCCCTTTAATGTTCCGTCTCTGGGATATTAAGAAGTAAGCCTTTCATTCAGTTGTGCTGCAGAATAAAACTTAATTCGGACACAGATGCAAAGTACAGCAAGTCAGATATTGCAGGGTATCTGCTGTAATAAAATAATAATAATAATAATAATAATAATAATAATAATAATAATATATTTATTATTTATTATTTATACCCCGCCCATCTGGCTGGGTTTCCCCAGCCACTCTGGGCGGCTTCCAACAGAAATATTAGAATACACTAATTTCTTAAAGATTAAAAAGCTTCCCTAAACAGGGCTGCCTTCAGATGTAATTAATGTATTACACATGCTTTTCACAGCCTGCACTGGCCCCTAGATTTTTTTTTTCTAGATGTCAAATAAATCCAAGCACCAGAAGCATGTGCAATGCATGAATTGCAAAGCAGAAATATGTTTCTCCTGGCTCTATAATGTCATTGCCAATATCCCTTGCGATAGCATCAGCCACACTTTTGACCTAACAACCCTCCACCATGGCACATGGTATTGTACAGTCACTGAATGCTCCCTGTGACTCACGGATGCTCAAATGCAAGCATATTGCATGGGAGTCAGCAAGCTCCTCAGTGGTGGCCGAGCTTTCATTTCTGCCACTTTTTTCTTTGACTTTGGAATGTAGGAGGAGGAAACAACTCCAGTGATGAGGCCATGTGCGCAGGCAGAATAATGTATCATGTGCTCGATTCATGAGATCATGATCCAATGCACAAAGGGGGCTTGTTGTCACAGAAGCCCAACTGTGTTCATTTTGTGACCTCCCCCCCACCAAACATATCCAGAACACAGATTTTTGAATGGCATTAATTTTGCATTAAGAGAACTAGTTCTTTGCTCTAAGATTCTTATTTGCTTCCTAATCTTCATTTTATTGGAGAAGTAATTTTACATCTGAAGAAGGGTGATCTACAGAGGAATCCTAACCATATCTAGTCAGAAGTAAGTCCTGTTGAATTCAATAGGTGTTACTCCCTATTCCCTCCACAGAACTACAATTCCCAGAGTTCCCTGGGAAGAGGGATTGACTGTTGAACCATTCTGAGAACTGTAGCTCTGGGAGGAGAGTAGGGCTTTCCTGAACAACTTTCAGCACCCTTAACAAGCTGGATTCTTTGGGAGGAAGCCATGGCTGTTTAAAGTGGTATGATACTACCTTAAATGTGTAATGCAGATGGGGCCAAAGTGTGTGTGTGTGCCTCCACATTAACCAAATAGCCCTCATTTATTCTCATGATGAACCCATGGGGTGAGTTCTAGTGGAGATATCCCTAATATTTATCAGGGATCATATTTATCTGGTTGAGGTATAGCTGCTGAATGAAAAATGTCTGTGGCTTAGGAAATGGTCTTGCCTCCCATGTTAGAAAAAGAGGGAATAGATTAACTAGAATAAGGAAATAGAGGAGAGAAAACGATACGGCTTGCCTTTAGTGTACGACTCTTGATAGTGTCAAGCTTCTTCTGTAAATATGTATATAGTTTTCACCAAGGAAGCCAAGTAAACTAACTTATTTGACTTTCTAATTTGTGGTGATGTTGAGTTCAGCATAACTGCAGGCCATCCACCATGCTGGGTTGCAAGCATGAGGGATAAATTATTAGCTATAAATAATTTGTCTTGCTCTTGTTTCAAATAACGTTGCAACCATGGAAAAGAATATTTCAGATGCAAAGGAAGTGATCTGTGTGGTTCTACTTCCAGCTTTACAGAACTGAGGTGCAGGGAGGAAGGGAGTCAAAGAGAGGAGAGAAGGACGCATTAGCCTTCCTTCCTTGTTAGAAAACTAGGATTTCAACTGTGAGCCTAGTGTGCTATCACTGCACATAACTCAAATCTTGGGCTGTGTGCAGCATCAAGTCTTCTAACTGCCAGGTGGTATGTACGAATGTGCTAAGTCCCTAACAGGTACCTGCAAATCAGTCTAGTGATTCAAGCACCATGGAAAGCTCCAAGTGAACCACTTACTCTAATGAAGGGTGAAGGTATTTTGAGTCCTTGTTGAGAGCTTCTATCCAGTCCATCCCTCCTAAGCTCAACCTGCTCTGCCTGAAGAGTGTGACTCCTTAAAGACTGACCTCCTAACCTGAAGATAAAGTGCTCCTCCTCTCTTCTTGCCCACTTGCATTCCATATGCAGTTGTGTTCCTTTTCAGACTTCAATGATGTGTTCCAATCCTTGTGAGTTTTTTGTTTGTTCATCCCTGGTAGGGCAGGACCTGTCTTGTGGGATGTTTCCTTCCTTCCTTCATAGAATCATAGAATCATAGAGTTGGAAGAGACCACAAGGGCCATCCAGTCCAACCCCCTGCCAAGCAGGAAACACCATCAAAGCATTCTTGACATATGCCTGTCAAGCCTCTGCTTAAAGACCTCCCCCACACTTCTTGGCAGCAAATTCCACTGCCAAACAGCTCTTACTGACAGGAAGTTCTTCCTAATGTTTAGGTGGAATCTTCTTTCTTGTAGTTTGAATCCATTGCTCCATGTCCGCTTCTCTGGAGCAGCAGAAAACAACCTTTCACCCTCCTCTATATGGCATTCTTTTATATATTTGAACATGGCTATCATATCACCCCTTAACCTTCTCTTCTCCAGGCTAAACATACCCAGCTCCCTAAGCCGTTCCTCATAAGGCATTGTTTCCAGGCCTTTGACCATTTTGGTTGCCCTCCTCTGGACACGTTCCAGCTTGTCAGTATCCTTCTTGAACTGTGGTGCCCAGAACTGGACACAGTACTCCAGGTGAGGTCTGACCAGAGCAGAATACAGTGGTACTATTACTTCCCTTGATCTAGACGCTATACTCCTATTGACGCTATACTCCTTCCTTCCTTCCTTCCTTCCTTCCTTCCTTCCTTCCTTCCTTCCTTCCTTCCTTCCTTCCTTCCTTCCTTCCTTCCTTCCTTCCTTCTCCTGTGAGCTATTGCCTGTCTTCTATAAACTTCTGCCCTGCAGAAACTGGGGACTTGGTCATCCCTTATCAGTAGCTGACGGGGAGGGTGGTGAAACTGAGTTCATTGCATTGCCTGAAAGTTCCAAGCCTTCTGCAGGACAAAAGTGAGTGAATTGCATTAGGACTCCTTGTTGATAGCTCCAGTGAATAATGAAGTTCGTCCATTAAGCTATAAGACACAGGTTTTTAATGTCAAGTAGTTAGGACAACATGTGAAACAAAACATGTCCCAAACTACCTTCATTGTCAGAGGCATTATGTTTTTAATTATCAGTTGCTGGGAATCACAGGTAGAGCAGAGTGCTGTTGCTTTCATGTTCAGCTTGCAGGCTTCCCACAGGTATCTGGTCAGCCACTGTGAGAACAGGATGCTGGGTAAGATGGGCCATTGGCCTGATCCAGCAGGCTTGTCTCATGTTCTTATGAAGAAGTGCTTAGGTTTGATAACACCTGAGAAGTTCACATTTTTAACTATGTGTGACTCTATCGTGTTTTATAGTATCATCCTTCAACACTCTAATTAAGAGTTTTCCATCTATTTTATCCAGAGATTTTTCCTGCTAAAAGACTGATTAGACCAGAGATTTGAAAGGACAGGGGTAAGAGCAAGGAGGATATGAATGAAGGATGCTGAGGATTTTTACATCTGGGTGTAGTTTGACCAATTTCTATGTTGCATGAATTTTTTATTATGTCACAGAGGGGGGTATAGTTTTAGATGCATTTTCAATAAATCAAAATAAAATACATATGGAGATCTGGAAAACATTGCCTGCAAATATGCATGGCTTCCAGTGGGCACTTTATAGAAAAAAGCAAAAAGAAAGCTTACCAACGCTCCAGCAAGTCTATTGTGTTTGAGCATTTCTGCAAAATGGTTGGCTTTTCAGTTCTGCAAATTGCTAAATTGCTCTGAGAGCTATTAGCAGGTACAGAAAAGAAAAAAGAAGGGAGGTAAGCAGCAGCAGCAGCTTAACTTTCTGTTTCTTCTTGATTTGATTGTCAAGATTGGCTGGAATTTTGAATAAAATGTACAAGATGAACAATAGGGTGCTAATTGCAAGTGATTAGCCACTGTTCCAAAATGCTGATACTCACCCTGAGCTAGCACCACACAGGATTTTCCTCTGGTGCCACAGAGGTGGCCATATAACTCCGAAAGAGAGAGAAAATATGCACTCAATACAGTCAGCTACTTTATTCATCCATTTGCCTTGAATTATTATTCCCACGCACCCAACACACTTACTCTTTGCTCATTATTTTTGCAAATCAGTCCATGAGGAAAGATTTTTCATAAATAACTTTTGTTCCAATTTTCAGAACAGAAGGAAAAAGATACCGGTAACTTCGATGTGGTCGAATACATGGGCTCATTTAGAAACCAAAAGAGATGACACTAATGCTTTGTTCCAGAGCTGCTGCTTCTTGTTTTATTTTTAATTTTTAAATCCAGTAAATACTGAATTTTATACTGAACAATATTAACATATTTTAGAATGTGCAAATAATTAAGCACACAAACAAATAATTATAAATCAAACTCCTTACCATCTTTATTTATCTCATGCACCATCACAATAACCTTGCAAATGACATAGAAAAAAATTCCTTCAGTAGCACCTTAAAGACCAACTAAGTTTTTATTTTGGTATGAGCTTTCGTGTGCATGCACACTTCTTCAGATACACACAATGAAAACATCTGTTTTCATTTTACAGATGTATTAGAGCTTTTTCATACATTGTGTGAAATGGGGAGAGCAGGGGAACAGCTGAGTCATATCTCTGCTTTCCTCAATGTTGATGCATATTGTGAACTATGGACTATGATGGCTGATACCCCTGTGGGTCAGGGGTCCCACTGAAAAGTGCTTCTATTTTATGAGTCACACGTAGTCATAGGCTGCAGTCCTAACCCTGCTTATCTAAGCATAAGCCCCATTGGACTTCCTTCTGAGTAGACATGTTTAGGATTGCACTGATAGCCTGTGTGTTTCAATAACACATTTTCCACAAAAAAACATTGGGCTCAAAGCATTTCACAAAAACCAGACACCTGAAATGCAATATAAATACAATAGCCAACACACACACCACTGCAATATAACGTTGAAAGTTCAACAATTTACAGTTCGCTGAAAATGTATCTAAAGTGTAAATGAGCAGGAAAAATAACAATAGGTCAATGAACAAGTCATTATTATGCACACATAAAACAATGCACTTCATATTCTATGGCTTTTATTGTAATTCAGAGTTCTTTTTCATGATTTTACGTTATGCTTTATGATATTAACATTTTGTAAGTTGCTCCTTATGTGGCAAAGTAATACATTGAAATAATAATTATAATTGTTGTTGTTGGGCCCTATCCGTTCTACTCAAGAGTAGATCCACTGACATCAATGAACCTAAGTTAGTTGTGTCTACTAGCGTTGATGAGTTTGCTCTGAGTAGGACTAACTATGGATACAGTTTATTATGATGGTGGTGATTATAATAAGGATGATGATTGGCTTGGAAGCTGCAGGTATTGCAAAATATGACAGCTTAGCAACACACTGGGTGTTTCAACGCAGAAACCAAAGGTGCTTTTCCATCTTGGAGGTCCTGCCAATATCACTGCACCAGACCAAAGAGCAAAATAGCTTGAACAAATCCTGGTTTGGAAATCTAACAAAATCTAGGAAGCCCACAGACCCCCCCACCCCCACCCCCATTTCTTGTTTAGAGGACAATTCCACTCCTTCCTGAGCTAAAGAATAGGGACCCGTCATTTTTAGACATTTCCAAAATAGTTCTCACTCTCATATTTCCTGTTTTCTGTCCCTCCCCACACTTTTCTGCCTTAAAGGATAAGCAGGCCATCACTATCAAATGAAACGGTTTGTAAAGTTATGTTGATAAAGCTCCACCGAATCTCCGCAAGGCACAAACTAGTGCGGTGTGTCAATTTCTTTTAATTATCAGCTTCTTCAAACCACTTCCCTCCAGCGCTACATTGCAGTTCACTTTTCAGTAATTAATGTCCATGAGCTGAATTTAATAGGACATGATTACAGGGCAGAGGATAACGGCATTTTGCTCACTTTAACATGAGATGATGACAGCGAGGCACTGAGGAACGAAACCAATGTTCTGCCTGGAACTTTGACCCGACATCTGAGACATCTGACAAAGCTCATTCACCTGACGTGGTCTTCAGAGTAAAGACACATCCACACCACGCTTGGAACTTGCTGCCCATTTCTCCAGTTCAGACTAAAACTGCCCTTTCGGACTAAAACTGTCATTTCAGCAGTGTAGCAGCTAAAACTAGAGACTCCATCCCTTCCTAGCTCTTAGCCAGATCCCAATCTATATAGGTAATTCCATATACTTTCCCTTTCTCCCAAGTGCAGATAAGCAGGCATTTCAACAGTGGCCCTAAAGTTCTTACCTAGCTTGCTCCCTTCTCTCCTCCTGTGGCTCTGAGGGAGGTGGGGAAGTCAGATAACCAGCCAGGAACCCAGGTACTGTAGTTGTTTTAGTGCCCTCCAGTCCTGGAGCAGGAATCTCCACAACCAATGGTTCGTCAAGGCCAGTGTCAGTGTGGAGATATGCTGGTGGAGGTGTTGTGCTTTCTATGATTCTCCTCCAAGGAGACCTAAGGTTCTCAGACTTGATCCCCAGCACTTATGGCAGCAACAGGCTCTTCTTCCAGGTCATTGCTCAGTGGTAGAGCATCTGCATTGCATTTGGAAGATCCAGGTTCAATCTCCAGGTAAGGCTCAGAATGTCCTCTCTCTCAAACTCTGGAGGGCAGTTGCCCATCAATGTGAACAATACTGAGCTGGATGGACAAATGGTCTGAATATGAGTTCTACCACTCCATGTTGACCTTCGGCCATGCTGCCCACAGACTTAGGCAACTAGGGATCTGTCAGCGGCATGTGCTGAACTCAGTATGATGGTGTTGGTGATGGTGATAATTACAGATTTACAGGAAAAAATACTGCCTTTTAAGATCTAATAAAGCAGTGGCTTTCAACCAGTGTGTGGGGGCACCCTGGGGCATCTTGAATGATGGTCAGGGGTGCCGCAGGCAACACTGGCCTCTGTCCCTCTTTCTTTCCCTCCCTCCTCTGATGCCCTCTCATGTCTCTACCTCCCAAAGGTTTGCATGGCTGTTTGTTGCAGCAGCCCTGGCTACAAGCTCGGCAGGCAACTGGTTCCTCTGGGACTGGCCAGGGGGCAGCTCAGACATCAGGGGTGGCAGCAGCGGCTCGCAAGGATGAGGGGAGAAGGGGCTGAGGGAACACACCACAAGGGAGGGTGTTCAAAAATGGCTGAGAGGCTGCCAGCTCCGCAGGCAAAGGGTGACAAAACTGGGCTCCTGAGCCCCACAGGGGTGCAGCAGAAAGAAAGTAGTTGGGTAAGGAAGCCATGGACTCAAAAAGGTTGAAAACTTCTGTAATAGAGAGCCCCTAAAATGGTTTGTGTAATTGAAAAAACACACACGATCATATAACAATTGTTAAAATTAAAACTTTAAACTCATAAAGGCTTCTAATGTGTATTAAAAGCCATTCAAAGCTAGTTGGAATGTTTGCACTGCCTGGCATGTGGGAGGCAGTTCCACAACCAGGGTGCTGCCACAGAAAAGACCCTGTCTCACATTCCTGCTAACCAAACAACTTTTGCTGGTGAGACGTAGCATAGGGCCACACACGACAGCTTTTTGCACATGAGTCAATTTTTCAGACTTACCGGGCTGTGTCCCAGTTCATACAATACATTATCTTTCAGTATCGGTGGTCATGAATGTCTTTCCTGTCAACACAACAAATAGCTGTATTTGCAGCAATGTAAGGCTGCCACATTGCACCACCCCCTGCTCCCCCATAGAGGTGGCTTCTGGCATACCCAGTTCTCTACTGAATCATGAGCCAGGAAGCATCCCCAAGTGAATACACCCTAATTAAGCACATATTTGTGTGGCTGAATTATGAGTGCTCTCATTTGTTAATGACATCGGTCTCATAGGGGAAAAGTTGATAGAATAATGAGCCAAGCTGCTGCTGATCTTTCACAAAGTATGCAAATGCCCCTATTGTTTGCTGTCCAAAATAATTTCAGCTCAGTAATTGTTTTATGACACAAGAGGCAATAGAAATCCATTTAGTTAACGGAGATCCTTGAGTTTTGATTAAATTTGACTGTGGCTTATCAGTGCACTCTGTGAATAGAAATGAAAACGTCCTTCATGTTTGATCCTTTTGGTCTCTTCTCCTAAGGATGCTGCTAAATCTGCAGTGCCGCAGTTGGACTGAATATTATTATTTTTTATGTTGTGTTATTTTCACAATGTCCTGTTCTTAAGGGTCCTGTGACCTGCTGCAGTAGCAAGTCTACAGTTATGGTTGTCGCACAAGGTACTACCAGCACAATTTGTGTTGAGCTGACATTGTGAACTAACCTGGGGCACCATGCAAGAGCACCTTTTAGGAAGGGCAGAGAAGGGCAATATCTCTCTCCCTCCACAGCCCCATTTCCATCCAGATTGATTATTCATTGGGAGCACCAGTGCTATTTTTGTTAAATGAAATATAATGGATTAACCAGGAAAAAACCTCTTTAAACCTACTGCTCTTTTGCAATTAAATGTTCAATAAATCAATATAAATAAATGCAAATGCAGCACTTTGAATCATGTTGCGAATCCTGCCCTCCACCTTAAAGAAAAACCATTTCAAATGACACCTGAGGGGCATCATGTTGGCAAACTGTGAAAAACTGATACTGCTAAATATAAATGGATGGATCAGTCATACCATGTCGCTTAGCTATGCTGATGAAGTGTGCATGCACACGAAAGCTCATACCAAAATTAAAACTTAGTTGGTCTTTAAGGTGCTACTGAAGGAATTTTTTTATTTTGTTTCGACTCAGACCAACATGGCTACCTACCTGTAACTCATAAGTCTGTAAGTCATATTTCTTAATTAACCTGCATCTTTATAATAAAAAAATTTGCAACTAAGTATGGGATTTATTAATAATGTGTTTTCTCTATACATTTGTATTTCTAAACACGTTTCTAAATGCACAACAACATAAGGCAAATCTGCCAAATAAAAGCAATGGCCCATCTCGTTTAGCATCCTTCTCTCACAGCTAGCAACCTGGTGCTTATGGGAAGCCATATTGGAATACATATTTCTATGCAGTTTGGAAAGATGTGAAATCTGTTGGATTGCTATGTTCCAAATCTGCACATCAGTACAGATTTGTTGCAGATCAGGACAGTCTGCACTGGAATTTGCAAATACAGGTATCTAATTTCTCAAGCATCCTCACATTCACATATGTGGGTGTAGATGACTAAATCTTGGTAATATTGACTTCAGTGCTGCTGCTTGCTGTATGGTCATCTATAATGTGTCATGTTCTTCTCTTAATGCCACAATTTTGAAAATTAAAAAAGGAAGTGAAAATTGAGAAGAAGAAGAAGAAGAAGAAGAAGAAGAAGAAGAAGAAGAAGAAGAAGAAGAAGAAGTTGTATAGTTTAATTGAACCTTGAGCTAAATATTAAAAAGACCAACAGTCATGTGGCTTGTCAATAGCTTTCAACTGAGGCATCATCTGATATGGATTATTTGATGCATCCTTACAGTGGCTAATGGAAATGACTTTCATGTCTTAGCCCTACAAGTTTCATTTATTATAAATACACTTGTTTAATAAGTGGGTCTCTGGAATATTAATTTAGAGAAGAGAGGTCACAGGTCAGCCGCCACCACCACCACCACCCCAATTTATGAGTATGACTCATACTTTGGTTTCATTGTGGAACATCATTGCTCTCCCTGTCATCAACCAACAGTAACTATGATGTAAATTAGTCCTGGATGTACACTAGGGTTGGGATTGTAAAACCAACCAAATAAAAGGCAGACTGTTCTGCTCTGTCACAGCTCCATGAATATCAAACATAAATTCCTGGGGGTCAGGTTGATCTGCCTCTGTGGAGTCTGAAGACTGGAGCAGAATGACAGCCACAACAAAAACTCTCTTAAAAACTCAACAAATGGATATCCCTCCCAAGTTGCACACATACCTCCCAAATAAGGAAGCTCAAGGACAGGGATGCATGACCTTGTTGGCTCAGTGGGTAGGATCACATTGAGTCAGGTCATTGATCCATCTGGCTCAGTGTTGCCTACAACGCAGCAGCTCTTCTGGGTTTCAGGCAAGGGTCATTCCCTGTCCTTTCTGGACATCCTGGGGATTGAAGCTGAGAAGCTCTGCATGCAAAGTAGGTGATCTACCACTGAGCTATGACTCATCCCATAACAGACAACATTGGGATGGGGGATAGCCTGGTAACCTCAATCATGGAAAGCAAAGCATGATCTAATCTACGAATTGTCTATAGCACCCCATTCTCTGTTACATTTGTTGGTTCTTCTAGAAGTCATTTTCAATCTTTTTGAGACCTGGGACTCACCTTTAACCCAAACATGCATTTGGGTACCCAGTTCTTATTTATTTTTTACCATAGATTTGTATGGCAGTAGTTCTGCTGCTGTGACAACATCATAGATCAGGGGCATAGGACCAATATTGGTCCCAACTCACTAGCTGTAAACCAATATTCTAGAGCAAGCTAAGACGAAATGCTGTAGACAGGCTTTTATACATGGATGTATACCATGAAGTATTGACACTCATTATCCATAGGATACGTTATCATCTACCTAATGACTTTTTTTTAAAAATTAAATTTGTATATCGCCCTTCCTCTGTAGATCTCATGGCAGTTCACAACCTAAATGACAATATAAAAACAGGAAAATACCGTACATAATAAAACTTGCATAATAAAGGCACCAGGTGAGCCTCCCTGGGGAGAAGCCACTGCAGAAAAGGCGCGTTCTCATCTTCCCTCACTCTGGACTTCTCATGGAGGAGGCATACGAAAAAGGGCCTCAGAGGATGATCTCAGGGTCTGGGGTAGGTTCATATGGAGAAAGGCAGCCTGTATTGCAGTCCTGAGCCATTTCAGATTTTAAAGGTCGAACCAAGCACTTTGAACTGGACCCTATTGTTGAGGCAATAATATTTTAGCTGAATAAACTACGATACAAATGATAATTTTGCCATACCTTCACCTACCTTGCTCCTTCCTTTATGAAAAGCAGCAAAACATGATAGTCCGAAGCGGCTCACTGTACAGGGCCGGCTCTAGGGGTAGGCTGGGTGGCTCTGACATGGAGGCAGAGCACAGCGGCAGACTTTGGGTTCTCAAATTTCAGTGGTGCATTGTGTGGCACCAAAATTTTGAGAGCCCCTGCCTCTTGCTTTCTATTCTACACACCACAGTTGCAACACGCCCTGCAGCACCCCTGAAGCTCCATGCCCAGTCAGCGGTGGAGGGAGCCTCTCGGGCACCTGGTGCGGTGCGTCCTGGGGCAGGGCAAACCACCACACAGCGCCCATAGGGAGGGATGGGATGGTGTATGTGGTGCCCATAGGGATGGGGCACACTGCAAGGCCTCATCTGCCCTACAGCTAGGGGGAAAGCAGCGGGCAGACAGCGTGGAGCTTGCAGGCACAGGAGATGCATGGCTCGGACACGCTGCAGGCCCCACGGTGAGTACTGCCCACCATTTTGTCACCCCCTCCTTCAGGGTGACACCCGGGGCAGGTTGCACCCCTGCACCCCCCCTTCCTACGCCCCTGTGCCCAGTGCAATCAAACGAGTCGTGCTCCCCTAAATCTGCCTGGGCAGAGTATGCCCATTATGACTATTCATCCTTCAGAATTTGTCCAGTCCTCTTTTAAAGCCATCCACATTTGTGGCCATTACTGCCTCTTATGGAAGTGAGTTCCATACTCTAACCATGTAAAAAAATACTTCCTTTTGTCTGTCCTAAATCTTCCAACTTTCAGCTGCATTGGATATCAAATAATTGTGTGTGTTAGCTGGAGAAGAGACAATTGGCAGCATCTTTAAATATCTTAAGGGCTGTCATTCAGAAGATGAAGACTTGTTCTCAGTTGTTCCAGACGGCAGGTTCAAAGCCAGTGAGTGGAAATGGCAGGGAAGCAGATTTTGCCTTGGGAGAAACTTCCTGGGACAAACTTGACAGTGGGACAAGCTTCCTTACAAACTGGTGGACTCTTCTTTTCTGGAGCTATTAAAGCCCAGGCTGGGTGGCAATCCCTTGAGTAGGAGGGTTGGACTAGATGGTCAAGAAAGTCCCTTCCAACTCTATGATTCTAGGAACTGGGCCATGAAGAAGAGCACCTGATATTTGTGGCACAGCAGAACAAAATGGTGGAGCCAGAGAAAGAAGCATTATTGGTCTGCAGTTAGTGAGGGTATGTGAAACATTCAAAATGACATTCAAAATGTGGAAATTTGGGAGGTGGCGTATTATTATCTTTGCTCATCATTCTAGCTTCACTCATATGCAGCAAACAAGGTGATGTTGCCAGAATCTGTTTATCTCCTCTGACTTTTAATGCAATACAGGAACTAGTTGCTGATTGAAGAAGCTTTTTGGCTGCATATTTATTAGGCAGCCTTGGAGAGAATTTAATTAGGTAATCAAGGCAGAACATCCCTATATATTGTGCTGATTCACTTATATACTTAAAGCATCCAACAGTTGTTTTCCAAAATGCAAACCACCTTCATTTTAGTATCTTTCATGTTTCAGCCCTCTCTTATCAGTTATTTTCTGTTCTCCTCAAATTTACTGTGTTTTTGATATGAAACCACTCTGGAACGTTGTGACTGCCTCCCAGCCACCCTGGGTCTTGTGCCACAATGGGGAAGGAGATCTAGCCACAACAGAGTGTGGGCCTCAGTCTGCATACCCTCCCTGCTGAAGGACTTCATACATTTCATGTTGATGCCCAAAACTGGGATGCGCATGTTGCCGGTGGATCTCCTGGGGGAAGTCACGTACCCCATGCAAGTTCACAGTGGCCGAAAATGGGATGTCCTGATTTAATTGGGGCAGTTGAGGAGAGAAAAGAGGAATATTTCTATAAGGCTGCTGTTTTCCTAATCAGCCTAAAAATAATAATAATTTCTCCCCAAGAACAACTCAGGTAGCAAAGAATTTGACTTAAGGCCCTGCCTGGTAAAGGACAGGTAGTAGTAGTAATAATAATAATAATAATAATAATAATAATAATAATAATAATAATAATAATATTGTAACCCACCATGTGAGCTTCAAATGAAGAGTGGTATGAAAATTGTAATAAGAAGAAGAAGAAGAAGAAGAAGAAGAAGAAGAAGAAGAAGAAGAAGAAGAAGAAGAAGAAGAAGAAGAAGAAGAAGAAGAAGAAGAAGAGACCTCGGGGTATAGGGTGAAATATGAATTCAATCAATCAATAATAGCAAATTTCATTACCTTCACAGACTGTAAACACAGGTAGGTAGCTGTGTTGGTCTGAGTCGAAGCAAAATAAAAAAAATTCCTTCAGTAGCACCTTAAAGACCAACTAAGTTTTTATTTTGGTATGAGCTTTCGTGTGCATGCACACTTCTTCAGATACACTACAGACTGTAAACAGACACTTTGGTTTTGGCAGAATTCCTGGGAGTATATAAAAGCCTGAAAGAGTGTTCCCATGAAAATGTGGACCTTCTGCTAAGGATAGTCATCCATCTTCTTTCTTTATCTTTTTAAGAAAGCTGTTCTCCAGTAGCAGGTACATTGCTGCAACTTTGCACGACTCACAATTTTTTTACGTTTGTAATAAGAACCATTTTTGTCTCATATATACCGGTCCATGTTTACAAAAGCAGTTTTCCTGTTTTAACACATTTTTGCATGTTACTTTCATCGATATATGCAGACTTCACCCTCATACATCCACATTTGTACATATTACGTGGCTGGAGAACTGCACTGCAAAATTAGGAGAAGAGCAAATTTTGAACTATGGCTGGGGTTTGGTTCACATACGGTGTAATGGTTCAAGTGTTGGCCTAGGACTTGGGAGACCAGGGTTCAAATCACCATTTGCCTATGAAGCTCACTGGGTCACTCACTCTCCGCTTGGCCTACCTCACAAGGTTGTTGTGGGGATTGAATGATGAGGGGAGAACCCGTATACCACTTTGAGCTCCTTGGGATGAAAGGTGGAATATAAATGTGGAGATGATAAAGAAGACAAAATAATAAGAGCCAACTGAATCAAATTTCTCCCTGATCCCCACTTCAGAGAAAACATTACTTGACATGCTCAGAGGAATTGCAGAGCAAAGTGACAGGTAAGAGGGAGAGTGCTGATGCAATGGCCCAGGCAGACATTGTCAGCCACCATGGCAGAGGAGCTGACATACAGCCCACCAATAATATCTTGTCCTGGGCTCCCTCACACATAACACCCTCACTGTTTTGTTTGTAGGCACATTCTTAGGTAAGCTTTCCAGATGGGTCACGATAAAATGCTGAAAACAACAGTAGAAACAACCTTTAAAATAAGGCATGTTATGATCAATAAATATAATATGACAAAAACATGAGTCAGGAATTGTTCAAATCTCCAGTAGTAATGTTCTTTGTTAGGCGGGTGCTTTCTGAAATAGGACCAGCTTTCTGAATTCCATTGGCTGATAAAAGCTTGGAGGAAAGTAGGTAACCTCACCTCCTTGAGCAGGGAGTTCCATAGATTGTAGAGTCTGCCGGGACGTGGGTGGTGCTGCGGTCTAAACCACTGAGCCTCTTCGGCTTGCCGATCAGAAGGTTGGCAGTTCGAATCCCTGCGACGAGGTGAGCTCCTGTTGCTTTGTCCCAGCTCCTGCCAAACTAGCAGTTTGAAAGCATGCCAGTGCAAGTAGATAAATGGGTACCGCTGCAGCGGGAAGGTAAACGGTGTTTCCATGCACTCCTGGTTTCCGTCACACTGTTCTGTTGCACCAGAAGCGGTTTAGTCATGCTGGCTACATAACCGAAAAAAGCTGCCTGTGGACAAACACCGGCTCCCTTGGCGTGAAAGCGAGATGAACACTGCAGCCCCATATTCACCTTTGACTGGACTTAACCATCCAGAGGTCCTTTACCTAGAGTCTCCTGCCATATCTCAAGTAGAAGAGGTTGTTGTAAGAATACCCCGCCTTCCCAATGAACAAAAATCTCCATACATGGCAAAGGCATGAGGCAATAGGTTTTCCTATTAGTAGAAAAGAGAGGCTGCAGTGGGCTTCACATCTTTTGCAGGTAGAAGAGAATCAGTGATACCGTCTGTATGTTTTTCACATAAACAGGAAAAGTTATTTCCTGGTTTGGCAAGCACGTTTCCCAATACAGAGGGCTTCTTCCTCATCTGTCTCCCCACCTCCCTCCTGGGCCAATGAGTGCAGCAATATTTCAGCACATACTTATTACTGAATCTTTTAAAAATGATTGTTTGGTCACTGGGGAGAAAGGGGGGGGTCATGGCATTTGTCCACATCCTGCTTCCACCACAGGTGAGGAATCAGGCGAAGCATGGCTAAGCTGACACAAATTAAATGACTCTAAAGCAAACTCAGGTGTCTTGTGGCATGCCTAGCAATGGCCATAGTAGTGAATTGCTACCTGTCTCCTAATTTTCTCTTCCAGAAACCTACACACACATACACGCTTGTGCTTGAGGATGCAGCTGCAAAAGGAAGGGGACATGTTGATTGCCCTAGCACTAGGCTACACAGTGGTGCAGTTAGGCCAAGGCTGGGGAGCCTGCAACCTTCCAAACGTTGTTGGACTCCAACTCCTATAAGCCCTCGCCAATGTGGCCAATAGTCAGGGGATTAGAGTTGTAGTCTAGCAATATCTGAGGGGCCATAGGTTCCCACTCCTGAATTAGATAATTTTAGGCTCTCTGGCTGGTGTTGGTGTTTTTGTTTTTCTACAAAACCTCACAGTGTGTGTCAATTCATTTGTTTCAAAATTTAGTACACCCCCTACTGTATTTGGGGACCCCTCTACTCATTCTGTTGAGAGGGACCCTAGATATCTGCCCCCATAACCTGCCCTGGTGGCAGTTTCATGCAGCATCCGCCATGCTATGAGAAGGACATCGTTCTTTTATGCATTAGCATAAGTTGTAGAACATATGCTTTGTATGCAGAAGGTCTCAGGTTTAATCCCTAGCATCTCCAGGCAGGGCTTGGCTAGACCCCTGTCTGAAACCCTGGAGAGCTGCTGCCAGCCAGTGTAGACAGTACTGAGCTAGAGGGACCAACAGTCAGACTCACTTTAGGGCAGTTTCCTATGTTCTTTCCAGGGCAAGGCCTGAACACAGCCTGAAGCACTTGATTTGAAAGTGGGGGTCTTGCTTTGTCCAAATGCTTGACAGTTAAACACCTGGTTTAGGGTACTCATTTGCATACTGAACTATTGCTGGCTACAACACTTCTCCTTTCCTGTGCTTTTAATGTGATTATTTGCATTGATTGGCGGCTATGTGCCATATATCACTACTTGAATTGATCCACTCTGGTAGTTTGGTTCAGATCATATTGACTCCAGGGACTCAGTGATGGATTAGCAGTTGCAAACAAGCAATCAAACTCAAACTTATCCATATTAGGTCCAGGCTATATTGAATAAGCCACCAGTCTATCTTAGCATGATTAGCCTTGTCTAAATAGTTTGTAGGTTAATAAAAAAAAACAATAATTGCAAGTTTCCTGCAATTCCAGGAAACCATGGGGCATGGTGCCCCTGATTTGTTGCTCAAACATGGAGAGACTTATTCACTGACATCCTACCGCACTGTTTCTGTTGGTGCTTCTCCAGTTCCCAAATCAGCATTGGAATGAAGGGCCATTTCTTTCGCATGTAAAAGCTGCTATTGTAAGATGATAAAGGCACATGAGCGATGGCAACAATGCTTCAGGCACTCACTCCATCCCTACTCTTTGCTGTTAACCCATTGTTAAGTGCTCCTGACTATGCACTCTGGCTAATGCTCCAAGGGTCCTGTTTTAAGCATCCCAGATTGACAAAAGCCACTCCACTTTCCAATTCCAATCCTGGATGTCCCATTTTGGCTCCTGTGCTCTGGCCATGCCAGAACATGGAACCAAAAGGCAGGCATTTTTCTATCCCGCCCTGTGGCGTGAGTCAGTTGGCTCACACCAGAGTGTGGGACCAGAACACAGAATTTAAAGACACATCAATTTACCTTGACCCCAGGCATCACCATTCTTCTTCCTCCTTCTGTTGCGGCACTTCTGGAAGCTGGATTCCAGAAGTACGTCTGTGGTCCCGGCGGAGGAGGAGGTGCCCTGATTTGCCCTTCTTAAATGTTTATTGGGGAAGGTATGGGATGTAAGTGGCTTGCTGGGTCAGATCAAGGCCCACCCCATCTCGTTTTCCTTACAAGACTCCTAACAAACTAGCAGGAGTGATGGGGTCTGCTGTCAATTGGCCAGTGGTCTACTGGTGAAATATTGCATTCCGTGAGAGATTTTACTTTCTTGGGCTCCTTGATCACTGCAGATGGTGACAGCAGTCACGAAATTAAAAGACGCCTGCTTCTTGGGAGAAAAGCAATGACAAACCTAGACAGCATCTTAAAAAGCAGAGACATCACCTTGCCGACAAAGGTCCGTATAGTTAAAGCTATGGTTTTCCCAGTAGTGATGTATGGAAGTGAGAGCTGGACCATAAAGAAGGCTGATCGCCGAAGAATTGATGATTTTGAATTATGGTGCTGGAGGAGACTCTTGAGAGTCCCATGGACTGCTAGAAGATCAAACCTATCCATTCTTAAGGAAATCAGCCCTGAGTGCTCCCTGGAAGGACAGATCGTGAAGCTGAGGCTCCAATACTTTGGCCACCTCATGAGAAGAGAAGAATCCTTGGAAAAGACCCTGATGTTGGGAAAGATTGAGGGCACTAGGAGAAGGGGACGACAGAGGACAAGATGGTTGGACAGTGTTCTCGAAGCTACGAACATGAGTTTGACCAAACTGCGGGAGGCAGTGCAAGACAGGAGTGCCTGGCGTGCTCTGGTCCATGGGGTCACGAAGAGTCGGACACGACTGAACGACTAAACAACAACAGCAACAATTGCATTCCGCCATCTTAGCCGCCATGGAGCATAGGAACCTGAGTCAGACCATTGGTTCATCCAGCTCAGTTTTGTCAACACTGAATGGCACTCCAGGATCTCATGCAGAAACATTTCCCAGCTGTTCCTGGAAATGCCGGGGATATTGTACCTGGGACCTTCTGCATGCAAAGCATGCACTCTCCTAGTGGCACATTACATGAGCTCTCTGTATTCCCGGGCTTAGGACAAGGCAAGCACTGCTCTGTTGCATGCCGAAGTACAGCTTATTCCTGGCTGTTTAAATTTTGAGCAAAACAAAAACATTCAAATGGCAAGGTTTTTTTTTCATGACACACAACAAGAAAATGATTCTGAGAACAGAGTGTAGCCTGCATCTACCCACACAGTAATTACTGTTCTCTCTCGAACTCTGAACTCGCAGTAATAGTCAACACAGAAAAGACTCAAAATTACAGCCGAGCTACTTATGTTTGCTTTTTGACAATCCGCTTTACAAAAAGCATTGGTAAGTGTTATGTACTGAGCTGAATCCTAGAACAATAGGATTCAGAATCAGCGGGAGCTACCCAATCCAACTCCAGGTGGAAGTGAATCCGCAACCTGATTGGCCTGCTGGAGCAGCCAATCAGGCGGCTGGCAGAAGTGAATCTGCTACCTGATTGGCCTGTAGGAGCAGCCAATCAGGCTGCAGGCAGAAGTCAATCCACAATATAATTGGCCCACAGGTGTAGCCCTGAAGTAGCCAATCACGCAAGGCCCATTGTGTAAATAATGTATATAAGCAGATGGTTTTGGGAAAAGAGCCATTCGTCTTCTCTTCTTCTCCTTGATGAATATGAGCTGAATAAAGAGCATGAAATTCACTCTCGACTCCGAGTATATTTCAGTAAGGTTGGTTGGTTGGTTTGCAAAGCTGTTTGTAGTAGTTTATCTGTTCCTGCAGTAACACTTCTGGTGGCTGAGCAGAATCTATTAGCCATTTTGTTATATGGTAGGAAATCATGTTGCATACTGGTGTGGCTTCATTGGAAACACATATGAATGGAAAGAGTAGGGTGGCGTGGGGTGGGATCTAATTTGGTTCACATTTAAAGGTGAACCTATCTAGATTTCAGTTTCCAAGATAGCATGAGAATGAAAATACAACCATTCTTCACACGTCTCTGGAATTTGTGATGCACATCTCCAGCATTTACAGAAATGTGCATATTTGGGAAAGCTTGCATGAGAGTCCTTGCAGCAAGTGGACAAAAGGGAAGGAATAAAAAAAATTATTACTTGTACGCCGCTCATCTGACTGGGTTGCCCCAGCCACTCTGGGCAGCTTCCAACAAAATATAAATAACACATAATACACCAGACATTAAAAGCTTCCTGATACAGTAGTTATTGAAGGATTTTTTTTTAAAAAAAATGGTGGGGTAGCAGCCTGCCCAACTGGTGGGATATGTCACATATTGATTTGTTTTAGGTGTACACCTAATGGTTGTTGTTTTTTTAAAGTATATGTAAGGATGTAGACTAGAGAACGAATGTGGCAAAGCAGGTGTTTTTACGTATATCATAAAAAGCACACTTTTTCTGAGAGCTCGGATTGGCTCTCGCTCTTCACGGAATGACATTCAGTAGCAAACCTGGGCTAGATGCTGCCTAATGGAAGAAAAAGCCCTGTGTTTCTATCTTTTTCCTGCTGTTTGTTATGTTAATGCAAACACAACAGCCACAGCTCACAGCTGCCGCAGAAACACTGCAGAACAGTGAGGACCCTGTTAAGAACAATGATCAAGGAACAGAGGCATGATGATAATAAGGGTTCTCATTGATACACCACAATGCTATTCCCTTTGCTTCAGCAGAAATCATGGCAGGGAGTTTCCATGCTTCCTCATCACACAAAACTTCCCAGATGTCGTCACCCCTCTTACTATGGGTTCGGCTTAAAGCAGGTCTTGTGCTATTCACAGTGCTTATACAAACACATTTTTCCTCCACCAATCATATCTTCTTGAGTATGCACGATGCTCATGAAACCTTAATCATGTGGGCAGTAGAATATTAGCCCCATTTCCGTCTCCGGAACAAATCTTCTCCAGAAAATGTTAAATCCCCTCTGCCTCCATTCTTAATTACAACCTAAAATTACATTTTATTTTCTCTCAGGTTCTCATTTTTCTAATCTTAAATTCAGTTCTCTGCATTTCAACATCAGTTTGCAATGTTAAGAAAATAAAACCCACATAACACCCCATTAGCACCCTTTCATAAGTGTGTTCATTAGAATCCATCCTATTCTACACATGCTCATATGTAATTTTTGCCTAAAATACACATTTTTGCAATGCACTTCCTTCTAATATATCATATTTGTGCATGTTGTTTTCACTGGTTTGTACATTTTAATTCACACTAGACTTTAGTATGTGCATTTTGCACATTTCATTGGCTGCAGGATTGCACTGCAAAATTCAGAAAAGTGGTAATTTTGAAGGATAGCTGTGTTTCAGTTTGTGTATTGTCTGGGGAAAAGCAAATTAAGTAGATTTGCCTTTGAATGTGAACGGAATCTACCCTATCCCTATCTTGGACTGAAGCTGACACAGCAAGCCTTCCTCTATGCCTATTTCTGACTCTCCTGAGTTCTTCCCTTGAGAACTTTGTCTCAATCACTTGTTTTCTTCCTCTGCAACCTCTCCCACCTTAAAATTTTTGGACCATAAGCTCATTGAGGTTGAGACTTGGGCCTCCAGAACTATTTTTTCCATAAGCAATTTCATGCAGATGTAATCGTTAAATTGTCTAAGGCTGCAATCCTAGCCCTACTTACTTGGGAATAAGCCCCATTGAATTCAATAGAACTTGCTTCTGAACAGACATGGTGAAGACTGTGCTGTAATTCTAATATACTCGCAATGCAATCCTAACCAAGTGCTATTAAATAGCAAGTGCTATTATATTCAGTGTGACTGACTTCCAATAAGTGGGGTTAGGAATGCAGCCTTAATCTGTTAAAACACAGGTCAACGCCCTAATAAAACATCAACCTTCATTTAAATATGAATGCTACTCTTTGTAGATATTCTGCAGTCCATACACCGATAAATGAGGTACAACACTTCATATAGGTACTTGTCTTCATGACATACAGAAACAGTGATGGTAAGACTTCGTTTTAAGCTTCTTAGAGCAAAATGAAAGACACCCAATTGAACGTCAGCCTGCAGGAGCTACTAAGGATGTCATACAAAATCTACATAAATAAATGTGCATTTATTCAGATAATTGCAAACGGAGTCGGAACAGAGCATATGATCAGATTCATTGTAATGGAAAAGGAATCAGAAAATTGTCTTCTGAAGTTTACCTAGGAAATATTCATAGCGGGGGATTACGTTTTCAGCTGGGGTGTTTGGGATATGTCTTCCAAAATCCTGACACCTATAAGGTTTGGAAATTAACTTCCTGGTCATAGATTTTGACATAATTGTAATGTTTGCAAGAGACCAAGGTAAACAAAACAAAACAAAAATCCTGTTCTCCCCATACATTTAATGGGAGTGGGGACTGATGCCAAGGTATTGAGAGAATGTGGTGGGACCAGTTATTTCCTCATGCATAATTCTGAATTTCTTGCTCTAATGAGCCCTTCTGCATTTCCATGGCAATTGTCACTCACCTAGGTGAAAATGACTTGGTTGAGGGAAAACTGTTGCTAAGCCTCAAAAATTAAATGAGACCTGGAAATGCTTGACTTCACAGGCCCCGGTCTGACATATCCCACCTTATCTCTATTGGTTGGTTGGTTGGTTATGCAGGCTTGGAAAGGAGCCTGTAATGTCAGGGGTTTCAGACAGGGTAGCCAGAGGAAATAATGGACTGGCTTCCTGAGAGGAGCTCAGAATCCCCTTAGGGAACCGGAATGTAACCTTGATTCACACGTTGTGACATTTTTAAAGTATCAGTCACACCACCATTTAAACCTACTCTGACCCTCATACATATCTGTGTTGCTGCATCATAGAATCATATTATCACAGCATCTTAGAGTTGGAAGGTATGCAAGGGTCATCTAGTCCAACCCCCTGCAATGTAGGAATCTCATCTAAAGCATCCATGACAGATGGCCACCCAACCTCTGCTTAAAAACCTCCAAGAAAGGAGAGATCTTGCATCAGTAGCAGAAGTCTACAAGTTGATGTTGGCAGGTTGAAATTTCTCTATTTCAATTAACAGAGTCGAACACAGCAGAAATATCAATAAAGGCTACATAAAGATTATTCTTAACGTTCTTGGCATTTTTTTTCTTACGGTATGGTTCAGAGTAAAATAATGATCAATGGTACCCCACTTGTTCTTCATGAAGGTTATTAAACACAGTTGCCCAAGTATGGATGTCAGAGGGAACTGTGGTTAGTTTTAAACCAGATTTGCCGCCGGCTCCTTGGGGCCCTGGGTGCCTGAGCACCCACAAAATTCCCCATGAAGGGGCTGAGTACCCACAAATTTTGACACCAGGGCCATGCATGCAGCATGGCACCCACAGCCCCGGGTACCCATGGTTGCAGGCCCAAACTGGCACTCCAAGTGGGCACTCTCTTTCACTGCCGGTACACTCCTCTGGATTTCCACTTGCACGTTGGAGCTTTCCCCCTCCTCCCCCTGTGCACCCCAACACTTTGCAGCAGATTTGGGGTGGGGGCAAATGGAGAGAGAATAGAGTGGAACACTGAGAACCTTGCACTAACAGAATGAGTTGTTTGGATGCTGCCTTACCTTCCATATATGTGGTCTTGTGTCTTCATTCTGGAGGAGGGGAGACCTTGTTCCTCCTTAGCTACCGGTATCTATAGACTTGAAAGTCAGTTTAGTCTGCTGTTATGTACTGAGCTGAATCCTAGAACAATAGGATTCAGAATCAGCGGGAGCTACCCAATCCAACTCCAGGTGGAAGTGAATCCGCAACCTGATTGGCCTGCTGGAGCAGCCAATCAGGCGGCTGGCAGAAGTGAATCTGCTACCTGATTGGCCTGTAGGAGCAGCCAATCAGGCTGCAGGCAGAAGTCAATCCACAATATAATTGGCCCACAGGTGTAGCCCTGAAGTAGCCAATCACGCAAGGCCCATTGTGTAAATACCGTGTTTCCCCTTTTTTAATACGTAGTCAGAAAGTAAGCCATGGCAGGGTTTTTAACCATTTGAGAGCTATAAGACATACCCCGAAAATAAGCCATACTTCCGCACCAGCTAGCAGGACCCAGCATGCCGGCCGCGACAGGAGGAGGAAGCCTGCCGGGTCGGGTCAGTGCCCGGAAGCGGCGGTGGCTGCTTTAGTGCCAATAAAGCGTGCAGCAGTGCCGCACGGAGCACCAGCCAGCAGGACCCAGCTCCTGCAATGCCGGCCGCGGCAGGAGGAGGAAGCCTGCGGGGTCGGGTGGGTGCCCAGAAGCGGTGGCGGCTGCAGCGCTGACAAAGCGTGAAGCAGCGCCGCACGAAGCACCAAGGGCACGAGCGGCAGGAGGAAAGAGAGAGAGGCTCGTTACTTGCGGCACTTTAAGAGAAGCAGCCAGAACCGATCTCCACATTCCGAGCCTCCCTTTTGCGCGTGCGGGCATGTTAAAGCCCCGATCAGTTCACTCCCCACTTCTTCCTCGCCATCCGTCCCTTTCACGCGTTGCCTTGACCCCGCAGCCCCCCTCCCTGGCCATCTTCCCCTAAGTGCAGCGCTGCTTCGTGAGCGCTGCAGCCGCACACTCTCTGTGTGTGCGCGCGTCTCTTTCTTTCTCTCCCTGTGCGTCCGTCTCTCTGTGTGTGTGCGTGTGTGTGCGCGTCTCTCTCTCTCTCCCCCGTGCGTCTCTCTCTCTGTGTGTGTGTTTGTGTGCGTCTCTTTCTTTCTCTCCCCGTGCATCCGTCTCTGTGTGTGTGTGCGCGCGCGTCTCTTTCTCTCTCTCCCCCGTGCGTCTCTCTGTGTGTGCGCGCGTCTCTTTCTTTCTCTCCCTGTGCGTCCGTCTCTCTCTGTGTGTGTGTGTGCGCGCGTCTCTTTCTCTCTCTCCCCCGTGCGTCTCTCTCTCTGTGTGTGTGTTTGTGTGCGTCTCTTTCTTTCTCTCCCCGTGCATCCGTCTCTGTGTGTGTGTGCGCGCGCGTCTCTTTCTCTCTCTCCCCCGTGCGTCTCTCTGTGTGTGCGCGCGTCTCTTTCTTTCTCTCCCTGTGCGTCCGTCTCTCTCTCTGTGTGTGTGTGTGCGCGTCTCTTTCTCTCTCTCCCCCGTGCGTCTCTCTCTCTGTGTGTGTGCGCGTCTCTTTCTTTCTCTTCCTGTGCGTCCGTCTCTCTCTCTGTGTGTGTGTGTGTGCGCGCGCGCGTCTCTCTCTCTCTCCCCCCGTGCGTCTCTCTGTGTGTGTGTTTGTGCGCGTCTCTTTCTTTCTCTCCCCGTGCGTCCGTCTCTCTCTGTGTGTGTGTGCGCGCGTCTCTTTCTCTCTCTCCCCCGTGCGTCTCTCTCTGTGTGTGTGTGCGCGCGCGCGTCTCTTTCTTTCTCTCCCTGTGCGTGTCTCTCTCTCAGTGTGTGTGTGTGTGTGTGTGTGTGTGTGTGTGTGTGTGCGCGTCTCCCCCCCCCACAGAGAAAAGGTTCCGCTTCGGCTCGTCATTCAGCCGCGCGCGCGCGCCAGGGGCATGGGCCCAAGCCTCGTCCCCCTCGCGCTTCCCTCACAAGCATCTCGGAGCGGGACGGGTCACGGCCTCCCTCCTCATTCCTCGGCCGGCGTGAGAGAGCCCGGGGAGCAGAAGGATCCCAGGTTTAACCCCCAGGTACCCCCAAGTTTGAAATCCTGGAGAGCTGCTGCCAGCCTGGTTGACAGTAAAACCTGGATAGCACAGTAGGCTAGAGTGTGGTGTTTATAATGTGCGTGGAAGAGAGCACCGAGTGTCCTGAGCCAGTGGGACCCAGTTGTACCAGCACTTTAAAAAAAAGACACCCCCTGAAAATAAGCCACCGTGTGTTTTTTTGAGGAAAAAAAGTTATAAGACGGTGTCTTAAAAAAGGGGAAACACGGTAATGTATATAAGCAGATGGTTTTGGGAAAAGAGCCATTCGTCTTCTCTTCTCCTCCTTGATGACTATGAGCTGAATAAAGAGCATGAAATTCACTCTCGACTCCGAGTATATTTCACTGGCGACGAAGGTGGGATCCTGCTGAGCTGACCGCCACCACGCACTGCACCGCAGCACCGCCACCTGCTGCACCGCTGCATCGCACCGTGCATCCAGGCTTCAGCTCCAGGACCCAAGGAACCCAGAATGGCAACCGACAGCAGCTTCTCGCCATTCAAACCAGCATCAGGAGACTGGGAAGGGTACGCCGCCCGTTTCAACTTCCTCCTGCAAGCGAAAGAAGTCACCAACGATGCCATGAAGAGGGCGACATTCTTCAGCGTCTGTGGAGAGGAGACGTTTGAAATCGCCCGGGCTCTCCTTGCACCTAGAGATGTCGCTACCGTCTCTTACAAAACAATAATGGAACGGCGGAAGGAGCACTTCTCACCACAGCCCTCGGTGGTAGCTTGCCGAAATGCCTTCTACGCAAAGCGGCAAGCCCCGGGGGAAACCATAACTGGGTTTGTGACCTCCCTCCGCCAAGCCGCCCGGTTATGCAACTTCTCAGAATTGGAGAACATGCTTCGTGACCGCCTCGTCGGTGGCCTGAGGGACGAGATGTTGCAACGACGCCTCTACGCCAAAAAAGACCTCACGTTCCAGATTGCTCTGGAGGAAGCCCTGGCAACCGAAGCCGCCGAGAGGTCAACGCAAGAGGCACGACCGGCCCCGCCATCCCAACCGAGGGTCTACCACGAAGACCTCACCGACGAATCCGAATCTGACAGGGAGGAAGTACACCGAGTACAGCGGCGCACTCAAGCAGCACACACACCACAGCAGCCTCGACGAGAAGGAGGGAACTGTGCAAGCTGCGGGGAGAACCACGAGAGGAGGACCTGTCGTTTCCGCAACGCAGAGTGCAGGCAGTGCCGAAAATTGGGACACATCGCCCGGGTGTGTCGGGCTCGACTCACCCGTCGACAAGCATCAGATGACCGACCCAGGAGCCCCAGGTCACACGGCACCATGCACCAAGGCAACTCAACGGAGATCACGGACTACCAGGTATTCCAGTTGCCCCATCCCAGCACAGAGAAAATTTATATAGAGGTACAGATAGAGGGAGCCCCATGCCGCATGGAGCTGGACACGGGTTCAACTCTATCCATAATCTCGGCCCGAACATTAAGGGAACTGTGCCCTAATGGGGGTCCCAAACTAAGGCCGGCCCCATTCACCCTCCGGGACTTCCAGAAACGTAAGGTCCCTACTATGGGGGTGGGGACCTTCAGGGTGCAATATCGAGGGCGAAAGCAACAATTGGACTTGCTGGTAGTTAAGGGCCCCTACGTTAGCTTACTGGGACTGGCATGGTTTGGACCTCTGGGGCTAGCCGTTACCGGGGTGAACCGCACTAGCTTACAAGTGGACGTGGACGCCATATGCAAAGAGTTTCCAGGGGTTTTCGATGGGGCATTGGGACGATATACAGGACCCCCCATTGCCCTACAGCTAGACCCCGCTGTACGACCCATCAGACACAAGGCCCGCCGGGTCCCGTTCGCCCTGAAACCCCGCATAGACGAGGAATTGGACCGGCTCGTGGAGCAAGGAGTGCTGGAGCCGGTGCCCAACGCCCCCTGGGAAACTCCAATTGTCACACCCGTCAAGCCTAACGGTTCGGTCCGCATCTGTGCAGACTACAAATGCACCATAAACAAGGCTCTCACGGCCCATGCATACCCAGTGCCAGTGGTCAGCCATGTCCTCGCCACCCTGGCTGGGTCAAAAATCTTTGGCAAACTGGACTTGGCCCAAGCGTATCAACAGTTGCCTGTGGACGAAGCCACAGCAGAGGCTCAGACGATTGTGACGCACAGAGGGGCATTCAGAGTAAAGCGGCTGCAATTTGGCGTTAGCGTGGCACCAGGCATATTCCAGAATCTAATGGACTCTCTCCTTAAAGGGATTCCTGGCGTCACCCCCTTCTTCGATGATGTACTGATCGCCGGGCCCACACCAGAGGAATTTGAGGACCGCCTCCGCTCCGTCCTGCACCGTTTCCAGACGGCGGGCCTCAAGGTGAAGCGGGAAAAGTGTTTACTGGGAGTGCCGCAGGTGGACTTTCTGGGATTTAAGGTGGACGCAGAAGGGGTCCATCCAACCGGTGACAAGGTACGGGCCATTTGTGAGGCCCCAGCGCCCAAGAGCAAGCCCGAACTTCAGTCATTCTTGGGACTATTGAACTTTTACCATGCCTTCCTTCCCCATAAGGCAGCGGTAGCGGAGCCCCTACACAGACTCCTAGATAAAAGGGCCCCTTGGGTGTGGGGCCAGCGACAAAGGGCCGCATTCCAGGCAGTCAAGGACTTGCTCGTCTCGAACTCGGTCTTGGCACACTTCGACGAGAGGCTGCCAGTGGTGCTGGCATGCGACGCCTCTCCCTATGGCATCGGCGCTGTCCTGGGACACCAACTCCCGGATGGAAGAGAGGTGCCGGTGGCATACTTCTCCCAGACGCTTGCTGCAGCCGAACGAAACTACTCACAGATTGACAAGGAGGGTCTGGCAATCGTGAAGGGCATAAAAAAATTCCATGATTTCTTGTACGGGCGGCCCTTTACCATAGTGACTGACCACAAGCCGTTGCTTGGCCTGTTTGCCCCTGAGAAGCAGACCCCCCAAGTGTTGTCTCCACGTGTCCTCAGGTGGTCAATTTTCCTTGCCGGCTACCAGTATGCACTAATCCACCGCCCTGGGAAGGCGATGGGCCACGCAGACGCCCTCAGCAGGCTACCACTACCAGAAACAGGCCCTGACCCAGCGCCTGCACAAGAGGTTATGACCCTGGAGCTGCTTCCCGACCGACCCATTCAGGCACAAGAAGTTGCGCACCATTCCACAAAAGATAGGGTCATCTCCCGGGTCCTGGACTGGGTGTGGCGAGGATGGCCCAGCAGCAGCCCCGGGCCAGAATTCGCTGGCTACACAAACCGCAAACATGAACTGTCGGCCCACAAGGGGTGCCTGTTATGGGGAAGCAGGGTTGTTGTTCCCCAGCCCCTCCGCAAAAGGGTCCTCACAGCCCTACACGAGACACACCCAGGGGTAGTGAGGATGAAGGCCCTTGCCAGGAGTTATGTGTGGTGGCCGGGGATTGACAGAGAGATAGAGGCCTGGGTCCAACACTGCCAGACCTGCCAAGAATCCCGCCCGGATCCCCCAAGGGCCCCAGTCCAGCCCTGGGAGTCCGCCCGACATCCATGGTCACGCTTGCACGTGGACTTCGCTGGCCCCTTCCAGGGAAAAACATTCTTCATAGTGGTGGATTCCTACACCAAATGGCTGGAGGTCGCACTGGTACCATCCACTTCTACAGCGGCAGCCATCCGGGTACTACGTAAGCTGTTTGCGACCCACGGGCTCCCTGACACCCTCGTCTCGGACAATGGAACCGCATTCACGTCAGAGGAGTTCCAGACCTTCACAGCGCAGAACGCCATCCGCCACATCCGCTCAGCACCATTCCACCCTGCCACCAATGGCCAAGCGGAGCGCATGGTGCGGACCACCAAGGACAGCCTCCGCCGCATGACACAAGGGGACTGGGAATACCGCCTTGCCACATTTCTTCTAGCACAGCACAGCACCCCAAGCACAACGACGGGCCGGAGCCCAGCTGAATTACTAATGGGCCGGCGCCTTGCAACTAGACTGGACCGACTTCACCCCGACAGAGCTCAGGATGAGGTAGTGGGGGGGAAAGGCAGGAACCCCCGGACATTTGTGGCCCAGGACCCAGTGTATGCAAAGAATTTTGGGGCAGGCCCAGCATGGGTACCCGCCACAGTCACCAAGGTGACCGGTCCCGTGTCGTACGAGGTACTAACGGAAGGGGGGCAATGTTGGCGCCGCCACTGCGACCAGCTACGGCGACGATTCCCAGGAGGAACCCGGGAGGAGAGCGGGACAGAGGGGTCCCAAGGGGACAGCAGGGCAGTGAGGCCTGTAGAGCGAGAGGGGTGGGCAGGGGAAGCAGAAGCAGTAGGCACAGAGGGGCGCCCCGAGGCTGGAAGGACACCGGAACCAGAGCTACAACCTAGTGGTTCAGTGGCGCCAGACCAGACAGCCCCGGCACAGCCAGCAGCCTCGGAACACGAGCCAGAACCAGAACCCCTGACCAAGGAACACCCCAGGCCACAATGCACACGGAGGCGGCCAGCAGACCTTGGGGACTACGAATGCAACTTCCCGGGCAGGACTGGAACTTAGAGGGGAGGGGTGTTATGTACTGAGCTGAATCCTAGAACAATAGGATTCAGAATCAGCGGGAGCTACCCAATCCAACTCCAGGTGGAAGTGAATCCGCAACCTGATTGGCCTGCTGGAGCAGCCAATCAGGCGGCTGGCAGAAGTGAATCTGCTACCTGATTGGCCTGTAGGAGCAGCCAATCAGGCTGCAGGCAGAAGTCAATCCACAATATAATTGGCCCACAGGTGTAGCCCTGAAGTAGCCAATCACGCAAGGCCCATTGTGTAAATAATGTATATAAGCAGATGGTTTTGGGAAAAGAGCCATTCGTCTTCTCTTCTCCTCCTTGATGACTATGAGCTGAATAAAGAGCATGAAATTCACTCTCGACTCCGAGTATATTTCATCTGCCTTTGTATATTTTTATTTGTGAGCTTCATTCCAGGTCCAATGTGCAACTTTACCCATTTTTTAATTTCACTTTTGTGATCATGGTCTTCCAAAATCATCTTCTTTCATCCTAGTTCAGTTGCATGCCTGTCAGCAGTTATAGAAAATGCAGTGTGTGTGTGTGTGTGTGTGTGTGTGTGTGTGCGTGCGTGCGTGCGTTCTTCCAGGCTATTTGGCAATACATCACATGGGGAAGCTAATAATAGTTCTTCACCATTATGCTTGCATGTAAAATTGGCTTCAAGTCAATAAAACTGACTGAAAAGCTGGACTTGGAAGATTTACTGAGGAGGGGTGACCATGACCTCTTATTAGTCAATTTTATGAGGAATGTTCGATTTGGAGATGCTGAAATCCTAAGACAAAGAAGCCAAAGAAAGCTGCAAAAGTTAAAAAAAAAACCAAACAATTAATAGCTGTAATGTCTTCTTTTGCATGTGACTTTCATCTGATCTAAATGATGGACAAATGGTTAAAGCAAAAGAGATCTGGTGTATTGAATCCATTCGCAAGAAAGATGCATACTGCATACTAGACTGTGAAACAGAAATGCAGCTTCCTATGTTCCTGGAAAAGATTGTGCTTTATTTTGAATGATTTCTCCCCATTTACACAATTCGTACATATGGCAGATTCTATTATCTGTATTTATGGCATTCACACCAAAACCCATTTGGAAGGTTAGATAATTCTTGTTTTGACCTGCATGCGCCAACAATTTACAGTAGGTACAATCTAGCCAAAGTTAAGTAGAGTAGGGGAGATAGCTTGGTGGTTAAGAATGTAGCTTGCATGCAGCAGATCCTCAATTCAATAGCATGTGCAGTTAATTGGATCTCAAGTAGCCTCTGCAGGCGTCATTCCATAGCTGCTGTTGTAGGAGACAATACTAGCTAGATGCATACCTGCCAAGTCCCGGACAGAAAGATCCGGGATCGGCAGCCCGCGTCACCGGAAGTTGCCTAGACGCAACTTCCGGTGGCGCTTTGCCCTTCTATGGGCACCAGAAAATGGCGGCGCCAGCGCCGGAAGTCGCTTCTATGCATGACCGGAAACACGTAAAAGCGACTTCCGGCGCCGGTGCCGCCATTTTCTGGTGCCCATAGAAGGGCAAAGCGCCACTGGAAGTCGCTTTTACGTGTTTCCGGTCATGCGTAGAAGCGACTTCCGGCGCTGGCGCTGCCATTTTCTGGTGCCCATAGAAGGGCAAAGCGGCACCAGAAAAATGGCCGCCGGCAGAAGCAGATTTAAGGGAGAATATCGGGATAAAAACCTAAACGGGAGACTGCCGGGAAACGGTAGGAAAAAAAGGGGTTTCCCCGGCGAAAACGGGATACTTGGCAGCTATGGCTAGATGGACTCCGTATAAGGGAGTTTTATATGTTTAGACTCTAAAACATGGCTAGCAAGCAGTGAACTACAACTCCCAATATCATTAGCCATGCTGAATGGGGCTGATGGCAGTGATAGCGGAAAACATCTCAAGGGCCCCGCTTTGGCTTACCCTTGCATTAAAATTCTTATTTTCACATTCCATTGACATTAGTGGGAGGGAGGTTTCTCACTGATGTGCCAGTGTTCGATTCCCTACTTCCACAATTTCTCTAGGCCTCTGACAAAGACCAGCAAAGCAGTCACATGCTATTGATTTCAAGGTTGCCAAGAACAGTATATTTTAGCCATCAAATGCCTGGGGAAACAGAAATGTTTTAAAGTTCCTACTGCAAGTGAATAATGAGGGAGACGGGTGCACCTCACCAGACATCTTAGGTGCCGGAACGCAAACTTGCTCAGGATCACAGGATTCCTTAAGGCAGAACTTCACAAGGAATCTCCATTGTAAAGGAACTTCATGTCTCCGATTCATTGAGGAGACGGTAGTCAAGCAAAGTTGTGTTTCTGTGTTTTTCTGGCTGGTAGATTCATCATTATTCCTCCCTTTATGCTTCTCTGTGCCATCCACACCCAAGCGACTGTGTCCCCTGGGCAGTTCACAATTTAAAATCAATAAAATACAAATACAATCAACAGTACTAAAACAATCGATGTAAAAGCAGCACCAGCAGAAAATAATAAGCAGCATAAAACCAGAATCAAAATCTCTCACACACACTTTCATAGTATTTATTTTACACTAAGTTAAAGCTTCAAAGAATGGGAAATGTATCTTGGAGACACTCTTCCTAGCTAGAGGCTGATTGTGTTGCAAGATCTTTGATACAGATGCTTTGAGGGAATCCAGTGCTAGAATCCATTGCTCTTGCAGCAGTGTGTGGTAGTAAAAACTTTGTAACTCAGTAGGCTGAGCTATTAAAAAGTCAGTCAATGTGTTTCCACATTTAACAACCCATGGGAGCTGACTTCCCAGTGCTACACAGCTGCGTTATCATTATGCTTTCCCAACAATGAATTATCACATTCTTGGCTGCTGTCCAAAGGTGAACCCTCCATGGCACTAAATTGAGGTATAGGCTTTCCAGTTCCTTCTTTTAAGGTAGGAGGGAAAACAGCTCATGCCTGGAGGAAACAAAAAGAAGCGGGTGTTCAGATCATTTCTTCAAGATAATAAACAGATAACTATATCTGTTTATCAGGAATTACAAGACAGAGAAACCAGTAGGAGAACACTTCAATCTCCCAGGACATTCTATTTTGTTGTTGTTTAGTCGTTTAGTCGTGTCCGACTCTTCGTGACCCCATGGACCATAGCACACCAGGCACTCCTGTCTTCCACTGCCTCCCGCAGTTTCGTCAAACTCATGTAGCTTCGAGAACACTGTCCAACCATCTCGTCCTCTTTCGTCCCCTTCTCCTAGTGCCCTCAATCTTTCCCAACATCAGGGTCTTTTCCAGGGAGTCTTCTCTTCTCATGAGGTGGCCAAAGTATTGGAGCCTCAGCTTCACAATCTGTCATTCTATACAAGATCTTCTATACAAGATAGGACATTCTATGTTGTTGTTTAGTCGTTTAGTCGTGTCTGACTCTTCGTGACCCCATGGACCATAGCACGCCAGGCACTCCTGTCTTCCACTGCCTCCCGCAGTTTGGTCAAACTCATGTTCGTAGCTTCGAGAACACTGTCCAACCATCTCGTCCTCTGTTGTCCCCTTCTCCTAGTGCCCTCAATCTTTCCCAACATCAGGGTCTTTTCCAAGGAAGGACATTCTATACAAGATCTCAAAGTAGCTGTCTTACTACAAAAGAATTTCAGAAATGGACTGGAAAGAGAAGTTGCTGAATTGTAACTTATCACCAAGCTTAAAACCATGGAGAGACCTGGTTTGAACAGAGACATTGGATTCTTATCACATTATACATGATAAAGCGATCTTCAGCCATCTCACCCCTTGCTTTTTCATGCAAGACCATTTGCAGTCGTTTACAGTTGTCAACAGCTATCAGTCAGTCAATCACCCATTTCCACCACCCTTCTGAGTGATACCCCTCCCCACCCTTTCTCTATATATAAGCGTCTGGGGACTTCTATTTCAGTGTATCTGGAGAAGTGTGCATGCACACGAAAGCTCATACCAAAATAAAAAAACTTAGTTGGTCTTTAAGGTGCTGCTGGAAGGAATTTTTTAAAATTTTGTTTAGATAACTATATACAGTATGTAACAAAGCAGGAGTCCTGTCACCATTAACACATAACCCAGGCGAATGAACCTTCTCAGAATCTTCAAGAGACAAGCACCACACAATGGCTTTAAGTGCTTATTTCAAGGACTCTTCACAGATTGAAAAAATGACAACTGTGTGGTATAGTGGGTAGACTCTTAGGGTTGGACTAGGAAGACCCAGGTTCAAATCACTTCTAGAACTTGCTGCTTCAAGCAAACCACTGTTTCTCAGCCTGACCTACCTCACATGTTCTGGATAAAAATCATATAACTCCCATTGCCCTGAGCATATACAGGTGAAACTTGGAAAATTAGAATGCCGTTGAAAAGTGCATTTATTTCTGTAATGCAACTTAAAAGGTGAAACCAATATATGAGATAGATGCAAGACATGCAAAGCAAGATATGTCAAGCCTTTATTTGTTGTAATTGTAATTATTTGTCGTTAGGCGGGTCAATTATAAATGGAATGTAAATAATGAAATGTAATAGCAATGTTTATTTTTGTATTATTGTAACTATTTGTTTTATTACTGTGGAATTTCCAAAAGAAAGCATTTGTAAAAATTAAAATAAGAATAAAAAAATAAGAAGTTGCATTACTGAAATAAATGCACTTTTTGACGATATTCTAATTTTCCGAGTTTCACTTGTAAACTGTCCTTTTTTTCTGTTGTGCCATTTGGCTGGCATTGTTCAGCATAACACTCTGTAAACTGCCATTCATTTTTTTAAAAAATAGTTCAAGGGCTGCTTATTCCTGGGTGAGTGTGTCAAAGATGACAGTGGTCACTGAATATATCTTCTGCTCCCCACAAATAAGTTCTTCAGTTGAAAGAGGAAAGTGAAAATAAAATGGTTGGCACATGGAGACACCTGAGAGTTAGTCCACCCATACTGAATGATGATAATTTTGTTCCTGGTGTAATTGCCTCATAGCAGATATTACACATATCTGATGAGCAAAGAGTGTTCCATCACATTTGCTGGACACAATTCACTCTGCAAAGAAGATCTTGCAAGAAATATGCATTTCCTAACTGAAATAATCCTTACTTCCCATGCATTTCTTTCTTCTTTTGGTCTCATCAGTCTACCAGTTCTCTCTCTGGCTCTATAGGCCTCAGCTTGTCATGACAAATGAATGCATTGCTTTGGGCACAAGTTCACACATTTATCAACAACTGTCTCGTACAGATATGTTCAAAGACGTGGCATGAAGTTCCTCTCTACATTTTTCTTCTTTGGCCCAGAAACCTTTTTGACTAGCCTTCCTTGAACAAATTCATTTCCTGTTAAATAGTGAAGCGAGGAAATAATCACACTGATATGCTGAAGAAGGTGGTTGGGAATTCTGCACAAAAGCCTTCCTGTTTATGCATTCTTAGGCCATGACAGATCAACTAATATTCCTCATATGACCACTCCCTTAAGGATTTATTGAGTGCTGGGATGACAGAGGAGGAATTGTCTTGGGGTGGGTATATAAAAAAGCAAAAAAAAAGGGGGGGTGTTCTCAAATGTTTTGCAGGAAATTTGCCTGAAAGTTTTTAAAAAACAAAACAAGCCTTTCAGGAATTCATTTGGAGACAAAAGAGGGGGGGAAAGGAGTGGAGAAGACATACAAAGAAGTTTATTGCCACAGCATAGGAAACAGAAGAGGCAGCAGACCTGAATTTGTAATTACTAATTTTTGAAGTGACTCTTCTCTGAATTTCCCTGAAGATAGGCCGCCAGTCACTGTCTCTCACCCTAATCTACCTCACAGAGTTGTTGTGGGGATTAAATTTGGGGGGGGGGAGAACCTTGCATGGCACCTTGGCCTCCTTGGAGGGATAAAAGTGCAACATATAAAATAAAACATACTTTGGGGGTTGGTGATGGGAACATAACAGAGGGAGAGGGGTCGTAGAACCTAAATGGCCTCGGTCCTGTATACCTGAAGGAGTGTCTCCACCCCCATCATTCAGCTCGGACACTGAGATCCAGCGCCTAGGGCCTTCTGGTGAGAAGTGAGGTTACAGGGGGAACCAGACAGAAGACCTTCTTGGTAGTGGCACCCGCCCTGTGGAATGCCCTTCCAACAGATGTCAAGGAAATAAGCAGCTGTCCTATTTTTAAAAGACACCTGAAGGCAGCCCTGTTTAGGGAAGTTTTTAATATTTAATGCTGTATTGTTTTAACATTTGATTGGAAGCCACCCAGAGTGGCTGGGGAGACTCAGCCAGATGGGCCGGGTACAAATAATAACTTATTATTATTAAAATTCCTTCAGTAGCACCTTAAAGACCAACTAAGTTTTTATTTTGGTATGAGCTTTTGTGTGCATGCACACTTCTTCAGATACACTGAAACAGAAGTAACCAGACCCTTATGTATATTCAGAGGGTGGGTGGGGGATGATGGGAATGGGATTATTATTATTATTATTATTATTATTATTATTATTATTCCTTCACTTTCTGTCCCTCATGTGATTGAAATCGCAGAAGAAGGGGGAACCCCTGGGCCACGTTCACACAAGACATTTAAAGCCCTAGGTTCCATTTTCAACAGTCGTGGCTTCTTACCGGTACCTCAAAAAAGTCTGGGGGCTGTAATTTGCTATAGGTGTTAAGAGTATGGTTCCTGGAGTTCCCTGTGAAGAGAGATTGATGGTGAAGCCACTCTAAGAATTGGAACTCCAGAGAGGGTCTTCTAACAACTCTCAGCACTCTTAACAAACAACAGCTCCCAGAATTCCCTGAAGGAAGATTTGCCCTTTTAAAGTACTGTAGTCTGGTATTGCTTTAAATGTCTGGTGTGAATATGGCCCTAGTTAGGGCAAGGGTTAGTCTCATAGCAGTTTCCCACAGCCAGACTGTGGCACTAAATATGGAGCCCAGATCAATTTGTTTAGCTGGTGGAAGGCAAAAGCAACTACCTGTACATTGTGCTGATCACAACAAGCCTTTATTTATAGATTTTGATTTGATTTATTAAACTTTATACTTTTAAAGGGGTCTCAAAGTGATGTTCAATAGCTGCAATACAATAAAACGTCATACAAACATATCAAAACAATACACAATATCTGTAAAGTAATCATGATAAACACACTCACACTGGGGACTCACTCTGTATTTCTCCTGACACAAGGTGACAAAGGTGGTCTCAGTACGCCCCAATTGAAATGGATCTGGAAAACCCCAAAATGCCTCAATTGGTCAGCAACCACTCACTCATAAACCTCACCAAGGAAGGAGATCTTTGTACTTGGTCCAATAATTAATTATTCAGATCTTCCAGGTCCAAGGAGCGTTTCTGTTTAAAGAGATACCTATATATAAACCTTGTTGTGCTCATTGGTCTGATGAATGTGGAAATAACTTGGTGCAGTGCTTGAGTGACTTCAAAGAAGATGCTGAAAGCATGGTTCAAATGTCCTGATGTGCCACAGTGATGCCACAGCAGCCCAAAGGCTGTGTGCTTAGAAGTTCCTCACCCCAGGAGAGGAAGGCCTGCAGGAGGCAAAGCCAGATGCAATTGTTTTTCTAATGCTCGCTAATGGCCAATAACCGACGGTCGCAAACGGCACACCTGTACAGTAGAACAGGGAAAACAAACATGCTCATGGTGTCCTGAGAATTCTCTAACCACATTGCTGGGGTTATCATTCAAAATGAAAGCGGCAGTTTCCCACATCAGATACGGTGTCAAACCACATCAACCAGCTCAAAATCTAAGATTGCAAAGGGGCAATAACATTTTCATAATTTCTTTGCAATGCTCTTTCAATTACCCTTCCACTTTATTGCACCACTAGATTCTGAATGGAAGAAGAAAACCTCATGTGTTTGCAGAATTGAGTCATATGGCTATAAATCATCTCTCTGGTGGAGTCAGGCAGTTGAAATAAAGCACAGGGCACCAAGGGAGAGAGCTGAAAGGGAACACCCTCTGTGATATGTAGCACAGCATAAGCTAGGTAAACATACGTGGGTACTTTTTATTTTCTCCTAGTCTATGGAACCCTAATTTCCACTTTTACATGGAAATGCTAGCTGTTTCAATGCTTGAATATAGAAATCCTGGATATAGATGCTAAAAGAAAAAGGCACAGCTGAGAATAATGATGTAAAGCAAATCCCACCCATGATTTGTAAGCTACTGAGGTTGTGATCTTTTACGTTAGCAAATTATCCCAGAATGCGAAAACCAGTCTGTTGCCAAGTTGCGCTTTCCTTTTTGCTGCTCCCTTTAATTTCCGAGAAAGGAGGCAGAAGTACCCTTTGCAGAATCGTAAACTGCGGTCTCTAACAGCACTATGAGCAGCGGTCACTTCTCGCCTCTTGCAGCCCACATTCCTGACGTCCCAACGGTGGCATGCAAAGTGCAAGAACAGCAGTCTGTATCAGTGACTCACAGCAAGACAGGAACTCTCAGCAGATCCACCCTTCCTTCCTGTACTCTATCAGCTGAATCGCCAGAAAAACCACAGGCAAAGGCGAGAGCAAAGAAAATGGGGGCGGGGAGCAAAGCATCACTCAGGAACGTTTAGAAATGCAGTGCCCTTACTCCTACATTGCAAACACACACGCGTATGACAAACGACTTTTTAAGTCCTTTGACTGCTTCTTTTCCTGCTCCTGCTATTTCTCGAAAATCTCACATAACTGAATCGGTTGCAGAGCTTTTTATTCCCAGCAGTGAATGTTACTTAACCAACTTCTACAGTCTTGTTGAGGAATACTGGCTTTCTTTCTTTTTGTTTTGTTTTTTTTAAAAAATAACAATGAAAAAAGTGACTGGGCTGTCCTGCATTTTTGAATTTCCCTTTCCCCTCATTGTATGGGATCGATAATTTTGTTTTACGTTTTCCAAAGGTTAAGATCCTAGGAACATAAGAAGATGCCTGCTGGATCAGTCCAATGGCCCACCTAGTCCAGCATCCTGCTCTCACAGTAGCCAACCAGATGCACGTAGGGAAACTACAAGCAGGATCTGAGAACAAGACGACTTTCCCCTCCTGCGGTTTCCAGCAACTGGTATTCAGAAGCATACTGTCTCCGAGTGTAGAGACAGAACATAGCAATCATGGCTAGTAACCATTGATAGCATTATCCTCCAATCCTCTTTTAAAGTTGGTCAGCCCTGCATCCTGGGGGAAACAAGTTCCACAGTTTTGCTATGCACAGAATGAAGAATTCCTTCCTTTTATGTGTCCTGAACCTCCCAACATTCAGCTTCATTAGACGTCCACATGTTCCAGGGATACGAGAGATGCCCATGAATACTTCTATAAACTTCTTTCATGGCACCTCTTGCTCAGCTTTCCTCTCAAGTAAAAAACCGCAAATGCTGAAACCTTTCCTCATAACGGAGTCACTCCATTCCCTCCTTCATTTTGCTTGCCCTTTTCTGAGCCTCCCGTGGTTCCTTTTTTTTCGAAGGCCTTGGACTTTTAATAGACTTGAAACTGAACTGCAACAGAAAACAATGACAAAGGTACAATTATGACGAAAGCAGAAAGAATGTGCGACTGAACCCACACCACACCGGGAACCGCTGTGGTTTCACATCTTCTACTTATATCCTTTGAGATGTAAATCTTTTGCAGCTTGAGGGTCACATTCCTTTTTGGGCAACCTTTGGGGGAAGGGTGGCAGCACATGCCAGAGGTGGGTGGGGCCAGAGGCAGAAGTGGGTGGAGCAATGGATAAAATTTTTACCTCTGTACAGCACGCTAGTTTTTGCACATACTCACACCTCTCTCTACCCTTAATCCAGGTAAGCAAGAGGCATTTTCAGAGTTCAAGGATGCATGCCATTATTATTATTATTATTATTATTATTACCCCGCCCATCTGACTGGCCACTCTGGGCGCCTTCCAACAAAATTTTAAAAAATACAATAAAACATCAGACATTAAAAACTTCCCTAAACAGGGTTGCCTTCAGATGTATTCTAAAAGTCAAATAGTTTTTTATTCCCTTGACATCTGATGGGAGGGCGTTCCACAGGGCAGGCACCACTACTGAGAAGGCCCTCTGTCTGGTTCCCTGTAATGTCTCTTCTTGCAGTGAGGGAACCGCCAGAAGGCCTTCGGAGCTGGATCCCAGTGTCCAGGCTGAACGATGGGTGTGGAGACGCTCTTTCAGCCACGCTTCCAGCCATGCAAAAGCACATGTGGATGGCTGGGTGTACAAGGGTGTACAAGGGATGAGACGATCTTCCAGATATCCTGATTCCAAGCGTTACACATTATCTCAGTGATCCTTGCAACAGCCCTGTAAAAGTAGGTTGTACTGTACAGAGAAAGTAGACCACCCAGTAAGTAAGTGACCAAGATGAGATTTGAACCAAGGAGTTCCCAGTTCACATTCTTAGCCACCATCCAAACCCCCTGTTATTTACATTATAGACCATTTCATTTTTAAATCTGCTTTGCAGACAGAGAAAATGTAGAACACCCATTTGACCGACACTTTTAGTGCAAGGAGGGTGCAAACTGAATAGAATTGCATGAGTGTTGCATTGGCAAATGTCAAGGGATTTGGCCAGTCCCCAGAGGGTAGCTATGTCCAAAACTGCACAGGATACAAAAGCAACAGAAGTGTGCCATACTTTTATTAGGACAAACCAATAGGAATTAGTCCTAATAAAGTTACTCTATTACTGTTGCTTTTGTGTCCTGTGCAGTTTTAGACATAGCTATCCTCTGTTTCCTGTTTCAGTGAACAGTTCAGTTTCTGGGATCCTAGGAAGGTACCCAACACCAAATCAGACCATTGGTGCATCTAGTTCAGTACAGTGGAACCTCGGTTTATGAACACCTCGGTTTACGAATTTTTGGTTTACAAACACCGCGGACCCACCTGGAACGGATTAATCCACTTTCCATTACTTTCAATGGGAAAGTTCGCTTCAGTTTATGAACGCTTCAGTTTATGAACAGACTTCCGGAACCAATTGTATTCATAAACCGAGGTACCACTGTATTGACTATTGTAATTGGTAGAGACTCTCCAAGGCTATTTCCAGGTCTTAAGTGGAGATGCTAGTCAGGAATTTTCTAGTACCCACCCTTCCTTCCTTCCTTCCTTACCACTTTATTTCAGCTGTTCCTTGCAGGGTGACCATTACAGTGAATGGGTTTGAAATGCTTGTTTCCTGAATCCAGCATTAATATCTATCTCCTCTGGCTGTGTCTTGTGGGAGTATGATGTCTCAACACTACATCTGAGGGCTATGAGATTTTCAATCAAGTCATTAAGTGGAGCTTGGTGCTTTTGAACTGCTGCTAGTGGGAAAGGGGGGCAATGAGAATTCCGTTTATATAACACGTTAGGAAGGTTTTCAGTTTGACCTTATCAGTTTTGCTTCCCACAATAGGATTGCTTTAAGGTCCCTTATGACAATCAATCATGTCTGGAGGAACTGAGGTTCTTGAGGTCAGCCGGGAATGAGAAAGCAAAATAGAAAACAGTGCACGAGGCTGCCTGTTTCTCGAGTATCTTTGCTACATTACGGCAGGACAGCAAGTTACCTCGAATTCCCACAGCAGCTTCATTTGTGTGGACTGATTTCCGGAGGTGGGAGCGGGAGGTTCATTTGAAATTGTTTCCATAAGCATTCTCCACGATCACAATTTAGTTATTCTGCTGCAATTTCCTTTTTTGTGGAACACAGCCAAGCATTCTGTTTCAATTTGTTCATTGATAGTAAATGCTATTTTCTCTTTTAGCATTGTTTCCTTAAACTGTGTTCGCTCTCTCTCTCTCTCTGGTTTGCTATTTCCTTTTGCGTTTGCTTGTTGGCCAAACAAAGCCCATGGGGCAAGACATAGCATCAGTCATGATGGAGCAAGCAGGAGGCAACAGGGTGGTGGTCACAGAAGCCAGATGTCCACACTGCAGCTGACCAGAGGACAGGATGGCTTAGAAAAAATCCCAGGCAGATAACTTTTCCTCCCAACAAGTTCCAGAGCAAAAATGAGCTCATCTACACTTAGGGTTGTCCTGTGATTTCTAAGCAGGGGTCCAACAGCTTTTTCTTTTATCCCGCCACTGGGAAAACCCGCAGTTTACCGCTGAACTGGAACAAATATGAATACGCTTTTCTGCAGACTGACAATTGTCCCAATTCAGCGGTAAACAGTGGGTTTTCCCGGGGAGAGTGGTGGGACAAAAGAAAAACCTCTCGGACCCTGCCTAGAAATCAGGGGAAAACAGAAGAAATTTAGGGAGAAAGAAAAGAATGGATGAGCCCAACATCAAAGGTTCTGGGCTGCATCAATAGGAGTATAGCATCTAGATCAGGGGAAGTAATGTTGTTGTTGTTTAGTCGTTTAGTCGTGTCCGACTCTTTGTGAACCCATGGACCAGAGCACGCCAGGCACTCCTGTCTTCCACTGCCTCCCGCAGTTTGGTCAAACTCATGTTCGTAGCTTCAAGAACACTGTCCAACCATCTCGTCCTCTGCCGTCCCCTTCTCCTTGTGCCCTCCATCTTTCCCAACATCAGGGTCTTTTCCAGGGAGACTTCTCTTCTCATGAGGTGGCCAAAGTAATAGTACCACTGTATTCTGCTCTGGTCAGACCTGACCTGGAGTACTGTGTCCAGTACAGTTCTGGGCACCACAGTTCAAGAAGGATACTGACAAGCTGGAACGTGTCCAGAAGAGGGCAACCAAAATGGTCAAAGGCCTGGAAACGATGCCTTATGAGGAATGGCTTAGGGAGCTGGGTATGTTTAGCCTGGAGAAGAGAAGGTTAAGGGGTGATATGATAGCCATGTTCAAATATATAAAAGGATGTCATATGGAGGAGGGAGAAAGGTTGTTTTCTGCTGCTCCAGAGAAGCCGACACGGAGCAATGGATTCTAGCTCCAAGAAAGAAGATTCCACCTAAACATTAGGAAGAACTTCCTGACAGTAAGAGCTGTTCGACAGTGGAATTTGCTGCCAAGGAGTGTTGTGGAGTCTCCTTCTTTGGAGGTCTTTAAGCAGAGGCTTGACAGCCATATGTCAAGAATGCTTTGATGGTGTTTCCTGCTTGGCAGGGGGTTGGACTGGATGGCCCTTGTGGTCTCTTCCAACTCTATGATTCTATGAAAGGTCCAGCAGTGTAGTACCTGTAACTCTTCAAAAGGAAGAGTTCCAGGAAACATAGCAAATGGCCAGTGATGATGGGAGTTGGAGTACGAAAACGTCTGGAAGGCCACATGTTGCTCATCCCTTCACCATACAGTAGTGTAAACTCTTCCTTGAAGACTTACTTCAGTGAAGGGGATTCACTATTCCTTGGCACTGTGTTCTCCTGGTACAACCATTGATGCCCCATTCAAGTGCTGGTACTCCTGATGAAGTGGTTTGTTGTAGATCATGCTTTGCTGAAATCTATCCTCCAGTTTCTCAAAAAAAATTATTCCCCTGCCAAAGATGCATCTATTTTTCTACCCCATTTTCGGGGCAACTGAGAATTTCTCCAGAATTTTGGTGAGCGTGGGGTTGAGCATCATTGTGAGGTGCTTGTGGGTAGCGTGAATAAGTCTCTTTCCACGGAACATTTCCTCAGCGCACTTTCAAGTTAACCCGCCTGTGCTCAGAATCATAGTGCCTCTGCGATTGAGACATAAATACAACAATAATGAATGTGGGAAAGTTTTGTAAGCCATCAGAGAAGCAGGTAGTACAATGTTGGGTTATCAGCTCAGTGGCATCAAAACTCCTCTTTTATTACAAGGAGTTGTGTCTTGAGCTGGTTGATGTTGCCGGCCTTCATGTCCCATTTGCAGACATTTTTGTAACGCAGTTGCCTCACATGCAGAAGGGCCCAAGTTCGATCCCTAATGTCTCTAGGTAGGACTGGGGGAAAGTCCTTATCTGATACCCTGGAGAAGTGCTACCAATCAGCGAAGACAATTTTGAGCTAGGTGGACCCAAGGTCTGGCTCAGTATTAAGACAGCTTCCTTTGCTCCTATGCTGGCTGGGTGGGTGGGATTCTAGCCCGGCAGAGTCAGAAACACATTTTATTATGTTTTATTATTCTAATTGTGAGGCTGGGAAACAGTGTCAAGATGATCAGATTGACTTTGAGTGACTCATTACAATCAGGGAGCTCATCCCACAGAGTCTGCTAAGATCAGAGTCATCTGAGGATGCTCTTCCTCCGCACTTTGGAAGAAAAGAGCCACTCCAAAGAACACTCAGACTCCTAGTAGGAGGTGAGGTTCAGCTGAGCATTGCAAAGTCTGCCAGAGGCAGAGAACAATTGCCCTGCAATTCAACCTAGCAACTAAATACCAGCCTTCTCTGGACATTCAGCCTGAATTGTGCAGGGGAGGGGACTAGGGGGCACAGGTGCTACCCTTCCCCATGTTTCTGCTTATGCCATGAAGTAGTGGTGCGTGTCATGGGCAGAACAGCAGAGCTACACTCCAGACACATAGGTACTGCTTACCTAGACGGGGCAGGGCAGGTAGAAACTCTGGGGCCACAGGGCTGCACCCTGCATGATCAGGATTCATGACTGGGAACCTTGGTAATGCAGAGCTCCAGATCATGGAAAGACTACTAAGACCACATTCACATCATATATTTAAAGCGCTATACCACTTTAAACAGCCATGGCTTCCCACAGGGAATTCTGGGAGCTGTCGTTAGTTGAGGGTGCTGAGAGTCCTTGGTTGACCTTTATTCCCCTTCCAGAGCGGCAGATCCTAGAGTTCCGTGGGAACAGAGATTGATTTTTAAACCACTCTGGAAATTGTAGCTCTGAGAGGGGGCTAGGGGTCTCCTAACAATTCTAAGCACTCTTTACAAACTGCAGCTCCCAGAATTACCTGTGGGAAGCCAGGAATGTTTACATACCCTCCAACATTTCTTCAATGAAAATAGGGACATTATTATTGTTATTGTTGTTATTATTATTATTATTATTATTATTATTATTATTATTAAATTTTATAATTTATACCCCACCCATCTGGGTTGCCCTAGCCACTCTGGGTGGCTTCCAACATACATAAAAGATAATAAAACATTAAACATTTTTTTTTTAAAAAAAACTTCTTTATACAGGGCTGCCTTCAGGTGTCTTCTAAAGGTTGTATAGTGACTTGTCTCCTTGGCTCAGGGATCGCAAAACTCCATACCCTCCAACATTTCACCAATGAAAATACCCTACAATATTTCTCTGATGAAAATAGGGACATCCTAAGGAAAAGAGAGACATTCCAGGATCAAATCAGAAACTGGGACGGCTTCTGTAAATCTGGGACTGTCCCTGGAAAATAGGGACACTTGGAGGGTCTAAAGTGGTATCAGGGTGCTTTAACTGTATGTTGTGAGTGTGGTCTGAGACTAAGGAGGAGGAAGCTGATAAACCATTCCACCAGCTGCATCGGCTGAAAGTAAGAAGGCAGGCAGGTGAGATCACTGGGATAATGCCCCATGTGCCCGAATGAACCAGCCATACCTTGGAAGAAGGGTGGGGTCATCGTAGCATGCTTAATTTTAAAGCAAACAGATAAAGGTTTCTACTACACCCATTACAAAGAGTCTTGCACTATATAAGGCAGCACCTTGAGCACCCTGCACTTTAAGGAACTTGGAAATGTTAAACACCTGCAATGTTAATGGAAGACCTGCCAAAGGAAGAACCCTTCTCCAAATGTTAACAGCTCCTGAGCATTTCGAGAACTTATTTCAACAGCTTCTTCAAGCTAAATTATCGATGACATTTTGGAGACGGAACCAAACAGATGAAAATTGTGCTCCCCCTCGGAGACTTAAATGAGCACCCTGTCAAATCTGATATGGCACGTCATCACTTCTTGATTATATGGTTTATAGGCACTCCAATCGCTCGAGAGTTTAGCAAGCTATGTGCACACTTCCAAATATATCCTAAATATAAATAACAGACTGACTATATATCAACATTTTAACCAAAACAGAAAAAGCTATCTGTTAACTCTAAAGGGACTAGCATGCTTTTTAATGACAGAGAAGGATGAGTCATTAGTTATGTGGTTTGTTCTTTAGGCAGCATTGCCAGGATGTGGCCAAAGGTCAGGCATTTCTTGCTACAGAGCCTACAGTTATGGGTGCCAACAATTTCATTCCAGCTATGCCTGGATTCTGAAAGAGACAGCAGAAGGATAGTTGGCTCATTCTAAGTGGGATACATATCAGTGAAATGTATGTACTGTTTCTGTAAGAAGCTGCCTTATACTAGGCTGGACGTATTTGTTGAATGGTCCATTTAGCTCACTTTTGTTTCCTCTGTCTACTCTCCAGAGCTTTAAGCAGAGTCTTAGAGTCTTACTATTTGACCCTGTAAACTGGAGATGCCCAGGACTGGAACTGGGACTCCCAAGGAAGTTGCCTCACAATGGGCATGTTCTCCATCTGAAACCCTTGTTAATCTGTGCAGATGATCCTGATCTAGGTGGGATAGTGGTCTGACTTAGTGTGGAGAAACATTCTGCATTCTGCGCAGGGCCAGATTTAGGCCCTAAGCTGCTGAAGGTAATGGGGCCCTTTATATGTCCAGCTGTCCTTTGTCAACAACAATTTGTCACTGTTTTTTTTTGTTGTTGTTGAATATATGCTATATGGTAATTTAGGGACTACAAGCACTCTTTAATATTAGATGACAGGTACAACAGCTTGGACCCAGGTGGCGCTGTGGTTAAACCACTGAGCCTAGGGCTTGCTGATCAGAAGGTCAGCGGTTCGAATCCCTGTGACGGGGTGAGCTCCTGTTACTTGGTCCCAGCTCCTGCCAACCTAGCAGTTCGAAAGCACGTCAAAATGCAAGTAGATAAATAGGTACCGCTACAGCGGGAAGGTAAACGGCGTTTCCATGTGCTGCTCTGGTTTGCCAGAAGCAGCTTTGTCATGCTGGCCACATGACCTGGAAGCTATACGCTGGCTCCCTCGGCCAATAATGCGAGATGAGCGCGCAACCCCAGAGTCGGTCACGACTGGACCAGATGGTCAGGGGTCCCTTTACCTTTACCTTTACAACAGCTTGACCTACATTCAACTGTGCTGCACTGCAGTCTGCAGCTGCATGCTACATATGCCATGAAACCCGTCCATGCAGAATGTAGGCACCCTATATATAGAAATCAGCAAACCAGTGATATTTTAGGGGGCAGGCTAGCAGGCAGGGCCCATGACTTACATCATAGGAGCCTAGACAACACAAAACACTGTTGCTGTATGTAGGTTTTATTGTATTTGTTTTTTATCTTATATTTTGGAAATGTATGTCCAGTTGCTTTTTCCCTTTAATTTTTCGGGGGGGGGGGGGGGGCTAAGCTATAGCTTGTTTAGCTTATACGTAAATCCAGCACTGATTCTGCTTTCAGTATTCTCTGCCCCAGGGGTGCCTCACCTGTGGCCCTCCAGGCGTTGCTGAACTAAAACTCCCATCATCCCTGACCATTGACTATATTGGCTGAGGTTGATAAGAGCTGTTGTCCAGCAACATCTGGAGGGCCCTGGAGTTTGCTACCCCTGGCCAACAGCAGCTCTCCAGGATTTCTGAACCTTTTCCAACCCTGCCTGGAGATTCCAGGGATTGAACCTGGAAGTTATTGAATGCAAGCCCCAGCCATTGAGCTCTGGGCCCTCTGCATGAGAAACATGTTCTCTACATTCTTTGCTACACATTCTCCCCTTCCACTAAGATTCTGCAGCTGTCACCCCCTGCATTAGAGAACTGTTTTTACTCTCTCCTGTTTTTATTTAAATACAGCATACCCCCCCATATACCCAGTGCATAGATTTCTTTAATTATCTTATAATAAATAACATTGTTCTTTTAAGTCAGGAGATTACTCTGGTCTTTGCAACCAAGTCGCTGGCTCCCACTGTGCTATTTCCTCTGTTTAGGAAGCAGCTTTTCCTGACACTGATTGACAGAGTGTCACAAGGCTGCAGCAGTCTTGTGGCAGGCATAATGTGAAGAGCAGAGAAATCAGAGAGAGTTAAAAAAAACAACAACAACAACCTTACAGGTTTTGTAGAACTGGAACCAGAAAGCAATTTCCCAAATGCAACAGTAAAAATATGAATAGAAGCTGCTTTAAACCTAGTCAACACTGGTCCACATAACTCTGCTTTATCCAAGCCCACTTGTGATGGCTGTCCAGGGTTTTTGGACAGAAGTCTTTTCTAGTCCTAACAGGCCTGAATCATTCAGGTACTTCCAAACACTACACCTTGAGTTGTGCCTAAAAAATGGACCAGTAACCAATACATCTCTTTAAGTATTGGAGTACAGTGGTACCTCGATATCCGAATGCCTCGACTTCCAAAGGTTTTGACTTACGAAGTTGGCAAACCCGGAAGTCTTTTCACCGTGCGCACGTTCTGCGCCTGCACAGAAGCAATGTGTGCGGTCGGCACATGTGCAGAATGGACACTTCAACAACCGAAGGATTCGACTTACGAAGAGCGCCGCGGAACGGATCGCCTTCGTAAGTCGAGGTACCACTGTAATAAGTTTGCAGTGCCATCTCAATTTGTAGGCAAGAAGGTAGAAGAAAAGGGGTATTATAGTATGAAAAGAATGGGGCCCTGCAACAACAAAAATTGTCATGTATCATTAGCCCCAAACAGGAGCGTTCCTATTCACGGTTTCAGCCAACCTGACATTAGACCCTTATTGTACTGTTCATGGCTTGTAATGAGAGAAATTACCAGCTAAATCCATGGCTCCTTGTCTCTAAGTTATAAATATATGCTGATTCATTGCTTGGCTTTTCTGGGCATTTTAATTGCAGCGAAGGTAGCTTTCAGATTGCTAAACAGTAGTTTCCCTTTTTTAAATCAATTTACTGGAAGAAGGAAAAAACTATTTCCACTGAGTCAGATAACCTAAATTCCAAATGCAGGTAAATTCTATTCTTGAAGCCAGTTCCTTGCAAAACACAATAGGAATTTAAGTGTTGGTTATCCTAAAGCACCAGTGAATAACCTCGGTGTGAGGGCCGGATCTGCTTCCCACCAGCACATTTCATGGCTCTCCATGACCTCACGGATCTTAGCAAGGGTAGCAAAAATTAAACAAAAATAAAGTAGACACAGGACCCAGCTCTCTGGTGGGGATGCAAATTGCCACCTCTCTGGTTATCAGATTAATCATCTGATGAGCAGATAGGATGTTGTCACATGTCTTCAGCACACCTGCATGGATCAGCTGAGGAAGGAGTCTCTCTTGGTTTCTTTGTGTGTCAGCCTGTGCGAATCCCATGCACATGGGAGTGGATGCTCGAGAGTGTGGGGTGGCCACCCCCACTGTTGGTGTGAAACCCCCAAGGGTTGGCTTGGGTGAACACAACCCTTGGGCTAAAATAGTTTAGCCACCCCTGTCCTTAAGTTTCAGAGAGATAATAATCAAACATGCAGATTAGCAGAAGCTTCATCTTCATATGGCGATATGCTAGTGGCAGCACAGTGAGTTGAAGCAGAGAGACTTGTTCCAACAGATTTGGGTCACAAAGGCAACAATAGCCACACTTTCTCTGCAGCTGTCCTAGTTGGGGCTGCCGCTGCTGCTGCAATGATTGCTTGACTGCAGCCAAAGGACCGAGGTTTCGTTCATTATTTATACTTCTACGGTTGCATCGAATGCCGTGCTGCGTAACTCGCTCCATCAGTACAAGGATTCAAATTTGTGCAATGGAGCTTCCCTCCTGAACACCTCCTGAAGCTGTTCTGGAGTTTCCCCCAACTGTCTGGTGCAGATTTGGGGGAGGGCGTGAGAAGAGGAGAGAGGCAGGGAGGTACACATGTAAATCCCGGAGCTAAAGGATGCTGCCCTTCATAAGTTCTGCCCCACAGGCATAACAAACTGTACAAAACACACAGAGCCATAGATCCAAGTTAAAACAATGTTTTAAAGGGGAAATGTACTCAAACTGGAGTTCATGGAGTTTTGCTGTTTCAGATAGGTATTATGCAACATTAAGGTAAAAGGTAAAGGACCCTTGGATAGTTAAATCCAGTCAAAGGTGACTATGGGGTGTGGCACTCATCTCGCTTTCAGGCCGAGGGAGCCGGCGTTTGTCCACAGACAGTTTTCCAGGTCATGTGGCCGGCAGGACTAAACCGCTTCTTGCGCAACAGAACACCATGATGGAAACCAGAGCGCACGGAAATGCTGTTTACTTTCCCACCATAGTGGTACCTACAGTCATACTTTGGGTTACAGGCCCTTCGGGTTGCACACCGCGCCGAACCCGGAAGTACCGGACGGATTATTTCCGGGTTTCAGCACTCGCGCATGTGCAGAAGCGCTAAATCGTGCTTTGCGCATGCGCAGAAGCGCCAAATTGCAACCCACGCATGTGCAGGCGTGGCGCTGCGGGTTGCAATCACTGCGGGTTGTGAACGTGCCTCCCACACTGATCATGTTTGCAACCCGAGCGTCCACTGTATTTATCTACTTGCACTGGTATGCTATCAAACTGCTAGATTGCCCAGAACGGGGACAGAGCAACGGGAGCTCACACTGTCGTGCACATAGGCCCAATCTGCGCTGTGCATGTAAAGCTCTATCATGCCATTTTAAACAAACATGGCTTCCCCCAAAGTATTCTAGGAACTGTGGTTTGTTAAGGGTACTGAGAGTTGTTAGAAGACCCTTATTCCCCGCACAGAGCTACAACTCTAGAGTGGCTTAATAGTCCATCCCTCTTCCCAGGGAGCCCTGCGATACTTTAGGATGAATTTCCTTGCTGCTGACAAAATAATCTGGGCAAACCGCTGGATGTTATTGGAACTGTATCTATTTGCTGATGAAGAGCTGCAAGAGCAAACATGGAAAAGCTGCACATACTTCATTTGCAGCAGAGAAGAGCAAGTAATGATACGGAGTCCAGGCAGCTTCTGTTGCTGTTGTTGCTGCTGCTGTGGAATTCGAGATTCAAAGATAATAATGTACCTCATTCTGCCTTTTCAAGCTTATAGAATTTGTAACACCATGGGGAAAGAGAGAGAGAGAGAGCTGGAATGCATGACATTCAGAGGCCTGGTTTAAAATGGGAGCTTTTTAGCTCAGGGGGCCATACTCCCTTCTGGGGAACCTTCTGAGGGCCACATGCCAGCAGTAGGTGGCTCCAGAGGCAAAAGCATAGCTGCCAAGTTATCCCCTTTTTAAAGGGATTTTCCCTTATGCTGAATAGGCTTCCTCGCAAGAAAAGGGAAAACTTGGCAGCTATGGGCAAAAGTAGGCAGAGCAACAAATGTAAAATTTACTTTTTTACAGTAACTTAGTTTCTACATGTACTCCCAACCTTCTGGCCAGACAAAAACACTTTGCATGATGAGGGAATCAGCTAGATTGGGAAAGAAAAAGTGATTTATATGTAAAATAAAAAAATTCCTTCAGTAGCACCTTAAAGACCAACTAAGTTTTTATTTTGGTATGAGCTTTCGTGTGCATGCACACTTCTTCAGATACCAGGTATCTGAAGAAGTGTGCATGCACACGAAAGCTCATACCAAAATAAAAACTTAGTTGGTCTTTAAGGTGCTACTGAAGGAATTTTTTTATTTTACTTCGATCCAGACCAACACGGCTACCTACCTGTAACCTGATTTATATGTGTTGTATATGCAATATAACATTCTGCCACTAGATGGCACTGTGGGGTCCTGTTTTTCCCTACCAGATTTTTCTGTTTAAATTTACAACACATTTAACTGAAACGCTTCTTTGATGTATTTAGATCCAGTCCAGAAGTGCCTGAGTGCCTAGGAAGAGCTCTGAGTGCTCCCCCGGCCTGAGGTTGCCTACCACTGCTTTAAAACATACCATAGTTTCAGCTTAACTATGGTTTCAAGCTGATTGCACCATGTGCTGGTGCAGAGGGCAAAGGTCACAGTCGCTTTGCTGCTGCTGCTGCTGCCAAGAGCTGTGTCATGGGGTGGTGGCTTAGCATTATCAGAGAATTATGGTGTTGGAAGGGACCACACGGATCATCTAGTCCAACCCCCTGCAATGCAGGAATCATTTTGCCCAACATGGGACTCGAACCTACAACACTGAGAATAATAGTCTAGTGCTCTACCAACTGAGCTATCCCAGGTGATTCCTGAACCCAGGCCCATGGTTCGTCTGTCTCCAAACAAGCTACAAGCTGTAGCCAAGGTTTGCTCTTTGCTTCCCACTCGTGGTTTGTTTGGGGGAAATTAACCATGAGCCCAGGTTTGGATGTCATGCTCTAGAAGGGCTCTAAACGGTTTTTTAGACAAGGCTTACTGTGGTTAAACCACTGAGCCTAGGGCTTGCTGACCAGAAGGTCGGCGGTTCGAATCCCTGTGACGGGGTGAGCTCCCGTTGCTTGGTCCCAGCTCCTGCCAACCTAGCAGTTCGAAAGCACGTCAAACTGCAAGTAGATAAATAGGAACCGCTACAGCGGGAAGGTAAACGGCGTTTCCATGTGCTGCTCTGGTTTTCCAGAAGCGGCTTTGTCATGCTGGCCACATGACCTGGAAGCTATACGCTGGCTCCCTCGGCCAATAATGTGAGATGAGCGCGCAACCCCAGAGTCGGTCACAACTGGACCTAATGGTCAGGGGTCCCTTTACCTTTACCTTTACACATGTGGAAACCATGCTGGTTCTTCAGCAATACTTTTTATTCTATATGCTTTGGAATTCTGTCTTTAGAGATACTTCTCACCAGTTTACCTAGAGCAAACATATTGCCAACCTGCCTGCCATTTGCTGGATCTCCTCTGTATTAAAACTGGAACTTGGGAAGGCCACATTCTAGTCCTTGGGTATGGAGGCTGATCTTGGGGACAAGTTAATGTATTTTGGTTGGAAGACTGGAACAAAAGGAGAGCCTGCTGGATCAGAGCAGTGACCCATCATCCTGTTCTCACAGCAGCCAGCCGGATGGCCATGGGAAGCATGCAAGCAAGACCTGAGGGCAACATCACTTCTTTTTCCTGCAGTTTCCAGCAACTGTCATTCAGAAGCAAATAACCTCTGACAGCGGAGGCAGAATATAGCCACTGGGGTTAGTAGCCATTGGTAACAATGTGGTGCTCTCCAGATGTTTCAGACTACAATTCCCATCAGCCTCAGCCAGCATGGCCACTGGCCAGGGAGGATGGAGACTGTAGTCCACCAACATCTGGAAGGCAGCAAATTAGCTACTCCTTTTCAAAATACTGGAGAAACTGAAGAGGTATAGCGCTAGTTGTTGTTGTTGTTTAGTCGTTTAGTCGTGTCCGACTCTTCGTGACCCCATGGACCACAGCACGCCAGGCACTCCTGTCTTGCACTGCCTCCCACAGTTTGGTCAGACTCATGTTCGTAGCTTCGAGAACACTGTCCAACCATCTTGTCCTCTGTCGTCCCCTTCTCCTAGTGCCCTCCATCTTGCCCAACATCAGGGTCTTTTCCAAAGATTCTTCTCTTCTCATGAGGTGGCCAAAGTATTGGAGCCTCAGCTTCACGATCTGTCCTTCCAGTGAGCACTCAGGGCTGATTTCCTTCAGAATGGATAGGTTTGATCTTCTTGCAGTCCACGGGACTCTCAAGAGTCTCCTCCAGCACCACAATTCAAAAGCATCAATTCAATAGCACTAGACACACTGCAAATCTCCAACTGCATCACACAGAAGTAAACCAATCTGCACTTGAGACAAGAAATGAAAGAAGGTGCCAATCAGAAAACACGACTGATTCATTTCTAAGTTTTGAATCAATGCTCACAAAAGCATGCACATACGGTAACAAAAACAAGAAAGGGGTGTATGGTATTCTTCAGCAAAGTACCGGTATTGCCATTACAGTTCCATTTAGAAAAGGATGATGGACAAGCAGGCTTTAGTAAACTGGCCTGTAGTTTTTTTAAAAAGTGGGATTAGAATACTGATGTGTTTTAACAAGGGGATAGGGGGGAATAAATACAGATTTGAGAGAGGGCCTGATCTTTATCTAGTCAAGGAGTCATTGGGGAGGAACAGGGTTAATCCTGATAAAGAACAAAGAGAAATAAGCTGTTTTTCTAGCAGTTCCTCCATCCTGCCGTTTCACTTCCCGCTTGCCAGCTCATGGTCATAACGCTTCCATATTATATCTGCAGGTTTCTATGGTGATCAGCATACAAATTGTCTGCCCAACCATGTGTGAAAGCAATCATCTGATTTAGGCACAAGGAATAAAATAAAAAAAAATAGCGTTCAGAGATAAAATTGTTCCCTCAATGAGAGGATCACAGTGCTGTGCCGAATGACACAAGTCGTGGCATTTAATTATGGAGAGAGGGGGGTGGGTGGGGAAGAAATGTCCCTGTGAAAAAAAGATTTGAGTGGCAGGGTTGGTGATAGGCTATTGGGATGTCCTCAAGCAGGGCCAATCATAAGGGCCATGTAGGTGAGAGCGCCACTTACGCCGGATGCAAAATAAAATATCTACACCTAGATGCACATGTAGCACTTATTATATATAACTCAAAAGCTGTGATGTTGATGAGAAGGCACAGCAAATTAACCGGGGGGGGGGGGCGGCGGCTGGCGAATGGTCTGGCGGCCCCTGATGCTGCAGCAATAGTTGAGCACAGCAGGTGCACCTAATCATTGCTGCTCTTCTGTAAGGGGAAAGTGGGGCAGTAACTCTGTGCCAATATGTCTGGGATCCCAATAATGGGTTGTATCCAAGGCTGGCATTCTGCATGTGCAATGGAATGTTCCCCTCCTCTGCAGCTTCCTGTTAACCCCCTAAAACTGCTCCAAAGGGGAGCCCTCTGGAACACATTTTGGGGGCTGCGGTGGGGAGAGGGAGGGGAAGATCCATTGCACAAGTGGAATAATAATAATAATAATAATAATAATAATAATAATAATTTTATTTATACCACGCCCTTCCCAGTCAAGACCGAGCTCAGGGCGGCTAACAACAAGAATATCAAAGCAAGCATAAAAGAAATAATTCAATTAAAATGCAGATTAAATGCAACCTCATTTAAATATCTGTAGGATAAAGCCTTCGAGGAGGCTGCTTGCACAGCCCTGGAGACAACCCAACATTCTGTCCGCCTTTCCCCAACCTCAAAAAATGGCAGGCGTTTTCCTTGGGACCATGGTGTTGGGGGGGTTAAATTAGTAGTCCCCCCCCCCGCTGAATCAGGATCCCCACAATGTAATGGGTGGGTGGGTGGAAATATGTGGGTGGGAATATTTTAATTGTGGATGTTTATATTTTTAATCTGGGGGTGCGGGTGGCGCTGTGGTCTAAACCACAGAGCCTAGGGCTTGCCGATCGGAAGGTCGGCGGTTCGAATCCCCGCGATGGGGTGAGCTCCTGTTGCTCGGTCCCAGCTCCTGCCCACCTAGCAGTTCGAAAGTACATTAAAGTGCAAGTAGATAAATAGGTACCGCTCCGGCAGGAAGGTAAACGGCACTTCCGTGCGCTGCTCTGGTTTGCCAGAAGCGGCTTTGTCATGCTGGCAACATGACCCTGAAGCTGTCTGCGGACAAACGCTGCATCCCTCGGCCTGTAAAGCGAGATGAGCACCGCAGCCCCAGAGTCGTTCATGACTGAACCTAAGAGTCAGAGGTACCTGGTTCCGGTTTCCGCCTGCAGGAATGGCGGACCTGTTTTCCATCTCTCTGACCTTCGTAAGGAATTTGGCGGTTGCTAGGGGAGTAAATGGCAACCCCCTACCCTCTCCGGGGGTTACGGAGAGGGGCCGCTGGCCCGCGATGCCCCCAGACCCACTCCGACTGTTTTTGGAGTGGGGGGAGCTTGGGCTGAGCACTTACGACGGCCAGGACTCCCGGACGCTAATCTGCATGGCGGGGATTTCCATGGTTAAAGAAGATAATTAGGCTTAAATCTATGGACATACTTCAGAAGGAGGGGAAGAAGCGCTGTTTACTGCTGAGAATTTTATGCTGCTGAGTGAGAGGAGTCAAAGAATGTACGGCATCTGGAAGAAGGATTGATGGGGACGGAGCGATAAGGGAAGCAAGTTTTTATTTTTTCTTCATATTGTTGCCTCGTATCTTCCCGGACGCGATGTCCTGGCTTGTTTGGAGTGAAAGAGAAGCAAAAGACTGTGTGAGTTGAACTCTATAGCTGTTGTTACTGAGCATATTTCTTAAAGATGTGAAGTTGCCGATGAGAAAAGCCCCCCCCTAGTCAGACGGAAGGAGTTCTGGACGCGTTCGGAGGATTTATGAGCTGTGACGCACTTTAAATTGGAGCAGCGACCTGAAGCTAAGTTCAGCTATAGGGCAAGGAGATCCATTAATTTACCAAGAGTTCATGGTTGGATGTTTGGGTCTCCTGCCTGAAAAAGCTGTAAATTCTATAAAGATAAATAAATCGTAAATCTTCATGGTTATGAGAGAAAATGAAAGTGATTTGAGCCTTTTAAGATGGCGCTGCTACTCCGTCGCAACAGGGAGCTCCACTAAGAAGATTTATGGGGAGGCTGGACTGATTAACTCACACAGGAGAAAGAACATCTGTGAAACTTCGTTTGACATTTATCTCAGCAGCTGGAACAATCGGATGAAAGTGGAAAACATCTAGGTGACTGTAAGGGGAAGATTTGGAATATTATGAGCTTGGAGGACGATTTGAACTTTAGAAATAAGACGGCAGTGGACAGTTGCGAGGAATTCCCAATTTCTTGAAGCATGGGAACCCAAAAATAAATTATTTAGATGATTTGGCATAACATTCGGTTTGATTGATATATATATGTGTATAATTTGAAATATTGAAATGTGATATAATTGGTTTTAATTGGAAAATTAATAAAAATATTTAAAAAAAAAAAAAAAGAGTCAGAGGTACCTTTACCTATATTTTTAATCAGAGAACTGAAGCATCAGAAGGTATCCCAAAGCTCATTTAATCCAACCCCCCAGGAATGCAGAAATCTCAACTACTGTTTATCATACATGGCAGGTGTTTGTGCCATTGTTTTTTATGCTTGTTTTGACATCAAGTAATTGTGATAGCAATGCCGTTTGTAAATGGAAGGGTTAAAGCAGGGGTAGGCAACCTCCCCCCCCCAAAAAAATATAGTCTGGCCCACCACATGGTCTGAGAGAAGGTGGACCAGCCCACGGCTGAAAAAGGTTGCTGACCCCTGGATTAAAGTGATAGAGTTGATAGAAAGGAGTCGGGGAATCATCGAATCGTAGAGTTGGAAGGGACCACAACGGTCAGCTCATCCAACCGCCTGCAATTCAGGAATCTTTTGCCCAACATGGGGCACAAGCCTGTGAACCTGGGATTAAGAGTCTCATGCTCTACGAACAGAGTCACCGATAAAGGGCCATCTACACCTCAGTTTGATGTGGCTTAAAGTGGATTGTGTGCCACACTTTCTCCTCCCCAAATCCAGAAATTCCCTATGCTTTGAAAATCCAAATAGGGGGTTGGATTTTCATGGTCAAAAAATTGGCAACTCAGCTTCTTCTTCTCCGCTCTGCCCTGGCACAGTAGCTCGGCTGGGGAGAATGTAGCATGCATGGCATCGTGCTCAAGTGCTGGGCTCATTGAGCCCATACACTTAGACAACCATACCGTCAATTCTTTCAAGTAAACTAAAAAAGAGAGAGGAAACTCTTTTGCTAATGTAACCTATTTTACGAGAGCTGCTGTGCAGAAAAGCTTAGCGTGACATTTTAAAAGTTTCTTTTTTTTTTAAGCTCAGTGATGAATCGAAATTCAATATTTTTAATTTGGGCACGGTGCATATCCTGTCCCCGAATCCCTGTAAAATGAAAAAGCACTCCAAATAAATATCCCTATTTTCTTACAATAAATCCATGCCTGTTCATGTGTACTGATTATGATTTTCTTTTTCGAATAAAATATAGATTGCATGCATTAAAAAGCACTCAGCAGCTGACACCGACTGTCCACTTCAGATGCAAGCCAATGCATTATTTATGGGGAGACGGCGGAAGGGCTCCGCATTCTACTTGCAAGCCTGATCCTGCCTGAATCTACTTGGAAGTAAACCACACTCATTTCAATGGAACGTATTCTCAAATAGGTGTGTATAGGTGAAAAAGCAGTACTGCGACAGACAAAAATAAAAGTCCAGCCGGGCTTTTCAGGGTTCACTTGCTATCAGTGATAGAGGAACAAATGAACTTAAAAATGTTAAGGCTGCAACCCTGCATACACACACCTGGTAAGGTAAAATGGTAAAGGACCCCTGGATGGTTTAGTCCAGTCAAAGGCGACTATGGGGTTGTGGTGCTCATCTCGCTTTCAGACCGAGGGAGCCGGCATTCGTCCACAGACAGCTTTCCGGGTCATGTGGCCAGCATGACTAAACCGCTTCTGGTGCAACGGGACACCATGATGGAAACCAGAGCGCATGGTAACGCCGTTTACTTTCCCGCCACAGTGGAACCTATTTATCTACTTGCACTGGTGTGCTTTCGAACTGCTAGGTTGGCAGGAGCGGGGACAGAGCAACAGGAGCTCACCCCGTCGCAGGTATTCGAACCGCCGACTTTCTGATCATCAAGCCCAAGAGGCTCAGTGGCTTAGACCACAGCGCCACCCGCATCCCTACATACCTGGGTAACACAGTGCATACCCTCTAACATTTCTCCAATGAAAATAGAAACATCCCCACCAACATTTCTCTGGCGAAAATAGGGATGCCCTAAGGAAAAGCAGGACGTTCTGAGATCAAATCAGAAACTAAGACAGCTTCTGCAAATCTGGGACTGCCCCTGGAAATCAAGGACACTTGGAGGGTAGCAGGGTATCTGAATCCATAAATGGGATTGGTCTCCACACTCCTTTATAGCACAATCCTGTGCATGTTTACTTGGAAGTAAGTTGTGATGGACAGGCCTTGGGTCTGCCTCTTTGTGACCCAAGGACCAGTGGGAGATGGGGAGTAGATCAGACAATCAGGCGAGAAGAGGGAGGATTTAAGTTAAAGGCTGACACTTAGTACTGTAGTCAGATAGGGACAATAACTTTCTAAGAGAGCGCAGGCAGAAGCTTCATTGACTACGAACTCCAAATTTTGGAATCGCATCAAAACCTTTCGCATGGTTTTGTATTAGTTTCGTAGGGTGAACCCTGTGTTTTGTAGGGGCCCCTGAACTGAGTAATTGATACATCAGACTGGACTTCCTAGTTAACACCCAGAAACCCAACATTCTCTACAGCATGAAGAACAAAACATTGGCACAGGTTTGGAGTGAATCGGGCAATGTTGGATTTCTGGGTGTGTATCAATTATCCAGTTTGGGGGCCCCTACAAATGTGAGGTTTACCCTACAAAACCCACCAAAAGATACCAAATTTCAGGGTTAATAGTTAATGAAGTTCTACCACTTTTCTCTGCTACCAGGTTTATTATGCAGACAATTAAGGAAACATTTTCCATGACAGTAAGCTGGTGATCTGTTTTCAACTTTTTTGAACCACATTTAAAAGAATTCTTTAATGAAATTGCCATATGCAAATTTTTTTTTAAATAAATCAACAAATCTGAATACAATTTAAAAAAAACATTTTTGTGTATAGTCTGCATCACAGAATTTGGACAGTGGCATAGGGTTGCCATATTTCAAAAAGGAGCCCAAAATTGCTGAGCTTTTTTTAAGGGAATTGTTTACCTTTTTATGAGAACAAGCCCAGTCCAGCAACACACAGAGCTTGAATATAGAAAAATGAAACGGCCTGAGTCATACTATTGATCCTGATACCTGCTAGGTTGTTGAGCTTCTCTTCCCCCCCCCCCAGCTTTTTGGGGAAAACCTGATCCAAAAATAGTGATTTTAAGCTTTTGGAGCTGTTTCCTCTGCTTTTTCTGTAGCGTTGCCACACACCTGGGTTTTCCCTGTCATTTTGCCGATTCGGCAACCCCGCTCCCATGCCATTTTTACACCCCAAAACCAGGCAAGCCTACAGTGGCGTAGCATTGCGCCCTGCATCATAGCTTGCTCGCTCACTCTTCTCAAAAGGGCCTAGCAGAGTTAATTTTGCAACACAGAGAATGGGCCTGAAACTTAAATTCTCGGATGCTGCAGCAGAAGGAGGAGTCACAGCTTCTTCCACTTGCTACTGCCGGGTACCTGTGGTTGTGGCCCCTAAAAGACTTAAAGCATGTGGCCCTTGGTCTAACTTCATCTTGGTGATAAGAACCTGGAATGAGTTTGGGGAGGGAGATTTTGCAGGAAAAGCCAAAATGGATCAAGTGGATGAAGATACAGGCCCCTGCAAGCTATCCGTCCGCAGGCCTTCCCTTTGGCAAAGTTATCTGTCCTTCTGGCAGCCTGCTGGGTGAAAAGGAAGAAAGGGAGAGGAGGAGATGAAAGGGATGTTCTCCTCCTACTTTTCCTCTGGCCTCGCTCACCACCGGCTTACTTCTTACTTCCAAGGGAATGTAGCCCTCAGCAGGAAAAAGAAGACCCCTGCCACTAGTTTAAAGGTATTATGTCCCACCCATTTTGGCTACAAGAAGGAAAAGCAGCTGTGTGCTTTTCACCATGAGCAGAAAGACAAGGACAGGGAGCATAAACAAATATTGCACATGGTTTGAGCACGGCAAGTCCTGCCTCCCACTAGACAAACTGGTAGAAATGAGAGCATTGTCGAGATGCAAATTTAAATCTGACAGGCCAAATAAATCTATTGTTTCCCCTTGCTATGACTAATGGGAAACCAGTGATGGCATCTCCAGGAGCAGCCTCCTTCGCAGGAAAACACTGCAGTCTCAAAAGAGCGACTTTCTTCCAGATACATTTAATGAATGGTTGAGGAAGAAGGGGTGGACAATACGATTCAAAACCCACAGAGCTTTAGCATCTCATGAATGAAATGAACAGGAATTTTTCCTATGGTACATAATGTCTTTTTTCTACTTGCACTGGTGTGCTTTCGAACTGCTAGGTCGGCAGGAGCTGGGACAGAGCAATGGGAGCTCACTCCATTGCGGGGATTCGAACTGCCGACCTTCCCTTCCAATTGGCAAGAAAAGGCAAAGTGGCCCTACATGTTATGGTCATCTCTTGACTTTTTGTTTATGGTTATTTTGCAATCCAATATTTATTCACAAGGTATCCTGTTGGAACAGCTGGCAGGGCTTGGCAGAGCTGGGAACCAACCGGCTGAAACTGAGATGTGCCACATCCTAACCCAGCCAGCCATGCAGAGATGATGGGGTTAGGATTGTGTGGTTATTATAATGCACGGGTGGCGCTGTGGTCTAAACCACTAAGCCTCTTGGGCTTGCCGATTGGAAGGTCGGCGGTTCGAATCCCCGCGATGGAGTGAGTTCCCATTGCTCTGTCCCAGCTCCTGCTGACCTAGCAGTTCGAAAGCACACCAGTGCAAGTAGATAAATAGGTTCCACTGTGGCAGGAAAGTAAACAGCATTTCCTTGTGCTCTGGTTTCCGTCATGGTGTCCCGTTGTACCAGAAGCGGTTTCATCATGCTGGCCACATGACCCAGAAAGCTGTCTGTGGACAAACGCTGGCTCCCTTGGCCTGAAAGCGAGATGAGCGCCGCAACCCCATAGCCCAGGAGTCCTTTACCTTTTTACCTTTACAATGCGCTATGCTAGATGCTGCATGGTGTTAAACTCCATTTTTATTGCTTCTTTTGTTTCTTATATTGCAATGCAATTTCCATTCCAGCGAAGGCACATAGGCTCTGGGATAATGATGAGAAAGCTTTCTCTCAATTTATCATTACAATATGAAGAACAGTTCCCAGGTGGGATGGCTGTGCAAGCCTGAGACAGCAAAGAGTGTTGTGGCGTGCCTATCAAATGTGTTTCAGTACAAGCTTAGTGGACTACAGTAACAGAGATGGGCTCTGGTCCACAAATGTGTATACTATCATCAGTCTGGACCGGACACATGCATACATAGAATCATAGAGTTGGAAGGGACGCCATGGTCCAACTCCCTGCAATGCAGTAATATGCATCCATATGGGGATCAAACCCGCGAACCTGGTGTTATCAGCACCACGCTCTAGCCAACTGAGCTAACTGGCACAGGATTGTATGGCAGGTATGCCTTTTTCCATGTATCAGATGGCCCCCCACTTTTGGTGTATAAGATGCTCCCCACTTTTTGGTGTATAAGTTGCTCCACACTTTTGGGGACCCCAAATTTAGAAAATGGGCATATGCACTATCCGTATATAGGACGCCCCCCAGATTTTTAACCTTATTTTAAAGTAAAATAGCCTTGTCTTATACACAGAAAAGTACGGTACATAATTTTATTTGTATGCTGCCTTTCCATAGTTCAAACCATGCTCAAGGCTGCTTACAGCATGAAAAAAAATATGTAACTGCCACAGAACAGAACAACAAACATAACAAAACATGCAACATAACAAAAGCAGTCGATAATCAATAAATAAAATATTAAACAATACATAACCGAACTGAACAATTTCCACGCACCATATATTCCGGTGTATAAGACGACTGGGCATATAAGACAACCCCCAACTTTTCCAGTTAAAATATAGAGTTTGGGATATACTTGCCATATAAAAAATACGACCCGGTGTATAAGACGACCCCCAACTTTTGAGAAGATTTTCCTGGGTTAAAAAGTAGTCTTATACACAGGAATATACAGCAAATCACATGGAGATATATAATAAAAATACAAAAATGGAACAATAAGTACTTCCAAAAGGTCAAGATCCTGCAGCTTCTGCTCTGCACTCACACACTGGGAATTTTTTGTTCCCAGAGGCAAGACACCTCTGATGACCCAGAAAGTAGAGGTCTGTTTGCTAAGCAATGTGGTTACATGGAGTTTCTCCTCTCTTTAGGTTTTTGAGAAATTGTGAAATGCAACAGCAAAATGATGATCATTCCTATTGTGATGCTACTGTGATGTAGGCACAGCTACGTGTGTGTTCCGAACCTGAAACACAGAGCTTCAGTGGCATCATCCACAAGCTTGGTGATTTGGGAATCCTGTTCTCGGAGTCTGTTGCATAGTTAACCCTCATTTCCACTGTCCGCACTGACTCTATTAAAACACCATTATCAAGACATGCTCACAGTTTCAGTCAGGAGTTCCTCTGTACTCCCCAATCTAATAGGAAAGCAATTTGATATGCATGGAGCTATTTCGGATGCAGGCAGGGTGCCAAGAGAACACTACCCAAAACTTGGGCATCGTACATTTTCAGCTCAAAGTTTCTTTTATGTCAGGTATTTCACAAGATGGTGCATTACGGTGCCATATGTAGCCTACTTTGCATTGGTAATTGAAACAAATTGCAAGAATCCCCCCAAGACCTCTGTAATGTTTGTTTGTCAGACTGAGCGCTACCTTTGGGAAGCGCTACGTGCACTTCTGTGGTTTCATGAAAGAGAAACGGGAAGCGCTACAAAATGAAAAAGGAAATCATGCAAAGTTGAACCCCAGTGAGCAATGGCTCGGATATTGGGATGGCTCAGATATGAAACCACAGTATGAGCAGGTATCATGAACTGGCAGGGCAACGGGGAGAAGGAACAGGATCCCGGCAATGGGTGTAGCCAGGGGATTGGGGAGGGGTTAGTGCACAGAAACCAGAGGGGGCCCCTGAGGCATAGGGAGCAGCCAGAGGTATGCTCTCGAACAGTGTTCCCCAAACTTGGTTCTCCAGCTGTTTTTGGACTACAACCCCCATCATCCCTTACCACTGGTCTTGCTAGCTAGGGATGATGGGATTTGTAATCCAAAAACAGATGGAGAACCAAGTTTAGGAGGCAGAAGCAGGCAAGGGCCCACAGCCCACCTCACTAGCTGGCCAGGTGGGGCTTTTTAGCTCTGGGAGGAGGGTGTGTGATTCCTCCGCTGGAGCAGGCTTGTAACAGGTGAGGGTCACCTGCCTCATCAAGCCCAGATGCTGCAATCAGCATGCAAAGTACAAAAGGGCAGCAGAGGTGACATGCTGTGTCTGCTCAACTTCCAGTGTTGATGGACTGCAGCATGGGTGGTCCATGGGATTGTGCTTTTCAGGACGGAACTCCTGGATCTCTGACCCTGGATCAGTTGCAGAGGCGGGACCCCAGAGTTGTAGCTGGAGTTGGGGGGCGTGGCGCACTGGGCGTCACACCACAAGGGTGGCACTGCGGGGCCTGCAGTCGCCCGAGCCATGCGTCTCTCCTGGGAGTGACACAGTGGCTCAGGTATCTCCCCAGTGCCCGAAACGGTAGTGTGGGGCTGCATCTGCCTGCCGCCTCCCCCTAAGCACTACAGCTAAGGGAGAGGAGGCAGGCAGACTCCCTGCAGGCTCCGTGCCACTCAAAAAAGCAACACGGGCCTGCAGGGCGCCGGAGCGAAATGCAGCTTGGGCACTGGGATTCTGGCATGCCCTGCCCCCAGGCACCCAAGTGGTTAGCTGCACCGCTGCTGGTACCTGGCCTGACTGCTGGACTTTGGACTTGGCTGACTGTATTGAACCTTGACTATTTTTCCTGACCGTTGAGCTTTGGATTTTGCTTGCCGTATTAAACCTGGGCCATGTTTCCTGACCTGTTGGATTGCCAGACTACTTGCTAGCATTTGCTCTTGCATACACCAGTGGGACTAGTCGCCAGGTATGCTGGGGTTGAGTTCAGCAGGAAGGCTTCTCAGGCTTGCACACGGCATCCTTCCCCATACTCTTCCCCTTCCCCACACCCCCTTAAAACCTTGGTTTCAGCAAACCATAGTTTGCCGTTTCATCCATGTCTGCAAACTATGGTTTGTGCTTCTTCTACAACCCAAGGATCATCCCTGACTGTTGGTTATACTGGCAGATTGCCATGCACGGGGAATTCCATAACACCTGGATAGTCACAAGCTCCTCGTACGTGCCTTATTGCATATATCAGAACAGTGCAGCACCTTATGCATAGAACTGTCTTTTCCATTCAAACATGAAACACACTAGCAACATGTAACACACTAGTAACCAGTGGCGTAGCTAGCCACTTGGGTGCCCGGGGCATCGCATGAGCCGTGCATGGGGCTAGCTGGGGCAGGGCGTGCTACGTGGAGCCTGCAGGGAGCCCTGCGCTGTGTCCCACACTGGAGTGCGCCTTGCAGCCCTAGTGCCGCCCGTGTTGCCCAGCCCCCTCCGTCCCCCTTCCTCCGCCACTGCTAGTAACACCTGTGAATCTTAACCATCTTTAAGCAGAAAAGTAACTTGTAATGTTCCTTTTCATTGAGTTCAAGTAGATGACTTCATTTTGTATTGCTTGGATTTCAGGCTAGACTTTCGAGTTTCGACACAGTTTTCACAACCGACAATGCAACACTTCCTTAGTGTGCGCCGTGCAGCAAGTAATAGCTGTTGATGCAAAGCCTGCCTGGAGGTCACTGTGTGGCTCAGAGTTAATTTTACAAAGTGTAAGGGAAAGAGAAGACACCACCTTAGAAATGATCCTAAAGCACTGCTGGAAACGGCTTCAGTGCATTCTTCTCTGTATATGTAGCCACATCATGATTCAATGTGTGTCAACAGAGGAAGGAAAATAAGCCACAGTTCCCTAGAGGACATGTACACACAAGATATTTACTAGGGAACTGTTTTAGCACATATGATATCTGGGCTGATCTGACCATTTCTAAAAGCAAACCAATGAAATTATAATGTTGTATGAAAACCCTCAACACAGTAACTTCTGTGCGCATGTGTGCGCATTGTGCAGGATGAGTAAGGATTTCTGCATGCTCAGTTTCACTTTCTTTTCCTTTTTCTTTTTTTATTAGGCAATTTACAAAGCCCTGGGACAAGTTGCCCCTGACATTTGACAGCCTGCTTTAGTATTAAAAGCCTTTTAAAAAAAAGTCAGTGGAAAAATGATAGCATTAGGATTTCAATTCCCAATGTGTGATTTTTCTTTTTGTGAAAATGCATTTATTGAGATTTTTCAGTTACTAAAGAAAAACAAGATGTAGAGACAAGAGTGAAGAAAAGAGCATAGATGTAGGTATATTTCTTTTACAGGTGGCAGCAAGGAAAGAAGATTGATGCCATTGTAAAGAAGTCTCTTCATGTAAAAGGTGAGTTCAGATAAGTGCATCAATGAGACAAGTCATATGTTCTGAAAGACGGAAGCTACAGAATGGCCTGTTACAAAACTCCACCAGTCTGCAGCAAAAGTCTTTCCCCACCTCCACCCCTTCTCCTGATATAACTGGTGTTTTTTTTTGTTTTTTGTAGTAGGGCTCTCCCAACATTCAATTCTGATAAGCATGCAATAACCCCACTTTGGGGGTGTAAATGGAGAACCTGAGGTCTTTTGGATCTGACTGTAGTCCCTAAATAGCAGGATTTTTTAATATTAATATGTTAATATCAGACATTTAAAGTCTGAGCAGGTGTCCTTACAACCCCACTGCTTCTTTTATCACTCATGTTAGAAATCAAAACACCAGTTACTTCTCTCTCGCTGTTATCTGCTCATAATTGCCCACCCCACCCCCAGCAAACTTGACTCATCACCTTCTCAGCACAAAGCCGGGAATACCTGTCCTTGTGGTTTTTATGCTTCCGTCTAGACATTTATTTATTTTTAGGCTCTGCATGGCGGTTGCATTACATACACCTGAAAGGAAAGGTAAACAGTGGCAAAGGGACAGGCCACAAAGCATTCCAAATACAAACGGAATATTTTGCTACACCCAGACAATGGGGGGAAGACTTTATACAGGTCCGTAATCAGAAATGGTGTTTGTGGGAAGGAAGGACAGCAGAAGTCACTACAGGCTGGTGGTTTTTAAAGCTTTCAGGGGATGTCTATAGTGACTGGCAAAATTCACAGTTCTTGTATTAATTTACAAGGTCCTTAACACCTTGGGTCTAGGATACAACTTAAGGATCCTTACATCCCTGCTGATCACAGAGATCTTAATGGCTTACCCATGGCTCAAACGTAAAGCTTCTATCCACCAGGAGTCCTGCATGCAGTATTTTGGGCCCATTTCCCTGCTCCCCCTTTTTGTAAACTGCTTAGAGCTTTTATGTACAATCAAACAGTACACATATTCTGTCAAATAAATGGGGTGTGTGTGTGTGGAATCTGTGAAGCTGCCACTGGACTCCAGCGGGTTAAGTTTGTTACACTCTGCACTGGACTTTGCCCATCATGTATAACAGATATCTATGGCATGTGGTGATTTTAAAAAAATTGTAGGGGAAAAGTTAGGGGCAAAGGCAACAGCTTGTGAGGGTGACTGGGGGGGTGGCTGTCATCTCCCATGGTGACAATTGCCCTTGTTTTTATTGCATGCCCACACCATTCTTAAGACCTTGAGGGGGCTGAGAAACATTCCCTCCTTGAATAAATCACTGCCACCACCAGAAGGGGGTCCTTCCTCAGAGCAAGGCATTTGAGGAGAAGTGGCCCAGAAGAGTGACATCACCACTGCCACTTTTCCAGGGTGACTCAAGTTTAAAAATTGCCTAATTAAAATTGCCATTAACTTCCAAACAATGATTTAATATAATTTTGAGAATGTCTCGTTGCTTCAGAACAGCAGTGGTTTCCCAGGCCAGATTTCCCAGGCTGCCTCATTTTGACGAAGGGCCTCTTTCCCTTCCTTAGAACAAGGCAGAGATGGGGGGGGGGAAGGCAGAGATGCAGCAGTGAGAAAACATTAAAAGATATTCTGCAGGTACGCTACTGAATTTTCCCCGAGACACTAAAGCAGAGTTATCTGAACACACAAGGTTGTAAAATGGTGGTGGTTCCAGAGTGTGCATCCCAGTTGCACAGTTTTAAAGCACATCTCTTTAGCTGATATGCAGCCAGTATGGGACTCCAGTCTGCAGAGCAAGAGGAGACAAAGAACAACTGAAACCACCTCAAAGGAAAACAGATATTCAGGCAAAAGGCATTGAATGTGTGTCTGGGGGGGGGGGGGTGTAGTGTTTGGCCGTAGCTGGAGACGGGTGCTTAACAGTTGTCATTCCTGAAGATCAGAAGAGGAGAGGTGTAAATTGAAAAGAGATGTCCCACCAGTTCCTGTCAGACAGGAGGCAAACATCACCTTGGACATTTGAGTGGATGCTTAGGATTTCACAGGAACAGGGAAAAGGATGTTAGAATCAAAGCATCAGGTCCCCTTCCTGCAGTTCCTTTGCTTTTTAACACTTCCTGTGGGCAGATTTCATCCTATTTTATTGCTTCCATATAAGCATAAGTAAGGGATAGTGAAACTTGACCTTAATGTATTGCAGCTCAAGTTCCCTCTTTTTTTTGTAAGAAGGTAGCAATTTTTTATTTTTTTTTAAAAAAGGGAAAGCAGTCTGTTTTCATACATTTCTAGTATAAATCATCAACTTCATTCATAGAAACTTCATATCTTTAGTTCCTAGTATACGTACTTACAAAATCTCTTTTTCAAAGGTTCTCAGTTTCCTTTCAAATGTATGTCATTTTAAGTATTAGGTAGAAGACAGCGCTTTTTGTAAGCTGAGGGAGTAAACTCATTTAAGTGATACCTAAAGTATAGGCCCAGTCATCTTTTATCAATCAAACCCACAAATTTAGAATTTTAAACATTTTAACACTCAGAAAGTTTGCAATGGTCCTATCTACACTTCTGGTGGGAGCATCCTGGGGTACAAATTTCTTGGAGATCAATATTCCCTCAGCAACATAATGGACCAACCAGTGGTTCTCACCCCAGAATTCCCCTTACTGAATATATTTGTGAATAACAACTCAAATTTACACAGCAGAAAACTTACGAGGAGCTAGACACATGATCACTAGACATTAGGAAGGGCTTGCAAGTGTGGGGATAACTAACTGGTACAAACTGGTCTGGGAAAGACTGACAAATAAATTAAAGATATCTAAGGGACAAAATAAGAAAGACTAATTTACTTCTGTCTGGTTTGATTTCATAGAACATGAAGAAGCCTCCTGCCTAGTTTAGCTACATTCTCAGCTTGACAATATCGCTTCTCCTCTTATGTTTCATATCCTTTTTACCTGTAAGAGAGTAAGAAACTTAATCTCAATACCATTTGGGGAATAAGGGGAAAAAACACCACCACTTGCCTGTTCTGGGATAGCTTGGTTATTGGAAAGGCTATCATACTACACTGCATGGATGCCTGGCGCTGTTCTTCTATGTTTCGTGTTTGATCAAAAGCACTGTATCTCAGTGATCCAAGTTAGCATTTTGGATAATATGTTGTCCACATGCTTTCCACTGGGTGGTCTTATATGCAACCTGATTGACCATTTCATTCATTTTGTTTACAGTGATATAAAATTTGTATATATATATATATATATATATATATATATATATATATATATATATACCAATCATTTAAGTACAGTGGTACCTCGGTTTACAAACACAATTGGTTCCGGAAGTCTGTACTTAACCTGAAGCATACTTAACCTGAAGCGAACTTTCCCATGGAAAGTAATGGAAAGTGGATTAATCCATTCCAGACAGGTCCGCGGAGTACTTAAACTGAAAATACTCAAACCGAGGCATACTTAAACTGAGGTATGACTGTATAGAAATTGCCCCAAGTAAGCCAATTTCTGTCTCAATTCTTGGATCTACTTCAGCAGGAGTGGGGAGTCTCAGTTCCAGGGCCCAAAAGTGACTCTCCGGGCCTCCTTATACAGTTTTTTGGATTCTCTTTAGCCCCTTCCCTGGCCACATCCTCCAATGGTCCTGCCCTACATGCTTCTCAGCTGCTTTTGTCCAACTGGAATACGTACTTGAGCTATGATAATGCCTCTTGCTTGCCTGGATTGTAAATGGCCAACAGCATGGGTTGATGGGAGTTGTAGTTCAGTAACATCTGGAGGACCAAAGATTCCCTTGATCTAGGATCTCGTGGGCAGCCTCCAATGAAATGATTCCACTAGGATAAGGACTAGGATAAGGCTGTGCAATTGAATTTCCCTGCCTCCTCCTTTCCCCTTGCCCCCTCCTAAATCTGTTATGGGTTTTCCTCAACTTTCCAGGGTAGATTTTGGGGGGGGTGTTATTGGGGGGGCAGGTCCCCAGGGAGAGGAAGATCCATTGTTCAAGTGGAAATTCTTGTGCATAAGTACTTTGTTGGATATCTCGCTAACAAATGTATTGTGGTATATGCTCTCCTGGACAACAGACCACTTTACAAAAGCTCACGCGGTAAGAAATTCTTAGTCTTCCAGGTGCCACAAGACACTGTTGTCCTTGCTGTAACTAACAACTATCCTCCTGCAAACTGTTACAATGGAAGGAGCTTATAGTGTTAGTGGCAGAGCCTGGGATTAGAACTCAGGAGCTGCTGCCTCCAGCTACCTGAGCACGGCAGAAAATCTTAGCATTCACAGGATTAGCCACATAAATAACAAAAAGTTCAGACAGGCTAAACTGAAAACAGACAGAGCTAAGCATTGGGCTTCCTTCAGGCAGATGATAATGCATCTGGACCAGAGACACTTTGTTGGTTGATAAGCTTGGCAAGATTAGTGTAAATAACTACAGAAGCAGAATGCTAATAGAAATGGCAGTCAAGGGTATCTGCTAAAAGCCAGGAAAACATATGTAAGTAGGTAGGTAGACGCAGACACACAGACACAAAATGCCTTTAAGGAGTTGAAATGTTCATTTAGTTCATTCAACTTTAAAAGCAAACTCGCCATTAATTTGCCAATGTCTTGCAGGAATATTCTCTTTATATAATCTACAGTGCACAGTGGCTGCACTATGACACATAGGTATCCATGTTCTCTCAACTGTGATCTTTTATTTTCCACTATTCCAGAGATGTCCAGCCGATGGGCTACATGCAAAAAGTCCAGATAACAGCTATAATGTAGCACGGAGGCGTACTTATCAGACTGCCGATTCCGATCTGTTTAAGCATGCCAGACTCTGTGCCAGATTATGGCCTATAATATAAATAATACTCCTGCAATGTAGTGGAATGGTATGCAGACCAGAAAAAGAAAACAGACAGTAGTGGGGGATATCTACAATGTTTCTGGGTTAACTAGGGAACAGTGACAGAAACACACTGAGTAGGGCCTAGACTTGGTCATATTTAGAGAAGACCCACTGGAAGTGATGAAGATCTCAAGTCTCATTTATTTCAGTGGCTCCTGTTCCATGAAGACTAGACAGTGGAACCTCAGGTTGCGGATGTAATCTGTGACGGAGGCACGTCAGCAACCCGCAGCATTCGCACCCTGAAGCGCCGCATCTGCGCAGGCGCGATTTGGCGCTTCTGCACATGCACGAAGGACGAAACCCGGAAGTCACCCGTTCCGGTACTTCCGGGTTTCCCCCAGTCTGCAACCTGAAAACACGTAACCTGAAGCATCCGTAACATGAGGTATGACTGTATTTGTTTAGGTCTCTCCTGTGTGGCCAGACAGACTAGGGCAAGCAGAGGAAGAGGGTAAGCAAGAGGGTTCACCTCTGAATTGCCTGAGGGCAACTGATCTTACTACAAACAGAAGGAAGGCACAGCCTTGTTAAGGGAAGCAAGGAACCACTGCAGCCACCTCCTGTACCAGTACCATTCCCAAACCTTAACAGTGCCAATTTCTTCAGCATGGCATAAATGGGGGGAGATTTGCAGGGGCCAAGAGTGAACTACTTCATGGTTACTCTTCATTGAGTTTCTTACTGACGGATTACACACTTGCAAATAAAGATGCCCCAAGCTTGAAAGGGCACCCAAGCCCTGGTTAAACAACTTTTCTCAATTCACTCAGATGTTTCTACAGTAGCCGTATTAATACATTCCAGGAGCGGCCTTATATTGCAAAATATAAAACTTAACTCGTGGGCATTATGAAGGCATTAATCTTCCACCTGTCACTAATACTGGCTAGGCAGTTTTTCAACTATCTGCCCTCAACATTGCTAGTTGGCCCTTTGGGGATTAAATCTGTAAAGTGCTGCCTGCAAAAGTGTTATTAGAGGTTACAGCCACACAAAATTAGCATCCAAAATATATACCTAGTGCTCTCATTTCAAATGTGCATTATTAGTCTACACGGCAGAGTTCATATCCACCAATGGGCTAATTATACCAGAAGCAATATTACCTAGTGACTCCCTTTCAGTGTTCTTTTCTTTTCTTATTTAAAATCAGGGAGAAGCCATGGAGAGTTTCATTCCAGATACAGCCCACTGAGCATTATTGGATCCTGCAGATCAAAGTATACTGGCCTCTCGTTAGTTTAACAACACTCTGATTCTTAATAAGTACAGTGTTTTCAAGCGCTGAAAGCATTTCACACACATTGCCTCATTGCAATCCTAATGACAACCCCATAAGGCAAGACAACAGTAATATTATCCCCATAAGGCTGAGAGTGTGTGACCACCAGTGAATTAATGTCTGGGGCAGGACTTGAACCAGGGACTTTTGGATTTGTAGCTCATTCTCTTGGACACTACACTGCACCAGCTCTTTAACATTTGAATAACCAGGCTTAACTGCTGCACCCTTCAGCAGATACACAGTGGTACCTCGGGTTAAGAACTTAATTCACTCTGGAGATCCGTTCTTAACCCGAAACTGTTCTTAACCTGAGGTACCACTTTAGCTAAAAGGGCCTCCTGCTGCCGCACAATTTCTGTTCTCATCCTGGAGCAAAGTTCTTAACCCGAGGTACTATTTCTGGGTTAGCGGAGTCTGTAACCTGAAGCGTCTGTAACCTGAAGCATCTGTAACCCGAGATACCACTGTATTCATTTCAAAAAAGTTGCAAGTTTTCTTTCCTGTCTCCTGTGACTTCATCAACAGTTGCATAGCAAGGAGAAATCCAGCAGTTCTTATCATTGCACCTACACACTTAAACATTTACTCTACCAGAAAAAAAAGGTTTGTCAAACTGTTGGAAGTACAAAAGCAGGCATCATTCAGTTTGTAATTTAAGGGTTAATTTTATTAGTCTTAAAGTCAACTAGACAGGAGGGGGTGGATGTGTTGCTGAGTAGCATGATCTTTGTTGAGGTACCGTAGCACATACCCTGATTGGCTGTGTAAGGAAGTTTTTACTCTGAATGTTTGGTCTAATGTCCCCTTGATATATTCAAGGCCTGGTATGAGAAAGACAAAACTTGTCTGTTCCTTTCTCCTCAGATTATACAGCTTTATAGCTGCTGCTCCAAATACAGTCCACAAATTCTTTGCTACAGAATACTTTGCCCTAGAGCAAGTGATTTATAGATGGCCTATCCCTTCTGCTACTGTGTCCAAGTACACCAATAGGTACCAAGGTTAGATTTATGCACAAGTTAAGTAAACCACCGTTTAGGGCCTCAGATTATGAGGGGCTTCTAAATCCAAAAGTCTACATTTCAAGTTTTATACAATTGGTTAAAAAATAAACTTACTGCAAGATATACATTTTATTTAGATTCTTCGTTTTCGCTTACATCCTCCCCTCTGTACTGGTCTATATCCAACTACATCACTTTATTATTTCTATTTGCATTGGCTTTTCTGTTAGACTAATGCACTTCCTTTTTTCTTTTTGCTAAAACCATGCAGCCTCCTAACTTTGACATAGCCTAGGGCTCAGCATGTCTTACTCCAGCTCTGATGGGCATAGGGGGAAAAAACCTTTTCTGCCTATGTGGGCAAAAGGTATTCCCTTAGAAAAGAGCTGCACAAATTATACCGTGGTCACATATACAGAGTTTAGAAGAGAAAATGTGTCTTTACAAATTTAGCAACTTTCCTTTGGAATCTTACTCAATATGCATCAAGAAATTGCAATAAAACACCCAAGAATTTATTGCTCCTTTTCCAATACAAGTAGAGATCAGCTGCAGGTTTCTTGTTATGACTCATGGATATTTGGTTGACCCAAACAGGGCTAAGGGCTATTTCAAATGTATCTTATTACTTACGACACATATTTGTCAATGTCTGAATGGTCGGAATGCTTCCTTGTAAGAAAAGTGTATGACAAAGGAACATTTAAACTGGTCATAATTTGATAAATATGCACACGAAAGCTTATACCAAGAACAAACTTAGTTGGTCTCTAAGGTGCTACTGGACAATTTATTATATATATATATTTCGACTGCGTCAGACCAACACGTCTACCTAGCTGAATCTATAATTTGATGAGACAGACACTAAGCTTGATGTTGGTCAAAAGCAACTTAGACATAACTTTCCCAATCAGTGAATGGCATTTTATTCAATGGAACAAAAGGAAAAGCTGTCCTGTTAAAAATAAAATGGTATTGAAATTGAATGTTGTTTAGATAGATTTTGTCTGGAACCTAAAATTAAGCTTGCTTAGGTTGGAGCTACAATTGGTAGCAAACACAGGATTCCTAAGCCCATGTTTGCTTCCGACAGGCAGTCTGGGATCCCATTTGCAAAGGACAAGCAGCAGGAAGGAGGTGTGCTTAATCCTTCCCACCGCCTTAACTCTGCAATCTCTTCCCTTTCACCCAGCCCCAGTTTTGGATTTCCTAATCAAGTGAAAAAGAGCAAGAGTCATTCCCAAAATGAGTGCCAAAATTATGGTTAGAAAATGTTACAGAGGAGAAGTGGTGGCAGTGGACGGGCAAAGCATTGCCTTGCCAAACACTTCTGCCTGACTCCATTCTCAACACTGGAGACAAACACAAGGCTGGGAATCCAGTCTATGAAATCAAACATCTAGTAGTGCCTATAGATAACTTGGGAGACTAATCCGAAGTTGCATTAACGCAGTTGTACTGCTGAAATAAAGGAGGCTGACCCGGGAAGCCACTTGGATGCAGACACCCATAATTTACAATAGGGCGGGCCCAACTTTTCGTACCTGCAAGAGAACTTCAACACAGAACCCACAGGCTGCGCACTGCCTTGTTGCGCAGGTGCAGGGAGTGAGGCCAGAACTTGCCCCATCCCAAGCCCTCATGCTGCCTTCCCAAAGCTGGCTAAGCAAGATGCCGGACTTTGGGAAGGAAGTGTGAAGCTCTGGCAGAGTCCTAGGGCCCTCCCACCTCCTTCCCAAAGGTGGGAGCGCCTTAACTAGGCTTTAGAAAGGAGGTGGGAGGACTCCAGGACACTGGCAGAACCCTCACATCTCCTTCCCAAAGCCCAGCACCTCGCTTACCTGTCTTTGGGAAACCAGCACAAGATCTGTGAGCAGGGGTGTCAAATGTTGCTGAGAGCCACCCAAAAAGGCATAGAGGGTTGCATGTGAGTCTTGGGCCAGCCATTGGACCGCCCTGATTTAAAATATAACTTTGCCTTTAAATGCACATCTCTCTCAAAATATACATCTCTGAACTTCTCAAAATACCTTTACAAATATATTTATAACTGTATTCTACCAATGTTTTCCAGGTGTGAAATCCAATAGATAGCTACATTTCAATCTGCACAGTAGTCCAGGAGGGGCAGGTCAGGTCAGTTTCTGTTGGAAACTGCAACACCCAAATTCCTCATGCGGACAGGTGCATTTGGGAACTATAAAAAAGCTGTTCTGAGTTCCTTGGAGAAAGTGATGCACCAGTGTATAAATTAGTAGAAACAATTTTCCTCCTGGTTCATGGCACACTGCATAACTTTACCCGATATTGTCCCAAAGCAATACCCCAACACACAATAATGCACAATGACAAGTATTATAGCAGAAAACATGTCAGACTAAATTCAACTCCTGCTTGGCCACAAACTCACTGAGAGCACAGCACTACTCATGTCTACTCAAAAATAAGTCTGACTTGAGTCCCAGGTAAGTGTGTACAGGAATGGTGCAGCCTGAGTAATACCATCAGCCTATAATTTGCAACTTTATAGTGGAACAGTTTGACTTACTTTGGGGGTTTATGAACGATGAATGACGAGAAAGATTACAAAGCCCTTTCACACTCTTAAAACAGGCTTCCCAGACTAAGGCCCGCGGGCCGAGGCTCTTTTATGTGGCCCCCGGCGGCCACCCACTCTTAACGTGGCTGCCCACTTCTGGATGGCTGGCGCGTCGGAAACAGCTTGTGTGCGTGCGCAAGCGTCATTTCTGGCGCACTTCTGGGTCGGGGGAGACCCGTGCACATGCGCACAAGCTATTTTCGGCGCTCCTCCAACCCGGAAGTGCGCCGGAAATAGTGTGTGTGCATGCGTATGGGTGCACTCGCCCGCCGTGTGATTGGTGCTGTGGGCTGGGTAAGTTTGGGGACCTCTGCTCTAAAAGCACCCTAGAAAATGCATGAAACTAAGTAGCTGAAACACCTGCTCAATTGAGTTTCACGTCCGCCTCCAAGTATAAATTCTTGAAGCCACTTTCATAATCTGTAACAGACACATCCATCCCTCTTCACTACAAAAAGGAACCATGACATTCTGTTTGGTTCTTTAAAAGAACAAGAAAAAAATGCAGTATCGTAGGAAAGTTCATTCCTTAAACGCTGGTGGGAGTTTATCAAGAATCCATAAATTCAGTGTGCTTATGCAGAATATGTCTTAGTCAAGGTACCACCCTTAATATTTTGGCAAGTGATTAAAAATAAAACCTGAAAATACTTCAGCACATGTTGTCTTCATGAAATGTGGTGCTGAGAGTATTTCAGTTTCAAATGTCTGAGAAGCCCCTATAAGAATACAAGCGGCTCAGTCAGAGATCACAGATAAGATTTTCCATTCAGTAAAAGGACCCAACCCCCCCCCCCCCCCGCAAGCCAGCATGCTTCCTGTACCATTAGATACCATCTCCATAACGTAACAAATAGCGAGGCTGTAGTGATAATGACCTGCCTGCCTAAGCTATTCTTTATACAATCTGAAGTTGAAATCAGATATAAATGGAGATTGTCCATATAAGTACAGCTACTCTTAAGTGTTTCTTTTTCGTCTCCAACAATTCAGAAAGACAGCATGACTATAAAGACACCCACAGCTCTATCCTTGGGGTGTACAATCTCTGAAGATCTATACGGATTTTTAAATCATCAACATCAAACACAACTATTATGGGTTGCAACCAACGGTGGCTTTGCCTTAGCAGAAATAGCCTCTGCTTGTGCAAATTAGGTGACCTGCTTTTTGCTCAACTCCCCTATCCACTTCCCCCAAAAAGCTAATTTTACTTTTTTCAGGGCAGGGGGGACCCTCCATAACTGAATAGGATATAATGTAGACAGCTGCAGTAAGTCCTGGCATCTGCTCCCAGTTTCACTTAAAAAGAAATGTTATTTTCCTTATGAGTAAAACTGCACAAAATTCTTGCCATACCTTTGTTTAAAAATTGTTAAGATTCCACAGAATGGCCACTCCTGCTTTCAAGCTTTCCTGCCAGATTCCCATGATCTCTCTAAAACACAAGTACCTAACCCGAACTCCCATCCTGTTCAACACTCTCCTAAACTTCTCTTATACAACAGCTTAACAGCCTATAGAGCGAGATGAGCGCCGCAACCCCAGTCGGACACGACTGGACCTGATTGGACCTGATGGTCAGGGGGCCCTTTACCTAGGGACCCAGGTGGCACTGTGGGTTAAACCACAGTCTAGGGCTTGCTGATCAGAAGGTTGGCGGTTCGAGCTCCCGTTGCTCGGTCCCAGCTCCTGCCCACCTAACAGTTCGAAAGCACATCAAAGTGCAAGAAGATAAATTGGGACCGCTCCGGCGGGAAGGTAAACGGCGTTTCTGTGTGCTGCTCTCGTTCGCCAGAAGCAGCTCTGTCATGCTGGCCACATGACCCGGAAGCTGTCTGCGGACAAACGCTGGCTCCCTTGGCCTATAGAGCGAGATGAGCGCCGCAACCCCAGAGTTGGACACGACTGGACCTGATGGTCAGGGGCCCCTTTACCTTTTTAAGGCCTGGATTGGAAAAGGTTGAGCAGCGGGAGAAAACCTCTGTGAGCAGTAGCAGCAATTGGGGCATTACACAAGCTATATCCTGAAACCCCTCCCATCCTTGGCACCGTTTAACTCTCCTTTTCATTATGCTAGGCTGGATAAATGCTTCTGACAATGCAGTTAAAGCAGAAGGCTGCAATTCCCAGGAAGGAATGGTTTTTTTTGGCAATTTTGCTTTAGCAGATGCAGCAGTTAACCCCCCTCTCCTTATATTAAACTATCCAGGTCCCAAGAGCACTGATAGCCTATATCAGGGGTTCCCAACAAAATTTTCTCGAGGACCCCTCATCAAGCCGCTATTGTGACAAGGACCCCCATTAATTCCTAATCCTAAAATTAAAAAGTGAGAGCCAAATTAAGAGTCTTTTTATATTTTATATTTATACGTTTTTTACAGTTACAACAGAGTACTCCATCAGTATACAGTTAGTTTTAATTTTCAGTTCTTAATGAGATGAGTTAAATCTGTCCTTTGAGTCCATTATTTCTGAAATATTAGGTTCCAAACTTGAAACTTTCACTCTGAAATCCGACCGCATGTCGAGCCGATTCCTATATTTGTTTTTCATGAAACACATGGAAGAAAATGCTTGCTCACACCGATATGTGGTTGCAAATGGAAGGATCTTTTTCATTGCCTTATCTCCAAGGTTCTTGTAGTCCTTGCGGCATACAGCAGAACTACTGCCTCTATCTAATTCTAGTTTTGCACTAGACTCTGCTCATGCAGGAAGCGGCCAAAACAAAAAATCTGTTATCATACGAAATATATTTAATATATTTTTTATTCTAATAGGATATTGAGGACCCCTCTGGCATAGCTCGCGGACCCCTGGGGGTCCCCGGACCACCTGTTGGGAACCACTGGCCTATATACTTCCTCCTCCTCCTCCAAGGCCTCACAACTATTACATTATCATTATGTCAGTTGTGTGCTGCCTGTATGAACAACTCTAGTGGAAGCAAATACATGAACAGGCGCCATCGCAGTTATAATAAAACACAGGGCATGGGGCGAGCAAAGAGGGAACAAACTGAGAATTTGGTTCTGTTCAGCTCCAGAGGTTTTCACACAACAAAGATCAGACTTTGAGCAACATGGAAGAGAACCCATAGTGAATTGTGGAATCCGGGATGGATCCATTCCAGCCACGGGCAATGATAGGCTATTTTGAGCATCCCACCAAGGCTTCCCTGCAGCAAGGCTTTGGAACATGCAAGGCTACCAAAGCCGCAGGATGCGTCCAGGCTGTGTTTTTTCTGGAAACTGATTGCATGTGGCAGGTCCAGAGTCTGTTCCACAAATACTGTACTTCCACTCTGGTCAATACCCTACACTCTGGTCAGGATAAAATTATGTCTATGGCCTGTTATACCCCTTGTAGTTTCAGCTCATTTAAGTGACTATTCTCCAACAGTTCCCCAAATAAAACGCTTACTAATGTGTAAGCGGGTGGAACTGTGGGTTAAACTACAGAGCCTAGGGCTTGACAAGCAGTAGGCCGGCAGTTTGAATCCCCATGATGGGATGAGCTCCCGTTGCTTGGTCCCAGCTCCTGCCCACCTAGCAATTCAAAAGCACGTCAAAGTGCAAGTAGATAAATAGGGACCGCTCCGGCGGGAAGGTAAACGGTGTTTCCGTGCGCTGTTCTGGTTCGCCAGAAGCAGCTTAGTCATGCTGGCCACATGACCCGGAAGCTGTATGCTGGCTCCCTCGCCCAATAAAGCGAGATGAGCGCCGCAACCCCAGACTCGTTCACGACTGGACCTAATGGTCAGGGGTCCCTTTACCTTTAATGTGTGTCAGGTAGGTCTGGAAGTTCCTTTTAAAAAAACTTTAGGAAGCATGTGCACAACTTAGGAAAGAAAAAACCCCACATTCTCATAACTGCCTCACAAAAGTGGTATTTGATATTGATAGTCCATTATGTTCTTTTTGTTGGATCCCTCTCTGGTAAACATCAGTAGGCTTGAATCTATAGCATTATGTTTTCTTTAATATAAAGAGTAACCAGATACAAGCTGAACTCTGAACTGAGCATCATTAGTCACTTCCTTTAGAGAGAACCTAAATGAGCACAAAACCTGAGCAGTCTAGAGACTTGTTATTTTATGGTATGGTGTGCCCGTTCTGGCTTAAGCACAGCAAATGCAAAGGCATTTTTTAAATAAAAAAACCCAGAGAACTACTTTTATTTTGAAGAAAGTCTCACAGAGCTCAACAGAACCTGCTTCTGAATAAGCAAAACTAAGCATCGCTGTCCAAAAGCGCTTCGAAATTAAGACACTACCTCAAGTTCAGTTAGATCAAGACCATGAAATGGTTTCACTGCTTAAACATTGCCCACATTTGCAAGGTACCGGTAAGTTCACCTGGACAGCTACGCCAAAGGTGCAAATAAGTTTGTGGGGTTTGATATTTATAGTTTCCAGGCAACTAAATCTGCTTTAGTAAGTCCCACAGTGTTAACATTAGGAGACATATTGCAAGGTTAGCCTAGACCAGAGTTTCCCCAAACATGGGTCTTCCAGGTGATTTTGGACTACAACTCCCATTATCCTGAGCTAGTGGTCAGGGATGATGGGAATTGTAGTCCAAAAACAGCTGGAGATGGAACTTTTGAGATAGCCAGGGGTCAGCAAACTTTTTCAGCAGGGGGCCAGTCCGCTGTCCCTCAAACCTTGTTGGGGGCCGGACTATATTTTGAAAGAAATGAACGAATTCCTTTGCCCCACATATAACCCAGAGATGCATTTTAAATAAAAGCACACATTCTACTCATGTAAAAACACTGATTCCCGGACCGTCCGCAGGCTGGATTTAGGTGATTGGGCCAGATCCAGCCCCCAGGCCTTAGGTTTGCCTACCCATGTCCTAGACTGTAGAGTTCTCTGTGAGGGTGACTTGAACTTCCTTTATTTAAAGGTTTTTAAAAATACTAAAATTATGCTATATATGATCTGGTATAGTAGAATGGCACAATGTGAATTCACTAAACATCACACATAAAAAATCCACCAAAACAAGTTGTTGATTTTTTTTAAACAAGAATAATTTCTTTCCTGCTTCTCAGTTCAACCCACTGCAAACCAGGCAAGCTTTCAAATCAACCACTTCCACATCGTAGAACTCTTTCCTTTACTGACTAGACTTAACAAACTTTTAGTTCAATTAACCAATTCAATATTCACTGACCCTTAATTGATCCACTAACTCCACTACCATTTCTCTCACACTGCAAAACGCATCCTCATACATGAGTGTTGACCTGAATGTGTGAAACCTATTTGAGAAGCAGTTCAGTCTTTTCTAATGAAACACATTCTTCAGTTTCCACTGAAACTGAAACAATCAGTCTGCTAACTGATTGCTGGATCACAAATGAGGCAAAATTACCATTTCATCCCATTCAATGATTCATGAAACATGAGGGGTTTTAAGATAAGCAATGCACTCTGAACTGCATTTACACAGAAGTTACCACTGAATTCAGTGGGCCTTCCTTAGGATTTCAGCCTGTGTCTTCCAAATGTTTTAATGATCGATACAGTGCAATTCATAATTTTTTTATCTTATGGCAGCTTCTCTGACCTCCATGTAACTTTACTTGTAGTGAACCTGCTAAAAATTGGGATGCACAACAAATTAGAAGAGTATCTAGATGTGCAATGTATTTAAAACATGATGCATACCTGCACATATAACATAATTTAGAGCAGTGCTCCCATCATGCTTGATCATTGGGCTAAGCTTGCTGTGGATGATGGGATTTGGAGTCCACCCACATCTGGGGAGCCCAGGTCAAGGAGCACTGATTTAGATGATTCAAAATCAAAATACCATTATAAATCAGTATTAGCTGTATACACCAAATCTCACAGGCCGCAAATCCCTTTTCTCAAGTCATGTTATTAGGCCAGGCTTCACCAACCTGGTGCTACGATGTTTTGGATTACAACACTGCTCAATCCTAGGCTATGCTGATGGGAGTTCTAGCCCAAAACATTTGAAGAGCACCAGGCTGAGAAAGCTTTTAGGCAGTTATTTGTGTCTGACCATTTGCAATCTACTAGGATTGCACATTTAATCACAATACATAAAAACCCACAAAACTTTTCTTTTTGTAAAAAAATGGCAACTGTATTAAAAGATTTTTTTAAATGAATAAAACATCTATTAAATGTCTGTCCAGGATTTAAAATTACAGTTATTGAGATTCTGTTTTCCAGGTACATCACATTACAATTCTTTTCATTGCTGGTTGAAGGTATATCTTTTACAAGGAGAACACACACACCCCCAAAAAATAAATGCTAATACCTGTGAACTTGAATTTTTTTTAATTAAAAAAAAACCCCTGAACGCCATGGAAACTAAACCGAAAAAGGGCTCAAATGGGAAAATAAGAAGAAATTAATTCTGTTAATAATAGGCCCTTTTGTTCTGGCTTGCTCTGTATGATCACTGAAAGGAAACGGTTAAGTAGGGGTTTTTTTAGTAGTAGATAATGGGATTCTTGGAACCTCCACAGGTTGGCACTGGCTGCAACAGCTGTTTTGAAGGCACTCTACAGACACAGGGTTGCTGTTGGCCCTGCATCACATTCTAGGAAGTATTTGTACTTTAGAGAGCTAGTTGTCAAAATTGGTTATTGCCAACCCCCACCCTCCTCGAATTAAATTAAACCATCTCCTAGCCCTCCCGCCCTCCCTCCCGCACCAAACCCCACAAAAACACACAACTTAAAAATTGTGCAGATCTGTAATGTTTTCACAGCAGATTTCCTTTTTAAAAAACAACCAAAAAGACAAATAAATGAATGCTCTCCATTCCCTCCCTTTCGATACAGCAGGTAAACAAAAATAGAAGATTTCACAATTAAATCAGCAGACACTTCTCTGGCACCTCGCACACCGTATTGGCATCAGTGTTATTTAAAGTCCTAGGCAGTACACGTGCAATACTTCTTCAGATGGGACTGGCTTGTTAACAAATATTCCAACTTTGCATAGAAATCCGCAAGAACGAAAAGTTTCCTAGTCACTGCTGGAGTTTGGGCTGGCAAGTGGAGGGTCTTTCTCTTCTCCCCTCCCCTCCCCGAACACAACCATCATTCCTTCGCTGCTGCTCCCCATCATCTCTTGTTAAAAGCAATGGCTAATTCCCCCACTTCTCTCTGCAAAAGAGCAGAGACACACAAAAATACTCCCCCACTGGTTCTCGGTTGCCAATACAGCCCTCTCTGCAAAGAGGTACTTACAAGAAATAAGCAACAATCAAATGGATGGCATATATATGTTGGAAGCGCCACACTTCCAACCGGATTTGTGTGTGTGTGTAAGGGGGGAGTGGGTGGGGTATTTTTTTGCACCAGATGTTAAGGAGAGACAATGCATACCCATGACACTGATAACCACCAGCAGCAGCAATAGCAAAAAAAAAAAAAAGCCTTAACCTGGAAGGAATCCAGGTGCAATGCAAAATTGTTTCAAAAGCTGGAATTTCACAGGAGGACAACATTGCTGCCACAGCCGCCGTCTGTGTGTGTGATGGTGTTGTAAACCTTTAATTCAAGAAGAAAAAAAGAGAAAAAATAAAAAATAACCAATAGAAAGCAATACAGTCGTGATGTCCTCTCCTCCTTTCAGAGAATCACGCAGGAAGAGCAGCATTGATCGTCCCCGTTGGGTTGGGAAGCGTAGTTCATCTGCCGGACAATCTCGGCAAAGAGTTCGTCCACCGAGGCTTTGTTTTTGGCTGAAGTTTCCATGAAGGGGCAGCTCCAGTCTTCCGCCAGGGCTTTGCCTTCCCCGAACGAGACCTCCCTCTCGCCCTCCAGGTCCACTTTGTTGCCCACCAGGATCATGGGCACCTTCTCGTACCTCTTGACCCGGATGATCTGGTCCCTCATGGGCTTGATGTCCTGGAAGCTCTGCTGGTTGACGAGGCTGTAGACCAAGATGAAGCCTTGCCCGTTCTTGATGTACAAGTCCCGCATGGAGGCGAACTGCTCGGTGCCGGCCGTGTCCAGGATCTCGAGCACCGAGGGAGAAGAGTCCACCTCGATCTCCTTGCGGTAGAAGTCCTCGATGGTGGGGTCGTACTTCTCGATGAACGAGCCCGTCACGAACTGCACGGTGAGCGCCGACTTGCCCACCCCGCCCGAGCCCAGCACGACCACTTTGTATTCTCGCATGGCTCTTCGGGCGGCGGGCTGCGCGCCTTGGCCGGCCGCCTTCCCTCGCCGAGCCCGCGGCGGCGGCGGCTGCTGCTGCTGCTACGCTCTCCGGCTCCCCTCCCACCCTCCGAGAGAAAGAAAGAAAGAAAGAGAAAGAAAGAAAGGAGGGGAGAGGGAGGCAGGCAGGGGGAAAGCCGCCCCTCGACGGAAACGGAGGCGCCCTTTCCTCTCTTCGCGGGAAGGCACTCGAGGGGCGCTGAGGCGGCCGGGTGAAAAGGGCAAAGGTGCCCGCCTTCCCCCGCGCCCCGGCCCAGGCAGAAGGGGAAAGGAGCGGCGGCGAGAGCTCCGAGCCGCTTTCGCAAGGCAAGAGCCTGCGCCTCAGCAGCACGACGACCAGGAGGAGGAGCAGCAGGAGGAAGAAGAAGGGAAGCGGCGGCGGTGGTAGCTGCTGCTGCTGCTCGGGGCGGCGCGGAGGCGGCGCGCTCTGGTTCCAGTGGCGTCTCGGCCGCGGGGAAAGCTGCTGCTGCTGCTGCTGCTGGGCGAGGAGGCGCGCGCCGCACGAGCCCCGCCGCGCTGCTTCGGGGCGCCCCTCGCGAGGTCCATCCCGCCTCCTCCTCCTCCTTCCTCCTTCTTGGCTGGCGGCCGGCCCCGCGACGCCCTCCGGTGAATCACTCGCTTCCCTCGGCTGCCGACCCCATTGGGCGCCGGGGCGCTCCCCTTCCAACCACCTGAGAGGAGGAGAGGCAAGGCGCGCGCGCACGCCCCGTTCGCTCCGCTTCCTCCGCTCCGGATTGGCTGCCGGCCCGCTGCTCGTCGAGCGGCCGAGGCTCATTGGCCCAGGCAGCGGGCTGCCTCGTGGATGGGTTCTGGAGAAAGGGGATTGGCCCGGCAGCAGCTGTTTCTTTCTTTCTTTCTGGCGCGCCCCGCCCCCTCCCCCGCGCGCACCTCCTGGTTCTCCTCCAACTCCTCCTCCTCCTCCTCCGCGCCCTCCCGCGAACGCGAGAAGTTTGGGCGGATAGTGTGGGAAACGGGGATGAGCAGCGTGGGCGGCGCTTGGGGGGCGGGGAAGGGAAAGAAGAATGGGATGGTTGGAAAGGCTGAAAAAAAGCAAGCCGGGTAAATGGGAAGCGGAAGCCTCGGTGCACCCCGAGAGGAGCCCTTTCACTGCTGTAGGGCACAGGGAGAGGAGAGCGAGGTGCAAGGATGGGATGGGAGGGCTGCAGGAAGTAGGCTTAGCTGACTCAACGGAGCAGGTTTGAGCAAGTTGTCGGCAGGGCAGTCCGTTTCCTGCCTGAAGCCCAGTGGAGTTCAATGGTCATTACTCCCAGGTAGTGCTCACAGTTTGCAAAAGAGCAGAATCTGGTGGCCCTACAGATGTTGTTCCACTCCCATAGCCCCTGAACCCTGGGCATGCTGTCTCGGGCTGGTGGGAGATAGGGCCCAGCATCTGGAGCAGTGTTTCCCGAAATTGGGTCTCTAGCTGTTTTTGGACTGCAATTCCCATCACCCTGACTACTGGTTCTGGTAGCTAAGGATGATGGGAGTTGTAGTCCAAAAACAGCTGGAGATCCATGTTTGGATGACACTGAACTGAAGGGTTAAGGGTTCCTCCTGGCTGCTTTGCATGCAGAAGGTTGCAGGTTTGGTCCCGGCATCTCCATGTAGGTCTGAAGGAAATCAGCCCTGAGTGCTCACTGGAAGGACAGATCGTGAAGCTGAGGCTCCAATACTTTGGCCACCTCATGAGAAGAGAAGACTCCCTAGAAAAGACACTGATGTTGGGAAAGATGGGGGGCACAAGGAGAAGGGGACGACAGAGGATGAGATGGTTGGACAGTGTTCTCAAAGCCACCAACATGAGTCTGACCAAACTGCGGGAGGCAGTGGAAGACAGGAGTGCCTGGCGTGCTCTGGTCCATGGGGTCACGAAGAGTCTGACATGACTGAACGACTAAACAACAACAACAATCTCCATGTAGGTCTAGGAATGTCCCCTGTCTGACACCCTGAACAGCCTCTGCCAGTCAGTGGAGGCAATACTGCATTTCCTGTTGTCTACAACAGAAAAGCAATACAGTATTTATCCCACAATCCAGAATCATCCACTCCAAATTTACATTCATCATCCTATGCTCTTTCTCCCCTTTACTTGCACACTAGATATGAATATTATCCATACATAATATCGCTGAGGATGACCATGCATTCTACCCTTGAGTCTTGGGCAACGGAATATTTACATCATTATTGATGTCAAGGTCAGATAACTTCCTTTTGAGATTTATATAACTCTTGTAATGGGAGCAATATATAAATTTCATAAACCTAAACTTTAATAATAAAACCTAATATTTCCTAAGTGTTGTACATATATTAAAACATAAGCAGTTCCTGTCCATAGACTCACAATATAATGGGCATGATAGGAAAGGAAAAAAGAATGTGGAGGTGAAAGGAAAGCAAGTGCTGGAGCAGCTGCTCCTTTACTGGCCAATGGATGGGGCCAGGTTGGTCTCCTCCTTGCCATGATGTGGAGGATGGTTGCAGCCTCCAATGATCCTTGGTGCTCTAGGCTGAGGCCACAGTATACCTCCCTTAATCTGCAGTCAGGGTGTCTTTACTAGTGAGTATTATTTAGTTGGGACCCAGGTGGCGCTGTGGTTAAACCACTGAGCCTAGGGCTTGCTGATCAGAAGGTCGGCGGTTCGAATCCCTGTGACGGGGTGAGCTCCCCTTGCTGGGTCCCAGCTCCTGCCAACCTAGTAGTTCGAAAGCACGTCAATAATGCAAGTAGATAAATAGGAACCGCTACAGCGGGAAGGTAAACGGCGTTTTCATGTGCTGCTCTGGTTTGCCAGAAGCGGCTTTGTCATGCTGGCCACATGACCTGGAATCTATACGCCGGCTCCCTCGGCCAATAATGCGAGATGAGCGCGCAACCCCAGAGTCGGTCACGACTGGACCTAATGGTCAGGGGTCCCTTCACCTTTACCTTTTATTATTTAGTTAGGAGAGGGAGAACATAGGCAGTTTTCCACTCTGACAAAATAATGCGAAGTTCTCCAAAATATGTATTGGTTTATGGCAAAGGTTAATGGCCTACAGACTCTAGCCCTTAATCAATTTTAGAAATTCTATTTTCCATTCAGCTGCAACAGATGAATCATTTGGGTCTGACATGGGGCAGCTGCCATGTGATAAGATTATTTTCTGTTTCTTCCTTTTTAATAACAATCAGACAGGCTGCAATTTGAATTACAAGAAACCCTGGCTGTTTGCCGTAATTTGTGCACACTATTCCTCTTTGTCAATCAGACATTCCATTTAAGAAAGAAATATAGGAAGTCACCCGTTATTGTTGCACCTTCTAACCTTTGCTCTTTTCATACACTGGCCTCTCACTATAAAGGGATTTGCTTCCTTAGATTTGCAAAATGCATTGCATAAGTGTAAAAAATACACTGAGTAAATGGTACTGGACCGGGGGGGGGGGGATCACAATAGCAACAAGCTGCATCTTCTCTCTTGTAATGGATTTCCTCCCTATTCTATTCACATCTACTGAGTTATTACCAACAGTCCCTGGTTACTAATGACAGAATAATAATGCATTATCTTTGAAAACCACTATTCCAACAACATTGTAGAGCTTTCAAGGAAGGCAAGCCTGCTCATTAGGACGCTGTTTTTTTCCTTTTACTGTCTTGCCAGCTGATATATTCATCTTGGAGTAGGGATGGGTTGAACATCTACCGTAATTCGGTCACGTTTGGACCTTGTGGACTCTCGATCATAGGTTCATTGCATTCCATGCCATGCCGGTCCATTTTGCTCCATCCTATTTTGTGTAAAATGCACACTTTTCAATACATGCAGAGGCCAGCTTGAGCTTTTCACAGAATGTACAGTCAATGGCAGCCACATGTTCATTCTATTCACTCGCGTTTATGTTTAGTGTGCAATAAACTTGAGGTAAGTCGCTTATGGCTTGGCCCCATCCGTCAAGCAAATAAGGAGCAGTTAGACAGGAGCTTGCTCCCTCGTCTCTACCCTGCATGGAAAATACCACACCACTCCAACCAGTTCCCGGGATTGTAGAGCCAAAGAGAGGCACACTTGGGCCTCTGTCGTGAATTTTAGGTTGGCTTAGGGCCACTGGGAGGCTGCACACTCTGCTTTCCAGGAATAACATCATGGCAAGGGTGAGTCTAGCCAAGTCACATTCATCAGCCAGTGATGATTTACATGCATAAAGTCCCAGACTTCACCTGCAACATCCCAGTAGAGCTGGGAATGCCCCAGCCTCGAACCCAGGGGAGCCAAAGGCACACAGTGCACTTGCTTTTCCTCATCCCTACCTTCATGCTTTCCTTTCCTTTCCCCTCTCCATTTCTTTTGCATCTTGTCTATTTGATTGTGAGCCTGCAGGCAGCAGCTGTCATTATCTTGTCATATTTGTCCCAGTGCTTAGAACATTTTAGGTACTTCAGAGTCGACAGCAATAATAATTAGCAATGTTTCTGGCTTTGTGGGGAGAGATGCATAGAGGAAATCAAGTCCCCAGTACGTAATGTACAGTATATGCAATTGCCCCATTTCATTATTGACCTGTTAAAAAAAATATCCCTTAGCCCATGTCTAGAAGAGATATGGGTCTGGCCAACGTTCAAGATGACTGACTTCTTTTTGGCCAATGGGAACAAGGAGATTGCAAGATAATAGTAGGTTTTGCTTAGACTTCCAGCTAAAAGCCGGAAAACATTTCAGGCTCTGCACCCATTTTGACTGTGAGTCTGACAATGGACATTTCTTCTTTCCTAGAGCAGTTAATTATTATGTTAATATCACATGCCAGCTTTTACTCTCTATTTAAGCATTGCTTGTAATTTTATCTTTCCTTAATTTTATGTTGCACTCTCGGAAGAAAGAAACACAAATGGTCTTCAGTCTCTTTAGCGGAAGCTTAAAGAGGTAATGTGTGAATTGGGCCTGGGAAGGAGGGAGCTAACTATCTAATAAGGAGTGTGGATGTTTGCGTCCCTTTCCATCCCCTTGAGAGCATCCCTGTCAAAACAGAGCTAGTTAAAGCATTCGGAATTGTGGGAGATTTTCAATTTATCACTTTGCCAGGGTTCAGAATCAGCTGGGGTGATGCTCCCCAGCTGGGAGCAAATTAAGGACAGATGAGCCTTTATAAGTCCAGCAGTTCATAGGCAGCCTCACTGTAAATAGTTGAAAGCATAACCACCTGGATTTCTGCCTTCCCAGAAGTTCTTAAAGCAGCCTTCCCTCACCTGGTACCCTCCAAATGTTTTGGACCACATTTCCCATCAACCCCAGCCAGTATGACTAGATATTATGGTAGTCAGAATGCAAAATATCTTGAGAGCACCGGATTGGGGACGGCTGTCCTAAAGGCACAGAACACTGGTTTTTTTGGGGGGGGGGGAGTTAGCAATCCTGTACACATAGTCCCCCAGTCCTGCCCCTGCCCCCAAAAGCAATGAAAAAGAAGTATGGCCAATCAAGTAATACTATCCCTTCCCCCCAAAAAAGAATTATGAAATATCATGAAGACTAGGCTTTGTTTCTTTTTCTTCCTTTTTTTAAAAATCACATAGGCACCTCCAAAACACAGCATAATGCAAATGTCACATACTATACAGTAAATAAAGGGACCCTCTTGAATAAGTCCATAACATAATGTAAAACTTGCACTTATTTCAAGATACAGGTAGGTAGCCGTGTTGGTCTGAGTCGAAACAAAATAAAAAAATTCCTTCAGTAGCACCTTAAAGACCAACTAAGTTTTTATTTTGGTATGAGCTTTCGTGTGCATACTGAAGGAATTTTTTTTTTATTTCAAGAGTTTCAATTTATATACTGTAGTATGTGATATTTGCAACTAGAACTTTTGCTGCAATCTCGGACACACTTAACCTGGGAATGAAAACCATTGAAAACAATGGGCCTTTCTTATTTCTGAGTAAACATGTGGAGGATTGCACCATTAATCATTACAGTACTTACAATAACAGTGCTCTACCTTTTCTTTTTTCTTTTTCTTTTTTGCTTCTCTGCACTTGTTGTTATTGTCTAGCCACCTAATTTCATGCAACGTTGAAAATTTCAGTTGGTGGAAATTACTTTGAAGCAGCCAAGCTTCAGAGCATCCCTGGCATTGGATGTATGTCCCTCACCACTCTACATCACAAGCAAGGATTGAGAGCCCCCAGAAGTCTGGCTTTGGGTATTTACGAGACTGGTCATGCTGAACTCAAAATCTTGTCCGGCAAGCTCTCCAGAAATCCGTAAACCTTGCAGTAGCAGAGTCCACCTACTTCAGCATTTGGTTTTTCCACCATGCTTGGTCAGATGCCTACAACAAACTCCCTTTGGTGACACAACCAACCATCATTAATTTCCAGCCTTGGATACTCTGAAGCAGATAATAGATTTCTTGTTTGATAGCTGTCGATGAACTTGCAATAATGCAATAGAATCAAAGAGTTGTAGGGGGCCTTCTTGGCTATATTGTCCAACCCTCTGCTTGATGCAGGATATCAAGAGCTACAGTTGATTTAACATCCATCCTGAAAAAATGGCTTCAGAGAACTTAAGTCACTGCTTTGTGGTCCTGATTCATGTATTTCCTTATTGTGGCTTTTGGATTTGCATTCGGTAGGCAAGGGCGATGTGGAAGAAGTGGTGAGAGCAGGGCTTTTTTCCAGTCAGAACTCACTGGAGCTGAGTTCTGGCACCTCTGAGGTGCATTCCTGGCAGCTCTTTAGGTTGGGGCTGTGTGCCGGTGGGTGGCACACTGCCTGGGGCTGTGCAGCACGACTATCGTGTTGCCACGGCAATCGTGTTGGCACGGCAATTGCGGCTGCGCAACAGCGGTGGAGGTCGGCAGCAGTGTCGCCGAAAATGGCGGTGGGGGCAAAGAATGTGGGGGTGGGTGGTCCCCTTTAAAAAAAGCTCAAGTTCCACCACCTCTTTTTCTAGGAAAACAGCCCTGGGTGAGTGAACACATTATGCTGTGGTTAAAGGTAAAGGTAAAGCAACCCCTGTCGTGGACGATTCTGGGGTTGTGGCGCTCATCTCGCTCTACTGGCCGAGGGAGCCGGCGTACAGCTTCCGGGTCTTGTGGCCAGCATGACTAAGCCGCTTCTGGTGAAACCAGAGTAGCACACGGAAACGCCATTTACCTTCCTGCTGGAGCGGTACCTATTTATCTACTTGCACTTTGATGTGCTTTTGAACTGCTAGGTTGGCAGGAGCTGGGACCAAGCAACGGGAGCTCATCCCGTCGCGGGGATTCGAGCCACCGATCTTCTGATCGGCAAGACCTAGGCTCTGTGATTTAGACCACAGCGCCTCCCACGTCCCTATGCTGTGGTTAGATACGTAGGCCCAAATATGCTCCATGAGAGTTGGTTTGCCTAGGTGGCTATGAGCATACAGGCAAATCAAACATGGTTGCAAAGAGACTGGATTTAAATAGATGTGTTCTGTTTGTTCAACATAGAGATAATCATAAAGCATTTCATTTCCAAATGGTATATCGTTAAATGACTCACATGAAACTACTGCACTTTGTTGTGATTGCAGCAGGAGCCGGTTTATCTTCTGACCAGGAAGTTGCCAAATACTGCATGAGTAATGCTGGTTAATGCTGAGTCACCTATTTCCTACTTCTCTAGTGCGTTTCTGTGATACATGGGTAAACAGGTACTTTTTTTGGCGAGGAGGGGTGCTATAGAGGAATTCCAAACACGATATACTTCTCATCGCACTATATATTCCCACTTTCAACTTGTGTTCGTAGTCAGATGGAAAGGTAAGTAGAAGAAATTAGGAATTTAAGCTCCAGGCACTGCAGATTTACTGGTAACTCTTACCTGGGCACAGTTTACCTAGGCATTCTCTAACGTACTTGTTCCCAGCTAACCCTACCATGTCCTTTACCTGTTGTATTTGGCGTCAGTTTATGGCCTCTGTATACCTTCTGGACAATCTAGGCCTGTGGCAGACGTCCAATCGTGTCCAATTCCCTCCCTTTGCTTGAGCTTTTCTTCCACAGAACCCCCCACCCTGCTCCTTTGGGATAGTCAGGAGGAAGTTAACAATATTTACACATTATTGGGATAGTCCCACATTTAAATACGCAGGTCTCCTGCCAACACTTGCACTTTGCTTCTTAGTCTGAGCCTTTGCCTGTTCTGGTGTGTGGCTGTTTCATCCCTGAAGCGTAGGAAGTTGCTTTATACTGAGTCAGTCCATTGGTTCATGGAGCTCAGTCTACACATTCTGCAAGGTTTCAGACATGGAGTCTCTCCCAGCTGTACCTTGAGATGTCAGAGATTGAAAGGGGGACCTCCTGCATGCAAAACAGATGCTCTGTCGCTGAGCTCTGGCCTTTCCCCCACTGCGTTCATGTGGACTGGCATGGACATCACTTGGAACGAGAGACATGCCAGCTGCTTCTCTTTCTGAACACCACCAGTCCTTGAGGAAATACAACAAATTGTTCAGAGTACTAGAAATATGTCTAAAAGTAAACATTGGTTTCATGCTAAATGTTGTAATAATGTGTTTGGGAGTGAATCTGGATGTTCACTCACTTCCCAATTCAGTTGTGAAAAAAGGGCTGTTCGAGAGGTCATGTTGGCTGAAGAAGCTTAGCCTGGCAAGCTTGTTGAGAGGAAGGGCTTTTGCCTAACTAAATAATTGGTCAAATATAGGTAATTTGTTTCCACGGGAGCTAATGGCCGGAGATCCTTCTGGAAGGAGCATATCTTTCTCCTCCCCCCCCACCTGACTGGAGGTGACATCAGCGAGGGCTCTGTCTTTGTGAAATACAATGAAAGCGACTGGCAATTTTGAAACTGGGACTGAAAGAGACACAGAGGCCTGACTTGCCCTCTGTAATGAATCACATGCTATGACATTGCGGAGCCCCATAGAAATGTGATGGGGAGCAGGGACTTTTGAAGTCTTAATACTGTAAGCCTTCCATCTCATGCTTGGCATGAGTAATCGAACCTTGAATCACAGGAACATCTTCAGTCCTCTGTAAACTTCATTCCCAAGGAACAAATCTGGAACTCCTCACCACCCCCACCCCCAGAGATCGTGGTGTACAACATAATTAACTTGTGCTTACTTATCGCCTAAATCTGCTTTAGGAACTTGAAGCTAATATTTCAAAAACATCCAGTGGAAATCCTGCTAGAGTCTACTACTAGACGCCGTATTTACCGTATTTGATATCAAATTTGGTTTCTTATTTTGATGTATCTGTTGTTGGAGATTAGGAACATACTCAGAATTAACTGACGTGCAGTTTCACTGTCTTGTAAAATATTTCAGCAGTCCCTTCATGCTCATAACAAGTTTGACTAAACAGTGGTGTAAGGATGCTTTTAGTTACCATGTGCTTGTGGAAACAGTGGATATTCTAATCCACATTTGCAGTGGTCTCATAGTCACAAAACGTTTCACAGTTCGTGAAATAGGGAAAGTTTATTCAGCTTGGGGGGGGGAGTTGAGAGGGAGGGAGGGAGGGAGGGAGATAAGTTTGTACCTGTGACATTATTAGACCCTCTCCTATATGGAACATTAGACAATCTCCCACCCTTCCGTTATGAATAAATGGACTACAATGGGTTTTTTAAATGCTATTTGAAGCATATTATTCCACATTGATCCAATGAGGAAACACGTGTTTTTTTTAATAAAAAACCACATACAATAATATGTTTTTTAGTTTTTATAGCCGTTTGTAGCAGTTTTCTACATTGCTTTACTGAAAGCAGTTCGGAGCCTACCTAGAAATGTCAAAACAAACATTCAGCAAAAATCTCATTACCTTCCTATACCGATTTGAAATCGGGCTGTATGTTGCACACTACCTTTTTGCAGCTGCCATCTATACATTCTTGTAAAATAAATATGGGGAAACTGGAAAGAAACACTCTGCACGATTCACCGATCCATTTGGCCTATATGGAAAAAAATGCCATCAAAATATTTACAAGTGGCAAGAAAGCAAAATCTCCCCCACCAAGTACGATTGAATCACAAGCAACCAAGTCAATAGCAGCAATAAATGCAATGCAGGAATGCCACAGACTAGGCACCATTTGCATGTTTTATGCTTTTCGTTCCTTTTTCTGGCCCTTTTGTTGACCAATTTGATTTGGGGCTTATTATTCTACTTACTGCCCTGCCTTGTGACACTCCACCCAACTAAATGCCCTTGAGCTAAAATCAAGGAAAGCAGTATCTGAAGGGGGGGGGGGGAGGAAAGAACAGATGATCAAAAGCAAGCTGTACTTTGCCTCTCTGAGCTTAACAAGGATCACCCAGTGGCTGCCACACAATCGAAGCTTTAAAACTTTAAATGAGCATATAGACCCGACAAGCAAGATCTTTCTCCAACTTTTACAATCCCTCGCTGACAATGGAGGCAAGGTTGTTAAGAGTTCGGCAAGGTGTCATGTTCCTCCACAAAAAGCATGGTTTGCTCCTGCCCTCGGCTTGCTGCTATTATATGTGTTAGTATGAAGAATGATGAGATGGTTAGACCTCCAAAGGCAGGCAGTCAGCTTCGTTGATTGTGCAATAGATATCTTCAAAATGAGTTCATTAGAGATTGGTTCTGAGAGAGGATATTTTTTTTCTGTTTCTTCTACAGGCTTGTGGCACTGTACAGAATAGCAGTTTTAAAGTGCAATCCTACGCATGTCTACTCAGAAGTAAGCTCCATTGAGTTCATGCTATAAGTTATGTGCAGGTTTACAGCCTTGTAATGGGTTTGCTGTTTCCTGTGTTTCCCCATTCATTATAATGGGCAATTTAAAAATGTGTTATCATTTCCTCCCTTTTCATAAATAGATAAAATTAATAGGAACAGGGGCCCTTCCAGACCGATAGGTTTAGTGACGTTTTGTGGGGAGAAGTAAAAGGGATTAACTTTCCCTTCCCTTAGAATCCATATAAGTTTCATATTTTTTTCAGAGGGAGGCCAACCAGAGAGGGCAGGCAGGAGGACCTAGGGTCTCCAGCTCAAAGGGGGGGGGGTCCTCTCTTATAAATACTTGTTAAATTGTTGGCATTTGATACATTTTGCAACCTGTTTTCATTTATATTGGAACAAAACGTGACATATTTGCTATTCAAATTATATTTCACTCTTGCTTTTTTGGTGCCGTGTTTTGTTTTCATGTGTCAACATTTTTAAATTTTTATGATGGCTAGGGGCTTCAAAAGCTGGAAGTGGTCTGGGACGTTCTGGACCTCTGAGAGGGCCCTTTGGGTGTTTGCTTCTTGCTTACAATAATTAACAAGTGACTTAGAGGTGTGAATTCTTGGTAGTACTTTTAGTTTAGGAGGAGGAGGAGTCTTTTATTTGAGACTTGTTAGGCTTGGCTAGATCTCAAGCTTGCAGTTGAGGTGAAGCAAGTGGCGGCAGCCTTAATTTAACTGTTCTTATCATCAGCTGCTCAGTTGATAAACTTATCTAATGCATAAAAAAAGCTGTTAGATGAAAGGATAAGGTATTTTTGGACCACTGCAAACAGCTATTTTGATGTGAGTGAGCCCTGTTTGCTTCCTGTTTATGAATAACCGAGGATAATTTGTATAATTACTTGTTATACGAAGGCTGAAACAAAGTACAAGAACGTGAAGTGGGCCCTTGTCCACAGAGGCTTATGCCACAATGAGTCTGTTGCTCTTTGGTACCATGAGATTCTTTTTGTGTGTTTGCTGAAACAGACTAACAAGGCTGAAAATATAAGAAGAAACCCAATGGATCTTAGATTCTTAACAAGAAAGCCATTTGCACACACCAAATGCCATGTGACTAATGTGAACATTCGTGTTATTCAAACTCTATCCCAGACATACAGAGTAAATCATTAGTCTTCAGCTGGTGCCACCCCATCGTCATTTCTTTCCATTCAGACTTTAGGAAACATACAGGAACTAGCAGCACTGTCCTGTGTATACATTTATTTAAAAGCAATTGCGTGTGGAGACCCTTTAACCTGGCCTAGAAATAAATTCAAACAGGACTCAAATTTTTGGTTTGGTTTTTGGCAGAATTTAGGCCACAACTTTATTGATTGCAAATCAAGTGAGTGGTTGTATAGGCTCTGGTTTGGCTAGCTTCCTGCAGCATTTCAGGCAGCGCTGACTCTGGGCAGCAACCATAGGTCAGCCTTGGGTGAACACCTGGGACAGAGGTAGGGAGCGGTGTCTGCCACGCCTCCCCCAGATGAGTCCTGAACTCAGGCTCAGGGCACAACCCCGCTCGGGGAAGACCAACCATGAGTCCTTGGATTCCTTTTAAAGGAATACCCATCACATAGGGATGGCTAGGCATCCTGCCACCCCTATCAACAAGAACCAGAGCCTATCCGCCAACCTTACAAGTTGTGAAGATTTGCTATGCGGCAGGCGAAACCCAAATGGCACCAGCCAATCAGTCAAGTGGGGGAAATTCCTGCCGTGCCCCTGTCCCACAGACAGACAACACACGGCGGCATAGCAAGGCATAGCTGCCAAGTACCCCGTTTTCCCCGGGAAACCCCCCATTTTTTCTTATCTTTTCCAGGCGGTCCCCCGTATCACTTCGTCTCCCGTTATTCTCCCTTATATTCTCCTGCCGGCGGCCATTTCCCCCCCCCCTGATTTGCCCATCTATGGGCACTGAAAATGGCCGGTGCCAGCTTCAAAAATCGTGTCTACGCATGTCCGGAAGTGCGTAGACACGACTTCCTTTTTTTGTGCCCATAGATGGGCAGAGCGACACCGGAAGTTGCATCTACACACTTCTGGACATGCGTAGATGCAACTTTCGAAGCCGACGGAAGCCATTTTTGGTGCCCAAAGATGGGCAAAGCGACATCGGAAGTTGCGTCTACGCAACTTCCGGTGTCACGCGGCTGCCGGTCCCGGATTCTGCAGTCCGGGACTTGGCAGGTATGTAGCAAGGTCAAGTGCAGGCCCTAAAATTAGGGAGAGGTGAGCGGGTGTTCCAGTGCACTGAGACCCAAAAGAGAGTCTCAGGATCATGTTCAGCAGTTAAATAGTGGTCCCTCTAATTACTTGACTGGCATGCCCATAGCCCAATTGCTCCCCTGTTAGAGGGACCACCAATAGGGTGTTGTGGCTGCTCCAATGGTCCCGCCCCAACACCTAGGCCTGATTGCCGGGTCCCACCAGAACGCGTGCCCTCTTGTTAGGGAGGACCCGATTTATTTTCCATGGGATTTGCTCTTTGCCAAGTAGCCCTGCTCTGGCATCTCTCTCCAATCAGGAACACACAGCTCTCCCCGGTGCCCCCATCCCCACTGGCTGCAGCCTTAGATGTTTGAGCATTGAGTGGTAAGAACTGAAGGGGGGATCTTCCTGTTTGACCGCTTCATGCTGTCAGGCCCAATGCCACCAGAGCATTGCTTTTGCATGGAGGATTCTAAGCATGCTGAGCTGAACATGCAAACCTTCCCCCTTTAGTTATTCCCAAATGTCAGGGCTGAAATCGGCAGGGGCAGGGATATTGGGGACTGGGGCTGGCACATGCCGTCCCACACCTCCCTTTGAGCACTCTGAGAATGCACAGAGGCTAGTATATAATTTATAATTTATAGTCAGTAGGTACTCAGCCTGTGATCAGAACCCTGTGTTAAGCACAAGTTGGAGGCGCAGTGTAATTGGCAGAGACATATCCCTTTGTTACTCGCCTCTTTAGCATTCTTTTTTCACTCTCCCCCTGCCATGCGTTGGTAAAAGGCTGTCCTTTCAGTTGCACAGTTCATGCCAGCAGTTTCAGTCAGGGGTGCATCAATGATGAGTGTACCTGTCTGCTTGGGCTTGTCTATGCTGCAGTTCATCCAGAGGTCAGGATGGCGACACACAAGGAACAACAGTCGGTGGCTGCATTTTGCAACGGCGTGGCAAGCATTAATTCCTCCCTCTCCCTTTCCCCCCAGGGATCACTCACCATTTGTGTCACCAGTTTGCATGTGATTAATACCTAGGTAGAACTTTGCAGATACATGGAGAACAGTGATACTCTGGTATTATTCTGACAACTAATCTGATGCAGCTGTAAACCGACTGCCAACGTTTGAAGGGTGTTCAGTTCTTTGTTGCAAATATGATTTGTGCATGTTTTAGCACTGCTAGTATATGGTGGAATAATATCTGAATATGGTGGAATAGTATCTGAAGAAGTGTGCATGCACACGAAAGCTCATACCAAAATAAAAACTTACTTGGTCTTTAAGGTACTGCTGGAAGGAATTTTTTAATTTTGTTTCGACTATGTCAGACCAACACGGCTACCTACCTGTATCTGTGAATGAAAGCTTTGCCACTGCAAATATTATATTATATTATATTATATATACTCGGAGTCGAGAGTGAATTTCCTGCTCTTTATTCAGCTCGTAGTCATCAAGGAGAAGAAGAATGCCCTTTCCCCCAAACCATCTGCTTATATACATTATTTACACAATGGGCTTTGCGTGATTGGTTACTTCAGGGCTACACCTGTGGGCCAATCAGTTTGTGGATTGACTTCTGCCATCAGCCTCATTGGCTGCTCCTGCAGGCCAATCAGGTTGCGGATTCACTTCCACCTGGAGTTGGATTGGGTGGCTCCTGAGGACCAATCAGACTGCTGATTCTGGATCCTATTGTTCTATGATTCAGCTCAGTACATAACATTATATTATATTATATTATATTATATTATATTATATTATATTATATTATATTATATTATATTATATTATATTATATTATATTATATTTATGCCACAAATATTAAGCCTGCTATGCAGAGTCAAAAGAAGTCCACAGCAGTTCTGCCTCAAACAGCATCATCCTCCTAGCTAGTGATCAGTTCATATGACTAAAACTGGCAACATCAGTTAATATAGCCTATTAGGTCCAGAATTCCCAGAGAAGTCATAATGTAATGCTCTGGGCAAAGAAAGCAATGCACTGAGTCAGTTGTGCAATGCAGAACTTATTGGGAAACTACTCCCTGTGGAGGTAAATACATGCCCTGGAGCACATACCTGTACTTCTTTGAATGGCAGGCAGTGGAAGTTCAGTATAACCAGGAGGCCACATTTCAGGCCCTGTAACTTCATTTAAATAAGAAAGCCCTGAGCGTGCACGCGCGCACGCACGCACGCACACGCTTTCACACAGCAGTTGTGACATGCATTGACTCATGCCAGGTCATTGTCATGCATGACAAAGAGCACACAGCTTCATTTATTCAAATAGTCTGCAACTCGCTTGTGTGAATTCTAGGACAGCAAAGGGCAACATGTACTATATTATCTCCTATTGAAACAGAAATAATCTAGGTTATAGTCGTTCAAGGGAAAGCTGCTGGCAGCCCTCCCCAACCTGCTGCCTTTTGGATGTTTGAACTACAACTCCCATCGTCCCTGGCTAGCATGGCCAGTATTCAGGGAGCTGTAGTGCAAAACACCCAGAGGGCAGCAGGTTAGAGGTGCCTGGCTTTGCAGAAAGACCACAGCCCAGTGACGGAGTACATTTTGCATGCAGAAGGCACTTGAAAAACCTGGAAAGGCACTGTCAGCCTGTGTAGATGATACAGAGCTAGATTGTGAGCTAGATGGACCTGTGGTCGAACTCAAGATACCCTAATGTTGTTGGCATAATGGGGCAATCTTTTCCTGCTACCATTACCAAATTATTATTATTATTATTATTATTATTATTATTATTATTATTATTATTTATACCCTGCCCATTTGGGTTTCCCTAGCCACTCTGGGCAGCTCCCAACACAATTTTAAAAACATGATAAAACATCACATTAAAAACTTCCCTAAACAGGGCTGCCTTCAGATGTCTTCTAAAAGTCAAATAGTTGTTTATTTCCTTGACATCTGATGGGAGGGTGTTCCACAGGGCGGGTGCCACTACCGATAAGGCCCTCTGCTTGGTTCCCTGTAACTTCACTTCTCACAGTGAGGGAACCGTCAGAAGACCCTGGCTGGGCTGAACGATGGGAGTGGAGACACTCCTTCAGGTATACTGGGCTGAGGCCATTTAGGACTTTAAAGGTCAGCACCAACACTTTGAATTGTGCTCAGAAACATACTGGGAGCCCATGTAGGTCTTTCAGGACTGGTGTTATATGGTCTCAGCAGTCACTCCCAGTCACCAGTCTAGCTGCCGCATTCTGGATTAGTTGTAGTTTCCAGGTCAGCTTCAAAGGCAGCTCCACGTAGAGCGCATTGCAGTAGTCCAAGCGGGAGATAACCAGAGCATGCACCACTCTGGCAAGACAGTCCACGGGCCGATAAGGTTTCAGACTGCATACCAGATGGAGCTGGTCGACAGCTGCCCTGGACACAGAACTGACCTGTGCCTCCATGGACAGCTGTGAGTCCAAAATGATCCCCAGGCTGTGCACCTGGCCCTTCAGGGGCCACAGTTACCCCATTCAGGACCAGGGAGTCCCCCACACCCGCCCACCTGTCGTGTCAGGATTCAACCTCAACATTAAAACTTTGTTCAGCAGACTTTGTGGAAGTCTTAACATTTATTCCTCAAACAGGTGATCTTCTCCATCCTTAAAGGTAAAGGGGCCCCTGACCATCAGGTCCAGTCGTGTCCGACTCTGGGGTTGCAGCGCTCATCTCGCTCTATAGGCCAAGGGAGCCGGCGTTTATCCGCAGACAGCTTCTGGGTCATGTGGCCAGCATGACAAAGCTGCTTCTGGAGAACCAGAGCAGCGCACGGAAACGCCGTTTACCTTCCCTCCGGAGCGGTCCCTATTTATCTACTTGCACTTTGATATGCTTTCGGACTGCTAGGAGCTGGGACCGAACAACGGGAGCTCACCCCGTTGCAGGGATTCGAACCGCCGACCTTCTGATCAGCAAGCCCTAGACTCTGTAGTTTAACCCATAGCGCCACCTGGGTCATCCTTGGTCAGATGTAAATATCACTGACTTCAACTGATCTTATTCCCCCAGTAACCAAGCGGGTTTTTTTATTTATTATTCAGTTGCAAAAGCGCACTTCCAGATTCTATCACGGTATCTGCAGCTTACATTTCCTCTGAGAGCTAATGAAATGCTGCCTTTGTTTAGATAAGAGTAAAATATTTTCCAGATGTTTGTTCAGTTATGCAAATGTTAAGATTAAAAATAATAATTCTCAGTTGCCTCCTGAATGTAATCTGGTGGAGGAGCAAACGAAAAGGAACCCAGTCTGTCTATAGGATACCTCCACAGCTATATGGAAATTATGTTCAAATTCTTTCATGTTAAAGAAATGAACAGTTGTGCTCCAAATTCAATCAAAGGAGGGATATGAAATCTCGAGGAATTAACATCTGCAACTGCTGTGGTGTAGTTGACAGGTGGTCTTCTGGTTGCTCACGAATTCATGGCTTGACTTTGTTTTTTGCCTGCCCACTAGTTATGCACCGAGAAATGGTTGTTGTTACTCAGGAGAAAAAAGCCGGCCCACTCCATCTGGTCTTTCTACTGGGACAGGTGTTGAGGTCATAAACCTGCCTTTTATCCAAATGCTGGCTTCACTGATGTGAGAACACAAACTGTTCAAAGGCGGCGATAAAAGGAAACCCTGAATTTCCAGTGAAGATAATGAAGATTTATTCATGCACAAAATGAAAGATGAAGGGGAGACGAAATCAATTGTATGATGATAGCTTGCAGTACTGGTGAGGCTTAACTAAGCATATAAAATGGATTTTTCTGTGGATCTTACAGCATGATTTGCCTCAGCTATACAATTCAATCAATTGAAAGGTGTTGCGCAGGCATGAAAGGATGTGAAAGTGGTGCCGAATAATGCAGTAAAACACAAATCTCAAAAGAATGGAAGAAGTTGTCATTCAGCCTTATAGGTGCTCAAGTCTGAGACTGGGATAAAACACCAAACCACAACATACTCATGCTCTCTCTTTCCCCCTCTTTACACCTGGACTCAGAGAACCCTGTTTTTTAAACAAGCCACGATTTGATTCAACCAGAGGTTAAATTAAGCAGAGTCCTCTAAGTTGGAGCTATCAGTTGGATTACATACTTCTTCAATTTTTGCAATGCCTTTTCAGTTCAAGAAGATGTCCAAAAATATTTTACAGAAAAAAGTATACAAATCTGTACAGCCTTGGAATACACCGAAAAGCATTCAGAAATGTGTGTTTTAGAGGTACAATGTATATAAAATGTGTACAAAATACATAAAATGTAAATTCTATTTTTTGTGCATTTTTTAAAAACCCACAAAAATTGTGCAGACTGGATGCACAATTTATGAGAAGCTGATGCAGAACTAAAATATGTTTAGCCATCCCTAGTGTTGCATAGATTTTGAGTCATCTTTATTCTGAATTCCAAGAACACTGCTGTAAAATTGAGGAAAAATCAATTTTTGTTTTACGACCTCTTGCACTGTGTGACTTTCTTCTGAGTTTTAACAGCTGAATCGATAGGACCCCCTTTATTCCCTAGCATGATTCATATAGGCATCTATTCAAATTTATTCAGACACATGCTTCAGCTGGTCACTTACCTTTCAACCCTTGATTTGCTGTAGTCTTCTTTCTTTCTTTCTTTCTTTCTTTCTTTCTTTCTTTCTTTCTTTCTTTCTTTCTTTCTTCTCCTCCTCCTCCTCCTCCTCCTCCTCCTCCTCCTCCTCCTCCTCCTAACTGCTATAGAAAGTTCCAAAAGAAATCAGAAAGTATAGAGTTGAGGCCCATATGTGACATTAATATTTGAATCATAACTGATAGTTTGTAAATCAGTCCAATGATTTGGAGGTCATAGTTCAGAAATACCACAAGTTGTGTGTGGTAAAGCAGTCAAAAGATCACACACACACACACACACACACACAGAGAGAGAGAGAGAGAGAGAGAGAGAGAGAGAGAGAGAGAGAGAGAGAGAGAATAACTCAGGCACCCCCAAACTGCGGCCCTCCAGATGTTTTGGACCAGTGGTTGGGGAAGATGGGAATCGTAGTCCAAAACATCTGGAGTGCCGAAGTTTGGGGATGCCTGGATAACTTCTTTAAAAAGCAATAAAGTCTTGATGACTAATTTGACTAATTTGTAAACTTTTGGCAAAATCCAAAGAACGTTAAGAAGATCAAAGACCAAAGGCCCATCTAATCCTGCAACCTGTTCTTACAGTGGCCAGCCACATGCCTGTGGGAAGCCCACAAGCAGGACATGAGTGCAGGCAATAGTACTCACCCCATTTGTGAGTTCTAGCAACTGCTATACTGTCTCTGATATTGGAGGCCGTAGATAACCATAATGGCTATCAATGGATAAGCTAACCTTCTTTGTTTATAAGTTACTGTGTAGAGCAACAAATTTTGGCAGAGCATATAAGGTATGACAGTGTCACCATGCATAGCAATTATTATTATTATTATTATTATTATTATTATTATTATTATTATTATTATTATTTATACCCCACTCATCTGGCTGGGTTTCCCCAGCCACTCTGGGCGGCTTCCAACAGAAGTATTAAAATACAATAATTTATTAAACATTAAAAGCTTCCCTAAACAGGGCTGCCTTCAGATGTCCTCTAAAAGTCTGGTAGTTGTTTTTCTCTTTGAAATCTGGTGGGAGGGCGTTCCACAGGGTGGGTGCCACTACCGAGAAGGCCCTCTGCCTGGTTCCCTGTAACTTGGCTTCTCATAGGGAGGGAACCGCCAGAAGGCCCTCGGCACTGGACCTCAGTGCCTGGGCAGAACGATGGACAAGCACGAGCTGGACAAGACATGGATAATATATCAGAATTATTCAGTGTAATGTTCAGTGTAACGAGACTTGTTTTCCCTTTGCCAGGCTTAGGCTGGCTCAGCCATCAGTAGCCCCACTCCCAGAGCCAAGCTTGGAACTGATGTAATTTAAGATGGCATATTTATGCTGATTTCCCATATTTAGGATTGCTCCCTTAGAGCAGGACAGTGAACCCTTTGCCATGACCATAACTCTGCAGGCTTGCACTGCCCATGATGAAGACCAGAGAGGAAGGAAGGATAGTTGAGGGAGATCCATAGGGCTTTGGGTAAAGCTGCTGAAGCTCCACCCTCCCATCTTGAAGCATTCCTTTTCATGGTTTTCTGCTGGCTGCCACTAAACTCAAAACATAGTAACCTCCAGTCCCATTAACCCCAGCCAGCAATGTCAACGGCCAGCATTACTAATGGACAGCATGAATTGTCGTCCAATGTGGTCCCTGATCTAGGACCTCTGAGGTCCCACCACCCATTTATGGCTTCCACCAAGACCCGGCTGAAAAACACCTTTAAAATTGCCTTATCACATCCTCCCAAGCTTTCTGCCAACCTTTTCCAGTTAACATACCAATTGGTTCCTCCACAGTTCTTCCACCCCCACTCTATTCATCTTAGATTTTATGTTTCTCTTCGAAGGCTATTCTGGTTTTCTGCTGTTCCAAAATGACTTGCAGAAGGCAAATGACAGGTTCCAATTTTAAATCCACTTAGCTCTCCCCCCACCCACCCTTTAGAATAATCCTGTTTGACAGGCCTCCCCCTCCCTTTTTTAGTCATTAAGTATGGCTTCAGTTCAGACTGAGCAAAAAAAAAGTAGATTAATTGTATTTGTCTAGGGATGCAACTGCTGTGCTGGAGTGAAAAAGAAGGGAGAGGGGGTTTGATCAACAGTTATCAGAGAAGAGAATATTTCAGCACATAGCCTTCCCAGAAAGCACCTGGTTAATTATCTTTCTGTAGCATTTATTTGTTTATTTCTGAATTCACATTGGGATGTTGTTTTAACCTTTTGATGAACTAAGCCTGTGGAGGTCATTATCCTTTGCCTTTTAAAAGGGCTGGTGCTTGTGATGAACGTGCATAAAAGCCATTTTTTATCCTTGTAATTTTCCTCGCGCAGTTCTTAATAATGGACTGTTAAAGAATTCTAACATAGCTTTCCTGCTAATGCGTTATGCTAATCCTGTCCAGTAGCTGAGATTATGAAATAAGAATTGGGTGGGTAAATAGAGGTGGGAGGGAAAGGAGGATTTTCATTTTTATCTTTTCCTTTGAAGGCCATATGGTATTTTGGCAAAGCTTGGGTCAGTCCTAAAGACTGCAAACCCCTTGTTTTGTTTTGTTTTGTTTTGTTTTGTTTTAAAGGTAGAATCTAATATAGCTAAAATTTAGCAGTACACTTTTCTCTTTTTAAATAAGGGCATTCAGATCATGTTCATAGTGTTATGATGGAAAAAGTGTTCCATCTAGACCACTTGCACATTATCAAGAAAGGGGAAACACATCACACCCAAAGTACAAAAGGGGGTCACAGATTTGCATATGATTTGCATGTGCTAATCTGTACGTATAGAATGAACATTTGAAAGAATTGCTGTAATTTACATAGAAATGCAATACATCTCACCACAGTTGGGAAGATTATGAGCAGGTGACCCATGTGCCTTTTCAGTCTGCTCTTCAAGTGATAACTCATGATGAACAAGTAGGTAGCCGTGTTGGTCTGATGTAGTCAAAACACCTTCCAGCAGCACCTTAGAGACCAGCTGAGTTTGTCATAGGTATGAGCTTTCATGTGCATGCATCTGAAGAAGTGTATCTGAAGAAGTGTGCATGCACACGAAAGCTCATACCTATGACAAACTCAGCTGGTCTCTAAGGTGCTGCTGGAAGGAATTTTTTTTATTTTGTCATGATGAACAACTTCAAGGTTCCTCTTGCTTTCCTCTTACACATCACTTGGGAAGACAGGCGAACTACTGTAATACCGGTGTACAGTACTGGAAGAAGCAAAGATCACCAGTGCTGAAGCAATGATTCTTCAACATCAACTTTGTTGATGGTCACCTTCCAAAGCAACTACTCTATTCCAAACTTAAAAATGGAAAGCATAATGCTGGTGGTCAACAAAAGAGGTTTAAAGACTGTCTCAAGGCAATTTTTTTTAAAAAAGTAGTATAAACACCAACAACTGGGAAACACTTGCCTGCGAGCGCTCCAATTGGGGAACAGCCTTTACCAAAGGTGTCATGGGCTTTGAAGACTCGAACTCAGGACGCAAGGGAGAAACGTGCTAAGAGGAAGGTGCACTTGGCAAATCCACTTCATGATCAACTCCCACCCAGAAACCAATGTCTCCACTGTGGAAGGACGTGTGGATTCAGAATTGGTCTCCACAGTCATTTACGGACTCATTGTTAAAACCATGTTTATGGAAGACAATCTTACACAGCTACGAGGGATCGCTAAAGAAGAAGACTTTACCTTTGTACTAGAGTTGGGCTGGACTGTTCTTTAAGCAGAAGGTTGTCTCCTGGTTGCTCTTCAGACTAAGCACTCTTCTCTGTAAACTGGGACCCCTTATTTTTGCTCCATGACTCCATCCTTTGCAGATGCATTTAAAATCAAACGTGAAAGTTTTGTAGCTTTGCAGGTAGGTCCGCAGAGGATCTTTAGACTCAAGCATGAAGTGTTGAAATGCTTCCATGTCTGTACATGGACGCAGACACGGTCATTCACACACTGTCTTGCACTGGTAATGCAGACATGGAAATAAATGAAAAATAATATAGGCGGCTCGCTCATTTCCTGCCATGGAAAGGAAATCAATACTCTGGAATGTTCTTGTTGTTCTGCAGGAGAGGCAGAACTTTATCTCCAAAGACTAATAGCAGTACCTAATACCCTTGGGAGACCCAGGTGGCGCTGTGGTTAAACCACTGAGCCTAGGGCTTGCCGATCAGAAGGTCGGCGGTTCGAATCCCTGTGACGGGGTGAGCTCCCGTTGCTTGGTCCCAGCTCCTGCCAACCTAGCAGTTCGAAAGCACCTCAAAATGCAAGTAGATAAATAGGAACCGCTACAGCGGGAAGGTAAACGGCGTTTCCATGTGCTGCTCTGGTTTGCCAGAAGTGGCTTTGTCATGCTGGCCACATGACCTGGAAGCTATACGCCGGCTCCCTTGGCCAATAATGCGAGATGAGCGCGCAACCCCAGAGTCGGTCACGACTGGACCTAATGGTCAGGGGTCCCTTTACCTTTTAATACCCTTGGGAGAAGGTATGATTATAAAATATGAGTCAGGTTGAGACAGCCAATTCTGGAGTCAATGTGAACGAAAGGATTCAGTGGAACTTTTGCCCTTTGAGAGATCTAGGGTGGAATAATATGCACAAGAAGCAGGCAATAAGCAAGCTGGTGTAAATTAAACCAAAGTTTAAAGGTCAGCACCAACACTTTGAATTGTGCTCGGAAACGTACTGGGGGCCAATGTAGGTCTTTCAGGACCAGTGTTATCTTCTTCTTTGGCGATCACTCGCAGCCGAGTAAGATGGAGGTGTATATTCTTCAGGTATACTGGGCCGAGGCCATTTAAAGCACACACACCCTCCCCAAGAATTCTCCCGGAACATTTAAACAAACCACAGTTCCCAGGATTCTTTGGGAGAGGTGTGTGTGCTTTACATGTAGCAGGGCTGTTTGAAGCTGTCGAACAAGCAAGGATGACTCCAGGTAGCGAAAATACTTGCCACTATCCCGCCCACTCCCCAATTTTTGTCAGTATTTTGGAGAAGGGCTGTAGCTCAGTGGCAGAGCATCTGCCTTGCATGTGGAAGGTCTCAGGTTCAAACCCTGACATCTCCAGGAAGGGCTGGGAATGTTCCCTGATGAAATTCTGGACAGCTGGTGTAGCGCTGTGGGCTAGATGGAGCAATGGTTTGACTCTGTATAATAAGGCTGTTTCCTTCCTATGTCCCAATGTATATTTAGCTCCTCCATTGTGTGGATGAAATCCTCGCTGCCCTGACGATGACCTATGCCAGCCCATTGCTCCCCTAAACTCTCTGGAGTCATCCCTCCAAGCAAGTTTGTTTCTTATTAAAAAATTTCTGACTGCCTCTAATTGGCCTAAAACCAGAGATCTCCTGCAGTTATCTGGAATTCCAAATTTAACAGGGTCTTGCCTGCAAAGCACAACTACCATTCCTTGTTCCCAAATTATATGGTTCAGGATAGAGCTAGAGGCACCTTTTCAAGTAAACTGAACAAGCTTTTTATTACAATTCCCTGCCCATTCCAGTATATAGCTGGAAGAAATGTTGAGCTGCTGCCCACGAAGTCAAACAAGCATGAAGCAATCAAAGAACTGGAAAGCAAAAATTAAACAGCAAGTAGGTTTGTTTCCTTTCCTTTTCTTTCTAAATGTTCCCTGGATATTAATACAAAATGAGAATCCCTGAGTAATTTCCCATTAGCAAGTAAGAAAATGAAGTGCGTAGGTGTCTTATCGAGCTGCCTTGGCCTGCGTTGTACCACCTCCCTGAACACAAGTACGATCGCACTGCTGCATATCATGCTTAATAAATAATTATGACAGATAATAACAGAATTGGAATGTGTGCAATTTAAGATAATGCCACGTTTATTTGGCGAGCCAGACGGGTTCACAAACTGAAGAATGAGGAGCTGGTGGATCATCCAGTCCACTGCTTCTGAAGCAAAGTGAAAATGTTGCCGTTTCAAAATCTTGGAGCTGAGAAAATAATTGATGGATTCATGATTATTGTAATTTAGATGACAATTTGCAGCATTGGGTGTGTGTGTGCAATGAGGTACAACAGATGGCTGACAGGCAAACCTGCAGAAATGGTTGTGTTCTTCTGTTGACTCTTAGGGTAGGCGACATTAGGTCAGGGGTCAGCAATCTTTTGGGGCTGGTGCGCACATTTGGAAGTGGTGTAGACAAGACATGGCCCACCCATAAGGCAGAATGAGGCAACCTTCTCAGATGGCAAGATCCACAGGGGTGGCAGATCCAGCCTCCAAGGAATGTATCACCTAGGCGCACAGCAGGGTGGGTGAGGGGGCTCCTGAAGTTGTGCAGAGTGCCCTTTCTCTCTCCTGTCCTGGCCGACCTGGCCCTGCCCCTCCCGTGCCAGCCGGGCGTGACAATTGGCTGCGTGGCAGCATTGTCCTTCGTGACGGGGTCTCTGGCGCGCCTCTAGGTGGGCCGCCCCTCAGGCGCCGCCACCGCCCGCCCTCCCACTTGCCCTGCTCCTTGCCTCCTGCCCGCACGCCCGCCGCAGGTTCGAGACCTGGCCTCGGCCTCGGCCTGGCGGGTTGGGTTGGGTCGGGGGCATGAGGAGGATGAGAGGCTGGGCACTGCGTGGCACCGCCCCCCCCCAGCAGAGGCCTCCATGCTGGAGGTGGAGGCGGCAGTGCCCCGAAGGACGACCAGGCAGCCTGACCTGACCCCTGTGACACCCCTGAGCCCGGCCCGCCCTCGGCGCCCGGCCTGCCTGTGCTATGTCCCTCCTCTGCGTCCGTGGTGAGTCCAGGGGGGGGGCGGCGGAGGGACCTTTGTGCCACGGCGCTCAATGTGGTTAAAATGGGCCTGGCCACAGTAACCCCACCTTGTGTGTGATGTGATTTCTGACTGTTTGTAGAGGGGGTGTGCTTCTTCTCCATGCCAAAATGCAATCCCTTAAAAGAGATGTTTCTTCTTGGTTCTGGGTCTCTCTTGCCTCCTTGCAAGGAGGGGAGGGAACTCTGTTGCAACAGAAAAATAAAGATCTGCCTTGCTTTCACTGCATCCTGCCTCCATCCATTCATCTCTGACCGATCATGGACTTAGGGGACTCAGTCCCTTGGGGAGGTGGGCAGCAAAAGTCAACCACCCCTATATCAAGGTACACAGGGTCAAGGCCGTCCAGAGCTTTAAAGGTCAACACCAACACTTTAAATTGTGCTCGGAAATGTACTGGGATCCAGGGTAGATCCTTCAGGACCAGTGTCATATGGTCCCAGCGACTACTCCCAGTCACCAGTCTAGCTAAGATGGTCCATTGGCAAACTAAGGCCCGGGGGCCAGATCCAGCCCAATCGCCTTCTAAATCTGGTCCGCGGCAGGTCCAGGAATCAGCGTGTTTTTACATGAGTAGAATGTGTCCTTTTATTTAAAATGCATCTCTGGGTTATTTGTGGGGCATAGGAATTCGTTCATTTCCCCCCCAAAATATAGTCCGGCCCCCCACAAGGTCTGAGGGACAGTGGACCGGCCCATGGCTGAAAAAGTTTGCTGACCCCAATCCATCAGGCTCTTCTTGTGTTCTTAGGTAGTCTATGTGCCTGCTCAGTCCGCTTTTCACAGGGGTCAGCAAACTTTTTCAGCAGGGGGCCGGTCCACTGTCCCTCAGACCTTGTGGGGGGCTGGACTATATTTTGGAAAAAAATGAACAAATTCCTATGCCCCACAAATAACCCAGAGATGCATTTTAAATAAAAGGACACATTCTACTCATGTAAAAACATGCTGATTCCCGGACCATCCGCGGGCCAGATTTAGAAGGCGATTGGGCCGCATCCGGCCCCTGGGCCTTAGTCTGGGGACGCCTGGCTTTTCAGGTGTTAACTTTGACGGGCCATTTCAGTGCTCTTGCACTCCCATCTTCTTTATCCGCATCCCTTCAGACAGAGGAGTGTCTTATGACCGCTTCTCAAACAGAGGCCTTTCTGTTGTGAAGCAGAGCATGCGGCCATCTTAGCTCCATGCCTGATTCACAACATGAAAATCAGGTTTTAAAGCTGAAACCTTGGTGAACCTTGGGGGGGGGGGTTGGAGGAATTAATAGAAAAACCAATAACCCCCCCCCACACACACACAAAGAAACCCTGAACTGCTATTGAAACAAACCACTTGGGCTTTTTGCCAACCCTTTTTGAAATTTCCCTCCAGGGCAGGCTTTGTGTGACCCATGCGGTTGATCCAGCTGGGTTAGTGCTGCTCTATCGCCCACATGACTTTACATGTTCCTCGCAGCTTGCAGAGGGGGGGATTCATACTATCAGACCCTTTGTTAGATGTCAGAAAGCCACAGAGGGGAAAAATGGCATATAGGGGGCCAGAGACAATACTCCATTGTAAAAGGTAACCGTTTCTAAAGGGCGAGGATTGTGTTATCTGCCCTTTGACAGCTGTTTGTCTTCTCCTCTCTCGCTGATTGAGTGAGTTGTGCAATTCCATGGGTTTTTCTTATTCTTATTTAATCTTTACCCACTGACTCAGTTTCAAAGCATTTGGGGCTAAATGCAGGAAAGGGATCAAGAGGCATTGGTTCCCTCCAAAGGAAGCGATATTGTTATTTGCTAAGTTCAGCTCTATCACATTTTTTTACATGGAGAGTCACACCGTCATGGAGAGTCATAAAGGGAGAAATGTAAAGTACTACACTTGGGGGGAGGGAATGAAAGGCACAAATACAGGATGGGAGACACCTGGCTTGAGAGCAGTACATGTGAAAAGGATCTAGGAGTCTTGGTAGACCACAAACTTGACATGAGTCAACAGTGTGATGAAGCAGCTAAAAAAGCCAATGCAATTCTGGGCTGCATCAATAGGAGTATAGCATCTAGATCAGGGGAAGTAATAGTACCAGTGTCTTCTGCTCTGGTCAGACCTAACCTGGAATACTGTGTCCAGTTCTGGGCACCACAGTTCAAGAAGGAAACTGACAAGCTGGAACGTGTCCAGAGGAGGGCAACCAAAATGGTCAAAGGCCTGGAAACGATGCCTTATGAGGAATGGCTTAGGGAGCTGGGTATGTTTAGCCTGGAGAAGAGAAGGTTAAGGGGTGATATGATAGCCATGTTCAAATATATACTGTAAAAGGATGTCATATAGAGGAGGGTGAAAGGTTGTTTTCTGCTGCTCCAGAGAAGTGGACACGGAGCAATGGATTCAAGCTACAATAAAGAAGATTCCACCTAAACATGAGGAAGAACTTCCTGACGGTAAGAGCTGTTCGACCGTGGAATTTGCTGCCAAGGAGTATGGTGGAGTCTCCTTCTTTGGAGGTCTTTAAGCAGAGGCTTGACAGCAATCTGTCAGGAATGCTTTGATGGTGTTTCCTGCTTGGCAGGGGGGTGGACCGGATGGCCCTTGTGGTCTCTTCCAACTCTATGATTCTATGATATCAAAACATGTTTGTAACATAAGAATGGCTGCATCATTGCACATTTTTGCTCCACTGTGTGAGCTAGAAGGGCAATGTCTGCATCCATTTCCCAATACAAGTTTTGGGAAGAGTATCAAAACCAATCATTACACGGTTTTAGTTTAATGGCTGTAAATATATCACAAACCTCTCCCTAATTAGTGTCTCTGTTTGGGTTGTACCTGAGGCGGGTATATCTATTGCCCTAATCATAGTACACTACAAACTGGGGCAAAAATATAGAGCATGAGACTCTTGATCTCAGGGTCATGAGTTCAAGCCTCATGCTGGGCAGCATATTCCAGCATTGCAAGGGGTTGGACTAGATGACCCTTGTGGTCCCTTTTAACTCTTCAATTCTATGAAAATTTCATCTCCCTCAGAGTGTAAGCAGGGATGTGTCTAAATCTACCTGTACGACTTCAGACCTGCTTCTTGTTTGCTTTTACACAGATCCTTTGAAACTTTGTATCCTTTGTATTATTTTTGTCCCTACATTGTAGCAATCTGGAAATTAGATTCTGGTAAACTGAAACTTTTGGGCAAACGTATCTAAAAAAATTACGTTTGCTTCGTATTTTAAGCTTGGTCCTAATCAATACAGGGAGGCTGGTGCTTCCCACTTAAGTGGGGAAAAAAAACAAGTAGCCAAACGGCAACTGACATCTTCAGAAGAAAGTTAAGCCTCTTACCCGTAATCACCCTTATCTAGTTAAATGAACACTGATGAGCAAATGTAGTCTGGGGTTTTACATTTCCAAACAAAAGGCACCAGCCTTGAGGGTCCAATGGCCTTCAGAGGCCTAGATCCATGTCTCACACGTGCTGATGTAATTCAGACTTGGCTTCCTTATGGTAAGAGAACAATGGGGAGATTATGACTTGGGACAATGTGCCAGAAAACCTTTTGAGCACCATTTGCTATCTTATTGACATTCCTTCTTATTTCAATGCACTTTAGTGAGACACCCAAAGTGACAAGGGATTCAGATTGACTGAAAGGATTAGTCATCCAATGGCGTCTGTGTGTGTGTGTGGTGTGGTGTGTGTGTGTGTGTGTGTGTGTGAGAGAGAGAGAGAGAGAGAGAGAGAGAGAGAGAGAGAGAGAGAGAGAGAGGCTGATGAGCTCCAAAACCCAAAAGGCTTTCTTATCTGTTTGTTTAAACAAGCGCATGTTTAAAGGGGTTTTGCATTCACAGCAGTGGAAGCAAATAGTGGATCTGAGTGAATGGTCTCATTTATCCGGCTAGGGTAGCGAGCCTTTGAGTTATGAGACACTAAGGATACAAAAGAGGGCAATGCTGGCTACCAATGTCAGTTGCAAGTTATTATTATGTTCACACCAAGCAGGAGAACTGAACCTGGGCGGAATAGGTATGCAAGAGGTCACACTTATTCAAAGTAAAAAAAAATGCCCAAGGGAGGTGAGTGGAATGCCAGAATGTTGCGAAACCAAGGCAGGATGCCAGAAGCAAAAACAGGATAGACAGAGCTATCTATCTCTGCTCTTGTCAAGTAGCAGAATTATCAGTTTCGGTTCCCATGCTCCTCTTTTAGGAACCTAGGAAGGTGCCTCCTGCTGTGTCCGTCTAGGTCCATGTTGTTTACACTGAATGGCGCGTAGGCATTAGCACTCAGGACGCAAGGGAGAAACGTGCTAAGAGGAAGGCATGCTTGGCAAATCCACACCGTGATCAACTCCTGCCCGGAAACCAATGACCCCACTGCATAGCTGCCAAGTTATCCCTTTTTTAAAGGGATTTTCCCTTATGCTGAATAGGCTTCCTCGCGAGAAAAGGGAAAACTTGGCAGCTATGCCCCACTGTGGAAGGACATGTGGATCCAGAATTGGCCTCCACAGTTATTTACGGACTCCTTGTTAAAACCGTGTTTATGGAAGACAATATTACTCGGCTACGAACGATAGCCAAAGAAGAAGATAACACTGGTCCTGAAATACCTACATTGGCTCCCAGTACGTTTCCGAGTACAATTCAAAGTGTTGGTGCTGACCTTTAAAGCCCTAAACGGCCTCAGCCCAGTATACCTGAAGGAGAGTCTCCACCCCCATCGTTTAGCTGAGATCCAGCGCTGAGGGCCTTCTGGCGGATCCCTCACTGCGAGAAGCAAAGTTACAGGGAACCAGGCAGAGGGCCTCCTTGGTGGTGGTGCCTGCCCTGTGGAACACCCTCCCATCAGATGTCAAGGAAATAAGCAACTATCTGACTTTTAGAAGACATCTGAAGGCAGCCCTGTTTAGGGAAGTTTTTAATGGTTGACGTTTTATTGTGTTTTTAATATTCTGTTGGGAGCCGCCCAGAGTGGCTAGGGAAACCCAGCCAGTAGGGTATAAATAATAATAATAATAATAATAATAATAATAATAATAATAATACCACATCAGTGAGGCTGAGAGTGGTGTCTTGTCATCTGGGCAGCCCAGGACCTCCACACACATTTGCCCAGCCTTGTGCCCCAGGGAAGTCAGTTCAGTGCTGCTAACACAGTGGTTTAACTTCACTCCTGGAGGTTTACTCCATTGTCTCTTGAAATAGATGGATGCCAACAGCAGGGGCGTAGGAAGATAGGGGCGGTGGGGGCCGTGCGCCCCGAGCGACACGATCCCAGGGGCGCCATCGCCTCTGCCCGCCCTGCCCCAAAATGTGTGCCACGTCACTGCGCACGTCACTGCGCACTGCGCCCCCACCCCAAATGCGTGACATGGCACTGCGCATGGCACCCCCGCCCCCAAAACATGTGCAGTGCCCCGCCCCCAGAACACACGCCATGCCACTAGGGACAGCGCGCCTGCTCTCTGCCCCCGGTGGTGGAGCAACAGCACTGATTGGCAGCAGCTCTCCAGGCAAGAACCTCTCCCAGCTCTCTATGGAGATGCCAGAGATTGAACTGAGACCTTCGGCTCGCAAGGCAGATGCTCCACCCCTGAGCTATGGTCCTTCTCATAGAACAAGCTCCTGCCTCTGCTGCTACAGTGAAAGCCAATAAAAAGCAGGCCAAAATGACTCATTTATGGGGGGCATTTCAAACAATTTTACTGATCCCATTTGAGTTGGCTTCTGGCAGTTTAGGAGTATTTGTTAAACTTTTTAAAACTGTTCGCTGTATTGATTTAAAACAGGCATCCCCAAACTCGGCCCTCCAGATGTTTTGGGACTACAACTCCCATCATCCCTAGCTAACAGGACCAGTGGTCAGGGATGATTGGAATTGTAGTCCCAAAACAGCCAGAGGGCTGAGTTTGGGGATGCCTGATTTAAAACAACAACAAACCGTTATTTTCTTGTTTCCACACACATCGCAGAGTGGTTTGTATAAAATGGTGGAATTTTTGAAAAGTGATACATTATAAATGTTTCACTCCTAACACAGCACTGAATTGTCATTCCAACTCACAGGAGTGGCAAATGTTGCTCAGAGGACAGTGAAGTTTCACAATAGCTGATAAAATCTTCTCCACCCCTAAGAGTCCATTGAGAACAGGCGACACTCATACCCTTCAGCCACTTAACATCAAGCATAGAGCACTTTCTCTCTCCAAAAGTTGTATTGTATGTTTCTACCTTTGGGGGGGGGGCGGAGAGAAATCCCAGTGAATACTGCTCACATAAGTCGATGCCACCTACATTCCTCAGATTCAGTTATGGCCACCTTTGCACATGCAATTAAAATGCAGAAACTTTTATTTATTTATTTTGGTAGATAGAATATGCCAGTATGCAGGTAAAGTAAAGGACCCCTGGAGGGGTTAAGTCCAGTCAAAGGTGACTATGGGGTTGCAACGCTCATCTCGCTTTCAGGCTGAGGGAGCCGGCGTTTGTCCACTGACAGCTTTCTGGGTCATGTGGCCAGCAGGACTAAACAGTTTCTGGTGCAATGGAACATGGTGACAGAAACCAGAGTGCACAGAAACGCTGTTTCCTTTCCCAGCACAGTGATACCTACGGTATTTACCCACTTGCCCTGGCATGCTTTTGAACTGCTAGGTTGGCAGGAGCTGGGGAAGAGCAGCAGGAGCTCACTCCATCGCAGGGATTTGAACCGCCGACCTTCTGATCAGCAAGCCCAAGAGGTTTAGACCACAGAACCACCCGCATCCCATGCCAGTACAGTCATACCTCGGTTTAAGTACGCCTCGGTTTGAGTATTTTCAGTTCAAGTACGGTACTCTGCGGACCAGTCTGGAACGGATTAATCCACTTTCCATTACTTTCAATGGGAAAGTTCGCTTCAGGTTAAGTATGCTTCACGTTAAGTACGGACTTCCGGAACCAATTGTGTTTGTAAACCGAGGTACCACTGTATGCACATTGGCATGACTTCAGGGTCAGAGATCGGCCAAAGGTAACAGATGCACCATGGCATTTCTTCTCTCTGCATCATTCCTCGTCTGGTCACTGCTGTGGATACATGACCTGTCTGTCTGTCTGTCTCCAGGCTAGTCTGCAAGGCATTCCCACACCGTGTAGACAAATTCTTTATCAATGACTTGGATGATGGGCTTGAGGGCATCCTGAGCAAGTTTGCAGATGACACCAAATTGGGAGGGGTGGCTAATACCCCAGAGGACAGGATCACACTTCAAAATGACCTTAACAGATTAGACAACTGGGCCAAAGCAAACAAAGTGAATTTTAACAGGGAGAAATGTAAAGTACTATAAAGTACAGGATGGGAGACACCTGGCTTGAGAGCAGTACATGTGAAAAGGACCTAGGAGTCTTGGTAGACCACAAACTTGACATGAGTCAGCAGTGTGATGCAGCAGCTAAAAAAGCCAATGCAATTCTGGGCTGCATCAATAGGAGTATAGCATCTAGATCAAGGGAAGTAATAGTACCACTGTATTCTGCTCTGGTCAGACCTCACCTGGAGTACTGTGTCCAGTTCTGGGCACCACAGTTCAAGCTGGAATGTGTCCAGAAGAGGGCAACCAAAATGGTCAAAGGCCTGGAAATGATGCCTTATGAGGAACGGCTTAGGGAGCTGGGTATGTTTAGCCTGGAGACGAGAAGGTTAAGGGGTGATATGATAGCCATGTTCAAATACATAAAAGGATGTCATATAGAGGAGGGAGAAAGGTTGTTTTCTGCTGCTCCAGAGAAGCGGACACGGAGCAATGGATTCAAACTACAAGAAAGAAGATTCCACCTAAACATTAGGAAGAACTTCCTGACAGTAAGAGCTGTTCAACAGTAGAATTTGCTGCCAAGGAGTGTGGTGGAGTCTCCTTCTTTGGAGGTCTTTAAGCAGAGGTTTGACAGGCATATGTCAAGAATGCTTTGATGGTGTTTCCTGCTCGGCAGGGGGTTGGACTGGATGGCCCTTCTGGTCTCTTCCAACTCTATGATTCTATGAAATCCACTAATATCAATTGGAATGAGTGGCATAGGCTGTGGCAAAGGCCAAGCTAGACATCGTGTCCATCACGTTTTGCATTACCAAATCACAGCCATTGGGGTGTGGGCTAAGGTAGTAATGATAAAGGTGGGGTACAAAGTGTTATCCACCCGCCACTATATTGTAGACCTGACCACCCCTCTCCTCCTCCATGGCTGCTGTTTAGTAAAAAAGGGAGAAAAACAAGTATGTTTGACAATCCCATGATGAGCACCATGTCTAGTTTGGTCCGCACAGAGACTATGCTATGAGTCACAAAGTCTGGTTTAGATCTTGCTGGTGTCATGAATTCACCAATAGCCTCAGACAACCTGCTCTGCCTGATCAGTTCATATTTGCATTGGCTCAGCCTTTTCCCATTGAACCTGCTCCCTCAGACATGCCCACAACTCACTGGATGCCAGGACTGGACAGCCACCCTCCCTTCTTTTCTGAACAGTGGAGAGGTGCAAAGAGCTTCTTTGTGTGAGCAAGTGTGGCAGTAGCAGTGGAGGTGCCTTTCCCCCGTTGACTGGGACTGGGAAGACTGAAGAGGGGCATGCCCTCACCTTTTTGGGGGCCATATCTCTTTTTCTGCTTCTTTGGATTTAGCAGCCATTTTGAGTCATGCCACACCTCCATGGCATCAGTTTTGTGTTATGCCTTACCCTGCAAGGCAGCCATTTTGTCACTGGTCCCCACAGCACTCTCTCAAAATTCCATATTTTTCCCCTGGTCCAAGAAGAGGATACTGAACTAGATAAACAAATAGTCTGCCTTTGAATAAGTCAGATCTCTTATGTTCTTATAGTACGTTATAGTTATGATCAAGGGGATAGCCAGGAGAGAAGGATAGGGAAAAGGTGTAACAAACAACAACAAGAACAACAACAGCAGCAGCAACAGCAGCAACAACAACAACAATAACAACAACACAATAATAAAATACTACTACTACTACTACTACTACTAATTTATTATTTATACCCCGGCCAGCTGGCTGGGTTTCCCCAGCCACTCTGGACGACTCCCAACATAATTGATGATGATAAGGATGAAGTTTTTTTAACACATCCCATCTGTGTCCTTGCAGGACACTTACTATAAACTGTTGAGCAAGTTTATTCCCTTTCTAAAGGTAAAGGTAAAGGTGCCCCTGACCATCAGGTCCAGTCGTATCCGACTCTGGGGTTGCGGCGCTCATCTCGCTCTATAAGCCGAGGGAGCCGGCGTTTGTCCGCAGACAGCTTCCAGGTCATGTGGCCAGCATGACAAAGCCGCTTCTGGCGAACCAGAGCAGCACACGTAAACGGCGTTTACCTTCCCGCCGGAGCGGTCCCTATTTATCTACTTGCACTTTGATGTGCTTTCAAACTGCTAGGTGGGCAGGAGCTGGGACCGAGCAACGGGAGCTCACCTCGTTGCAGGGATTCGAACCGCCGACCTTCTGATCAGCAAGCCCTAGACTCTGTGGTTTAACCCACAGCGCCACCTGGGTCCCTTTCTAGTCATGTGCAATTACTTGTACCTAGGCATCCTGAAAGGTTGCCTAGAATTATGCAAAATAACTAGCTAAATGGCAGTTGAAAAATTGAGATATGTGGCATTTGTTTAAATTGACCCATATAGTTAAAGTGTGAGGGACAATTTGTTTATTTAAAAGTTGTGTTTATTCATTATGTACTAGAATGATAAGGCACCAGAAAATGTGCAGCCCTATGGTTTATTGAGGAAAATTTAATAAAATCTGATCAGGAAGTGGAGAAGCTCAGAATAGCCCAGTCTAGATTACTGCTAAAGGCAATCAATTACTTCTAAAAAAGCCATTGATCCAATTAAATATGCTACATACTGCTGGAGGCAATCGATGATTTAGAGTAATTAATCTAATTAAATAAACTAAAATGCTGGTTGTTACATTACAAAAGACTTCACTGCTCAACATTGTATCCAATGTTTTCAAAGATAAAACACTGGATCTTCAGGCATGTCAGCTCTTATCAAGGATAAACAGTGCTTCTTGGCCCCCAGAAGACATGGGTTATTTCATTAGTATTTTTATTTAGGCTGCTTGGGCCCTTTAGGATTGTGACATACATTACATCTTTCCTACCCAGCAACCATCTCTCTGGGTAGAAAAATATACAGTACATATATACATGGACATCAACATTTTGACACTTACTGTCCCAACATCAGGTAACTCCAGAACAAGACAGGTAAAGGTAAAGGTTAAGTCCAGTCAAAGGTGACTATGGGGTTGCAGCACTCATCTCGCTTTAGGTCAAGGGAGCCAGCATTTGTCCACAGACAGCTTTCCAGGTCATGTGGCCAGCATAACTATATCGCTTCTGGCACAACGGAACACTGTGACGTACGTAGAGTGCACAGAAATGCTATTTGCCCTCCTGCCACAGCGGTACCTTTCGAACTGCCAGGTTGGAAGAAGCTGAGACAAAGCAACGGGAGCTCACCCTGCCGTGTGGATTCGAACTGCTGACCTTCTGATCGGCAAGCCCAAAAGGCTCAGTGGTTTAAGACCACAGTGCCACCTGTGCCCCAACGTCCAGAACAAGATCTAGAGAGGGAAGTGGGAAACTTAGGCTGGAGGGACCTGGCCCAGTCAGTACACCTCTTTCCACATAGCCCTCTAAATGTGTGACAGCAAAGCATGTTTGTGTGTAGGCTCTGGGTGCAGAGACTTAGTCAATGTGGGGTTAGAAGTGGGTGTATCAGGTTCAGTCTTGCTACATAGTCACAGAGCATGGATGGAAATGGCTCATCTCTAGGTCTAACCAACCCTCAGCGTGGTAAATGTTAGACCTGCAAATACTGTATACACACACCTTCAAGTTATGCAAAACTGTTTAGGGGGGTGGGGGAAATGAGGGAAATAGATTTTTCTCTGCGGAGGCATTTGATAGTGCTTAGCTTAGCCCAACATGGTAGTTGATGAATGCAGCTTGCAAGTCCTACCGATGGCGGAGGCTCCTTCTCATTAATTGGCCCTCCTTCTTGCAAGGAACCCCAAGGCTGGTAGTTTTTGAGAGAAGCACAGTTCTCTCTGTGGTTGGTTACATACCATATCTTTAAAGCACATTTTTACCCCCAGAGAGTTCTGGGTTCTGTAAGGTAGTTTGGTGCTGCTCTTCAGACATTATTTCAGAGGGATGGGCTGAGAAAGGGTCACTTATGACAGGCTTGCAATGCAGGCAAATGTCAATATCTTCACATTTTAGGCTGGGGGTGGGTGGTTGTCAACAACCCTTACAGTAATTTACAGTTACGCAAATCTAGTTCCATTGTCTTCTCAAACTACCTCTGATCCAGATATGTTATACTCTTTGCTCTCTGACCGTTTAAATGGGAAC